>NC_090324.1:13733316-14430747 GCF_040869045.1 Eurosta solidaginis
GAACTATTATTTCTATAACCAGTATAGCTGCGGTTTGGGTAGAAACCACGATAACTACCATGTGAATTTCTGAATGTATTGTTACCACGCGATCGAAAAGCTAAAACCTGACGCTCTGTTACTTCGTTGTTTTGTTCTAAAATTAATTTCGTCTTTCGGATCGGTAAATGCCGTTGAGGCCAAAATGGTTTTGACTAAATTTGATTTTGCGTTTAAACGACACGAAAAAGAGGTTTTGAAATTATTTATCGCGCCTTGTACGTATTTCTTTGTTTACCCTTTTAGTCAACATACGCGCACGATTTCTTAGCTTAGTATTCGCCGGATACCTGTTGCTTTTTTACCGTAACGTGTTTTTCAGCCTGATATTTTTTAATACAGTTTGAGTGATCCAAGGTTTAAGTGTTAAAGTTGTTCTTTTAGGAAAAATAGAAATACTTGAGTAGTTTATGTACATCGTAAGTGTTTCCATAAAAAAATTATATGCTTTGTCTACATTTGACTCATTTAAAACTGTTTCCCATTTTTCAAAGGGAGGTGTTTCATTTAAAACATAAAAATTAACTGACTTATCTTGTTTGGTTGATTTTCCGACAGGGTGGATAAATGATGTATATTGGAACGATTTTCCGTCATCCCTTGTCAAATTTGGTTTTGAGACAAACCGGTTTCGGCGTTGTGCCATCATCAGTGTCGATTTTCGTTCTGATCTGTTGTTGTCATTTGTCCTGTATTTATAGTTCGTAGGTATATGAGCAGGTATTGTCAAATTGATGCTTGTGTATATTTAGTTATGTGTATGTGCTGTGTGTTCTTTCAGAACCGAGGGTGGTTTACTAATCGATTTGTGTGGCTGACTGGGGTAGGTAGAAATCTGTGATTTTAGTCGTTTGACCTTCTTTGTCGGTTTTTTGTTTTGGTGTGTTAACTGTTTTGTGTTTATTTGTTGATGTGCGTTTGTCTGTTGTACCTGTGTGATTAAGTTGTTTCCTGTAAACAAGTTTTAAAGGCTCGAATATTGTGTCAGAAATGGTGTTTATCTGTTCGTTTATTATTCTACCGTCGAATGTTTTCTGTTTGTAGATTTCCATGATTTCGAGTACGTTGAGACGTCGGCCCTTTTCTTGTATGTGAAGAACCCTAACTGTTTTATTGATGTTTGCTGGGGAACATTCATTCTCGACCATGTGATTCGCGAAGTTAGACTCGGGTATAATGTTTGGATTCCGTATTTTTTTGTTGTAATCTCTAATATGTTCTCTGAACCTCGTTCTTATTTGCCGTCCTGTTTGTCCTATGTAACTATGCTGGCATCCGCAGGTAAGCTTGTATACGCCGTGGCTGCTAAACGGATCCTCTGAGTTAATGTTAGTTCTTAGTTTTCGCCCTAGATTGTTCGATGTTTTGAATGCTGTGTTAATGTTGTATTTTTTAAAGAAATTTGCCAATTTATATGTTGCTTTTCCAGTATATGTCATAGTCGTCCAGCTATTATTTTCTTTTTCATTATTTCTTTTTGGTTCTCCATTTGTCCTTCTGAGCTTATCTACTAGTGCTTTTTTATATCCGTTGTTTGCAGCGATATTATATATGACCCCAAGTTCTCTCTTATATGCGTCTTGTGTAAGAGGTGTTCTTTCAAGTCTATGTACCAAGTGCCTTAATGCTGCATTTTTATGATGTTGAGGGTGATTTGAGGTATTGTGTATTATTGTGTCGGTGGCCGTTGACTTTCTATATATGTCATAGTTAAATCTTTTGGCTTCTTTATCAATATTTATCGTGAGGTCTAGATAGTTGATTCCTCCGTCTTTTTCGGTTTCCATTGTAAATTTTATATTGCCGTGCTGTTTGTTGAGGTACTCCAGTACGAGCTCTTCGTTATTAGTAGTTAAAACGCATATTATGTCATCCACGTATCTAGCATAAAATGACACGCCTAATTTGGACTTCAGCTCCTGTATGTACTTTTCTTCCAGATTTTGCATGAACACTTCCATAAGAATTGCTGATGTGGGGCTTCCCATTCCAAGACCCTTTGTTTGTCTATATATTTTATTGTTGAATTTAAAATAGTTTTGACGTAAAGTGGTTCTTAGCGTATTTGTGATTTGCATACTTTTTACTTTGTTTTTTGTGTTATGAACTATTGTTGAGCTAACTATGTCCAAAGTCTCCGATAGTGGTATAGATGGGTATAGATCTTTTATGTCAAAAGATACCAATTTGCTGTTTCTTGTTAGCTCTACGGTCTCGTGTCTCTCTATTAGTTCTGTTGTGTTAGCTATTGCATATTCGTTCCTTAGCTCCAGAGTGTCTATTAATATCGTTTTTAAATATTTGGACAGTTTGTAACATGGTGCCGTTTTAAAATTAATGATGGGCCTCATTGGCGTGTCCGGCTTGTGGATTTTTGGTAGCGCAACCAGTGGAGGAGCCGAAGGGTTCATTTGGACCAATCTATGTGCCATGTTAGAATCTACTATATTTGTTGCATTTTTTATAGCAACTTTGATTTGTTTTTGGTATTCATCTGTGGGATCCTCTCTCATTCTACGACATTTCATTTCCTCTATGAGATCCTCGGTTTTGGATATATATTTCTCTTTTTCGATTAGCACAGTGGTGTTTCCTTTGTCCGCTTTCGTTGTGACAATATTGTTTTTCCTTAGTTTATGCCGTAGATTCTTTATTGTTTTCTCCTCTGTATTCGGTTTTTGTCCTTCCTGTGCTTTCACCTCCTTTCTTATGATTTCTCCGCACATGTGTCTTGCGTGCTCCTGTTCTTCCTGTGGTATCAATGATATTGCGATCTCCGCATCTACAATCGCTTGCTCCGTTTTTCTTACTGTATTCTGGTCCATGATATTGTGCTTCAGACCCTTTTCGAGAAGTTGTGCCTCTTCCTTGGTAATGGCCACTGTTGTGAGGTTAACGAACTTGTCATGAAACTGGTGAGTGTTTTGGTTTTGGTTACCCTCTCGTCGTCCTGCCAGCTTGTCCAATTTTCGGTTCAGCGACCTGTATTTTTGTTGTAGTTCCTGATCGACCTCTGTCTTAATGCGGTCGAAGCATTCCATTAATACAGTCGTAGGTAGTTGTTCTGCCAATCTTAAATGGATAGATAATAACTCGGCATTTATCTCATCCTTCTTCGAGTATAAGCTTTCCAACTCATATTTTAAAAAATCCTTTTCCGCTTTTCTAACTGTTTTCCTGCTAGATTTGGTATTTGCCTTTATTGTTATTTTTGCGAATTTCGGAGTAACATTCAATTCCAGGCATTGTTTGTTGAACCAAATGCTCGCCTTTGCTTTATATATTTTCAGTAGGCGTCGCTTGTAAATTGTTAGTAGTCCGTTCGCGTTCAAGTTAAAAGCCTGACAAGCAATAACTGACTTATCTTGTTTGGTTGATTTTCCGACAGGGTGGATAAATGATGTATATTGGAACGATTTTCCGTCATCCCTTGTCAAATTTGGTTTTGAGACAAACCGGTTTCGGCGTTGTGCCATCATCAGTGTCGATTTTCGTTCTGATCTGTTGTTGTCATTTGTCCTGTATTTATAGTTCGTAGGTATATGAGCAGGTATTGTCAAATTGATGCTTGTGTATATTTAGTTATGTGTATGTGCTGTGTGTTCGTTCAGAACCGAGGGTGGTTTACTAATCGATTTGTGTGGCTGACTGGGGTAGGTAGAAATCTGTGATTTTAGTCGTTTGACCTTCTTTGTCGGTTTTTTGTTTTGGTGTGTTAATTGTTTTGTGTTTATTTGTTGATGTGCGTTTGTCTGTTGTACCTGTGTGATTAAGTTGTTTCCTGTAAACAAGTTTTAAAGGCTCGAATATTGTGTCAGAAATGGTGTTTATCTGTTCGTTTATTATTCTACCGTCGAATGTTTTCTGTTTGTAGATTTCCATGTTTTCGAGTACGTTGAGACGTCGGCCCTTTTCTTGTATGTGAAGAACCCTAACTGTTTTATTGATGTTTGCTGGGGAACATTCATTCTCGACCATGTGATTCGCGAAGTTAGACTCGGGTATAATGTTTGGATTCCGTATTTTTTTGTTGTAATCTCTAATATGTTCTCTGAACCTCGTTCTTATTTGCCGTCCTGTTTGTCCTATGTAACTATGCTGGCATCCGCAGGTAAGCTTGTATACGCCGTGGCTGCTAAGCGGATCCTCTGAGTTAATGTTAGTTCTTAGTTTTCGCCCTAGATTGTTCGATGTTTTGAAAGCTGTGTTAATGTTGTATTTTTTAAAGAAATTTGCCAATTTATATGTTGCTTTTCCAGTATATGTCATAGTCGTCCAGCTATTATTTTCTTTTTCATTATTTCTTTTTGGTTCTCCATTTGTCCTTCTGAGCTTATCTACTAGTGCTTTTTTATATCCGTTGTTTGCAGCGATATTATATATGACCCCAAGTTCTCTCTTATATGCCTCTTGTGTAAGAGGTGTTCTTTCAAGTCTATGTACCAAGTGCCTTAATGCTGCATTTTTATGATGTTGAGGGTGATTTGAGGTATTGTGTATTATTGTGTCGGTGGCCGTTGACTTTCTATATATGTCATAGTTAAATCTTTTGGCTTCTTTATCAATATTTATCGTGAGGTCTAGATAGTTGATTCCTCCGTCTTTTTCGGTTTCCATTGTAAATTTTATATTGCCGTGCTGTTTGTTGAGGTACTCCAGTACGAGCTCTTCGTTATTAGTAGTTAAAACGCATATTATGTCATCCACGTATCTAGCATAAAATGACACGCCTAATTTGGACTTCAGCTCCTGTATGTACTTTTCTTCCAGATTTTGCATGAACACTTCCATAAGAATTGCTGATGTGGGGCTTCCCATTCCAAGACCCTTTGTTTGTCTATATATTTTATTGTTGAATTTAAAATAGTTTTGACGTAAAGTGGTTCTTAGCGTATTTGTGATTTGCATACTTTTTACTTTGTTTTTTGTGTTATGAACTATTGTTGAGCTAACTATGTCCAAAGTCTCCGATAGTGGTATAGATGGGTATAGATCTTTTATGTCAAAAGATACCAATTTGCTGTTTCTTGTTAGCTCTACGGTCTCGAGTCTCTCTATTAGTTCTGTTGTGTTAGCTATTGCATATTCGTTCCTTAGCTCCAGAGTGTCTATTAATATCGTTTTTAAATATTTGGACAGTTTGTAACATGGTGCCGTTTTAAAATTAATGATGGGCCTCATTGGCGTGTCCGGCTTGTGGATTTTTGGTAGCGCAACCAGTGGAGCAGCCGAAGGGTTCATTTGGACCAATCTATGTGCCATGTTAGAATCTACTATATTTGTTGCATTTTTTATAGCAACTTTGATTTGTTTTTGGTATTCATCTGTGGGATCCTCTCTCATTCTACGACATTTCATTTCCTCTATGAGATCCTCGGTTTTGGATATATATTTCTCTTTTTCGATTAGCACAGTGGTGTTTCCTTCGTCCGCTTTCGTTGTGACAATATTGTTTTTCCTTCCAAAACCAAATTTGACAAGGGATGACGGAAAATCGTTCCAATATACATCATAAAAATTAATTTTCCTAAGTTTAATTCCGGTCATACAATGGTCCGAAATTCCAAAGTCAATGTTTATACCAGCATGCATATTCTCTTCAATATTACTAAATCTACCATAACCATGGTCTATACAGGTCCTAGGGCCTAGTAACCTCATGAATGAAGGAAAATAAACCATGTTCTGCTAGGAGCGCAAGATAGTTGTCTAGCATAGAATTGGTGCTCATTAAATCAAAATTAAAATCGCCTAATATAACAATATTTGGTGCTTTTTCTCTACTTAAAAAAGAAAGAATTCATCATGGAACAATTTAAAAGTGAAATCTATACAGACATACATAATAAGCATTTATTATTGGTTAATAAAATTAAATAAAAGGCAAAAAATAAATTGACTGTAAAGAAAAAAAAATTCCATATTGTACATAATTATATATTTTTAACATTAAAACTTTACACCTAAATTATTAAATTTTACAGTTTATATCACAGTCCTAATTGATCCAATGAAAGCGTTTATCAAGAGTCTCTATATCAGTCCACATGTCAAATTTGACGATTCTAGGTGTATTATCAGGTTTTTGTGTTTTCCAAAACTAGCAGCAAATCCATGGCCATATAAACTCATAATTTAAAAGGGCATGTGTCCTGAACAACCGGTTTCGCAGGGTCCTATAAAGTCCCGAAATTACACTGATGGGATCCCGGATTGATCTCGAAAACCATCCAGAAATGATGCCGAAGGGGTCCTCAAATGATCCCGAAATAGTTTCAAAAAATTCCCGAAATTACTCTGACGGGATACCGGACGGATCCCGAAAACCATCCAGAACTGGTGCCGGAATAACCCCAAAAAAACCCGAAAAAGTGCCGAAATAACCCTGACGGTATCCCGAAAGCCATCCAGAAATGATACAGGAAGGATCACCAAATGATCCCGAAAAAGTCCCGAAATAACTACGTATCCGAAAATCATTCAGAAGTTATACCGGAAAACCATCCAGAAATCATCCTGTAAAAGTCCCAAAATGACCCCGATATAGTCCGGGATGCCGGACGGATCCGGAAAATTACCCAGAAATGATACCGGATGGGTCCCAGAATGATACCGAAATAGTCCCCATATGACCCTGACGGGATCCCGGACGGATCCCAAAAACCACCCAGAATTGATCTCTGAATGGTACGCAAATGATCCAGAAATAGTTCATAAAAATTCCGGAAATTACCCCGACGGGATGCCGGACGGATCCCGAAACCCATCCAGAAATGATGGCGTAAGGGCCCCAAAATCTTCCCGAAAAAGTTCCGAAATTACCCGAACGCGATCCCGAATACCATCCAGAAATGATCCCGGAATAGTTCCGTAAAACTCCCAAAATAACCCCGACGGGATCCCGGACGGATACCGAAAACCATTGAGAAATGATGGCGGAAGGAAATCATCTCGAAATAGTCCAGAAAAAGTCCCAAAATTACCCTAACGGCATACCGAAACCATCCAGAAATGATCCCGAAAAACTTCCGAAATTAACCTCACGGGAAACCGAAATTTATCCAGAAATCATACCGGAAGGATCCCCAAACGATCTGTTTGTTAATAAGGAAGCAGGCGTGTTGGAGCGAATGAAAAGTTACAAAGAAACATACAGATAAAGCTAATAGAAGCGTGCTAATAAAAACAATTGAAGGAGGGTGGATGGCGGGAGGAGACGGAGAGCACCACCGATCGTTTTTCCAAAACTGTTTAGATCCCGATCTGTATGAACCAGATACCAAAAATTATTGATTTAGGAGAACATTTATATTGAGTTATAACAATTTATAGATTTTGCACCAGAGGGGAAGAGACCTATTGAGTTTGTAATATTGCTGAAGGTCAGTAAAGGTAAAGTTATAATGCGTAAAAATTATTAAAAAGTAATTTTTCGAAGGGGTCGTGTGAACCCTAACCCCTTTCCATGTCCGAAAAAAATTTCGCTAGTAGACTATTGTCTGTGTCCCAAATTTCATCAAAATCCGTGTAGTCGTTCTGGCGTGATTCAGTCAAAAAACGACAAAATATAATAATTAAATTTTAACTGTTCCTAGGGGGTGGGGACCTCGCTCCTTTTGAAAAATATATAGCTAGTAGATCCTTCTAGATTATTGGCTATATGTGTGCCGTTCTTGCGTGATTGAGGCACAAAGGCAAACGTATGGACATCCAAACATCCAAACATACAAACATCCAAACTTTCCCATTTATAATATATATTAGATTAGATTAGACTAGCGGCCACCGTGGTGTGATGGTAGCGTGCTCCGCCTATCACACCGTATGCCCTGGGTTCAACTCCCGGGCAAAGCAACATCAAAATTTTAGAAATAAGATTTTTCAATTAGAAGAAAATTTTTCTAAGCGGGGTCGCAGTGTCTGGCAAGCGCTCCGATTGTATTTCTGCCATGAAAAGCTCTCAGTGAAAACTCATCTGCCTTGCAGATGCCGTTCGGAGTCGGCATAAAACATGTAGGTCCCGTCCGGCCAATTTGTAGGGAAAAATCAAGAGGAGCACGACGCAAATTGGAAGAGAAGCTCGGCCTTAGATCTCTTCGGAGGTTATCGCGCCTTACATTTATTTTATTTATTTAGATTAGACTAGCTATACCCGGCGTACGTTGTAACGCCCGAGATAGAATGAGTGTTGCATTATTTTTTTCTGTTTTGTTTGTTGATAATTTAGTTTATTGTTCTGTAAATCGAATTGAATTTTGTACGTATATTTGGTGAAATTTTCATTTAAAACATTTTATTATTACATCTTATTGTAATTCATATGGGTACACAATATTTTATTTTTTTCGTTCGGTGCAAAGATAAACAATTTTTTTTCGTTCCTACTCTAGAGCAAGCAACATATAGCCTGGCCATGGGAAAACCCTGGACTCTCTAAATTTAATCCTGCAACAGTAAGCGATTGTCCTTCTGCTTTGTTGATGGTAATTGCAAAAGCAAGGCGTATAGGAAATTATAAAACCTTAAAATTGAATGGCAAATCTGTAGGAATCATTGGGATCCGTGGTATGAGCACATCTTCACCTTTGCTTTTACCGCTGATGATTGTTGCCTCGATTAAATTCGACATTAATTTCTTAACACAAAGTCTGGTTCCATTGCACAATATTGGTGGGTCCACACACACAGAATTTTATTTTTATATATATAGATGTAGATAGACTGAAGCTAAACAATTTTTTTAACGGCGGCAGATTACTAAACGTCCAAAAAACACAACAGCCAAACTCAACAATGCTTGATGATGATTTTTATATATATAGATACAGTTTTTTTTTGTTAATTAAAAGATTATTATACATTTTATTTTTAAGTTAAATTAATTGATATGACAGGGGTGAAGGAATTACTATTCATAGAACAAAGGAGTGAAACTACAATTAAATAAAGAGAATTTTTTAGATGAAAATAGTGTTGTATTTCGGGTACTTAGTTGGTTAAAATATTACAAAAAGGGTAATTATAGTTATAACAGTTCGTTACAGGAGTCATTTAAACAAATTAAAAATAGAAGGAATAAGTAAAGGTGTCTAAGTTCGGGTTAACCGAACATTATATACTCAGCGTGAGCTTCAATTGTACATTTCATTTCAGATAAATTACTTTTCTACATAACACGTGGCACCGCCCGTTTAAAAAAAATGTCTCCCCATTTCCTCTTACAATAAGACTTGAAAGTGAAATATCATTGATTCAAAACTATTTTTTGCTAAGTTATAGCTTATTATTCTAGTATACGACCCTTTTAAACTTGTTTTATATCTAAGTTGCCGTGGTCATTAACCGATCCCGCCCTATTTTTACTAGAAATATTTTCTGCTATAAGGAAAATATATGTACACAATTTCATTACGATATGTTAATTTTTCTTCGAGTTATGGCTCCCGAAACATAGAAAATTGCTTAGTCAGAAAAAGAGCGATACCACGCCCATTTTTCAAATTCGAACATTTTCCTATTTATTGTTATAAATGCACTTGGGAAATGAAATACCATTGATATAAAGCTCCTATTTGCAAAGATATAGCTTATTTTATTCGTCCGCGACCCTTCTAAAAATCTTGTATATGAAAGTGGGCGTGGTCTTTAACTGATCTCGTCCATTTTTCGTAGACATGTTTCCTGCTATAGGGAAAATCTGTGTATCCAATTTTATTACGATCCGTTAATTTTTCTTCGAGTTATGGCTCCCGAAACATAGAAATTTGCTTAGTCATAAAAGGGGCGGTCCCACGCCCATTTTTTTAAATTTGAAGTTTTTCCTATTTATTGTTTTAAATCCACGTGGGAAATGAAATACCATTCATATAAAGCTCTTTTTTTGCAAAGATATAGCTTATTTTATTCGTCCGCGACCCTTTTAAAAAGAATTTATAAAAAAGTAGGAGTGGTCCTTAACTGATTTCGTTAATTTTTCTTCAAAGCATTCCTTATAGTAAAGGCAACCTCTCTGCCGGATTTTGTTACGATGGGTTTAACGATTTTTGATTTATGATTAATAATATTTATAAAATTGAATTTATCACAAGTGGCCGGTGCCAAGTCCATTTTAAAATTGTTTTCCAAATTTTTATCAAGAGTCTCAATATCAGTCGACGTGTCAAATTTAAAGATTCTAGGTGTATTATTTACTAAATTATCAGGTTTTTTGTGTTTACCAAAGTTTTATATATAAAATGTGGGCGTGGTTATCATCCGATTTCGCCATTTTCAATACCAATTCTGGGTCTAGATAAGCTAGTGTACCAAATTTGGTGAAGATATCTCAATATTTACTCAAGTTATCGTGCTAACGAACGGACGGACGGACGGACATGGCTCAATCAAATTTTTTTTCGAAACTGATGATATTGATATATGGAAGTGTATATCTATCGCGATTCCCTTATACCTGTACAAGCAACCGTTATCCAATCAAAGTTAATATACTATATGTGCAAAGCACGCTGAGTATAAAAAGCTGTGTTAGATATTAAAGATAGAAGATACCGAATTTTAATTACGAACAATTAGCAGCAAACCCGTGGCCATATAAGCTCATAATTCAAAAGGGCATGTGTCCTGAAATACCGGTTTCGCAGAGTCCTAAAAAGTCCCGAAATTACCCTGACGGGATCCCGGATTGATCTCGAAGAGCATCCAGAAATGATACCGAAGGGGTCCTCAAATGATCCCGAAATAGTTTCAAAAAATTACCGAAATTACTCTAACGGGATCCCAGGCGGATCCCGAAAACTGTCCAGAAATGATGCCGGAAGGAAATCATCTCGAAATAGTCCCGAAAAAGTCCCAAAATTACCCTAACGGGATACCGAAACCATCCAAAATGATCCCGAAAAAGTCCCGAAATTAACCTCACGGGAATCCGAAATTCATCCAGAAATGATACCGGAAGGATCCCCAAACGATCCCGGAATAGTCCCGTAAAACTCCCGAAATAACTGCGACGGGATCCCTGACGTATCCCGAAAATCATTCAGAAATTATCTCGGAAGGGTCCCAAAATGATCCCGAAAAGGTCCCGAAATAATCCCGACGGCATGCCGGACAGATCACGAAAACCATCTCGAAATAATCCCGTATAAGTCCCGAAATGACCCTGAAATAGTCTAGAAAAGGCCCCCCACGGGATTCCGGACGGATCCGAAAAACTACCCAGAAATGATACCGGATGGGTCCCTGAACGATACCGAAATAGACCCGATATGACCCTGAAGGGATCCCGGACGGATCCCAAAAACCATACAGAATTGATCTCTGAAGGGTACGCAAATGATCCAGAAATAGTCCATAAAAATTAATGAAATTACCCCGACGGGAGGCCGGACGGATCCCGAAACCCATCCAGAAACGACCCCGGAAGGATCCCCAAATGATCCCGAGAAAGTTCCGAAATGAACTTGGCGAGATCCCGAAAGTCATCCAGAAATGATACCGGAAGGATCCCCAAACGATCCCGGAATAGTCCCGTAAAACTCCCGAAATAACTGCGACGGGATCCCTGATGTATCCCGAAAATCATTCAGAAATTATCCCGGAAGGCCCCAAAATGATCTCCAAAAAGGTCCCGAAATAATCCCGACGGAATGCCGGACGGAACGCGAAACCCATCTAGAATTGATCTCTGAAGGATAAGCAAATGATCCCGAAATAGTTGCGAAATGATCCCGGAAGGTTCCCCAAATGATCCCGGAATATCCCCTAAAAAGTCCCGAAATAACCCCGATCGGATCCCGGACGGATCCCGAAAACTATACAGAAATGATCCCGGAAGAGTCCCCAAATGATCTTGGAATAGTCCCGATAAAGGCCCGAAATAACCCCGGCGGGATACCGGACGGATCCCGAAAACTATACAGAAATGATCCCGGAAGAGTCCCCAAATGATCCCGAAATGGTCCAGAGAAAGTCCCGAAATTACCCTGACTGATACCATAAGGATCCCCAGATGATCCCGAAAAAGTCCAGAAATAACTGCGACGGGATACCGGACGCATCCCGAAAATCATTCAGAAATTATACCAGAAAACCATCCAGAAATGATCCCGTAAAAGTCCCAAAATGACCCTGACATAGAGCAGAAAAAGTCCCGATATTACCCCGACGGGATGCCGACGGATACCCAAAACTACCTAGAAAAGATCTCGGAAGGGTCCCAAAAAGATACCGAAAAAGTCCCGATATGACACCGACGGGATCCCGCACGGATCCCCAAAACCATTCAGGATTGATCTCTGAAGGGTACGCAAATTATCTAGAAATAGTCCATAAAAATTCCCGAAATTACCCAGACGGGATGCCGGACGGATTCCGAAACCCATCCAGAAATGATGGCGGAAGGGCCTCAAAATCTTCCGGAAAAAGTGCCGAACTTACGCGAACGGGATCACGAAAACCATCCAGAAATGATCCCGGAAGGGTTTCGATATGACCCTGACGGGATTACAAATAAGGTGAAGCTAACTATAAAACCATGTTAATAAGGCAGCAGACGTGTTGGAGCGAAAGTTATAAATAAACATACAGATAAAGCTAATAAAAGCGTGCTAACAAAAACAATTGAAGGAGGGTGGATGGCGGGATGAGACGGAGAGCACCACCGATCGTTTTTCCAAAATTGTTTAGGTCTCGATCTGTATGAGCCATATACTAAAAATTATTGATTTAGGAGAACATTTATATTGAGTTATAACAATTTATAGATTTTACACCAGCGGGAAGAGAAGGGGGGGGCGGAGGGTGTCACTGCTCATTTTGTAAGCCCTCGACTTTTTTGACCTATTGAGTTTGTAATATTGTGAAGATCAGTAAAGGTAAAGTTATAATGTGTAAAAATTATTAAAAAGTAATTTTTCGAAGGGGTCGTGGGAACCCCACCCCCCTTTCCATGTCCGAAAATAATTTCGCTAGCAGACTATTTTCTGTGTCCCAAATTTCATCAAAATCCGTGAAGCCGTTCTGGCGTGATTCAGTCACAAAGACGAAAAAATATAATAATTAAATTTAAACTGCTCCTAGGGGGCGGAGACCTCCCCCTTTTTCAAAAATATATAGTTAGTAGATCCTTCTAGGCTACTGGCTATACGTGAGCCAAATTTCATCCAAATCTGTCCAGCCGTTCTTGCGTGATTGAGGCACAAACACAAACGTCTGGACATCCAAACATCCAAATTTTCCCATTTATAATATATACTTTACCTGCGGCCCCGTCCGCAAGGAGAAAATGAAATATATGGGCTATTCACGTTCTGCTTATCAAGTTATGTGTTTAAAATTTTGTTTCTGTTTAATGCATTTTATTTTTATTAATTGTGTAAAAAAAGAACTAAATGCGCTGATACCTCGATAGGATCCCCAAATGATCCCGAAATTTTCCATAAAAAGCCACAAAATAACTCTGACGCTATCGCTGATGGATCCCGAAAGCCATCCAAAATGCCCCGGAAGGGCCTCCAAAAGTTTCCGGAATAGTTCAAAGAAAAATCCGAAATGACAACGACACGATTCTAGACTTATCCAGAGATCCACACAGAAATGATCCCTGAAGGGTACCAAAATGATCCCGAAAAGGTTCCGAAATGACCCTGACGGGCTCCCGGGCGGATCTCAAAAACTATCCAGAAAATATCCAGGAAGGGTCCCTAAATGCGATGCGATCAACGATAACAAGGGTGTGCGTTGGTCGTGCTTGAAATGCAGATCCACCGAAGTGGATCTTTTTAAGCTTTTCAAACATACCCGAAACGCATTCTCAGAAATCGGTAAGGAACTTTCTACATTAGGGGATAAATTCAAGTATTATGAAAACTTGTTTAAAACTTTCAAATGTATTACCGATTCAGCTGCTAATGCTAACAGCGACAGTCGTGACAGCAAACGAAAACGAACTGATGTCTCGGCTGGCGTATTGACCCTAGACCCCGTTCAAAACATCCAGAACCCAATCGTTCCTACACCTAGCACGATAGAATTAATAAACTTAGCATCTCCAAGTCCTCTTACAGTAGAGCCTTCAACATCAAAGGCACCTCCAACAAAACTAGCAGCTAGAAAAAATATTGAACCTGCAAACCGTTCTCAGGCGACTGAGCCTGGAACTAGGAAGTTGGTTGTAGTCCCTCCTAAAAAATCGATATTCGTGTCAAGATTCGAGAGGGATACTACTGAGGAGGATCTGAAATCGTATATCTTCTCAAAAAGGAAAACCCATGACGTAACAATTCGGAAATTTAATTTTAGTTATGAAAGAAACGTATCTTCCTTTAGATTAGATGTACCTATTGACCATTTTGACACTATCTTGAGTAACGATTTTTGGCCCTCTGGGGCACTTGTGCGGGAATTTGAATATAGGCGGAATAAGAGTGTTCCAAACTTGGCAAAGATCCCTGTTAATAACACTGAGTCAAAAAACTGAACGAAAAATCTGCTTTAGATATACTTTACCAAAATGTTAGAGGCTTAAACACCAAGTTAACAGAACTGTTTTTAAAATCATTTAACTCAAGCTACGATATAATTGCTTTAACCGAAACCTGGCTGAAACCTCATGTTTTTGACTCAGAGATCCTCTGTAATGACTACCAGATATATCGAAATGACCGCCTGAACAGGGTTGGAGGTGGGGTTCTGCTTGCTGTACACTCTTCAATACCATCTGAAGAGATTTGCGTAACCGCCACCGATACAACTGAGTTCTTGTGCATACGCACACAACTAGCAAATATCCACATTTATTTGGCCATCTGTTATATCCCGCCATCTTCTGAACTGTGCGTTTATATGAATCACATTTCCTTGCTAAGAACTGTTAATTCGATGCTAAAGCCTTCCGATTCCATTATTGTCTTGGGTGACTTCAATATGCCACACATATCATGGTGCATCTCTGACTTTAATATCGTACCAGTTTCGCCAAAGTCTTCCAACAATGAATTTTTAGACGGAATGTCTGAGCTGTGCCTTCAACAAATCAACATCCAATCGAATAAATTCGGAAGAGTGTTGGATTTAGCCTTTGTGGATGATGAATCTAAATATTCCATTAGTCGATGCGAACCCATTATTGAACCTGAAGATGCTTACCACCCTTCCCTCACAATAGTTTACGAAGTTGTAAATTATGCTTGTAACAGCGGAAATAAACGATACGACTCCAGTTATCGCTTCGACTTTGCGAAGGCCAATTTTAAAAAATTAAATCGTGATCTATCTCGAATAGTGTGGCCAACATTTAATGCTGATGTGGAGCAAAGCGTTTCTCACTTTTATGATGAATGATCCCAGAATAATACAGAAAAAGTCACGAAACGTCCCTAAAGGATCCCCAAATGATCCCGTATTAGCCCTGAAAAAGTCCCGAAATGACCCCGACGGGATCCCGGACGAATCCCGAAAACCATCCAAATATGATGCCGGAAGGGTCCCCAAATGATCCCGAAAAAGTCCCGCAATGATTCCGACGGGATCCCGAACGGATACCGAAAACCATTCAGAAGTGATGCCGGAAAGGTCCTCAAATGATCACCTAATAGTCCCGAAATGACCCTGAATATTATTATTCATAAATCAATAATCGTTAAACCTATCGTAACAAAATCCTATAAGGAATGCTTTGAAGAAAAATTTACGAAATCGGTTAAGGACCGCGCCCACTTTTATATAAAATATTTGTAAAAGGGTCACGGACGAATAAAATACGCTATATCTTTGCAAAAAATAGCTTTATATGAATGGTATTTCATTTCGCACGTGGATTTATAACAATAAATAAAAAAAACTTCAAATTTAAAAAAAATGGGCGTGGGACCGCCCCTTTTATGACTAAGCAAATTTCTATGTTTCGGGAGCCATAACTCGAAGAAAAATTAACGGATCGTAATAAAATTGGATACACAGATGTTCCCTATAGCAGGAAACATGTCTACGAAAAATGGACGAGATCAGTTAAAGACCACGCCCACTTTCATATACAAGATTTTTAAAAGGGTCGCGGACGAATAAAATAAGCTATATCTTTGCAAATAGGAGCTTTATATCAATGGTATTTCATTTCCCAAGTGCATTTATAACAATAAATGGGGAAAATTTCAAATTTGAAAAATGGGCGTGGACACGCTCCTTTTATGACTAAGCAATTTTCTATGTATCGGGAGCCATAACTCGAAGAAAAATTAATATATCGTAATGAAATTGTGTACACATATTTTCCTTATAGCAGAAAATATTTCTAGAAAAAATAGGGCGGGATCGGTTAAAGACCACGGCAACTTAGATATAAAACAAATTTAAAAGGGTCGTAGACTAGAATAATAAGCTATAACTTAGCAAAAAATAGTTTTGAATCAATGATATTTCACTTATCAAGTTTTATTGTAAGAGGAAATGGGGAGAAATTTTTTTTAAACGGGCGGTACCACGTGTTATGTAGTAAAGTAATTTATCTGAAATGAAATGTACAATTGAAGCTCACGCTGAGTATATAATGTTCGGTTAACCCGAACTTAGACACCTTTACTTGTTCGTTCTATTTTTAATTTGTTTAAATGACTCCTGTAACGAACTGTTATGACTATAATAAACCTTATTGTAATATTTTAACCAACTAAATACCCGAAAAAGCAACACTATTTTCATCTAAAAAATTATTAATCATAAATCAAAAATCGCTAAACTTATCGTAACAAAATCCGGCAGAGAGGTTGCCTTTACTGTAGGGAATGCTTTGAAGAAAAATTAACGAAATCGGTTAAGGACCACGCCCACTTTTATATAAAAGATTTTTAAAAGGGTCGCGCACGAATAAAATAAGCTATATCTTTGAAAAAAGAGTTTTATATCAATGGTATTTCATTTCCCAAGTGCATTTATAACAATAAATGGGGAAAATTTCAAATTTGAAAAATGGGCGTGGACACGCTCCTTTTATGACTAAGCAATTTTCTATGTATCGGGAGCCATAACTCGAAGAAAAATTAATATATCGTAATGAAATTGTGTACACATATTTTCCTTATAGCAGAAAATATTTCTAGAAAAAATAGGGCGGGATCGGTTAAAGACCACGGCAACTTAGATATAAAACAAATTTAAAAGGGTCGTAGACTAGAATAATAAGCTATAACTTAGCAAAAAATAGTTTTGAATCAATGATATTTCACTTATCAAGTTTTATTGTAAGAGGAAATGGGGAGACATTTTTTTTAAACGGGCGGTACCACGTGTTATGTAGTAAAGTAATTTATCTGAAATGAAATGTACAATTGAAGCTCACGCTGAGTATATAATGTTCGGTTAACCCGAACTTAGACACCTTTACTTGTTCGTTCTATTTTTAATTTGTTTAAATGACTCCTGTAACGAACTGTTATGACTATAATTAACCTTATTGTAAGATTTTAACCAACTAAATACCCGAAAAAGCAACACTATTTTCATCTAAAAAATTATTAATCATAAATCAAAAATCGCTAAACTTATCGTAACAAAATCCGGCAGAGAGGTTGCCTTTACTGTAGGGAATGCTTTGAAGAAAAATTAACGAAATCGGTTAAGGACCACGCCCACTTTTATATAAAAGATTTTTAAAAGGGTCGCGCACGAATAAAATAAGCTATATCTTTGAAAAAAGAGCTTTATATCAATGGTATTTCATTTCCCACGTGGATTTCTTACAATAAATAGGAAAAACTACAAATTTAAAAAAATGGGTGAGGCACCGCCCCTTTTATGACTAAGCAAATTTCTATGTTTCGGGAGCCATAACTCGAAGAAAAATTAACATATCGTAATGAAATTGTGTACATATATTTTCCTTATAGCAGACAATATTTCTATAAAAAATGGGCGGGATCGGTTAAAGACCACGGCAACTTAGATATAAAACAAGTTTAAAAGGGTCGTAGACTAGAATAATAAGCTATACCTTACCAAAAAATAGTTTTGAATCAATGATATTTCACTTTCAAGTTTTATTGTAAGAGGAAATGGGGAGACATTTTTTTTAAACGGGCGGTGCCACGTGTTATGTAGAAAAGTAATTTATCTGAAATGAAATGTACAATTGAAGCTCACGCTGAGTATATAATGTTCGGTTACACACGAACTTAGACACCTTCACTTGTTCGTTCTTTTTTTAATTTGTTTAAATGAATCCCGTAACGAACTGTTATAACTATAATTACACTATTTGTAATATTTTAACCAACTAAATACCCGAAAAAGTAACACTGTTTTCATCTAAAAAATTCTCTTTATTTAATTGTAGTTTCACTCATTTGTTCTATGAATAGTAATTCCTTCACCCCTGTCATATCAATTAATTTAACTTAAAAATAAAATGTATAATAATCTTTTAATTAAAAAAAAACTGTATTGTACTATTCACGTAAGCGTGACTTTCAGGTTATCAGGTTATTTAGTTGTTTTTATATTTTATTTTCTCCTTGCGAACGGGGCTGCGGGTAAAGGCTAGTATATATTATAAATGGGAAAGTTTAGATGTTTGGATGTTTGTATGTTTGTCTTTGTGACTCAATCACTCAAGAACGGGTGGACGGATTTGGATTAAATCCAGCACACATATAGACAATAGTCTAGAAGGATCTACCAGCTATATTTTTTCAAAATGGGGGATGTACTCGCCACCTAGGAACAGTTATAATTTAATTATTGTAAAAATTCGTTTTTGTGACTGAATCACGCCAGAACGGCTTCACGGATTTTGATGAAATTTGAGACAAAGACAGTAGTCTACTGGCAAATTTTTTTTCGAACATGGAAATGGGGAATAATTACTTTTTAACAATTTTTAGACATCATAACTTCACCAATATTACAAAATCAATGGGTCAAATAAGTCGAGGGCTTACAAAGTGAGCAGTGACACACTCCACTTGGTTTTGGGTATCCCGTCGGGTCATATCGGGACCTTTTCGGGACCATTTCGGGACTATTTCGGTATTATTTTGGCACCCTTCCGGGATCATATCTGGGAAGTTTTCGGGTTCTGTCTGGTATCCTGTCGGGGAATTTAGGGACTTTTTCTGGACAATGTCAGGGTTATTTCGGGCCTTTCTGGATGGTTTCCGAGATCCGTCCGGGATCCTGTCGGAGTGAAATCGGGATTTTTTTGGGCCTATTTCGTTATCATTCTGGGACTCTTCCGGGATCATTTCTGTATAGTTTTCGGGATCCGTCCGGGATAACGTCGGGATTATTTTGGGACTTTTTCGGTACTATTCCGGGATCACTTCTAGGTGGTATTCGGGATCCCGCCAGAGTCATCTCAGGACTATTTCGGGATCATTTGTTAACACTTCATTCCTGAATGATTTTGGGTATACCGTCGGGTCATATCGTGACTAGCTTTCGCACCACACTTTTTCGTAACTTCTACACCATCGTATCATGTAATCTATATGACAAACTACCTGCTGAAATACGACTCATTAGAAGGCTACCAGCGTTTCTGAGGGAAGTGAAGCAGTGGCTACTTGGTTTCAATCATGAAGGCATTTAAAATTCTTTTCAGACCTATAATATACATAAGTACCTGTGTCCATTAGCATCGAGTTTTTTTTTTTTCTTTTTCCATTTCATGAAAGTACTTTGACATCTATAATTTTGAATTTTTTGTTTTATTATACATATTATACTTTTTCCTTATACATATTTATATCTTTTCAATTGTAAGCAATTGTAAGAAGATATTCACCATACCTATAAAAAGGCATTTAGCTTTAATACAAATACATCTGCCAGCGCTATTTATTGACAACACAGATGTGTTGCGGCCAATATAAAGTAGAGAAAAAAGGAGAAGAAATAGAAAAATTAATTAATTAACTTACTCGCTTGGCGCACAGGCGTGTGTTAATAAAATATATTTAAAACGCGAGTTTTATTTAAGTGGAAAAACACAACAATATTACAATGGATGTAGGTGACCTCCGAGGCATCCACCCTCAGAGGCACCCACATAGCTACCCTTTGGAGGCGGCGTCCTCCACGACGAAATTTTGAGGTAGGAGATAAAGCAACCAGCAAGTTTCTGTCTGGTTTGCTTCAAACGAAGGCTATATAGACGGTGAGTTCGGCTACCTAAATACAAATGCAAAACATACGAATATATGTGCGATATGGCGACCGTGACGGTGGTACAGGGGCGGTGACGAAATATTACACACATTTTTAAAACCTAACCTACAAAAACCAAATATACCACCACATTTACCATTGCCTGAAAATTAAATTGAAATTTGGATGTGGGCATACAATTTTAAGGGTGAGTTGGAAGAGTTAACCACGTTTTCGTCGAATACATCCCAAATAACGGCATAGAAAAAACCGGAAAAACCCACGCCACTCAAATAACGGGTCCGCAACCTGTACCACCGCCAGCAGCAGCGAACGTCAGCAGCAACTAACACCCTCAGCAGCGAAGCCTAGCAGCAGCAAACACCATCGGCAGCGATAGCTAGCAGCAACAGCGGAAACCATCATAGCAGCAGCCACAGCTTTAACACCAGCGGCAACATAAGTATACTATAGGTTTTAATATATGTATGTATTAATAAAAATTAATTTATTTTGCCTACAAGTTTTACTACATATATGTATACGAAAAATTACAATTTCTATTAAATATCCGCATTAACTATGATACATTTTTTTTTGATAACAACGGTGCGTGTGTCCAAATTGTAAACTTAATCACTAATACTTCCTCAGTTTTCAACAATTTTTGAAAAAAAAAATTTCAAACCATTTTATAAATATCAACATTTTCAAGTCTGCAATTTTTATTTTTTCTCAAATTTTTCAACTCATTTTTACAAATTTACATTTTCTTCAAATTTTTCATATTTTCAAATCTCTAAGTTAAAAGTTATCAATTCATTTTACAAATTCTCATATTTTCCATCATCATCTCACAAATCTTCCATTTAAAATTTCTCTTACTCCAGGTAGAGTTTCGTTAATACGTTCATTTTCCAACAAAATTTTTACCATATAAAACTGAGTGAACTAGATAAGCAGGTTACGTGTACAGAAATGATCCCGGAAGAGTCCTAAAATGATCCCGAAATATGCCCGAAAAAGTCCTGATTTGACCCCGATGGGATCCCGAACGGATCTGAAAAACCATACAGAAATTATCCCTGAAAAGTCCCAAAGTGATCCCGAAATAGTTCCGAAAAAGTCCCAAGATAACCCCGACGGGATACCGGACGGATCCCGAAAACTATACAGAAATGATCCCAGTAGAGTCCCAAAAAGATCCAGATCCCGGACGGATCCCGAAAACCGTTCAGAAATTATACCAGAAGAGGCCCAAAGTGATCCCGAAAGAGTCCCGAAATCATGCCGACGGGATCCCGGACGGATGCCGAAGACCATCCTGAAAAGATCTCGGAAGTAGAGGTCTACGCCGATCACTATAGATATCGGCGGCGGCGGCGCAGGCACTATTATATACCGGCGGCGTGGGCGGCGCGCCGGTGTTCTTGCTTTAAAACGTTTTTTCTATTTAAAAAAGTAACATCTAGGAAAGGTTTTGTTTGTATGTATTTAAGGGAATCAACGTATTGGCGATTTCGGAAAGATCCGGGGTTTTTGCCTGAAAGTCTCGCGGATCGTTCAAAAAATTTCAAGAGCAGGTCCTTGCGGAGGGACTGTTCTTCATTCACTTACTCCAGGGAGGCTTCCAATCTAGCCCCGGTCTAAGGGACTGGTAATGCTGCGTCTGCGGAAAGAAATTGAGGTACTTAAAATGGTGACACTTTTGTCTGTATATGTTGTAATGCTGTAGAATTACTTAGTTTATTTCAATAATAGAGATAACAGTTCAATGCTAGTATCGATTATTATGCTTATTAATAGTATCGAGTTTAATACTTAAGGCTAGTATGTAGGTGTATTTATAACAACTTTCCCCCCTCAGAGAAGAAAACTTCGAAATAACGTTGAGATGAATGTAGTTTTCAGTTTACATAATCTTCTTAGAACTGAAAATTTTCATCGTACGTTAGACGTTGTTTTGGAACGCGCTGACGTTGTGACCATCTGGGCTCCGATACTGTCTGCTCCTCAGTAGTACTTTCATTTTCTGACGATGTCGCTGGTTCTTCTACCTCAGCTTGCGTATAGACACCAATACCAATGAGTCGTGGTTGAAAATGATGGTCTTTGAGCTGCGATTTCTTCATCTGGTAGCTCACCATAATGATCATTTCTGTATTCGGGAATACTGTCGCCGATTCGATGAATTTGGTTGATGTGTCGTTTCCATATTCTGCCATCATCCAAGAGGACGTTATTGTGCAATTCCCCAAGTTTTCTGAGAATACGACCGGATTGATACTTTTTATCGTAGTAATCTCGCAATGACACACGTTCCCCTTCGTACAACTTCCGACTCGCCGGTTAAATTTATTTTTCACGGTCTTCTTGTGCTGCTGGCAATACCAAATCCAATCTTGAACGAATCTGCCTATTAAACGTTCG
Organism: Eurosta solidaginis; assembly: GCF_040869045.1. Lineage (NCBI taxonomy): Eukaryota > Metazoa > Arthropoda > Insecta > Diptera > Tephritidae > Eurosta > Eurosta solidaginis. The sequence continues at coordinate 13,755,922 of NC_090324.1, forward strand.
CTGTGCTGGTGATACGCCTGTGTATGTATTTACCATTCGACGGTAACACATTAAAATTTGTGCCAATTTTGTGTCTGTGTCTTTCGTAGTGCTGTGCATAACTTTGAGCTTATCTTTCAGCGTCTGCACATACCTTTCGGCCTGTCCGTTTGTCGCCGGATGAAATGGTGCACTTCGCTTATGTGTAATACCATTGCTTCGCAAAAATTGCCTAAACTCATTCGACGTAAGTTGTGTCCCGTTGTCGCTGGCTAACGCTTTTGGAATTCCAAACGTTGCGAAAATTTGGCGGCAACCTTTGATTGTCGACTGTGTTGTGATATTATTCATTATATGTATTTCCGGCCATTTGCTGTATGCGTCTATCTGAAGAAATACTTCCCCATAAACGGTCCTGCAAAATCGATGTGAATTCTTTCAAAGACACTTGATGGTGGATCCCAAACGTGTGTTGAAATTTTGCTAGGATTTTTCCGATTTTGTTGGCATGAGCTACAGTTTAGAATGATGTGGTCAACATCCGAATCTATTCCAGGCCACCAAATGTAGATACGTGCCAGTGTTTTAATTTTTGATGTACCACAATGTGCCTGATGTAGTTCCTCAAGCACAGCTTTCCTCAGTAGTGGTGGAATGTAAACGCGTGTCCCCCTCAACAAACATTCTTCTTGAAGTGCAAATTCATGTTGGTCTATTCCAAATCGGTGTTCTTTAGCAACTATTTTTCCTGTTTCTAGTCCCTGCACATGTTTGCTTACTTTAATAGCTCTAGCCAAATCGTCCACTCTGACAGGCATATTATGTATGCAGTTTAATTCTATAATATCAATTTCGGAAATTGTTGCTACCGATTGTGCTCGTGGTAACCGGGAGAATGCGTCGGCGTTGCTATGCTCGGCTGATTTTCGGTACTTAATTTCGTAGTCGAACGAAGACAAAAAAATGTAATGTTGCATCCGTGTTGCTGATAAGACCCTTTTGTGGTGAAAAAATATGTGTAACTGGTTTGTTGTTACATTGTAGAATGAAGTGTCTGGCATAGACGTACTGGTAAAATTTATTTACGCCGTACACTATAGCATATGCCTCTTTGTCGAATTGGCTGTAACGTTGTTGCGTAGCTGTCAGAGTTCGCGAGGCGAATTGTATTGGTCATTCGGTACCGTCTGGGTAAATGTGACTTAAAACCTACCGGGCTTGCGTCTGTTGCAAGTACTAAAGGTAACTTTGGATTATAATGTACTAAATAACTTGGACATTACATATTTTGTTTGACCGTATTAAAAGATAATTTGGATTTGTCATCCCAAACGAATGGCACTTTATCTTTGAGTAATTTATTTAGCGAATACAGTACCGTGCTTAAATTTTCAAAAAATCTGCCGTAATAATTTACTAAACCGATAACGGAACATACCTCTTCCTTGTTTGTTGGCTCTTTCATCTGTTGTATTGCCTCCATTTTTTCTTTTATTTTGTGGATGCCGTGACGATCGATCTTATAACCGCAATATGTGATTGAGTCTGCCATGAACTCACATTTATTGCAATTTGCCCTCATGTTGTGTTTTTCAAGGCGTTGTAGTACGGTTTCTAGACGTTCATTTTGCAATGTATCGTTTGGTGCTGTTATTTTGATGTCGTCCAAAAAAACCGTAACACCATCGATGTCTTTAAGAATGTTCTCGATCTCGCGTTGCCATTTTGCTGGCCCTGTTGCAATTCCGTACATTAGTCTAGTCGGCTGGTATAGTCCCTTATGTGATGTGTGAGAATCCTTTGATCTTCTTCGTGTACTTCCATTTGAAGATACGCTTTGGTGAGGTCGATTTTCGTGAATTTCTCACCACCAGACATTTGTGAAAACAATTCTTCGATAGACGGCAATGGATGTTCGTCGATGAGAATGCAAGGGTTTATGGTGACCTTATAATCGCCGCAAATTCTAACTTTTTCGTTACTTTTAGGTACTGCAACAATTGGTGTTGCCCATTCGCTGGTGTCAACTTTTTTTAATACGCTATTTTGTACCAAGTCGTCAATTTCTTTTTCAATTCGTGCTCGCATTGAGAACGCTGGTCGCCTTGCTTTCTTGAAAATTGGTGTTACGTTAGGTTTCAAGTGAATACGAGCTTTTAACACGGATAGCTTGCCGATTGATGTTGTGTCGAACACTCGTGGATACTTGTGCCTCAATGTTTCTAAAGATATTTTGGCATGGATTTTCGCGAGTGTATGCTCGCCACGAAAAACCTTGTTCCAGTCCAACGGCAATAGGTTTAGCCACTCACGCCCCAATAGTGGATGGCGTTTTGATTCGACAATGTATAATCGTAGGTCATACATTTTCCCCTTAGAAGCGACTTTGACATACACGAAACCGAATACTTTGATATTATTTCCAGTGTATCTGACCAGGTCTATGGCCGGCTCGTGTAGTTGTTGTTCTTCAATGCGTCCAATTTGCTGATTGTAATCGAGTTTGCTCATAATTGCGACCGGTGAGCCGATGTCAATTTCAAAATCTATAAAGAAAGAGTTTACTTGCATTGTAATCCAAATTTTTTTCCTTGGTGTGTGCTTAGCTTTGTTTCCGATGTTATGGTAGATCTCCTCCACTTCACGATGCTCAGCGTAGTTAGCGTCTGTTGGATCACCCTAATAGCATTTATAGCAAATATTAAAAACACTTATTAAGTAGCTGCTAACTACTCTCAATTTATACGAAACGCACTCTTTGTAAACATGTTCATACACACACACACACACACACCTAACATTAAGCATTAACTATTGCACTCCTTCTCAATCTCACTTATGCCGTTGGTTGTACCTACACAATTGTTTTCCAATAAATTATTGCAAATCATCATCTTAAAGTGAACGGTTCGTCGTTTTGCATTTTAGTCGCTGTATATTTATATTCGCGGGCAAGTATATATATATACCCACTGGTCAACAGTCGCACACCCCCACTACCTAAGTTTCATGTAACCCAGGAAAATCCTCCTTGGTTCAACATTTTTGCGCCCAAACGTGGAGCTTGTGTGCAACTTCATAGTCCAGATTGGGAGTTATCAACCGTCGAACATCACAACAACAACCGCCGATCCCGCAGTCAGCAGTTCATTGGCCGTAATTGTGCTGTACATTTCCCGTGGACAATCGGCAGCACTGTATACAAATAATCATCTGTACATGTAAACCGTTTGCCGCTATCAACTGCCCTTTGGAAATCGTATGTATGCATAAAATTATTATTTTTGTCACAGCCACCTTTTTGCATTATTTGAGTTTGCATTCATATTCGCTGTTGCGGTTCATTGCAAGTATTTTTTTTTGTTGTTGATTGCTGCGCCGCTAGCGTATACACCCACGTCTAAGCTGACGTTGCTCTGCTCGTTTCGTCATTTTCGTTGTTGATTTCTGCGCCGCTAACGTATACACCCACGTCTAAGCTGACGTTGCTCTGCTCGTTTCGTCATTTTCGCTTGCCCTGCCTACGTCATCACTTGACTAGCAGCATTTTTCTTCGCAATCAATATTAGCGCAACCCAGCAGACAACTGAACAATCATTCAGGTCCTATACCACGTCGCAAGTCACCATGTCCCTAGAAGAATGTAAACGCAAGCGCTCCAATATTAAACGAAATATTTCGCGTATAAAATCCATTGTAGAGGCAATTAAGGATACGGATGAAAAGCCGGCGCACGCCGAACTCCAATGTCGACTAGGGATTTTGGAGTCCTACTTCAAACAAGCACTTTCCGTGCAAGCAGACATAGAGGATTTAGACCCTTCCGATAACGGTCGAGCTGACTTAGAAGACAGCTACGTGGCTGTAAAGCTAAGCATACAGGCACGACTTGGGGATGATGGTAATACCACAGTAAATTATACTGATACGGGTACACCTGCACCTGTCGTTACGTCGTCGCATCTCCCAAGGTTGTCGCTGCCTACCTTCAGTGGAGACTACGCTGAGTATAAGAATTTTATAACGTCTTTCACTCAAATTATCTCACGTGAGTCTCGACTATCAAATATAGAGCGTTTTAACTACCTTTTATCCTGCTTGAAAGGCTCAGCCCTAGAAACAGTGAAGGCCTTTCAAGTAACCAGTGAGAATTATCCCAAGGCATTAGACAGACTCAAAGAACGATTTGACAATCCGACTTTGATATTTTTAGAAGGAATCGCCTCACTTTTTACGCTGCAGCCAGCAGACAAGTCGAACGCTCAGCAGTGGGAAGTCTCGTAGACAAAGCATCCGCTATCTACAGCTCGCTGGAATCACTGGGTACAAGCTCCGAAATTGCGCAAGCCATGTTGATTTATATAGTTATGGGCAAATGTGACCAGCAGACTCGCAATAAATGGAACGAGTCCCTCGACTACAAATCCCTTCCGACTTGGTCCAAATGCTCGCAGGTCTTAGAACGCCACAGCCAGTTTTTGCATTCATCTGATTCGTCAGTCAAACGCAAGTCAGAATCTGGCAAGCATAATCGTGGGACGAATAGCAACCAGCAATCATCGTTTGCTGTATCCAGTTCCAATTGTGTTCTCTGTGCCAGCTCCAAACATAGAATCACTGGTTGCCCTACATTCAAAGAGATGACTTCAAATCAGCGCTTCGATACAATGAAAACGCATGACTTATGTATCAGCTGCCTTGGCAATGGGCATAGATTAGCTCAATGTCCATCAAAAAGTCGCTGTCGAATATGCAAAAAAGGCCATCACACGATGTTACATCATGGCAATTCATCGCAAGCCACGTCATCGACACAGCAACCAACACCAATCACGCATAGTTCGCAGTCTGCTGCACCAACTTGGCAATCAACAAACGCTACTTTTAGACCTCAATCTTATGCCGAACCGCATTCTTCGCAAGCTGCAACACATTCACATATGGGAACGTCGGAAAGCGGGCAAGTAATACTAGCAACTGCAATGGTTCTAGTCAAGCACGCAACCGGTGAGTACATACTCGGCAGGGCTTTGCTTGATTCGTGTTCGCAAGTGAATTTCATCACGGGCGACTTCGCCCAAAAATTTCGTCTTGGTCGTGAAAAACACCACGATGGAATACGTAGCATCGGAAACTCACTTACAAACCTGAAGGCACGCACAACTACAACCGTCAAGTCACGGACATCGGACTTTAATTTGTCCCTACAATTCGGCATTACAACGCACATCGCCTACCAACCGGATGCTGAAATCGATACTTCGAGATGGAACCTTCCACGCAACACAACTTTGGCAGACGAAGAATTCTTCAAACCACGCCGCATTGATCTCCTGCTTGGGACAGAGGCATTTTTCGAAGCGCTTGCAGTTGGCCAAATCCGGTTAGGAGCTAATTTACCAACTTTACAAAAAACGTTGTTCGGGTGGATCGTGTCTGGCCGATATCATCAAGAGCGTCAAGCGAATACATCTACTTGTTTGATGTCATGCGAAGACTCCATCGACGACCAATTACAGCAGCTTTGGAAACTCGAAGCTGTCAACGCACCACACAAGCAAATTCAACCGGAGCACAGCATATGCGAAGACCACTTTTTAGCCAACACTTATCATGATGCCACTGGACGCATAACCGTAAGTCTGCCTTTCAAAGATAGTCCTACTTGTCTGGGGAACTCTTTCGAAACAGCGCGTCGTCGATTCATGTCGGTCGAGAGACGGCTATTAAAATCGCCTGAGATTAGATCGCAATACATATCATTTATGGCCGAATACGAAACTCTCGGCCACATGTCCGTTGTTACAAACCCGATTCTAGATGAATCTCATTTTTTCATACCACATCATTGTGTCGTTAAGCCCAGCAGCGAATCAACAAAACTTCGTGTTGTGTTCGATGCTTCATGTAAGACGACATCGCAAAAATCATTAAATAATTTACTACTAGTTGGACCAACAATTCAAACAGAGCTGTACATACTTTTGCTACGTTTTCGCTTGTTTCGATACGCCATAACCGCAGACGTGACAAAGATGTATAGGCAAGTACTTTTGAATAATAATGATCGTAAATACCATTATATTCTTTGGCGAGCTTCGCCAGATGTAGAACTCCGTACGTATAAGCTAAATACCGTCACATATGGAACAGCTTCAGCGCCATACCTTGCAGTGCGCAGCCTACACTATTTGGCAGACAAATACATGCACGAGTTCCCAGTTGGTGCTCATGTGGTAAAGTCGTCTTCCTATGTGGACGATATGTTGTGTGGAGCTGACGATGTTGACGCCTGAAGTAATTTCTGTACTCAAGCCAGGCAACTTTCCTTTATCCAAATGGCACTCCAACCACCCAGATTTCAGAGAATGCCAAACTTCAAAGGAGCTCAACTTTACAGAAGACTTCGTTACCAGCACACTTGGTGTAACATGGAATCAACACAGTGATATGTTTTTATTCGCTTTCTTACCAAAGCAAGTCCATACTGCGGTTACAAAACGTACGATCCTTTCGACTGCATCGTCACTCTTCGACCCACTCGGATTGCTGTCACCACTTCTGATCACATCCAAAATCATATTGCAAGAATTGTGGCTTTTAAAGCTCGACTGGGACGAGTCCGTTCCACAAAACCTGCAGCAAGCTTGGAACAAATGTCTGTTATCACTCGGTTTGCTAACAACGCTTGCGGTGCCTCGTTATTGCCTGCAGCCGAACACATGCAATCTTCAACTCCACGGCTTTTGCGAGCATCAATTCGAGCATATGGTTGCGCATTGTATTTGCGCACCGAAGATGCCGATGGGAATATTGCTGTTCACTTACTTACATCAAAGTCACGTGTGGCTCCAGTCAAAAAACAATCGCTTCCGAAACTCGAGCTCTGCGGTGCGCATCTTCTCGCTCAACTGTACAATAAGGTAAAAAACATTTTTTCAAAGAAACCAATTTTCGCATTCTTTTGGACTGATTCGCAACTAGTGCTTCATTGGCTGCAACAACACTCGGTGACATTGTCAACGTTTGTAGGCAACAGAGTCTCTGACATACAGGAGTTAACAGCGAAGGGCCATTGGCGATTCGTGCCAACTCAACAAAATCCCGCAGACTTGGTATCTCGCGGCTGCACCGTCGATGACTTGAAAACATCGAACTGATTTTCAGGTCCACGGTTCCTGCGTGAAGACGTGGCGAAATGGCCTGCTAAAGGAGAAAAATTCGACGTAGATATTAACATAGTCAACGCTGAAAAGCGAAAAAGCTTGTTTGCTGCCATTGTAGAAACAAATGACATCCTAAAAACCATCGAGGAAGTTAGCTCATACATACGCTGTCTTCGACTCGTTTCTTGGATGTTTAGGTTCAGTGACATATGCAGAAAAAGGTCCAGACAAACGACTTCTTCGCCAACACCTCAAGAGCTGCGGCATGCATTATATTCTATCGTTTGGATGATTCAACAGCAGCACTTCGCCGACGACATCCGTTTGATCAGAAAAAATCTGCCATTGAAAGGCACCTTAAAATATTTAACACCATTTTTAGACAATTGAAGCGGCTTTGAACTTATTAAGGTTGGTGGCCGATTGGACAGCGCAGATCTACCGAACGATCAAAAGCATCCAATCTTACTACCCAGCAACTCGCAATTTGTAACAAAATGCGTTCGCTACTTACATATGCAAAATTATCATGCAGGCCCCAAGGCATTGGTAGCCTTAATTCGACTCCAATTCTGGATAGTCAACGCTAGAGACGTCGCTCGCCGCATTGTTCGCTCGTGTGTCCATTGCGTCCGCTACAGACCAAAGCTGTTGCAACAGATTATGGGACCGCTGCCACCTGCACGTCTCACACCTTCTCGTCCATTTGAACGCTGTGGGGTTGACTTCTGTGGACCCATCAACACATACTTGCGGATTCGTGGAAAGCCACCCAACAAGTCGTATCTGGCCGTATTCGTGTGCTTGGTCACCAAAGCAGTTCATATTGAGGTAGTATCGGACCTGTCAACGAAGGCATTTTTAAATGCACTTAAACGTATGGGTAGTCGTCGAAAAATGCCATGCGATATATATTGCGATAACGCTACGAATTTCTTCGGAGCAGCCAATCACCTAAAGGAGCTTAAGCAATTTGTGTTTAATCCTGATATACAAAAAGAAATTTTCAAATTTTGTTCATCAGACTTCATTAATTTTCATTTCATTCCTCCCAGGTCACCTCATTTTGGCGGGCTCTGGGAAGCAGCCGTAAAAAGCGCAAAGGGTTTGCTTAATCGCACGTTAGCAAACACCAAATTAACATTTGAAGAGCTAAGTACTGTCGCTGCTGAAATTGAAGCTATACTCAACTCTCGTCCACTATCGCCGTTGTCTTCAGACCCGAACGATTTCGGAGCTCTTACTGCTGGACACTTCTTGGTTGGTGAGTCCCTACGTGGTTTACCTGAGCGCTGCCTGGAACATAAAAATCTATCTAATTTGGATCATTTCGAGATGATCTCCTCAATTAAACAACGATTTTGGCGTCGTTGGTCCAAAGACTACATTAATGAACTCCGCTCACGGGTCAAGTGGACGACTCCTGAACCGAATCTCAATGTTGGAGCCCTAGTAATAATTCACGACGACAATTTGCCACCCTTGCGCTGGAAACTTGGTCGCGTCGAATCTACAGTACCTGGTAAAGATGGTCATGTTCGTGTTGCGCACCTCCGTACTGCTAATGGGTCTTGTTGCCGCCCGATACACAAACTAGCTATCCTACCTGTAACTTGAAGAGGGTTCCTTCAACGGGGCCGGGATGTTGGATCACCCTAATAGCATTTATAGCAAATATTAAAAACACTTATTAAGTAGCTGCTAACTACTCTCAATTTATACGAAACGCACTCTTTGTAAACATGTTCATACACACACACACACCTAACATTAAGCATTAACTATTACACTCATTCTCAATCTCACTTATGCCTTTGGTTGTACCTACACAATTGTTTTCCAATAAATCATTGCAAATCATCATCTTAACGTGAACGGTTCGTCGTTTTGCATTTTAGTCGCTGTATATTTATATTCGCGGGCAAGTATATATATATACCCACTGGTCAACAGTCGCACACCCCCACTACCTAAGTTTCATGTAACCCAGGAAAATCCTCCTTGGTTCAACAGCGTCCATTTGGTCCTTCTGCTTCCGTTTCGTTTTGATGAAAACTTTTTTTGTGTGTCCCGATATGCGGCATTCCGTACAATATAAATTTTTTTCGGTACATTGTCGCGAAATATGTGGTCCGCCACAACGATAACAGCTTTTTTTTATTCTTTTCCTGAGTTTTTTTATTTTATTGGTATTCTTCGACCGATTTCCTCCCGATGCACGATTTGTTTTTTCCTTGAGTGATACTTGCCCAACATCTTTGAGGTTATGTGTCATTTCGGCATTACCTTTTTCAGACAGTTCTATTGCACGTGCTGTCTCTAATGTGTTCTCGAGTGTTTTTTCTAGCAACCGATTTCGCATGACTTTGCTTTTCAAACCGAAAACTAGTTGATTTCTTAAGGCTGTCTCGAATATGAACCGAAATTGCAATTCGTAGCTATTTTCTTCAGTTCAAGCAAAAATTCGTCCACCGACTGATGGTCATGTTGCCGGCTTAGGGGGAAACGATAATTTTCCACGATTTCTAGCGGCTTTGGCTCAAATGTTTCAGCCAGTGTCTTACAAATTTCATCGTATTTTTTCTTCTCAGGTTCGGCCGGCGCTAACTTGTCGCACAATGTGTTGTACGTTGCATAGCCGATGTGATGTAGCATCAAATGAACATTTTTGTTTTCCTGCGTTTCATTTATAGCAAACGCGCTTTCTAAGCGTTTTTTGCCAACGATTCCAATGTATTTTTTCTTTGCCAAACTCCTCGAATTAAAAAAATGCTGACTTCCTCGTGTTGTCAACATTTATAGGACTTTGCTGTGATTGAGTCATTTTAATTTTGTATAATGATGTAGGACATAAATTTCGATTTGTCCGAGTATCGGTGGTTAGACAAATATGAACAATAGTTGGATATCTCCACGTGCAATTCTACCGTCCTCGTCGCCCCTTTGTTGTAATGCTGTAGAATCACTTAGTTTATTTCAATAATAGAGATAACAGTTCAATGCTAGTATCGATTGTTATGCTTATTAATAGTATCGAGTTTAATACTTAAGGCTAGTATGTAGGTGTATTTATAACAGTATATCTCGTACAAAGCGTAGTTTCACCGAAGGAGATGTTCTGGTCTAACTTCTAATACTCGTTATCGACACGATTTCTTTAAATTATTTGTGACCCCTTGCTGGCCACGCACAAAGGCTACTTGCGGTTGCTATTAATGGTGTTTTAATACTCAAATGGCTTAGTTTTAACGATGAGCACCAACGCTGGCCTACTGTTAATCGCGCCAACGGGCATCTAGTTTTTTCGGCTCTTTTAAGAGCTATAATTCCCGAAGTGCGAACAGTAGCAATCCTGTCCACCACCAGTCGCTACCACGCACATTGGCCCTCATACAACATGCCAGTACAGAACCTATAGAACTGTGACTTCGAATTCATACCGTCGTGAACGTCACTAGAAGCTCTATGTATAGCTCCGAACACTTTCTAACGGATGTTTTTTTGTCGCGCTATACTGCCGAGCACTACCAGAGAAACACCTTGAAACGTTGGGTAGTGACTATTCGGCCAAGGATGCCGCCCTCGAAATCATAAGCAGTCCAAGTGGATATTATTGCATAACTCATGGGTGAAAATAGTATAATCCTACATAATTTATATTTTACAAGGACCTGGATACCTTTTTTTTAAATGTAGACCAAAATTTGCAGATGTTTGTGTTCGAAACATTGATTTCAATAGTCTTCGCTAAACCAAAACGATATTTTATAATGAAAGTCGACCGATTTTAAGTTGAAAGACGTTAAAGTTATACGCTCAGTTCGAACTGTTGTTTTCCGGACTTTTGATACAAGAATTCATTATAAATAACCGCAGCGGGTTAGGGGGTCAGAATATTCCCGCGGTAGGTATGCCTGCCGTAAGAGGCGACTAAAATACCAGATTCAAAGGGCTGTGTAGCGCAACCCTTCAGGTTGCCAGCGCAATATATAGCTTCTCCAAACCCAATTGTCAACCTCACCTATCCGCGGCGAATCCTGTTTCACTAACAGACGAGGCTCTGCCGAAAACAAGCTCCTCATGGAACTTCGGGGAGCAAATTTATCGCTACAACAAAAACAAAAACAATAACCGCGTAGCTTCAGTTTTAAAACTAGTTCGACTGTCCAAAATGTTAGAGTAGTAGCACACCCGGTCATTTGTTCGACTGTATGGGGAAAACTTTTGCTTCACCACTTTGAGTGTTTTTGCGAAGGACAAAGCCTCACGTTGTAAATATATGTGCCTTGGTATTCACATATGTAACATGAGCCGAAACGTGTAGGTGATATTTAAACTTGGTTGACAGGCTATATTCAATGTGATTCACTCCAAGGGACTAGTTGGGATAGGGCCGCCAACTTTAGGAAATGTCAAAACGGGAGACGGATGTTGAATGATGAAGTGTGAAATTCAAAATTAACACATCTGACGCTATTTTAAAGTTTCACAAATAATCGATATAAGGCCAAGTGGTTTTTCAAACCCTTCTATCTTCAACTTAAGTATGAGGTGAGAATCATTTCAAAGGGGAGTTTAAATCCCTGGGACCTACTAAAGTATTTTCCATAACTGATTTCGCTTATTATTCCCAATCGGAATATAGAATTAAAAAAAATCAGCATTTTTTTCGGGTAACTTGCTTTTTTAACAACAGAAGGACAATTTGAAATTTGAAAACATTTTCGACTTGGGTCATTTTATTTGAATTCATTGTTCCTTCTTAATTTTTTTTTAAATTATGCAAAGTGTGCATTTAAATTTTTTATATAATTTTTCTTTTAGTGTTTTGTTTTAATAAATTGGTGAATTGGGTAACGCAAAATCCGTGTTAAGCTGGCATTGAAGCTGTTGTTTTTTTAAACTACTTTTGGATGGGTAGAAAGAGTTACACTACGCAATTGGATTCTTATAACTGGCAGTGATGCGCATCCGTTGATACTCCTTTCGACCATATTCGCCCAATTTTCGACATGAACAATAAATGGCCTAGACAGTCTTAAATGAGTAGAAAATGGAGTATCGCGCCGGACGCCGCCGCCGCCGCGCCGATATTTTTGACATACGGCGGCGGCGTGCAAAAAAAGGATGAAAATCGGCGGCGGCGGTGGCGTTTATCGGCGGCGTATATCTCTACTCGGAAGGGTCTCGATATGACCCTGACGGGATTGCAAGTAAATTGAGGCTAATTATAAGAGCGTTGAAGCGAATGATGAGATACAAACAAACAAACATACAGGTAATGCTAATAAAAGCGTGCCAATAAAAACAACTGAAGGAGGGCGGATGACGGGGGGGAAGGAGAGCACCACTGATCGTTTTTCCAAAATTGTTTAGACCTCGATCTGTATGAGCCAGATACCAAAAATTATTGATTGAGGAAAAAATTTACATTAATATATCAATTTATAGACTTGGAGTGTGTCACTGCTCACTTTGTAAGCCCTCGACTTATTTGACCCATTGATTTGGTAATATTGGTGAAGGTCAGTATACGTAAAGTTATAATGTGTAAAAATTGTTAAAAAGTAATTATTCGAAGGGGTCGTGGGACCCCTCCCCCTTTCCATGTTCCAAAAAAATTTTGCCAGTAGACTAATGTCTTTTTCTCAAATTTCATCAAAATCCGTGTAGCCGTTCTGCCGTGATTCAATCACAAAAACGAAAAAATACAATAATTAAATTATAACTGTTCCTAGTGGGCGAGAACATCCCCCGTTTTGAAAAAAATATAGCTGGTAGATGCTTCTAGACTATTGGCTATATGTGTGCTGAATTTCATCCAAATCCGTCCACCCGTTCTTGCGTGATTGAGTCACAAAGACAAACATCCAAACTTTCCCATTTACGTTTGATTTACCCTTTATAAAAACTATAAAAAAAAAAATGTAAGGCGCGATAACCTCCGAAGAGATCTAAGGCCGAGCTTCTCTGCCAATTTACGTAGTGCTCCTCTTGCTTTTCCCTACAAATTGGCCCGACGGGACCTACATGTTTTATGCCGACTCCGAACGGCATCTGCAAGGCAGATAAGTTTTCACTGAGAGCTTTTCATGGCAGAAATACAGCCAGAGCGCTTGCCAAACACTTAAAAACCTTATTTCTAAAATTTTGATGTTGCTTTGCCCGGGGTGTGAACCCAGGGCATAAGGTGTGGTAGGCGGAGCACGCTACCATCACACCACGGTGGCCGCCATAGTAAAGTTATATTCTACTAATTCTCGAAAGTTTAGAAGATGGGTCTTTCATATTGAAAAGGTATACTAGAGGTCTATGATCGGATTTTACAATAAAATGGGTGCCATAAATGTATGGTCGAAACTGCTTTTTTGCGAAATAGATAGCTAAGAGCTCCAATTCTATAATTGGTTTTTTCTGCTCTGTTTTATTAAATGCTTTAGAAGCGAAACAAATTGGTAAATCACTGCCTTGCTGTTCTTGACTCAAAACAGCGCCACATCCAGTTGTTGAAGCATCAACGATAATAATGAATTGTTTAGTAAAATCTGGATATTGAAGTAATTTTGAGGAAAGTAATGCAACTTTTAAAGATAAAAATGCTCTTTCGCACTCAACATCCCATACAAATTCAACTCTTTTTCTGCTTAATCGGTTTAGGGGCGCTGTCAGAGACGCAAAGTTAGGTATAAACCTTCTGCAATAGTTTGCAAACGCGACGAAACGTCGCACCGCGTCTTTATCAGTCAGTTTTGTATACTTTTTAACTGCGTTTATTTTGGAGTCGTCTGGCAACAAACCTTTGGCTGAACACTTGTAACCTAAAAATGTAACTTCTGGTCGTAAAAAGTTGCATTTATTTGGGTTAAGCTTGAGATTGAAAGACCTACAAGTATCGAAAACTTTTGAAAGATTTTTAATGTGGTGTGCTTCACTACAACCTATGACGATAATATCGTCGACATACAAAAATGCCACATTGGGTAGTATACCCGAAAAAGCTATTGTCATCATTCGTGAGAATGAATTAGGTGCTATATTTAAACCGAATGGAAGCACTTTCCAACTAAATGCACCTCGGTTAGTGCTGAAAGACGTAATGTCACGTGAGTGAGGATGCAAGGGGATTTGATGAAATTCCGAAAAAAGATTTAATGTGGAAAAATACTTTGCCCTGCCAAGATTGTCTAAAATATCGTCAACTCTAGCTAGTGGAAATTTATCAGCAATGAGTTTGTTGTTTACTGCGCAAAAATCTACATACATACGATAAACTTTTTGACCATTAGTATCCTTCTTTTCGACTACAATCAAAGGACTATTGTAATTGGAATAACTGGGTTCAATCAAATCGTTGTCTAACAATTTATTTACTTGGCGATTTATTTCTTCGCGTTGAGAGTATGGCAATCGATAGTTTTTAACATATACCGACTCGTTGTCTGTCAATCTTAATTGTTGCTCGTAGAAGTTGTTTAAAGTCATTTTGTCCGTGTCAAGAGCGAAAATGTCGGAATAATCTATGCAAAGGTCAATTCATTTACTATGAGCATGTTGAGGTATTTGATTTTTTTAAATTGAAGTCAGTTTTTTCGTACGTTTGTCTTCTGTTTCTGTCTTGTTAATTGTATAAGCATTGTAGTTTGAAATTTTTTCTGTCCGAATACTTTTTCTTTTCACATACTTGACATCATCCGTGGTGTTGATGACTTTAATTATTGGGTTACTGGAATTAACAATGCACCTAGCTGTGAGGACGCCTTTTTCAATTTCCTACGAGTCCACGAAAAGTGGCTCGGGTGAATCTCCTAAATGAAAAAGTCTGAATATTTAACATCTGGGAGGAATGATACAACTGTCGCTTTCTGTTCCGTGTAGGATTGGTATCGCGACTTTTTCATTACCTACACAAAAGGAAATACTATTTCATTCATAATTAATAATGCATTTGTTAATTTTCAAAAAATCTTTACCCAGTATGCCATCGGATGGAATATTAAAGTCTTCATTTACTACATGTAAAGTATGTTTAATAGAACAGTTTGAAAAATTTAAATTTGCGGTAATTTTACCTAAAGTAGAAATTGAATTGGAAGTAACACCGGTAATGTTGATAATGTCGTTTGTATTTAAGGAAATATTACTGTCTAAACATAATATCTTTATTAAAGCTGCTTGGGTGTCTACTAGGAAAGAACAAAATTTTTGTGACTCGTTAAGTTGTAATTCTATGAAATCTGAATAATTTAGGTTTAAACAATAGATGCCTATTGGTGAGGGAAATTCGCTTACTCGGCTGGTTCGTCCCCCCCCCCCCCCCCCCAGTGTTCGCTCCTGAGGGGCACTCGCGTTTAAAGCGCGAACGTTTGCGTTTCTACCTCTACCGCTTAACGATCTAGAATTGTTACCTCTATTGTTACTGCTATTTGTATTTGAATTGGAATTTAGACGTGTATTGCTATTGTTACCATTTTGGTATCATTTCTATTGTCATATCGATATCGCTGACTATTGTTACCGTTATAGTTACTATTGTATGAAAATGAACTATTATTTCTATAACCAGTATAGCTGCGGTTTGGGTAGAAACCACGATAACTACCATGTGAATTTCTGAATGTATTGTTACCACGCGATCGAAAAGCTAAAACCTGACGCTCTGTTACTTCGTTGTTTTGTTCTAAAATTAATTTCGTCTTTCGGATCGGTAAATGCCGTTGAGGCCAAAATGGTTTTGACTAAATTTGATTTTGCGTTTAAACGACACGAAAAAGAGGTTTTGAAATTATTTATCGCGCCTTGTACGTATTTCTTTGTTTACCCTTTTAGTCAACATACGCGCACGATTTCTTAGCTTAGTATTCGCCGGATACCTGTTGCTTTTTTACCGTAACGTCTTTTTCAGCCTGATATTTTTTAATACAGTTTGAGTGATCCAAGGTTTAAGTGTTAAAGTTGTTCTTTTAGGAAAAATAGAAATACTTGAGTAGTTTATGTACATCGTAAGTGTTTCCATAAAAAAATTATATGCTTTGTCTACATTTGACTCATTTAAAACTGTTTCCCATTTTTCAAAGGGAGGTGTTTCATTTAAAACATAAAAATTAACTGACTTATCTTGTTTGGTTGATTTTCCGACAGGGTGGATAAATGATGTATATTGGAACGATTTTCCGTCATCCCTTGTCAAATTTGGTTTTGAGACAAACCGGTTTCGGCGTTGTGCCATCATCAGTGTCGATTTTCGTTCTGATCTGTTGTTGTCATTTGTCCTGTATTTATAGTTCGTAGGTATATGAGCAGGTATTGTCAAATTGATGCTTGTGTATATTTAGTTATGTGTATGTGCTGTGTGTTCGTTCAGAACCGAGGGTGGTTTACTAATCGATTTGTGTGGCTGACTGGGGTAGGTAGAAATCTGTGATTTTAGTCGTTTGACCTTCTTTGTCGGTTTTTTGTTTTGGTGTGTTAACTGTTTTGTGTTTATTTGTTGATGTGCGTTTGTCTGTTGTACCTGTGTGATTAAGTTGTTTCCTGTAAACAAGTTTTAAAGGCTCGAATATTGTGTCAGAAATGGTGTTTATCTGTTCGTTTATTATTCTACCGTCGAATGTTTTCTGTTTGTAGATTTCCATGATTTCGAGTACGTTGAGACGTCGGCCCTTTTCTTGTATGTGAAGAACCCTAACTGTTTTATTGATGTTTGCTGGGGAACATTCATTCTCGACCATGTGATTCGCGAAGTTAGACTCGGGTATAATGTTTGGATTCCGTATTTTTTTGTTGTAATCTCTAATATGTTCTCTGAACCTCGTTCTTATTTGCCGTCCTGTTTGTCCTATGTAACTATGCTGGCATCCGCAGGTAAGCTTGTATACGCCGTGGCTGCTAAACGGATCCTCTGAGTTAATGTTAGTTCTTAGTTTTCGCCCTAGATTGTTCGATGTTTTGAATGCTGTGTTAATGTTGTATTTTTTAAAGAAATTTGCCAATTTATATGTTGCTTTTCCAGTATATGTCATAGTCGTCCAGCTATTATTTTCTTTTTCATTATTTCTTTTTGGTTCTCCATTTGTCCTTCTGAGCTTATCTACTAGTGCTTTTTTATATCCGTTGTTTGCAGCGATATTATATATGACCCCAAGTTCTCTCTTATATGCGTCTTGTGTAAGAGGTGTTCTTTCAAGTCTATGTACCAAGTGCCTTAATGCTGCATTTTTATGATGTTGAGGGTGATTTGAGGTATTGTGTATTATTGTGTCGGTGGCCGTTGACTTTCTATATATGTCATAGTTAAATCTTTTGGCTTCTTTATCAATATTTATCGTGAGGTCTAGATAGTTGATTCCTCCGTCTTTTTCGGTTTCCATTGTAAATTTTATATTGCCGTGCTGTTTGTTGAGGTACTCCAGTACGAGCTCTTCGTTATTAGTAGTTAAAACGCATATTATGTCATCCACGTATCTAGCATAAAATGACACGCCTAATTTGGACTTCAGCTCCTGTATGTACTTTTCTTCCAGATTTTGCATGAACACTTCCATAAGAATTGCTGATGTGGGGCTTCCCATTCCAAGACCCTTTGTTTGTCTATATATTTTATTGTTGAATTTAAAATAGTTTTGACGTAAAGTGGTTCTTAGCGTATTTGTGATTTGCATACTTTTTACTTTGTTTTTTGTGTTATGAACTATTGTTGAGCTAACTATGTCCAAAGTCTCCGATAGTGGTATAGATGGGTATAGATCTTTTATGTCAAAAGATACCAATTTGCTGTTTCTTGTTAGCTCTACGGTCTCGTGTCTCTCTATTAGTTCTGTTGTGTTAGCTATTGCATATTCGTTCCTTAGCTCCAGAGTGTCTATTAATATCGTTTTTAAATATTTGGACAGTTTGTAACATGGTGCCGTTTTAAAATTAATGATGGGCCTCATTGGCGTGTCCGGCTTGTGGATTTTTGGTAGCGCAACCAGTGGAGGAGCCGAAGGGTTCATTTGGACCAATCTATGTGCCATGTTAGAATCTACTATATTTGTTGCATTTTTTATAGCAACTTTGATTTGTTTTTGGTATTCATCTGTGGGATCCTCTCTCATTCTACGACATTTCATTTCCTCTATGAGATCCTCGGTTTTGGATATATATTTCTCTTTTTCGATTAGCACAGTGGTGTTTCCTTTGTCCGCTTTCGTTGTGACAATATTGTTTTTCCTTAGTTTATGCCGTAGATTCTTTATTGTTTTCTCCTCTGTATTCGGTTTTTGTCCTTCCTGTGCTTTCACCTCCTTTCTTATGATTTCTCTGCACATGTGTCTTGCGTGCTCCTGTTCTTCCTGTGGTATCAATGATATTGCGATCTCCGCATCTACAATCGCTTGCTCCGTTTTTCTTACTGTATTCTGGTCCATGATATTGTGCTTCAGACCCTTTTCGAGAAGTTGTGCCTCTTCCTTGGTAATGGCCACTGTTGTGAGGTTAACGAACTTGTCATGAAACTGGTGAGTGTTTTGGTTTTGGTTACCCTCTCGTCGTCCTGCCAGCTTGTCCAATTTTCGGTTCAGCGACCTGTATTTTTGTTGTAGTTCCTGATCGACCTCTGTCTTAAGGCGGTCGAAGCATTCCATTAATACAGTCGTAGGTAGTTGTTCTGCCAATCTTAAATGGATAGATAATAACTCGGCATTTATCTCATCCTTCTTCGAGTATAAGCTTTCCAACTCATATTTTAAAAAATCCTTTTCCGCTTTTCTAACTGTTTTCCTGCTAGATTTGGTATTTGCCTTTATTGTTATTTTTGCGAATTTCGGAGTAACATTCAATTCCAGGCATTGTTTGTTGAACCAAATGCTCGCCTTTGCTTTATATATTTTCAGTAGGCGTCGCTTGTAAATTGTTAGTAGTCCGTTCGCGTTCAAGTTAAAAGCCTGACAAGCAATAACTGACTTATCTTGTTTGGTTGATTTTCCGACAGGGTGGATAAATGATGTATATTGGAACGATTTTCCGTCATCCCTTGTCAAATTTGGTTTTGAGACAAACCGGTTTCGGCGTTGTGCCATCATCAGTGTCGATTTTCGTTCTGATCTGTTGTTGTCATTTGTCCTGTATTTATAGTTCGTAGGTATATGAGCAGGTATTGTCAAATTGATGCTTGTGTATATTTAGTTATGTGTATGTGCTGTGTGTTCGTTCAGAACCGAGGGTGGTTTACTAATCGATTTGTGTGGCTGACTGGGGTAGGTAGAAATCTGTGATTTTAGTCGTTTGACCTTCTTTGTCGGTTTTTTGTTTTGGTGTGTTAATTGTTTTGTGTTTATTTGTTGATGTGCGTTTGTCTGTTGTACCTGTGTGATTAAGTTGTTTCCTGTAAACAAGTTTTAAAGGCTCGAATATTGTGTCAGAAATGGTGTTTATCTGTTCGTTTATTATTCTACCGTCGAATGTTTTCTGTTTGTAGATTTCCATGTTTTCGAGTACGTTGAGACGTCGGCCCTTTTCTTGTATGTGAAGAACCCTAACTGTTTTATTGATGTTTGCTGGGGAACATTCATTCTCGACCATGTGATTCGCGAAGTTAGACTCGGGTATAATGTTTGGATTCCGTATTTTTTTGTTGTAATCTCTAATATGTTCTCTGAACCTCGTTCTTATTTGCCGTCCTGTTTGTCCTATGTAACTATGCTGGCATCCGCAGGTAAGCTTGTATACGCCGTGGCTGCTAAACGGATCCTCTGAGTTAATGTTAGTTCTTAGTTTTCGCCCTAGATTGTTCGATGTTTTGAAAGCTGTGTTAATGTTGTATTTTTTAAAGAAATTTGCCAATTTATATGTTGCTTTTCCAGTATATGTCATAGTCGTCCAGCTATTATTTTCTTTTTCATTATTTCTTTTTGGTTCTCCATTTGTCCTTCTGAGCTTATCTACTAGTGCTTTTTTATATCCGTTGTTTGCAGCGATATTATATATGACCCCAAGTTCTCTCTTATATGCCTCTTGTGTAAGAGGTGTTCTTTCAAGTCTATGTACCAAGTGCCTTAATGCTGCATTTTTATGATGTTGAGGGTGATTTGAGGTATTGTGTATTATTGTGTCGGTGGCCGTTGACTTTCTATATATGTCATAGTTAAATCTTTTGGCTTCTTTATCAATATTTATCGTGAGGTCTAGATAGTTGATTCCTCCGTCTTTTTCGGTTTCCATTGTAAATTTTATATTGCCGTGCTGTTTGTTGAGGTACTCCAGTACGAGCTCTTCGTTATTAGTAGTTAAAACGCATATTATGTCATCCACGTATCTAGCATAAAATGACACGCCTAATTTGGACTTCAGCTCCTGTATGTACTTTTCTTCCAGATTTTGCATGAACACTTCCATAAGAATTGCTGATGTGGGGCTTCCCATTCCAAGACCCTTTGTTTGTCTATATATTTTATTGTTGAATTTAAAATAGTTTTGACGTAAAGTGGTTCTTAGCGTATTTGTGATTTGCATACTTTTTACTTTGTTTTTTGTGTTATGAACTATTGTTGAGCTAACTATGTCCAAAGTCTCCGATAGTGGTATAGATGGGTATAGATCTTTTATGTCAAAAGATACCAATTTGCTGTTTCTTGTTAGCTCTACGGTCTCGAGTCTCTCTATTAGTTCTGTTGTGTTAGCTATTGCATATTCGTTCCTTAGCTCCAGAGTGTCTATTAATATCGTTTTTAAATATTTGGACAGTTTGTAACATGGTGCCGTTTTAAAATTAATGATGGGCCTCATTGGCGTGTCCGGCTTGTGGATTTTTGGTAGCGCAACCAGTGGAGGAGCCGAAGGGTTCATTTGGACCAATCTATGTGCCATGTTAGAATCTACTATATTTGTTGCATTTTTTATAGCAACTTTGATTTGTTTTTGGTATTCATCTGTGGGATCCTCTCTCATTCTACGACATTTCATTTCCTCTATGAGATCCTCGGTTTTGGATATATATTTCTCTTTTTCGATTAGCACAGTGGTGTTTCCTTCGTCCGCTTTCGTTGTGACAATATTGTTTTTCCTTCCAAAACCAAATTTGACAAGGGATGACGGAAAATCGTTCCAATATACATCATAAAAATTAATTTTCCTAAGTTTAATTCCGGTCATACAATGGTCCGAAATTCCAAAGTCAATGTTTATACCAGCATGCATATTCTCTTCAATATTACTAAATCTACCATAACCATGGTCTATACAGGTCCTAGGGCCTAGTAACCTCATGAATGAAGGAAAATAAACCATGTTCTGCTAGGAGCGCAAGATAGTTGTCTAGCATAGAATTGGTGCTCATTAAATCAAAATTAAAATCGCCTAATATAACAATATTTGGTGCTTTTTCTCTACTTAAAAAAGAAAGAATTCATCATGGAACAATTTAAAAGTGAAATCTATACAGACATACATAATAAGCATTTATTATTGGTTAATAAAATTAAATAAAAGGCAAAAAATAAATTGACTGTAAAGAAAAAAAAATTCCATATTGTACATAATTATATATTTTTAACATTAAAACTTTACACCTAAATTATTAAATTTTACAGTTTATATCACAGTCCTAATTGATCCAATGAAAGCGTTTATCAAGAGTCTCTATATCAGTCCACATGTCAAATTTGACGATTCTAGGTGTATTATCAGGTTTTTGTGTTTTCCAAAACTAGCAGCAAATCCATGGCCATATAAACTCATAATTTAAAAGGGCATGTGTCCTGAACAACCGGTTTCGCAGGGTCCTATAAAGTCCCGAAATTACACTGATGGGATCCCGGATTGATCTCGAAAACCATCCAGAAATGATGCCGAAGGGGTCCTCAAATGATCCCGAAATAGTTTCAAAAAATTCCCCAAATTACTCTGACGGGATACCGGACGGATCCCGAAAACCATCCAGAACTGGTGCCGGAAGAACCCCAAATGATCCCCAAAAAAACCCGAAAAAGTGCCGAAATAACCCTGACGGTATCCCGAAAGCCATCCAGAAATGATACAGGAAGGATCACCAAATGATCCCGAAAAAGTCCCGAAATAACTACGTATCCGAAAATCATTCAGAAGTTATACCGGAAAACCATCCAGAAATCATCCTGTAAAAGTCCCAAAATGACCCCGATATAGTCCGGGATGCCGGACGGATCCGGAAAATTACCCAGAAATGATACCGGATGGGTCCCAGAATGATACCGAAATAGTCCCCATATGACCCTGACGGGATCCCGGACGGATCCCAAAAACCACCCAGAATTGATCTCTGAATGGTACGCAAATGATCCAGAAATAGTTCATAAAAATTCCGGAAATTACCCCGACGGGATGCCGGACGGATCCCGAAACCCATCCAGAAATGATGGCGTAAGGGCCCCAAAATCTTCCCGAAAAAGTTCCGAAATTACCCGAACGCGATCCCGAATACCATCCAGAAATGATCCCGGAATAGTTCCGTAAAACTCCCAAAATAACCCCGACGGGATCCCGGACGGATACCGAAAACCATTGAGAAATGATGGCGGAAGGAAATCATCTCGAAATAGTCCAGAAAAAGTCCCAAAATTACCCTAACGGCATACCGAAACCATCCAGAAATGATCCCGAAAAACTTCCGAAATTAACCTCACGGGAAACCGAAATTTATCCAGAAATCATACCGGAAGGATCCCCAAACGATCTGTTTGTTAATAAGGAAGCAGGCGTGTTGGAGCGAATGAAAAGTTACAAAGAAACATACAGATAAAGCTAATAGAAGCGTGCTAATAAAAACCGGAGAGCACCACCGATCGTTTTTCCAAAACTGTTTAGATCCCGATCTGTATGAACCAGATACCAAAAATTATTGATTTAGGAGAACATTTATATTGAGTTATAACAATTTATAGATTTTGCACCAGAGGGGAAGAGACCTATTGAGTTTGTAATATTGCTGAAGGTCAGTAAAGGTAAAGTTATAATGCGTAAAAATTATTAAAAAGTAATTTTTCGAAGGGGTCGTGTGAACCCTAACCCCTTTCCATGTCCGAAAAAAATTTCGCTAGTAGACTATTGTCTGTGTCCCAAATTTCATCAAAATCCGTGTAGTCGTTCTGGCGTGATTCAGTCAAAAAACGACAAAATATAATAATTAAATTTTAACTGTTCCTAGGGGGTGGGGACCTCGCTCCTTTTGAAAAATATATAGCTAGTAGATCCTTCTAGATTATTGGCTATATGTGTGCCGTTCTTGCGTGATTGAGGCACAAAGGCAAACGTATGGACATCCAAACATCCAAACATACAAACATCCAAACTTTCCCATTTATAATATATATTAGATTAGATTAGACTAGCGGCCACCGTGGTGTGATGGTAGCGTGCTCCGCCTATCACACCGTATGCCCTGGGTTCAACTCCCGGGCAAAGCAACATCAAAATTTTAGAAATAAGATTTTTCAATTAGAAGAAAATTTTTCTAAGCGGGGTCGCAGTGTCTGGCAAGCGCTCCGATTGTATTTCTGCCATGAAAAGCTCTCAGTGAAAACTCATCTGCCTTGCAGATGCCGTTCGGAGTCGGCATAAAACATGTAGGTCCCGTCCGGCCAATTTGTAGGGAAAAATCAAGAGGAGCACGACGCAAATTGGAAGAGAAGCTCGGCCTTAGATCTCTTCGGAGGTTATCGCGCCTTACATTTATTTTATTTATTTAGATTAGACTAGCTATACCCGGCGTACGTTGTAACGCCCGAGATAGAATGAGTGTTGCATTATTTTTTTCTGTTTTGTTTGTTGATAATTTAGTTTATTGTTCTGTAAATCGAATTGAATTTTGTACGTATATTTGGTGAAATTTTCATTTAAAACATTTTATTATTACATCTTATTGTAATTCATATGGGTAC
Source organism: Eurosta solidaginis (assembly GCF_040869045.1). Taxonomy (NCBI): domain Eukaryota; kingdom Metazoa; phylum Arthropoda; class Insecta; order Diptera; family Tephritidae; genus Eurosta; species Eurosta solidaginis. Next base: position 13,779,956 of record NC_090324.1, read on the forward strand.
ACAATATTTTATTTTTTTCGTTCGGTGCAAAGATAAACAATTTTTTTTCGTTCCTACTCTAGAGCAAGCAACATATAGCCTGGCCATGGGAAAACCCTGGACTCTCTAAATTTAATCCTGCAACAGTAAGCGATTGTCCTTCTGCTTTGTTGATGGTAATTGCAAAAGCAAGGCGTATAGGAAATTATAAAACCTTAAAATTGAATGGCAAATCTGTAGGAATCATTGGGATCCGTGGTATGAGCACATCTTCACCTTTGCTTTTACCGCTGATGATTGTTGCCTCGATTAAATTCGACATTAATTTCTTAACACAAAGTCTGGTTCCATTGCACAATATTGGTGGGTCCACACACACAGAATTTTATTTTTATATATATAGATGTAGATAGACTGAAGCTAAACAATTTTTTTAACGGCGGCAGATTACTAAACGTCCAAAAAACACAACAGCCAAACTCAACAATGCTTGATGATGATTTTTATATATATAGATACAGTTTTTTTTTGTTAATTAAAAGATTATTATACATTTTATTTTTAAGTTAAATTAATTGATATGACAGGGGTGAAGGAATTACTATTCATAGAACAAAGGAGTGAAACTACAATTAAATAAAGAGAATTTTTTAGATGAAAATAGTGTTGTTTTTCGGGTACTTAGTTGGTTAAAATATTACAAAAAGGGTAATTATAGTTATAACAGTTCGTTACAGGAGTCATTTAAACAAATTAAAAATAGAAGGAATAAGTAAAGGTGTCTAAGTTCGGGTTAACCGAACATTATATACTCAGCGTGAGCTTCAATTGTACATTTCATTTCAGATAAATTACTTTTCTACATAACACGTGGCACCGCCCGTTTAAAAAAAATGTCTCCCCATTTCCTCTTACAATAAGACTTGAAAGTGAAATATCATTGATTCAAAACTATTTTTTGCTAAGTTATAGCTTATTATTCTAGTATACGACCCTTTTAAACTTGTTTTATATCTAAGTTGCCGTGGTCATTAACCGATCCCGCCCTATTTTTACTAGAAATATTTTCTGCTATAAGGAAAATATATGTACACAATTTCATTACGATATGTTAATTTTTCTTCGAGTTATGGCTCCCGAAACATAGAAAATTGCTTAGTCAGAAAAAGAGCGATACCACGCCCATTTTTCAAATTCGAACATTTTCCTATTTATTGTTATAAATGCACTTGGGAAATGAAATACCATTGATATAAAGCTCCTATTTGCAAAGATATAGCTTATTTTATTCGTCCGCGACCCTTCTAAAAATCTTGTATATGAAAGTGGGCGTGGTCTTTAACTGATCTCGTCCATTTTTCGTAAACATGTTTCCTGCTATAGGGAAAATCTGTGTATCCAATTTTATTACGATCCGTTAATTTTTCTTCGAGTTATGGCTCCCGAAACATAGAAATTTGCTTAGTCATAAAAGGGGCGGTCCCACGCCCATTTTTTTAAATTTGAAGTTTTTCCTATTTATTGTTTTAAATCCACGTGGGAAATGAAATACCATTCATATAAAGCTCTTTTTTTGCAAAGATATAGCTTATTTTATTCGTCCGCGACCCTTTTAAAAAGAATTTATAAAAAAGTAGGAGTGGTCCTTAACTGATTTCGTTAATTTTTCTTCAAAGCATTCCTTATAGTAAAGGCAACCTCTCTGCCGGATTTTGTTACGATGGGTTTAACGATTTTTGATTTATGATTAATAATATTTATAAAATTGAATTTATCACAAGTGGCCGGTGCCAAGTCCATTTTAAAATTGTTTTCCAAATTTTTATCAAGAGTCTCAATATCAGTCGACGTGTCAAATTTAAAGATTCTAGGTGTATTATTTACTAAATTATCAGGTTTTTTGTGTTTACCAAAGTTTTATATATAAAATGTGGGCGTGGTTATCATCCGATTTCGCCATTTTCAATACCAATTCTGGGTCTAGATAAGCTAGTGTACCAAATTTGGTGAAGATATCTCAATATTTACTCAAGTTATCGTGCTAACGAACGGACGGACGGACGGACATGGCTCAATCAAATTTTTTTTCGAAACTGATGATATTGATATATGGAAGTGTATATCTATCGCGATTCCCTTATACCTGTACAAGCAACCGTTATCCAATCAAAGTTAATATACTATATGTGCAAAGCACGCTGAGTATAAAAAGCTGTGTTAGATATTAAAGATAGAAGATACCGAATTTTAATTACGAACAATTAGCAGCAAACCCGTGGCCATATAAGCTCATAATTCAAAAGGGCATGTGTCCTGAAATACCGGTTTCGCAGAGTCCTAAAAAGTCCCGAAATTACCCTGACGGGATCCCGGATTGATCTCGAAGAGCATCCAGAAATGATACCGAAGGGGTCCTCAAATGATCCCGAAATAGTTTCAAAAAATTACCGAAATTACTCTAACGGGATCCCAGGCGGATCCCGAAAACTGTCCAGAAATGATGCCGGAAGGAAATCATCTCGAAATAGTCCCGAAAAAGTCCCAAAATTACCCTAACGGGATACCGAAACCATCCAAAATGATCCCGAAAAAGTCCCGAAATTAACCTCACGGGAATCCGAAATTCATCCAGAAATGATACCGGAAGGATCCCCAAACGATCCCGGAATAGTCCCGTAAAACTCCCGAAATAACTGCGACGGGATCCCTGACGTATCCCGAAAATCATTCAGAAATTATCTCGGAAGGGTCCCAAAATGATCCCGAAAAGGTCCCGAAATAATCCCGACGGCATGCCGGACAGATCACGAAAACCATCTCGAAATAATCCCGTATAAGTCCCGAAATGACCCTGAAATAGTCTAGAAAAGGCCCCCCACGGGATTCCGGACGGATCCGAAAAACTACCCAGAAATGATACCGGATGGGTCCCTGAACGATACCGAAATAGACCCGATATGACCCTGAAGGGATCCCGGACGGATCCCAAAAACCATACAGAATTGATCTCTGAAGGGTACGCAAATGATCCAGAAATAGTCCATAAAAATTAATGAAATTACCCCGACGGGAGGCCGGACGGATCCCGAAACCCATCCAGAAACGACCCCGGAAGGATCCCCAAATGATCCCGAGAAAGTTCCGAAATGAACTTGGCGAGATCCCGAAAGTCATCCAGAAATGATACCGGAAGGATCCCCAAACGATCCCGGAATAGTCCCGTAAAGCTCCCGAAATAACTGCGACGGGATCCCTGACGTATCCCGAAAATCATTCAGAAATTATCCCGGAAGGCCCCAAAATGATCTCCAAAAAGGTCCCGAAATAATCCCGACGGAATGCCGGACGGAACGCGAAACCCATCTAGAATTGATCTCTGAAGGATAAGCAAATGATCCCGAAATAGTTGCGAAATGATCCCGGAAGGTTCCCCAAATGATCCCGGAATATCCCCTAAAAAGTCCCGAAATAACCCCGATCGGATCCCGGACGGATCCCGAAAACTATACAGAAATGATCCCGGAAGAGTCCCCAAATGATCTTGGAATAGTCCCGATAAAGGCCCGAAATAACCCCGGCGGGATACCGGACGGATCCCGAAAACTATACAGAAATGATCCCGGAAGAGTCCCCAAATGATCCCGAAATGGTCCAGAGAAAGTCCCGAAATTACCCTGACTGATACCATAAGGATCCCCAGATGATCCCGAAAAAGTCCAGAAATAACTGCGACGGGATACCGGACGCATCCCGAAAATCATTCAGAAATTATACCAGAAAACCATCCAGAAATGATCCCGTAAAAGTCCCAAAATGACCCTGACATAGAGCAGAAAAAGTCCCGATATTACCCCGACGGGATGCCGACGGATACCCAAAACTACCTAGAAAAGATCTCGGAAGGGTCCCAAAAAGATACCGAAAAAGTCCCGATATGACCCGGGTGACCCCCTATCGTGCGATTTCTTTAATTTGATGCTGGAGAAAATTATACTAGCTGCAGAACTTAACCGCACTGGAACAATATACTATAAAAGCGTGCAATTACTGGCATATGCTGATGACATTGATATCATCGGCCTAAACACCCGCGCTGTTAGTTCTGCTTACTCCAAGCTGGAAAAAGAAGCGGTAAAGATGGGTTTGATGGTGAATGAGGACAAAACGAAGTACCTGCTGTCATCGAGCAAAGAGTCAGCGCATATGCGCCTTGGCAACCACGCTACTGTTGGCAGCCATAATTTCGAAATAGTAAAAGACTTCGTTTATTTGGGAACCAGCATCAACATTAGCAACAACATCAGCACTGAAATCCAGCGAAGAATCAATCTTGCCAATAAATGCTACTTTGGACTAGGTAGGCAATTGAAAAGTAAAGTCCTCTCTCGGCGAACGAAAATCATACTCTACAAGTCACTTATCGTACCCGTCCTGCTATATGGGGCAGAAGCATGGACCATGACAACAGCAGATGAAGCGGCTTTGGGAGTGTTCGAGAGAAAAGTTCTTCGAAAGATTTATGGACCTCTACGCGTTGGCGATGGCGAGTACCGAAGAAGATTTAATGATTAGCTGTACGAGCTATACGCAGACATCAACATAGTCCAGCGAATTAAAACGCAGCGGCTGCGCTGGCTAGGCCATGTTATGCGAATGAAAGATGATGCTCCGGCCAAGAAAGTGTTTCTATCGGAACCCGCCTATGGAAGCAGAGGTAGAGGGCGGCCCCCACTCCGTTGGAAGGACCAGGTGGAAAACGATTTAAACTCCCTTGGTGTGACCAATTGGCGCCGGTTGGCGGAGCGAAGGAGCGACTGGCGCGCCTTGTTGGACGGCCATAACCGTTTAGACGGTTAAGCGCCAATTAAGTAAGTAAGTAAGTCCATAAAAATTCCCGAAATTACCCAGACGGGATGCCGGACGGATTCCGAAACCCATCCAGAAATGATGGCGGAAGGGCCTCAAAATCTTCCGGAAAAAGTGCCGAACTTACGCGAACGGGATCACGAAAACCATCCAGAAATGATCCCGGAAGGGTTTCGATATGACCCTGACGGGATTACAAATAAGGTGAAGCTAACTATAAAACCATGTTAATAAGGCAGCAGACGTGTTGGAGCGAAAGTTATAAATAAACATACAGATAAAGCTAATAAAAGCGTGCTAACAAAAACAATTGAAGGAGGGTGGATGGCGGGATGAGACGGAGAGCACCACCGATCGTTTTTCCAAAATTGTTTAGGTCTCGATCTGTATGAGCCATATACTAAAAATTATTGATTTAGGAGAACATTTATATTGAGTTATAACAATTTATAGATTTTACACCAGCGGGAAGAGAAGGGGGGGGGGGGCGGAGGGTGTCACTGCTCATTTTGTAAGCCCTCGACTTTTTTGACCTATTGAGTTTGTAATATTGTGAAGATCAGTAAAGGTAAAGTTATAATGTGTAAAAATTATTAAAAAGTAATTTTTCGAAGGGGTCGTGGGAACCCACCCCCCTTTCCATGTCCGAAAATAATTTCGCTAGCAGACTATTTTCTGTGTCCCAAATTTCATCAAAATCCGTGAAGCCGTTCTGGCGTGATTCAGTCACAAAGACGAAAAAATATAATAATTAAATTTAAACTGCTCCTAGGGGGCGGAGACCTCCCCCTTTTTCAAAAATATATAGTTAGTAGATCCTTCTAGGCTACTGGCTATACGTGAGCCAAATTTCATCCAAATCTGTCCAGCCGTTCTTGCGTGATTGAGGCACAAACACAAACGTCTGGACATCCAAACATCCAAATTTTCCCATTTATAATATATACTTTACCTGCGGCCCCGTCCGCAAGGAGAAAATGAAATATATGGGCTATTCACGTTCTGCTTATCAAGTTATCTGTTTAAAATTTTGTTTCTGTTTAATGCATTTTATTTTTATTAATTGTGTAAAAAAAGAACTAAATGCGCTGATACCTCGATAGGATCCCCAAATGATCCCGAAATTTTCCATAAAAAGCCACAAAATAACTCTGACGCTATCGCTGATGGATCCCGAAAGCCATCCAAAATGCCCCGGAAGGGCCTCCAAAAGTTTCCGGAATAGTTCAAAGAAAAATCCGAAATGACAACGACACGATTCTAGACTTATCCAGAGATCCACACAGAAATGATCCCTGAAGGGTACCAAAATGATCCCGAAAAGGTTCCGAAATGACCCTGACGGGCTCCCGGGCGGATCTCAAAAACTATCCAGAAAATATCCAGGAAGGGTCCCTAAATGCGATGCGATCAACGATAACAAGGGTGTGCGTTGGTCGTGCTTGAAATGCAGATCCACCGAAGTGGATCTTTTTAAGCTTTTCAAACATACCCGAAACGCATTCTCAGAAATCGGTAAGGAACTTTCTACATTAGGGGATAAATTCAAGTATTATGAAAACTTGTTTAAAACTTTCAAATGTATTACCGATTCAGCTGCTAATGCTAACAGCGACAGTCGTGACAGCAAACGAAAACGAACTGATGTCTCGGCTGGCGTATTGACCCTAGACCCCGTTCAAAACATCCAGAACCCAATCGTTCCTACACCTAGCACGATAGAATTAATAAACTTAGCATCTCCAAGTCCTCTTACAGTAGAGCCTTCAACATCAAAGGCACCTCCAACAAAACTAGCAGCTAGAAAAAATATTGAACCTGCAAACCGTTCTCAGGCGACTGAGCCTGGAACTAGGAAGTTGGTTGTAGTCCCTCCTAAAAAATCGATATTCGTGTCAAGATTCGAGAGGGATACTACTGAGGAGGATCTGAAATCGTATATCTTCTCAAAAAGGAAAACCCATGACGTAACAATTCGGAAATTTAATTTTAGTTATGAAAGAAACGTATCTTCCTTTAGATTAGATGTACCTATTGACCATTTTGACACTATCTTGAGTAACGATTTTTGGCCCTCTGGGGCACTTGTGCGGGAATTTGAATATAGGCGGAATAAGAGTGTTCCAAACTTGGCAAAGATCCCTGTTAATAACACTGAGTCAAAAAACTGAACGAAAAATCTGCTTTAGATATACTTTACCAAAATGTTAGAGGCTTAAACACCAAGTTAACAGAACTGTTTTTAAAATCATTTAACTCAAGCTACGATATAATTGCTTTAACCGAAACCTGGCTGAAACCTCATGTTTTTGACTCAGAGATCCTCTGTAATGACTACCAGATATATCGAAATGACCGCCTGAACAGGGTTGGAGGTGGGGTTCTGCTTGCTGTACACTCTTCAATACCATCTGAAGAGATTTGCGTAACCGCCACCGATACAACTGAGTTCTTGTGCATACGCACACAACTAGCAAATATCCACATTTATTTGGCCATCTGTTATATCCCGCCATCTTCTGAACTGTGCGTTTATATGAATCACATTTCCTTGCTAAGAACTGTTAATTCGATGCTAAAGCCTTCCGATTCCATTATTGTCTTGGGTGACTTCAATATGCCACACATATCATGGTGCATCTCTGACTTTAATATCGTACCAGTTTCGCCAAAGTCTTCCAACAATGAATTTTTAGACGGAATGTCTGAGCTGTGCCTTCAACAAATCAACATCCAATCGAATAAATTCGGAAGAGTGTTGGATTTAGCCTTTGTGGATGATGAATCTAAATATTCCATTAGTCGATGCGAACCCATTATTGAACCTGAAGATGCTTACCACCCTTCCCTCACAATAGTTTACGAAGTTGTAAATTATGCTTGTAACAGCGGAAATAAACGATACGACTCCAGTTATCGCTTCGACTTTGCGAAGGCCAATTTTAAAAAATTAAATCGTGATCTATCTCGAATAGTGTGGCCAACATTTAATGCTGATGTGGAGCAAAGCGTTTCTCACTTTTATGATGAATGATCCCAGAATAATACAGAAAAAGTCACGAAACGTCCCTAAAGGATCCCCAAATGATCCCGTATTAGCCCTGAAAAAGTCCCGAAATGACCCCGACGGGATCCCGGACGAATCCCGAAAACCATCCAAATATGATGCCGGAAGGGTCCCCAAATGATCCCGAAAAAGTCCCGCAATGATTCCGACGGGATCCCGAACGGATACCGAAAACCATTCAGAAGTGATGCCGGAAAGGTCCTCAAATGATCACCTAATAGTCCCGAAATGACCCTGAATATTATTATTCATAAATCAATAATCGTTAAACCTATCGTAACAAAATCCTATAAGGAATGCTTTGAAGAAAAATTTACGAAATCGGTTAAGGACCGCGCCCACTTTTATATAAAATATTTGTAAAAGGGTCACGGACGAATAAAATACGCTATATCTTTGCAAAAAATAGCTTTATATGAATGGTATTTCATTTCGCACGTGGATTTATAACAATAAATAAAAAAAACTTCAAATTTAAAAAAAATGGGCGTGGGACCGCCCCTTTTATGACTAAGCAAATTTCTATGTTTCGGGAGCCATAACTCGAAGAAAAATTAACGGATCGTAATAAAATTGGATACACAGATGTTCCCTATAGCAGGAAACATGTCTACGAAAAATGGACGAGATCAGTTAAAGACCACGCCCACTTTCATATACAAGATTTTTAAAAGGGTCGCGGACGAATAAAATAAGCTATATCTTTGCAAATAGGAGCTTTATATCAATGGTATTTCATTTCCCAAGTGCATTTATAACAATAAATGGGGAAAATTTCAAATTTGAAAAATGGGCGTGGACACGCTCCTTTTATGACTAAGCAATTTTCTATGTATCGGGAGCCATAACTCGAAGAAAAATTAATATATCGTAATGAAATTGTGTACACATATTTTCCTTATAGCAGAAAATATTTCTAGAAAAAATAGGGCGGGATCGGTTAAAGACCACGGCAACTTAGATATAAAACAAATTTAAAAGGGTCGTAGACTAGAATAATAAGCTATAACTTAGCAAAAAATAGTTTTGAATCAATGATATTTCACTTATCAAGTTTTATTGTAAGAGGAAATGGGGAGAAATTTTTTTTAAACGGGCGGTACCACGTGTTATGTAGTAAAGTAATTTATCTGAAATGAAATGTACAATTGAAGCTCACGCTGAGTATATAATGTTCGGTTAACCCGAACTTAGACACCTTTACTTGTTCGTTCTATTTTTAATTTGTTTAAATGACTCCTGCAACGAACTGTTATGACTATAATTAACCTTATTGTAAGATTTTAACCAACTAAATACCCGAAAAAGCAACACTATTTTCATCTAAAAAATTATTAATCATAAATCAAAAATCGCTAAACTTATCGTAACAAAATCCGGCAGAGAGGTTGCCTTTACTGTAGGGAATGCTTTGAAGAAAAATTAACGAAATCGGTTAAGGACCACGCCCACTTTTATATAAAAGATTTTTAAAAGGGTCGCGCACGAATAAAATAAGCTATATCTTTGAAAAAAGAGCTTTATATCAATGGTATTTCATTTCCCACGTGGATTTCTTACAATAAATAGGAAAAACTACAAATTTAAAAAAATGGGTGAGGCACCGCCCCTTTTATGACTAAGCAAATTTCTATGTTTCGGGAGCCATAACTCGAAGAAAAATTAACATATCGTAATGAAATTGTGTACATATATTTTCCTTATAGCAGACAATATTTCTATAAAAAATGGGCGGGATCGGTTAAAGACCACGGCAACTTAGATATAAAACAAGTTTAAAAGGGTCGTAGACTAGAATAATAAGCTATACCTTACCAAAAAATAGTTTTGAATCAATGATATTTCACTTTCAAGTTTTATTGTAAGAGGAAATGGGGAGAAATTTTTTTTAAACGGGCGGTGCCACGTGTTATGTAGAAAAGTAATTTATCTGAAATGAAATGTACAATTGAAGCTCACGCTGAGTATATAATGTTCGGTTACACACGAACTTAGACACCTTCACTTGTTCGTTCTTTTTTTAATTTGTTTAAATGAATCCCGTAACGAACTGTTATAACTATAATTACACTATTTGTAATATTTTAACCAACTAAATACCCGAAAAAGTAACACTGTTTTCATCTAAAAAATTCTCTTTATTTAATTGTAGTTTCACTCATTTGTTCTATGAATAGTAATTCCTTCACCCCTGTCATATCAATTAATTTAACTTAAAAATAAAATGTATAATAATCTTTTAATTAAAAAAAAACTGTATTGTACTATTCACGTAAGCGTGACTTTCAGGTTATCAGGTTATTTAGTTATTTTTATACTTTATTTTCTCCTTGCGAACGGGGCTGCGGGTAAAGGCTAGTATATATTATAAATGGGAAAGTTTAGATGTTTGGATGTTTGTATGTTTGTCTTTGTGACTCAATCACTCAAGAACGGGTGGACGGATTTGGATTAAATCCAGCACACATATAGACAATAGTCTAGAAGGATCTACCAGCTATATTTTTTCAAAATGGGGGATGTACTCGCCACCTAGGAACAGTTATAATTTAATTATTGTAAAAATTCGTTTTTGTGACTGAATCACGCCAGAACGGCTTCACGGATTTTGATGAAATTTGAGACAAAGACAGTAGTCTACTGGCAAATTTTTTTTCGAACATGGAAATGGGGAATAATTACTTTTTAACAATTTTTAGACATCATAACTTCACCAATATTACAAAATCAATGGGTCAAATAAGTCGAGGGCTTACAAAGTGAGCAGTGACACACTCCACTTGGTTTTGGGTATCCCGTCGGGTCATATCGGGACCTTTTCGGGACCATTTCGGGACTATTTCGGTATTATTTTGGCACCCTTCCGGGATCATATCTGGGAAGTTTTCGGGTTCTGTCTGGTATCCTGTCGGGGAATTTAGGGACTTTTTCTGGACAATGTCAGGGTTATTTCGGGCCTTTCTGGATGGTTTCCGAGATCCGTCCGGGATCCTGTCGGAGTGAAATCGGGATTTTTTTGGGCCTATTTCGTTATCATTCTGGGACTCTTCCGGGATCATTTCTGTATAGTTTTCGGGATCCGTCCGGGATAACGTCGGGATTATTTTGGGACTTTTTCGGTACTATTCCGGGATCACTTCTAGGTGGTATTCGGGATCCCGCCAGAGTCATCTCAGGACTATTTCGGGATCATTTGTTAACACTTCATTCCTGAATGATTTTGGGTATACCGTCGGGTCATATCGTGACTAGCTTTCGCACCACACTTTTTCGTAACTTCTACACCATCGTATCATGTAATCTATATGACAAACTACCTGCTGAAATACGACTCATTAGAAGGCTACCAGCGTTTCTGAGGGAAGTGAAGCAGTGGCTACTTGGTTTCAATCATGAAGGCATTTAAAATTCTTTTCAGACCTATAATATACATAAGTACCTGTGTCCATTAGCATCGAGTTTTTTTTTTTTCTTTTTCCATTTCATGAAAGTACTTTGACATCTGTAATTTTGAATTTTTTGTTTTATTATACATATTATACTTTTTCCTTATACATATTTATATCTTTTCAATTGTAAGCAATTGTAAGAAGATATTCACCATACCTATAAAAAGGCATTTAGCTTTAATACAAATACATCTGCCAGCGCTATTTATTGACAACACAGATGTGTTGCGGCCAATATAAAGTAGAGAAAAAAGGAGAAGAAATAGAAAAATTAATTAATTAACTTACTCGCTTGGCGCACAGGCGTGTGTTAATAAAATATATTTAAAACGCGAGTTTTATTTAAGTGGAAAAACACAACAATATTACAATGGATGTAGGTGACCTCCGAGGCATCCACCCTCAGAGGCACCCACATAGCTACCCTTTGGAGGCGGCGTCCTCCACGACGAAATTTTGAGGTAGGAGATAAAGCAACCAGCAAGTTTCTGTCTGGTTTGCTTCAAACGAAGGCTATATAGACGGTGAGTTCGGCTACCTAAATACAAATGCAAAACATACGAATATATGTGCGATATGGCGACCGTGACGGTGGTACAGGGGCGGTGACGAAATATTACACACATTTTTAAAACCTAACCTACAAAAACCAAATATACCACCACATTTACCATTGCCTGAAAATTAAATTGAAATTTGGATGTGGGCATACAATTTTAAGGGTGAGTTGGAAGAGTTAACCACGTTTTCGTCGAATACATCCCAAATAACGGCATAGAAAAAACCGGAAAAACCCACGCCACTCAAATAACGGGTCCGCAACCTGTACCACCGCCAGCAGCAGCGAACGTCAGCAGCAACTAACACCCTCAGCAGCGAAGCCTAGCAGCAGCAAACACCATCGGCAGCGATAGCTAGCAGCAACAGCGGAAACCATCATAGCAGCAGCCACAGCTTTAACACCAGCGGCAACATAAGTATACTATAGGTTTTAATATATGTATGTATTAATAAAAATTAATTTATTTTGCCTACAAGTTTTACTACATATATGTATACGAAAAATTACAATTTCTATTAAATATCCGCATTAACTATGATACATTTTTTTTTGATAACAACGGTGCGTGTGTCCAAATTGTAAACTTAATCACTAATACTTCCTCAGTTTTCAACAATTTTTGAAAAAAAAAATTTCAAACCATTTTATAAATATCAACATTTTCAAGTCTGCAATTTTTATTTTTTCTCAAATTTTTCAACTCATTTTTACAAATTTACATTTTCTTCAAATTTTTCATATTTTCAAATCTCTAAGTTAAAAGTTATCAATTCATTTTACAAATTCTCATATTTTCCATCATCATCTCACAAATCTTCCATTTAAAATTTCTCTTACTCCAGGTAGAGTTTCGTTAATACGTTCATTTTCCAACAAAATTTTTACCATATAAAACTGAGTGAACTAGATAAGCAGGTTACGTGTAATCTGTAAATTTTGGAATTTTGATATAAACGGTGGTTCCGTGAAAAACAACTAAGATTTTTTTGATACATGCGGTGGTTCCGTTAAAAACCAATTAACTTTTTTGATATATGCGGTGGTTCCGTGAAGAACCAAATTAGATTTTTTAGAATAAAGCGGTGCGTCCGTGATTACCACATTTTTGAGATTTTTACCAATTCATACCTATATACTTTTTCGAAATTTTAAATTCAATTACTTTTTACAAATTTTACCTACAAGTATACTGCAGTTTCAACTAATTCTTCCAACGAAGTGTTAAATATTTCCTTAGTGACGACTCACCTGTAAATCAGTTCACAATCACAAGCTTTTATAATACTAAACGAATGAAATGGCATTTCCTCTGCTCTTTGAATGAGCATGTAATATCATTATCTATTTTCTTTTTTGTATTTTTATTTCATATTGTAACACTCTAGAAATTGTAAATATTTACGAGAAAATAAAAATTATACAATACAATACAATAAAATTTGTTTAAATGACTCCTGTAACGAAATGTTATAACTATAATTACACTTTTTGTAATATTTTAACCAACTAAATACCCGAAAAAGCAACACTATTTTCATCTAAAAGATTCTCTTTATTTAATTGTAATTTCACTCCTTTGTTCTATGAATAGTAATTCCTTCACCCCTGTCATATCAATTAATTTAACTTAAAAATAAAATGTATAATTATCTTTTAATTCAAAAAAACTGTATTGTACTATTCACGTAAGCGTGCCTTTCAGGTTATCAGGTTATTTAGTAATTTTTATACTCAGTTGAGCAGAGCTCACAGAGTATATTTACTTTGATTGGATAACAGTTTTTTGTACAGGTATAAAGGAATCGAGATAGATATAGACGTCCATATATCAAAATCATCAGTATCGAAAAAAAATTCGATTGAGCCATGTCCGTCCGTCCGTCCGCCCGTTAACACGATAACTTGAGTAAATTTTGAGGTATCTTGATGAAATTTGGTATGTAGGTTCCTGGGCGCTCATCACAGATCGCTATTTAAAATGAACGATATCGGACTATAACCACGCCCACTTTTTCGATATCGAAAACTTCGAAAAATCTAAAAAGTGCGATAATTGATTACCAAATACGGATAAAGCGATGAAACTTGGTAGGTGAGTTGAACTTATGACGCAGAATAGAAAACTAGTAAAATTATGGACAATGGGCGTGGCACCGACCACTTTTAAAAGAAGGTAATTTAGAAGTTTTGCAAGCTGTAATTTGGCAGTCGTTGAAGATATAATGATACAATTCGGCAGGAACGTTACTTTTATTACTATATGTATGCTTAATAAAAATTAGCAAAATCGGAGAACAACAACGCCCACTTTTTAAAAAAAAATTTTTTAAAGTCAAATTTTAAAAGAAAAGTTAATATCTTTACAGTATATAAGTAAATCATGTCAACATTCAACTCCAGTAATGGTATGGTGCAACAAAATACAAAAATAAAAGAAATTCTCAAAATGGGCGTAGCTCCGCCCTTTTTCATTTAATTTGTCTAGGATAATTTTAATGCCATAAGTCGAACAAAAATTTACCATTCCTTGTGAAATTTGGTAGGGGCTAAGATTCTAGGACGGTAACGGGTTTCTGCGAAGAAGGGCGAAATCGGTTGAAGCCACTACCAGTTTTTATACACAATCGACCGTCTGTCCATAATAATATACCAAATACGAAAAAAGGGATGAAACATGGTAATTGGATTGGTCTATTGACGCAAAATATAACTTTAGAAAAAAAAACTTCGTAAAATGGGTGTGACACCTACCATATTAACTAGAAGAAAATGAAAAAGTTTTGCAGGGCGAAATCAAAAGCCCTTGGAATCTTGGAAGGATAACTGTTCGTGGTATTACATATATAAATAAATTAGCGGTACCCGACAGATGATGTTCTGGTCACCCTGGTCCACATTTTGGTCGATATCTCGAAAAAGCCTTCACATATACAACTACCACCACTCCCTTTTAAAACACTCATTAATACCTTTAATTTGATACCCATATCATACCAACACATTATAGAGTCACCCCTGGTCCACCTTTATGGCGATATCTCGAAAAGTCGTCCACCTATAGAACTAAGGCCCACTCCCTTTTAAAATACTCATTATCACCTTTCGTTTGATACCCATATTATACAAACGCATTCTAGAGTCACCCCTGGTCCACGTTTATGGCGATATCTCGAAAAGGCGTCCACTTATAGATATAAGGCCTACTCCCTTTTAAAAGACTCATTAACACCTTTCATTTGATACTCATATCGTACAAAAAAATTCTAGAGTCACCCCTGGTCCACCTTTATGGCGATATCTCGAAAAGGCGTCCACCTATAGAACTAAGACCCACTCCCTTTTAAAATACTCATTAACTTGGAATATCTGTTATCTATGCTCGCTTCCATAACGTCGTTCTACAGCAGCCATCAATGCTTCGTAATTGTTCAGTTCTCCTTCGGGAATCGTCTGTAGTATTTCCGCTGCTGGCCCCTTCAATGCGACGAACAGTGCAGCAACTTTATCTTCCGCATTCCAGTTGTTCACTGCTGCGGTCTTCTCAAACTGTAGCTTGAAGACCTGGAAAGGAACAGAACCGTCAAAAGATGGAGTTTTTATCTTCGTATTGCTTGCTGAAACAACTGGGCGAATTAGTTGCAACTCGTGTCTCCTGTGATTCCATCTGTGATGACATATACGTTTTCTGTTCTTCCAGTTGAGTTTCCATCTTGGATGTTATACGTGTCTCCTGTGATTCCAATTGTGATGACATGTTGGTAGATATTTGTGATGACATTTCGGTCATTTGTGCCGATATTGCAGCCAATATCATGTTCAGGTCTCTGTTCGCCATTGTCTGCGGTGTTTCTTCCATTTTTGTTATTTCTTCGCCATCAAGATGAAAGTCATACTCTTCACATCAATTCCTTCTGATTCTATTGCCTCTCGTAGCCGTGCCTGAAGTTCAAGTTTAACGCCGCTTGCATTCAATCCACGGCTCTCCAACTCCTTCTTTAGTTGCTGGATCTTCAATTCACTGAACTTTGCCATGTCCTTTGTGTCCTCTGGAATTTATTCAACAATTCCTCTTCTGACACCAATTGTAACGAATTTGCTGCAAATCCTCTTATTTGCCCTTCTGCTAGGTTCGTATCGCTAAACTGTTGAATAAATAACTCCAATATTGAATAATGGAAAAATGGCCTTTATTGAAGTTCTTCACAATAGCACACAAACTGTGCAACGAATAGTTTAATAACCAAACTGGTAGTGGTCGGCCTGAGTGCGTCGTAAACCGGCAGTGGGTAGGCGTACAAGGGTCGATCTCGCTCAATGGATGATGCACTCAAAAGGAAATAAAGAAGAACACGGGAGGAGTTTCCTCGTTATAAAAATGCACTTTATTGGGTAGAGGTAAAATAAACTTGTTACAATATTACCTGAATATGCTGGAACACAGAGGAGATCGCTGGCGGCAGATGTTAGCTGGTTGGCTGTTGAAATCAAAGAGGCCAGTTGTATAGCAAGCTACAACCGTTGACCCGCAAAATCCTCCGTTTTGGAGGGGAAAGGCACCCACACATCAACCCCGACATGCATATGCATGAGTGCTGACAAATAACACACATACACGTACATGTACATGCATGCACATGCATGTGGCGGTGATGGTGTGGGTGGTTACAAATTAATTCGAGTATCGAGTATCGATTCGCAGGGTTGCATTGGGGGGATCGCAGACAGATGCGGAAAAAGTTAGGCATCCTGCCTAAACATGCCGGCCCCCCTTGCGATGCGCAACATCGTTTTCCGCCAACGACCTCCACTGAAACGAGGAAAATGAATATAAATGAATATAAGACTTACACACTAAACTTAATCTAGATGAGGAGTTCGTCTGACGACGCAAAATGGCCGGGAATCCCATCCGACTTGCTTCGCATGCCACCTGAGCTAAGATTTGTAAAATTAGCGGTTATGAACAGTTAACAGTGAATATTTCTTGCCATTGAATTATACATAAATATAGAAATTCAGAATGTAATATGTGTATAGTCGATGGCCAGTAAGGCTGGACGAAGAGGCCGAGGTCTCCATTCCAGATTTGCGGTTTTTTTGTTGGTTGGACGAAGAGGCAGAGGTCGCCGTTCCAGACTCGAGGGTTTTGAGGTTTTTCTGGGCTGGACGAAGAGGCCGAGGTCTCCGTTCCAGAGTATAACGTGTCCTGTCGCTCTCAGGTCGACTGCGGCATTTTATGGATGTGCCAGGGCGAGTGGCCATGAGGTTGGTTGGGTGAAGCGAAGGTGTTTTATTACAAAAACGTATATTAAAATAGATGAATAAAAGCGAGTTTAAAGCGAAGCGTAGGGGCCGACGAAGGTATGTATTTAATTTTGCGCGAAAGCTCATGACGAGCAGCGCAAATCGTAATTAAATTGGAAAGTGTACCAACTGCCGGTGCTTGCATGCAGATTGGCGATGCGTTCTCAACGACGCGTTCTATCTGCACGTACCATTTTGAGATGGCGTGCAACCCTGTCGTGTATTTATTGGTCAGCGGACAGCTGGTATGGTGAATTTGTGGCGTGCGAATATATATACATATATGTATTTGCTTGCCCTTGAAAAAAAACTAGGTCACTGGGGCAGTAGCACACTAGGCCGGTAGAAACAGTTGACTTTTTTCCATTTCGGGATTTTGTCGTGTCGGGATTCTTTTATTTCGGGACCCGTATTGTTTTTGTACCGAGCCCTTATAATGACTGTTTGTGATGTTTGTTGTTGAAAAACAACAAGTCCTGCCCCCAGCCAGAAAAGAATAAGCAGTGCCGACGGCAAAAGAAATCAGGAAAAAAAAACTAAAAAAAAACATTTTTTTGTTTTTTTCTTTTTGTTTTTTTGAATGAGGGTGTAATTAATTTTGAATGAGATTTCTTCCTTCATTTTTGTGCGGAAGTATGTTTTCGGACTGCCCGATATGTCAGTATGGGTCAAAAAGGCCGATCCCGATTTTGTGTTTTGCGGGCTTTCGGTACCTGCCTGCACATTTTGTGCAGCACTACATCGTGTGAGAGACAACGTATACAAACATACATACATAATTATGCCCACGGCGAAATACAAAAACAAAATGAACAATCATTTCTTGTAGAGACTGGAATTTTCAACTGAATTGAAGTAAACGGTAAACCTCTTTGCCGTTTCTTCATTCAATTCATTTTAATGCGTGGCTGGAGTACGGTGCTGGTGATTAGTGAGGAGGAAATATGGTAAGTAACTTTTAATATTTTCTTTTATTTCTTGTTATAAACAAATTTTCTTTCGTTTTCTTATTAGTTATTAATTTCCTTACATTTTCAGGTGCAGTTGGGACAGGACATCGGGGTTATCGTTTGTTTGTTTTTTTTTTGATTACCGGCATCGCAAAAGAGGTGCTCCAACTGCGGCGCCGGCCACGCTGTCAGTTGTCACATTTTTTCGATGCCCATTTGTGCACTTTATTAATGAATTTTTTCTTTGCAGGTTAGTGATGTTGGATATCCTATATATTTTATGCTACGTCACAGCATAGTTAATCATGTCAAGAAGACATACCATTGTTTTACCACATTGAAACTGGTGACTTGCATCCTAGCGGCTTTAATGCCTTTAACATTCTTCTATTTCTATGCATTCGAACAATTTTTTTTTTTATGTCCTATCGTACAATAGTACATACATCAGCGGTATTGGATTATGGACGTAAAAGGAATTTATATTTTGGCTGGTCAGAGAAAACCTGAACATTCGCCATGGTGTGATAAGACATTTCCATTCCCATATTCATATATACAGTCGCATTATTGGAATGTTGGTTTTTTTACGTTAATATGAAGTAAACCAATTACCAGGTTTTATCTTAGCACTACCGGTGCTTGCGTTCCTTCTCTATCACTGCGTCAAATACTTTAAGAGTTTTCCTAAGCACATTATTGCCAAATTATCCTATTGTGCAACTTTTAAAGAATATAAATCGCTGGCGTTGGTGCTGCGTGCGCTACTGCTTACAGTGTTTTTCACATTCTTCGTACAGTGCAGATATCTACGCTTTTATTGTGCTCACCTACACCATGCCTTTATTGGTTTGCGGTGTATCAGTTGCCCAAGACATTTGATCAAATAAAATTGCGTTCGAAGGCTGGTTCTGTATTAGTTTGGTTTCCGCGTTATTACTTGATTGGTACAGCACTATTTTGCAATAATCTGCCGTGTACGTAAGGTAGGAAATGAAACTAACAACAAACTATAGACAAAATGCAATATACAGCGTGTTATTTGAAATATGTGAATTGGCGGTGGAAATGCTTTTTCATACCATCACTGGTTTACTAGAACATAATGACTTACAAGCTTTTGGCCTGTGAAATTCTTCATTTGATTGTCAGCACAAGTCCCATAAAATCATCAAGAAGAAGAAAAGCAAATACCAAAACTCAACCATTAAACTAAAATTAATTATTTACAAGGCATGTTTTTTTTCGCTGATAAGGCAACAAATGAACATTTATATAAAGTGGCTTCTGAATTACGTGAAGCTATCGACCGGTGGCTGAAAATGGGATAAAAACGGGAAAACTACGAAATCCAATCACTTAATGTTGCAAGCACTTGGATAAAATTAAATGATCTTTTAAGTACGCGCTTAGCATATGGTACAGCCGGCCTACGTGGTAAAATGCGAGCTGGCTTCAATGGTATGAAAGATCTTGTCATAGCACAAACCGCGCAAGGCTTGGCCACTTATATGAAAGTTCAATTCAACTAACGAAAACACACGCGCTATGGGTTTTGGCTATGATGGACGTCATAATAGTAAACGATTTGCTGAGTTATCTGCAAATATATTTATAGACGCCGGCTTTACAGTTGACCTCTAAACGATTGGTAGCAACCCTTTAGTGCCCTTGCCAATACGTCATTTCAATTGTTTAGGTGGTGTAATGGTTACTGCGTCGCATAGTCCAAAAGATGGGAATGGTTATAAAGTGTATTGAATGATAGTGCACAAGTTATAATACCGCATGACAAAAATATAGTCAAATATAATAAGCAATTTAGAGCCAAGGGAAGACAGTTGGGGTACATCAAATGCGTATGAATCGGAACTTTTAATTGCTCCATAAGAGGCTATTGAGGCTTATGTTGTTAGAGTACGTGAGACTTTACCCCCGTCGATTATGGAGGTGAATAGTCAAAGCAATGTACTTGTGGGTTATAAGGCGATGCATGGCGTGGGATTATGCTGGAGCTACAGATTCACTTAAGCCATCATCAAGCACCGGTATGAGGTAGATGAAAAGGTTTCGATTCCCGACTGTTGTCACCGACTGACAAATTTGCAGTCTCTAGCCTTACAAGAGCATATTGTTTTACCCCATTCCGACCACTCTACCGTCAAATAAAAAAAATGTTTGATTTTACCACCGTTCAAACTAGGTAATATTATGGATCACTTACGCAGTGAGCACCCTGAAGCGTATCATAAAACCTTTTCCTCAGAAGAAACACCAGAGCATGAGTTAGTCAAGTCGACATCATGGCAGTGTGGCGTAGTCGCGTTATTGGAATCCCGAGTGGACGGGTTTAGATATGCGACATCAGGGCGCGGGTACAAGCTTCAAAGCAAAAGATTATGTGACACGTGAGCATACAATAGCTTGGTGGAAGAATGCGGTTGAAAGTGGCGCAGATATGGTAGAATTCGATGTACTGCTACGCAAAGATTCGGTGCCGGTAGTGTATCAAGAGTTTATGATTTATATGTCGCTGAAAGCAAAAGGTAGCAAACTATTGGGCTATGATGAGACGCGCCCTATGGACAATGTGCGTGCATTTGGGATTGGTCTTAGGAGGCCAAATGTTTGAACTTAGACGAGTGCGTTCTGGAATCCAATTTGAGCGTGACGGTATGATCACCAGGCATGATGTTTTATATCGCAGTGAATCGGGGCAGCGTTATACGGTAAGATGTGGAAATATATATAGCTTTTATGTGAAACTTGGATGTGTTCCTTTTTTTGGATTTAGTTCATCGTTTATTGATCACACGTACATTCCCGTATTCCTCAGCCGAAATGGAGCAAATTGCGCGCTCGTATCGGAAGTCTGCAATTCGAGGAAACAGCTTACGCCCGTTTCGGTGAGTGGTTGAGTTAGAATTATTGTATTTACTTTGAGCTTTTTGACTCAAGTTCAAAACTGCTGTCGATTTTATAAAATCAGAAATAAGAAAAAAAGGGTGGGGGTTTTTTTTTTTTTTTTTTTTTTTTTAGAGGTTCTTGTTCGGTGAAACGATAATTTGGAATTTGTCACTCCAGTCGTTCTAATTAGTAGTCGCTATCTCACGTATTTCCTTAATCCCATTCACCATCTAAGAGCTATTGCCCACTCAGCACTTGGGTGCTTAACTTTTGATTACTCCTTCTGAATACATAATGAATTATCATACAAGTTAACAGAAGAAATAATCAAATATGAATACTTTTAATGATCAAAAAGGAAACTGAGTATCGCCTTCCAATCACAGTTGGGACTCATATTGGAATCAAATGTGTTTGCTTTTGGTGATCGAGGATTTCAAATCATGTTTCCTTCAACTTTCTGAATATTTCCGCCCTATTTTGATTGACTGAATAATGGCTTTATTCTTGTTAAAAATATGTTGACGAATATGATCAGAAAGGGACTGTCCACCCATTAACGTTAAATTTTGTAATGATATCCAGTAGGAAGGAAAGGGTTTTGACATATTGATCGTCAATGATCATTCAAGAATCCTCACAGGTACGGTCCATTTTCCTCCAGATGATACATGAATTTGCGAATTGAAAATACTTTTAAATGTGAACGTTTTGATCATCTTGAGGTAGGACATTTGGATGTATTCTGTGATCCCATTTTTCAAGGGGGGAAAAGTAGTGGATAAATCAGCGCCTTTTGAGGTTAGTGTTCATTTCTGGAAGGTTCCCCCCCTTTTTAATAGTTATTTCAAGATTTTGGGTGATGGGATGGATCTTGATACAGTCTGTTGGTCTCGCGCCTTTTGGTGATGCATAGGTGTTCTGTGTCAGATCTTGGGTCTGCGTTAGGTTTGCTATGGGCCTCGTTGCGCACCATCGAGTGCAAAGGTTGTCTATGGCAGATCGGTTCGCCCTTCTGCGGTAGGCTTTCTAGTGTCCTCGTTATGGGATAACGAGTGAATTTGGGTTGACTTGTTGGAAGTTTGAAAATATGAAAGGCCGAAGGCCCTTAGCTTCTGTGGCAGATCGGTTCGCCCTTCTGCGGTAGGCTTTATGATGTCCTCGCTCTGGGTGAGCGAGTGAATTGGGGTTGTTTCTTGTGTCCTCGTTCGAGGTGAGAGAGTGAATTTGGGTTGGTTTTTTTTTTTTTTTAATTAAAAACTAAGTGTTTGGTGGCAGATGGGCGATCTGATTAGGATAGTTGGTTGGCCTCGTTCCGGGTGAACGAGAGCTGGGTTTGATTTTTTTTTGAAAGTAGGGATATGGAGGAACGGAAGTGTTTGTTAGGAGCTCGTCACCTTCTCGCAATCCGTATCTTCCGGTGGAAGAAGGATCAGTTTGACCAAAGGTCGTCTGACTTGACCCTTCTCGGTTTTGAGGTCGACTACGCGTACTCGGTCATCTTCGCCGGGGTGTACGTTGACAACTCGACCTAACCTCCATTCGTTGGGAGATAAGTTGTCCTCTTTGAGGACAGCGAGATCTCCTACTTTTATATTCTGTCTGGGATGCTTCCACTTCACTCGTTTGTGAAGTTCGGATAGATATTCGGTTTTCCATCGCTTGCAGAAAGTGTGATGGAGGGCTTTGAGTTTCTGCCACCGATTGATCATCGAGGCAGAGCTCTCACTAGCATCCGGCTCCGGCGGAGCCAGTAGATGGCTGCCAGTGAGGAAATGGCCTGGGGTAAGTGGCTCTAGGTCCGTTGGGTCATTTGACCCTGGGCTGAGTGGGCGCGAGTTGAGGCACGCCTCAATCCTGCACAAAAGGGCTTGGAACTCCTCCATGGTGTACTTATGGGGAGAGGCGATCTTTTTGAAGTGGTTTTGAAGCTCTTCACTCCCGCCTCCCACAAGCCGCCCATATGTGGAGCAGCGGCGGGAATAAAATACCAGCTTAATGCTTGATGATTGTACTTTGAGACTGTTTTGTCTCGGCTTTCTGACAGGAAGGCTTTAAACTCGGATCGTAAAGATCTTGACGCTCCGACAAAGTTTGTACCATTGTCGGAGTAGATGTTTTTCGGACATCCTCTTCTCGCGATAAAACGCGCAAAGGCTGCGAGAAAGCATGGAGTACTAAGGTCACTAGTGGCTTCTAAGTGGATGGCCTTAGTGGAGAAACAGACAAAAAGGCATACGTAGCCTTTTAACAGTCGACATCCCCTACCGCGGTAGCTTTTGATGTCGAAACGCCCCGCAAAGTCTACCCCGGTATTGGTGAACGCGCCGGTAAAAGTAGTCCGTTCGCAGGGAAGGGTACCCATGAGTTGGGACTGCGCCTGTTTTCGGTGAATAGTGCAGGTTTTGCAATTATGAATGGTTGCCCTAATCATGGTTTTGATGTTAGGTATCCAGTATTGGGTGCGTATCAGACGCAACATGAGTTGATTTTCCCCATGCAGACTTTGTTGATGAAACATTAGGACTGTAAGACGGGATAACCTGCAGTTGTATGGGAGGAGGATTGGGTGGCGTTCATTAAAGGCTAAGTCCTTTGACGCCCCGAGTCGCCCTCCTACCCTGCCATCTTGGTCTAAGTAGGGATTAAGTGAAAGTATTGCACTTTTCCCTGCAATTGGTTTTCCGGCCTTTAGATAATTATATTCGGAACTATAATGTTGTTTCTGATAGATTTTAATTAAAAGTCGTGTAGTGGCCTTAATTTCATCAGGGGAGATTAGGTGCGACATGACCTGGAATGAATTTTTTGTTTCGGGGTGGGTTCTTCGGTAGAACCTCATAACGTATGATAAGACCCGTAGAGCCCTAGGTAGGTCGGAAAAGCGTTGAAGAATATCGGTAGGATTGACGGTTGTTGTTGCGCAGGTCTTTGCCCTCTTTTCCTCTACGGAGGTGATGTAGTCACTTTCTTGTGCTGGCCATTGGGAAGTGTCTTCTTGCAGCCAAGAAGGTCCCTGCCACCACAACGAATTGTTGACCAATTCAGACGCAGGTAATCCTCTGCTACCTAAATCTGCTGGATTGGACTTTGAGTTCACGTGCAGCCAGTCCGACCATGTCGATGATCTTGGTGATCCGATGTGCGACGAAGGTTGACCAGGAACAGGGCGGTTTCCTTATCCATGCGAGGACGATCGTTGAATCCGTCCACAGGTGCACTTTCACTGGTCCCAACTTGAGATTCCTGAGAATTGATTCGGTGATTTCCGCTAACAGCACGGCTCCGCAAAGCTCCAATCGTGGAAGAGAAAGAGTTTTCACTGGGGCTACTCGGGTTTTGGCTAGAAGTAGGTTTGTGCAGACATTATCATCCGTTTTGACACGCATGTAAATGACTGCTGCATAA
The DNA here is from genome assembly GCF_040869045.1 of Eurosta solidaginis. Classification (NCBI taxonomy): domain Eukaryota; kingdom Metazoa; phylum Arthropoda; class Insecta; order Diptera; family Tephritidae; genus Eurosta; species Eurosta solidaginis. The sequence continues at coordinate 13,804,448 of NC_090324.1, forward strand.
GCCTTCTCGGATGCGTCACAAAATCCATGGATCTCGATGTCGGTTCCTGGAGAACAGTTGACCCATCTAGGTATCCGGATTTTATCGATTTCATGGTATTGGTCGGTGAAGGTTTTCCATCGTTCCAGCGTACTGGTAGATACTGGTTCGTCCCAAGCGGTGCCTTCCAACCAAATACTCTGCATGAGTATTTTTGCCACAATGACCATTGGTGCCAGCCATCCCAAGGGATCGAAAAGTTTGGCGATTGCTGATAGTATCGCTCTCTTCTTAATGTTTTCCGGGTTGTCCAACGTCCCTGCTTTAAAATAAAATAAATCGGAGAGGGCATTCCATCGAATGCCTAGCGCTTTAACTGAACTGGTATATTCGAATGCCAGGAAGTTTTCATTGAGCAGGTCTGCTTTGGGGATGTCCCTTAGAATGTCCTCTGAATTGGATGTCCATTTGCGAAGTGGAAAGCCCGCTGAGTGTAGGACTTGACGAATTTCATCTCTGGCTTTAATAGTCGATGTGATCGTATGTCCACCCGCTAACACGTCATCTACATACATGTATTCTCGTAGTATGTTAGCCGCTGTAGGGTGTGAGTTTGACACGTCGTCTGCCAGCTGTAGGAGCGTTCTTATCGCGAGATATGGAGCGCAATTCACTCCGAAGGTAACCGTCTTTAATTCGTAAAGACTAATAGGGTCATTCGGGGAAGTGCGACGCACAATACGTTGAAATTTGGTGTGATTTTCGTTCACCCAAATTTGTCGATACCTCTTTTCGATGTCGCTATTGAAGACGAAACGGTATAGTCTCCATCGTAAGATAAGGATGGGTAGATCGGCTTTTAGAACTGGGCCTGGGAGTAGAATATCATTTAAGCTATTACCGTTGGCCGTAGGGCTCGAGGCATTGAATACGACGCGTACCTTTGTAGTGGTACTTTCCGCTTTAATAACGGCGTGGTGGGGCAGGAAGTAATGATCCGAATCGTCGGATGGGATATTCTTTTTTAATTTTCTCATATGTCCAAGCGTTTCATATTCTGACAACACTCGAAAATATTCTTTTCCTAAATCTGGGTTTTTTATTAGCCGCCCCTCATTCCGGAAGAATTGAGAGCATGCACGCTTCAGGGATGGTCCTAAGTTAATATTGTTAGGGTAATCCTGCCGGAATGGTAGTGACACGGTGTACCTTCCATTCTCAGTTCGCTGCGTTGTTTCTTTAAATAGTTGTTCGCAGTACCTTTCATCTTCATTTAATGTTTTATTTTTGGGTACATTTTCTACCTCCCAGAAAGCTTTGAGTTGGTTGTCTAACGTAACCTCGTTGTAGAAAGACATAATGCTCTTCGTTGGATTCGGTGATTCGATACGACCGGTTAGTATCCAACCGAACACTGTCTCTTGGGCTAAGAGTGTGTTTAGCACATTCTCTTTTATACCGCTCATTATAATTTGGGGATATATGTCTCCGCCAAGTATGAGGTCTACGTCTTCGTTGACGTAGAACCTCTTGTCTGCCAAAACCAAGTCTGGGAATGCCTGCATAGTCATTGCGTTGATATGGCAGGATGGAAGATTCCCAGTGAGTTTCGTTAGAACTAGTACGGGTGTAGTCAGGCTGAAGCAGGGATCCACTGGTGAACGTAATTCGATGTTGGATGCTTCTTTCACCTGAGCTGACACCGCATTTGTGATGACTGAAACATGGGCATGCATTTTCCTCGCTGGCAAATTGATTCTGCGTTTCATTCTTTCAGTTATAAAGGAACATTCAGACCCAGAATCAATTAATGCCCGCGCGGAGAAGTCGGTACCATAATGGTGAATGTGTACGCGGGCAGTTCCTAATAGCACGCCTGTGCTGGAATTGGCATGGCAGGATTTGACATTCTGATTCGCAGAGGAAGGTGGTTGTGCCGATTCCTGTCTTTTCCTTGCCTGTGCCGAAGTTGATGGGGCATTATCCGCATCTTTGAAAGGATTTCGTACCGCCGGTTGCTGAAGTGTGTCCGCATGCAGGAGCGTGTGGTGACGAGAGTGGCATTTGGAACAGTTGTAAGAACTGGTGCACCTCGTCACTGTGTGTCCTGGGGATAAACAATTCAGGCATCCATTTGTGGATTTGACGAATTTAATCCTTTCTACTGGGTTTGAATCGCAAAAACGTGAACAGTTGCGTAATCTGTGCTCCGTAGATTTGCACATTTTACACATTGATTTTGTTGTTTGTTTGGTTACTTTGGTTTGAAAAGCACCAAGTCTTTTTGTAGGGTTTTCCGTCGACTGGCGCGACGTGTTTGATTTTTGCACTTTAGAAGTGGCATTCCCTGTAAAACCAGACACGGTTTCAAGTGTCTGGAAACGATTTGACAAGAACTTGTCCATATCCTCCCACTTGGATATGTCCGTCTTGTGGTCAATGCTCTGCTCCCATAGAGCCAACGTATTTTCAGGTAATTTCGTCGAACATAAATAGGTAATAATCGCATCCCAATTTGAAACATCGATCTGATGTGTTTTTAAAGATGCCAAGCAATTATTTATGTCGCGCTGTAAGGTTTTGATAGAGCTGCCGCATTCGCTATCTATCTTTTTTAGATTAAACAAAATTTGTAGTTGTGAGTTTACGAGAATCCGCTTATTCTCGTATCTCTCACATAGGTTTTTCCAGGCTGTTTCGAAGCCTTCATTTGTCAAGGGACATTTCTTGACGATGTCCTTTGCCTCACCTTGAGTTTTCTGATTGAGGTGGAACAACTTTTCTACCGGGCTTAGGCGACTGTTGTTTTTGTATATGGCCGTGAACAGGTCACGAAACGTTGGCCAAAATAGGTAGTCGCCCTTGAACACCTCAGTATCACAAGCTGGCAGGCGTATACTGTGTTCGCGTGCGCATTCTCCCTCAGGTTTGACTGCCCTATCTTTTTCCTCCTTCAATTTGGCTTGAAGTTCAGCCATGTTTGACATGCATCGCAGGAATACGGCATATGCCGCTTTATGCTTGATCTTAACCGCTGCGATTTTCTTAGCGTCGAGCGTGTCAGAGTCAAGCAATTCCTCGAAGGCGGTCTCGGCCTTTTCCCACTTAGCTTGCAACTCTTTTTGCTGTATTGCAAGAGTGTGTATAGTGTGCAGAGCAGCATTTATGTCATTAAAATCGGCCTCGAATTCGATTATTCGATCGGCCATGTTCATGGTTGAAAAGTGGAGAGCGAATTCACCAAGGGATATAAAACTTGAAAACCTGAGCGAATCACCCAACCAATAACTATTAAAATTACGCAAAATTGATTTATTACTCTTAATTTGTTTATTTTTGTCTGACTTTGCAGATTATTTGTGCCTTAAGACAAGGAGCAGGGGGAATCAACACCAATGTGTATTGTGCGAAGTAGAGGGGGCCACTCGCCACTTCAATCGTCAATTTTATTATAAAACTAAGTGCGCGCGTTGATATAAAAACTCGACGAAAAGTGTAAAAACTCAGTGAAAACTGTTGTAAAAACTGTGTCGATTGAACAAGTGCAAATTAAAGTGCTTGAAAAGAAAATGAAAACTGCCACAGCCGTGTGGCGTTAGATTTTAATATGTGAGGTTATGTGCACTTCTTCCTTGTGCTGTGTCCGGAGAGCCTTACCGCTGGTGGGGGGACATACCAGATAGTCACAAGGAATTCAAGACAACGTTAATGTGCCGCGTTTGCACTTAATTTTGGTTTTCGACACTAATAAATTTTTCACACTTTTCGCGGTTATTCACAATCACGTATGGCAACTTAAATTGATTTTTCGCACTTTATTTATTATTTTAACCAAAAAAAATGTGGCAAGAAATATTGCACTTACTCTGGCTTTTTGTGGCGAATCGTGTACTGGTGCTGATGTGGCAAGATGGCTCAATCTCTCAGTGTTTTTTCACGCTGGTATGATATCATAGACTTTTCGTTGGTGGGCAAACTTCTTTTTCGGATGAATTTTTGTGAGGAATTTGAAATTTGTGCGGTCAGCTATGGTCTTATGTTGTGGACTGTAATTTATATCGCTGTGGTTCCTTTTTCGGGGAGAAGAACCAAATGGTCGGTCTGAGTGCGTCGTAAACCGGCAGTGGGTAGGCGCACAAGGGTCGATCTCGCTCAATGGATGATGCACTCAAAAGGAAATAAAGAAGAACACGGAGGAGTTTCCTCGTTATAAAAATGCACTTTATTGGGTAGAGGTAAAATAAACTTGTTACAATATTACCTGAATATGCTGGAACACAGAGGAGATCGCTGGCGGCAGATGTTAGCTGGTTGGCTGTGGAAATCAAAGAGGCCGGTTGTATAGCAAGCTACAACCGTTGACCCGCAAAATCCTCCGTTTTGGAGGGGAAAGGCACCCACACATCAACCCCGACATGCATATGCATGAGTGCTGACAAAAAACACACATACACGTACATGTACATGCATGCACATGCATGTGGCGGTGATGGTGTGGGTGGTTACAAATTAATTCGAGTATCGATTCGCAGGGTGGCATTGGGGGGATCGCAGACAGATGCGGAAAAAGTTAGGCATCCTGCCTAAACAGGTAGCTTAAATGAAACTCTACTATTCAAAATAATACTGCCATTGCTCCCTAGATATCGTCTTAGTCGTAACTGCTTGACAACTCAAATCAAACTGAATTCCTTTTTACTCGCTTGCGCCGCTTTTGTAGTTTACGCTGCATACATCTAGGCTCTTCTATTTCCAGAACTTATCAACTGTTTCGCGTGTAGCGGCCACCGTGGTGTGATGGTAGCGTGCTCCGCCTATCACACCGTATGCCCTGGGTTCAACTCCCGGGCAAAGCAACATCAAAATTTTAGAAATAAGATTTTTCAATTAGAAGAAAATGTTTCTAAGCGGGGTCGCCCCTCGGCAGTGTCTGGCAAGCGCTCCGATTGTATTTCTGCCATGAAAAGTTCTCAGTGAAAACTCATCTGCCTTGCAGATGCCGTTCGGAGTCGGCATAAAACATGTAGGTCCCGTCCGGCCAATTTGTAGGAAGCACGACGCAAATTGGAAGAGAAGCTCGGCCTTAGATCTCTTCGGAGGTTATCGCGCCTTACATTTATTTTTTTTATCAACTGTTTCGAGTGTTTATAGTTCTCATATAGTTTCTACTTGTTTACAATTTTCTACTTTTCAGCGTCTCTCAGATGTATGTGAGTTTGTAGTTTACAGTCTCTCGCACACACATAGGCGTGTAAGTAAATGCATCTGTGTGTGACATCTCTCGGCTGCCTTATATATGTGTATACATGATTTGATTATTGACGTAAACACCGCTTAGCAAGGCCTTAGCATCACCTTAGTGATGGTATAGCTTAGTGATGCTAATATCCGTGACAATATTATAAATGGGAAAGTTTGTATGTTTAGATGTTTGGATATTTGGATGTTTGTCCAGACGTTTGTCTTTGTGATTCAATCACGCAAGAACGGCTGGACGGATTTGGATGAAATTTGGCACACATATAGCCAATAGACTAGAAGGATTTACTAGCTATATTTCTTTGAAAAGGGGGAAGTCCCCACCCCCTAGGAACAGTTATAAATTAATTATTGTATTTTTTCGTCTTTGTGACTGAATCACGCGAGAACGGCTACACGGATGTTGACGAAATTTAGGATAGAGATAATAGTCTACTGGCGAAATTTTTTTCGAACATGGAAAGGGGGGAGGGGTCCCACAACCCCTTCGAATGATTACTTTTTAACAATTTTTACAAATTGTAACTTTACGTATACTGATCTTCACCAATATTTTGCCGAGTCTTTCATGGGCAGCGGTTTGTCAAGCGTCACGATCTGAGACTGCTCAGCTACAGAAGAAATTTCATCAGCCAAGCGTAATACTTAAAGAGAACAGAAGCAAACGTATTATACATTAATTTAGAGAGGTGAGAACAATCTTTTTTATAGAAAAAAGGGAGTCCGAGCTATCAAATGTGTTTGAGTGAGAGTTATAATCTTGGCATAAACGCCGAAAAGGTTCATTTTGTTCGAAATTCGTTCTACATTGTTTCAGCAGAAGAGGTTTGAAGTGTCTCGATGTCCGAGAGGGAACGCAAAAGTTCACTTCATTCAGAACACTTCATTACAAACTCAATGGGTGAAATAAGTCGAGGGATTACAAAATGAGCAGTGATACACCCCCTCCTGTACCCCTCTGGTGCAAAATCTATAAATTGTTATAACTCAAACTCAAATCAATAATTTTTGGTATCTGGCTCATACAGATCGAGATCTAACCAATTTTGGAAAAACGATCAGTGGCACTCTCCTCCTGCCGCCATCCACCCTCCTTCAATTGTTTTTATTAGCACGCTTTTATTAGCTTTACCTGTATGTTTCTTTGTAACTCTTAATTCGCTCCAACGCGCCTGCTGCCTTATTAACATGGTTTTATAATTATCTTCACCATATTTGTAATCCCGTTAGGGTCATATCGAGACCCTTCCGGGATCATTTCTGGATGGTTTTCGGGATCCGTGCGGGATCCGGCCGGGGTCATTTCGGGACTTTTTCGGGATTATTTTAGGACCCTTCCGGGATCATTTCTGTATAGTTTTCGGGATACGTCCGGGATCCCGTCGGGGTTATTTTGGGACATTTTCGGGACTATTCCGGGATCATTTCGCGACTAATACGGGATAATTTGGGACCCTTTCGGCATCATTGCAAGATGGTTTTCGGGTTCCGTCGGGGATCCCGCCAGGGTCATTTTGGGACTTTTTCTCGACTAATACGGGATCATTTGGGGTACCTTCCGGCATCATTGCTAGATGTTTTTCGGGATCCGTCCGGGATCCCGTCTTGGTCATTTCGGGACTTTTTCTCTCTGGCATCATATCTGGATGGTTTCGGGATCCGTCCGTGATCCCGTCGGGGTAATTTCTGGACTATTTCGGGATAATTTCTGTATAGTTTTCGGGATACGTCCGCGATCCCGTCGGGGTTATTTTGGGACATTTTCGGGACTATTCCGGGATCACTTCGCGACTAATACGGGATAATTTGGGGACCCTTTCGGCATCATTGCTAGATGGTTTTCGGGATCCGTCTCTTTTCCCGTCTTGGTCATTGCGGGACTTTTTCTCGACTAATTCGGGATCATTTGGGTAACCTTTCGGCATCATTTCTGGATGGTTTTCGGGTTCCGTCGGGGATCCCGCCAGGGTCATTTTGGGACTTTTTCTCGACTAATACGGGATCATTTGGGGTACCTTCCGGCATCATTTCTAGATGTTTTTCGGGATCCGTCCGGGATCCCGTCTTGGTCATTTCGGGACTTTTTCTCTCTGGCATCATATCTGGATGGTTTCGGGATCCGTCCGTGATCCCGTCGGGGTAATTTCTGAACTATTTCGGGATAATTTCTGTATAGTTTTCGGGATACGTCCGCGATCCCGTCGGGGTTATTTTGGGACATTTTCGGGACTATTCCGGGATCATTTCGCGACTATTACGGGATAATTTGGGGACCCTTTCGGCATCATTGCTAGATGGTTTTCGGGATCCGTCCGTTTTCCCGTCTTGGTCATTTCGGGACTTTTTCTCGACTAATACGGGATCATTTGGGTAACCTTTCGGCATCATTTCTGGATGGTTTTCGGGTTCCGTCCGAGATCCCGCCAGGGTCATTTTGGGACTTTTTCTCGACTAATACGGGATCATTTGGGGTACCTTCCGGCATCAATGCTAGATGTTTTTCGGGATCCGTCTGGGATCCCGTCTTAGTCATTTCGGGACTTTTTCTCTCTGACATCATATCTGGATGGTTTTCAGGATCCGTCCGGGATACCGTCAGGGTAATTACGGGATGATTTGAGGACCTTTCCGGCATCATTTCTGGATGGTTTTCTATATCGATCCGGGATCTCGACGGGGTAATTTCGGGACTTTTTCGGGGTCATTTGGGGACCCTTTCGGCATCATTTCTGGATGGCTTTCGGGATCCGTCCGGAATCCTTCTAGGGGCATTTGGGGCTATTAGGTGATCATTTGATGACCTTTTCGGGATCATTTCTGGATGGTTTTCGGTATCCGTTCGGAATCCCTTCGGGGTCAATTCGGGACTCTTTCGGGATCATTTGGGGTTCCTTCCGGCATCATTTCCGGATCGTTTTCGGGATTCGTTCGGGATCTCGTCTGGATCATTACAGGACTTTTTCGGGATCATTTGGGGTACCTTCCGGCGTCATTCCTAGATGGTTTTCTGGATCCATCAGGGATCCCGTCGGGGTCATTTCGGGACTTTTTCTCGACTAATACGGGATCATTTGGGGACCCCTTCGGCATCATTTCTGGATGGTTTTCGGGATCCGTCCGGGATCCCGTCAGGGTCATTTTGGGACTTTTTCGCGACTAATTTGGGATCATTTGGGGACCTTTCGCCATCATTTCTGGATGGTTTTCGGGTTCCGTCCGGGATCCCACCAGGGTCATTTTGGGACTTTTTCTCGACTAATACGGGATAATTTGGGGTACCTTCCGGCATCATTGCTAGATGTTTTTCGGGATCCGTCCGGGATCCCGTCAGGGTCATTTTGGGACTTTTTCGCGACTAATTTGGGATCATTTGGGTAACCTTTCGGCATCATTTCTGGATGATTTTCGGGTTCCGTCCGGGATCCCGCCAGCGTAATTTTGGGACTTTTTTTCGACTAATACGGGATCATTTGGGGTACCTTCCGGCATCATTGCTAGATGTTTTTCGGGATCCGTCCGGTATCCCGTCTTGGTCATTTCGGGACTTTTTCTCTCTGGCATCATACCTGGATGGTTTTCGGGATCCGTCCGGGATACCGTCAGAGTAATTTCGGGATCATTTGAGGACCTTTCCGGCATCATTTCTGAATGGTTTTCGATATCGGTCCGGGATCTCGACGGGTTAATTTCGGGACTTTTTCGGGGTCATTTGGGGACCCTTTCGGCATCATTTCTGGATGGCTTTCGGGATCCGTCCGGAATCCTGTCAAGGGCATTTCGGGGCTATTAGGTGATCATTTGAGGACCTTTTCGGCATCATTTCTGGATGGTTTTCGGTATCCGTTCGGAATCCCTTCGGGGTCAATTCGGGACTCTTTCGGGATCATTTGGGGTCCCTTCCGGCATCATTTCTGGATCGTTTTTGGGATTCGTCCTTGATCTCGTCTGGATCATTTCAGGCCTTTTTCGAGATCATTTGGGGTAGGCATCATTGCTAGATGTTTTTCGGGATCCGTCCGGTATCCCGTCTTGGTAATTTCGGGACTTTTTCTCTCTGGCATCATATCTGGATGGTTTTCGGGATCCGTCCGGGATACCGTCAGAGTAATTTCGCGATCATTTGAGGACTTTTCCGGCATCATTTCTGAATGGTTTTCGATATCGGTCCGGGATCTCGACGGGGTCATTTAGGGACCCTTTCGGCATCATTTCTGGATGGTTTTCGGGTTCCGTCCGGGATCCCACCAGGGTCATTTTGGGACTTTTTCTCGACTAATACGGGATAATTTGGGGTACCTCCCGGCATCATTGTTAGATGTTTTTCGGGATCCGTCCGGGATCCCGTCAGGGTCATTTTGGGACTTTTTCGCGACTAATTTGGGATCATTTGGGGACCCTTTCGCCATCATTTCTGGATGGATTTCGGGTTCCGTCCGGGATCCCGCCAGGGTCATTTTGGGACTTTTTCTCGACTAATACGGGATCATTTGGGGTACCTTTCGGCATCATTGCTGGATGGTTTTCGGAATCCGTCCGGTATCCCGTCTTGGTCATTTAGAGACTTTTTCTCGACTAATACGGGATCATTTGAGGACCCTTTAGGCATCATATCTGGATGGTTTTCGGGATCCATCCGGGATCCAGTCGGGGTCATTTCCGGACTATTTTGGGATCATTTTGGGTGCCTCCCGGCATCATTTTCAGATGGTTTTCGGGCTCCGTCCGGGATCCCGTCAGGGTAATTTCGGGACTTTTTCTCGACTAATACGGGATCATTTGGGGATCCTTCTGGCATCATATCTGGATGGTTTTCGGGATCCTTCCGGGATCCCGTAGGGGTCATTTCCGGACTATTTCGGGATCATTTGGGGTGCCTCCTGGCATCATTTCTAGATGGTTTTCGGGATTTGTCCGGGATCCGTTCGGGATCCCGTAGGTGTCATTTCGGGACTTTTTCTCGACTAATACGGGATCATTTGGGGACCCTTCCGGCATCATATCTGGATGGTTTTCGGGATCCGTCCGGGATCCCGTCAGGGTAATTTCGGGATCATTTGAGGACCTTTCCTGCATCATTTCTGAATGGTTTTCGATATCGGTTCGGGATCCCGACGGCATCATTTCTGGATGGCTTTCGGGATCCGTCCGGGATCCTGTCAGGGGCATTTCGGGGCTATTAAGTGATCATTTGAGGGCGTTTTCGGCATTATTTCTGGATGGTTTTCGGTATCCGTTCGGAATCCCTTCGGGGTCAATTCGGGACTCTTTCGGGATCATTTGGAGTTCCTTCCGGCATCATTTCTGGATCGTTTTCGGGATCCGTCCGGGATTCCGTTGGAGCCATTTCAAGACTTTTCGGGATCTTTGGGGTCCCTTTCGGCATCATATCTGGATGGTTTTCGGGATCCGTCCGGGATACCGTCAGGGTAATTTCGTGACTATTTAGGGATAACTTGGGAACCTTTCCGGCATCATTTCTGGATAGTCTCCGGGGTCCGTCGGGGATACCGTCAGGATAATTACGGGACTATTAGGGGATCATTTGAGGACCTTTCCGACATCATTTCTGGATGGTTTTCGGTATCCGTTCGGAATCCCTTCGGGGTCAATTCGGGACTCTTTCGGGATCATTTGGGGTTCCTTCCGGCATCATTTCTGGATCGTTTTTGGGATTCGTCCTTGATCTCGTCTGGATCATTTCAGGCCTTTTTCGAGATCATTTGGGGTACCTTCCGGCGTCATTTCTAGATGGTTTTCTGGATCCGTCGGGATCCCGTCGGGGTCATTTCGGGACTTTTTCTCGACTAATACGGGATCATTTGGGGTACGTTCCGGCATCATTGCTAGATGGTTTTCGGAATCCGTCCGGAATCCCGTCTTGGTCATTTCGAGACATTTTTTCGACTAATACGGGATCATTTGGGGACCCTTTCGGCATCATATCTGGATGGTTTTCGGGATCCATCCGGGATCACGTCGGGTTCATTTCCGGACTATTTTGGGATCATTTTGGGTGCCTCCCGGCATCATTTCTAGATGGTTTTCGGGATCCTTCCGGGATCCCGTTGGGGTCATTTCGGGACTTTTTTCGACTAATACGGGATCATTTGGGGACCCCTTCGGCATAATTTCTGGATGGTTTTCGGGATCCGTTCGGGATCCCGTCAGGGTCTTTTGGGACTTTTTCGCGACTAATTTGGGATCATTTGGGGACCCTTTCGCCATCATTTCCGGATGGTTTTCGGGATCCGGCCGGGATACCGTTAGGGTAATTTCGGGATTATTTGGGGATAACTTCGGAACCTTTCCGGCATCATTTTTGGATAGTTTACAGAGTCCGTCGGGGATCCCGTCAGGGTCATTTCGGGACAATTAGGGGATCATTTGAGGGCCTTTCCGCCATCATTTCTGTATAGTTTTCGGGATCCGTCCGGGATCCCGAGGGGGTAATTTCGGGCCTATTTCGGCATCATTTTGGGGTGCCTACCGGCATCATTTCTGGATAGTTTTCGGTACCGTCCGGGATCCCGTCGGAGTAATTTCGAGAATATTTCGGGATCATTTGGGGTCCCTTCCGGCATCATTTCCAGATCGTTTTCGGGATCCGTCCGGGATTTCGTCGGGGCCATTTCAAGACTTTTTCGGGATCATTTGGGGTCCCTTCCGTCATCATTTCTGGATGGTTTTCCGTCCGGAATCCCGTCGGTGTCATTTCGGGACTTTTTCTCAACTAATACGGGATCACTTGGTGTCCCTTTCGGCAAAACTTCAGGATGGTTTGCGGGATCCGTCCCGGATCCTGTCAGAGTCAATTCGGCACTATTAGGGGATCATTTGAGGAACTTTCCGGTATCATATTAGGATGGTTTTCGGTATCTATCCGGGATCCCTTCGGTGTCGTTTCGGGACTTTTACGGGATCATTTGGGGTCCCTTGCGGCATCATTTCTACAACAACAATAACAACATGGTTTTTGGGATTCGTCCGTGATCCCGACGGGGTTATTTCAGGACTTTTTCGGGATCATTTGGGGTAACTCCCGGCATCATTTCTAGATGGTTTTGGAGATCCGTCCGGTATCCCATTACGGTAATTTCGGGACTTTTTCGGGGTTAATACAGGATCATTTGGAATCCTTTCGGCATCATTTCCGTACGGATTTCGGGATCTGTACGGGAACCCCCCAGGGTAATTTCGGGACTATTTCGGGACCCTTTAGGGGTAATTTCGTAACTTTTTCTGTTTTATTTCGGGATCATTTGGAGACCCTTCCGGCATCATTTCTTGATGGATTGCCGGATCCATCAGGGTCATTTCGGGATCATTTTGGGATCATTTGGGGTCCCTTCCGAGATCATTTCTGGATCCATGCGGGATCCCATCGTGGTCATTTCCGAACTAATTCGGGATCATTTTGGGACCCTTCCGGATCCCCTCGTGGTCAATTCGGAACTTTTTCTTGACTATTTCGGGATTATTTTGGTACCCTTCCAGGGTTATTTCTGCGTGGTTCTCTGGATAGGTCTAGAATAGTGTCGTTGGCATTTCGGGGTTTTTTGGGACCATTCCGTGAACTTTTGGAGACCTTTCGTGGCATTTCTGCACGGTTTTCGGGATCCGTCCGCGATAGCGCCGGGGTCACTACGTGCTTTTTCTGGATAATTTATCAGGTTATCAGCTCATTTAGTTCTTTTTGTACTCAATTACAAAAATAAAATGCATTAGACAGAAAAAAGTTTTAACTTGATAAGCAGGCTAACGTGAATAGCCCACATATTTCATTTTCTCCTTGCGGACGGGGTTGCGGGTAAAGGCTAGTTTGATATAAATGTCATACGAACAAATTCTAGGGTTACCCTAGGTTCATTTTCCAGAATGGTTATTTTCCCTTATTTTGTCTCCATAGCTCTCAGCTGAGTATGTAATGTTCGGTTACACCCGAACTTAGCCTTCCTTACTTGTTATATTTTATTTTCTCCTTGCTAACGGGGCTGCGGGTGAAGGCTAGTATATATTGTAAATGGGAAAGTTTGGATGTTTAGATATTTGGATGTTTGTATGTTTGTCTTTGTGACGCAATCACGCAAGAACGGGTGGACGGATTTGGATGAAATTCAGCAGACATATAGCCAATAGTCTAGAAGGATCTACCAGCTGTATTTTTTCAAAATGGGGGATGTTCTCGCCCCCTAGGAACAGCTATAATTTAATTATTGTATTTTTTCGTTTTTGTGGCTGAATCACGCCAGAACGGCTACACGGATTTTGATGAAATTTGAGACAAAGACAATAGTCTACGGGCAAAATTTTTTTCGAACATGGAAAGGGGGAGGGGGTTCCACGAACCCTTCGAATAATTACTTTTTAACAATTTTTACACATTATAACTTTACGTATACTGACCTTCACCAATATTACAAAATCAATGGGTCAAATAAGTCGAGGGCTTACAAAGTGAGTAGTGACACACTCCAGCCCCCCCCCCCCCCACCCCTTCCGCCTTCTGATGCAAAATCTATAAATTGATATAACTCAATGTAAATTTTCTCTTCAATCAATAATTTTTGGTATCTGGACCATACAGATCGAGGTCTAAATAATTTTGGAAAAACGATCAGTGGTGCTCTGCTTCCCCTCCCGTCATCCGCCTTCTTTCAATTGTTTTTATTAGCATGCTTTTATTAGCATTACCTGTATGTTTGTTTGTTTGTAACTCATCATTCGCTTCAACGCGCCTTATTAACATGCTCTTATAATTAGCCTCAACTTATTTGCAATCCCGTCTGGGTCATATCGAGACCCTTCCGAGATCTTTTCAGGATGGTCTTCGGCATCCGTCCGGGGTCCCGTCAGGATGATTTCGGTATAATTTCTGAACGGTTTTCGGGATCCGTCCGGGATCCCGTCGGGGTCAATTCTTGACTTTTTCGGGAATATTTCTGGTTTTTTTGGGAATCTACCGGGATCATTTCTGTATAGTTTTCGGGATCCGTCCGGGATCCCGTCGGGGTTATCCTGGGACTTTTTCGGACTATTTCGGGATCACTTTGGGACTTTTCCGGGATAATTTCTGTATGGTTTTTCGGATCCGTCCGGGATCCCATCGGATTCAAATCGGGACTTTTTCGGGCCTATTTCGGGATCATTTTGGGACTCTTCCGGGATCATTTCTGTATAGTTTTCGGGATTCCGTCGGGGTTATTTCGGGACTTTTTCGGGAATATTGGGGGATCATTTCTAGGTGGCATTCGGGATCCCGTCCTTAACTGATTTCGTTAATTTTTCTTAACTGATTTCGTTAATTTTTCTCTAAAGCATTCCTTATAGTAAAGGCAACCTCTCTGCCGGATTTTGTTACGATAGGTTTAACGATTTTTGATTTATGATTAATAATATTTGTAAAATTGAAATTATCAAAAGTGGGCGGTGCCACCCCCATTTTAAAAATATTTTCCAAATTTTTATCAAGAGTCTCAACATCAGTCCACATGTCAATTTTAAAGATTCTAGGTGTATTATTTACTAAATTATCAGGTTTTTTGTGTTTTCCAAAATTTTATATATAAAAAATTGGGCGTGGTTATCATCCGATTTGGTTTATTTTCAATACCGATTGTGGGTCCAGATAAGCTAGTGTACCTAATTTGGTGAAGATATCTCAATATTTACTCAAGTTATCGTGCTAACGGACGGACGGACGGACATGGCTCAATCAAATTTGTTTTCGATACTGATGATTTTGATATATGGAAGTCTATATCTATCTCGATTCCTTTATACCTGTACAAGCAACCGTTATCCAGTCATAGTTAATATACTCTATGTGCAAAGCACGCTGAATATAAAAGGCTGTGTTAGATATTAAAGATAGAAGATACCGAATTTTAATTACGAATAATTAGCAGCAAATCAATGGCCATACAAGCATATAATTTAAAACGGCATGTGTCCTGAACTACCGGTTTCGCAGAGCCCTAAAAATTCCCGAAATTACCTTGACGGGATCCCGGATCGATCTCGAAAACCATCCAAAAATGATGCCGAAGGGGTCCTCAAATGATCTCGAAATAGTTTCAAAAAATTACCGAAATTACTCTAACGGGATCCCAGACGGATCCCGAAAACTATCCAGAAATGATGCCGGAAGGAAATCATCTCGAAATAATCCCGAAAAAGTTCCAAAATTACCCTAACGGGATACCGAAACCATCCAGAAATTATCCCGAAAAAATCCCGAAATGAACCTCACGGTAACACGAAAGTCATCCAGAAATGATAGCGGAAGGATCCCCAAACGATCCCGGAATAGTCCCGTAAAACTCCCGAAATAACTGCGACGGGAACCCGGACGTATTCCGAAAATCATTCAAAAATTATCCCGGAAGGGTCCCAAAATGATCCCGAAAAGGTCCCGAAATAATCCCGACGGCATGCCGGACAGATCCCGAAAACCATCCCGAAATGATCCCGTATAAGTCCCGAAATGACCCTGACATAGTCCAGAAAAAGTCCCGCAATTACCAAGAAATGATACCGGATGGGTCCCAGAATGATACCGAAATAGTCCCGATATGACCTTGACGGGATCCCGGACGGATCCCAAAAACTACCCAGAATTGATCTCTGAAGGGTACGCAAATGATCCAGAAATAGTCCATACAAATTCCCGAAATTACCCCGACGGGATGCCAGACGGATCCCGAAACCCATCCAGAAATGATGGCGGAAGGGCCCCAAATCTTCCCGAAAAAGGCCCGAAATTACCCGAACGGGATCCCGAATACCATCCAGAAATGATCCCGGAAGAATCCCCAAATGATCCCGAGAAAGTCCCGAAATGAACCTTGCGAGATCCGAAAGTCATCCAGAAATGATACCTGAAGGATCTTAAAATGTTCCCGGAATAGTCCAGAAAAATTATCGAGATAACTCCGAACGATCCCGGACGTATCCCGAAAATCATTCAAATTATCCCGGAAGGGTCCCAAAATGATCCGGAAAAATTCCCGAAATAATCCCGGCGGGATGCTGGACGGATCGCGAAAACCATCCCGAAATGATCCCGTAAAAGTCCCAAAATGACCCTAACATAGTCCAGAAAAAGTTCCGAAATTATACCGAAATAGTTCCGAGAAAGTACCGATATGACCCGACGGCATCGCGGACGGATCCCGAAAACTATCCAGAATTGATCTCCGAAGGATAGGCAAATGATCTTTTGTGATTACTGACTTTTAATGGTAAGGCGGAGGTGGCATGTGGCATGGTTGCAAGCCCCTTCTAGCTCGCCGAATGTGGTGGGGTTTTGCACACCTGCCTTACCCGCAGTTATCTCAACAAAAAAGGTGGTTCATGCCTAGAGGTGAATACATAAATAGAGGGAAAGTAGGAAATGGAAGAAAAAAGGAAAGAAGGCCCGTCCAGAGTCAGGGGGAGTCTACCCACCCTCTTCGCGTATCTTACGCAAAGCCATGGGCGCCGTGCAGACTCCTCTAATTTTACGACGCCCCCAATACCTGACTCAAGTTCGTCTGTCTAAGGGTCCTTCACGTCATTGTCCCTCCCACTTCCCCTCTTCTTACCTGGAACAACACCCACACCAAAGAGTTGAAAAGTTAGCCTTCCATTACCGAAATAAATTTAGCTTCAACCCTTCAAATTTCCCAACGTTATAAACATTATTTTATTCAATTTTAAAGTCGCAAACAAAGTAAATGGATGATACCTTAACCGCTAGTCTTAAATCTACGTGTAAGAAAAAAATTATCGCAAACAAAAGGCTAATAAAGTATTTTGACAATTCTATTTAGCAATACAATATATCTATTTAAACAAGAGCTGGGCATCCTCAAATAACTTTTCAACCATAATTCAAAAAAAAAAAAACAATCCAGTTGGAAGCAAAAAAAAGATAGTCGAATTCAAATAAAATTATGTGAACGATATTGAGGGTTGTGTATAACTTGTCACCCCCTAATGTATTCCGTATTAGGAAGATACTTTGCTTCTACAAAAAAAATCATTGTCATATCTTTCCTTCTAATAAACCGCAAAAAGATCTATCGGTATGTATATATATAAAATAAAGTAACCAAAGCAGCTAAAATTAATGGAAATTCCTGACCTAGGCTAAGGTATTATGTACATAGGAATATATATAGGTCAATGTTTGTATACGTATATATGTAAAGAGAAGAATATGATAGTTTTTTTTTCTTTGCTTTTTTTTTTCTTTGTTTTCTCACTCACCTGATCTCAGCACATCAGCATTGTAGGCACCTTCAAGCTGTGGGGGACCTGTGAGGGAGGAAAAGTTTACATGCATACGTCTCTTCCCATTCGTACAAATACCATACGTTCATTGCCTAAGTAAAACATATATGAGACGAAAAATCCTCAGAACAAACTAACAAGTCATCAAGGTACACAAACACACATTCACGTAACCAAGCGGGTATAACCTTGTCCATTAATCGACACATTCTTTGTGCCGAGTTGCACAGTCCGAAGGGCATAACTGTAAATTGGTAGAGGCACTGTGAACGCTGTCTTCTCCCTCGACCTTTTTTCCAACGGAATCTGCCAGAAGGCGTCCTTCAGGTCTATGGCTGATATATACCTAGTATTTTGTAGCCGGCTAAGTATTCCGTCGATATGAGGGAGTGGATAGGCGTCCTTGGAGGTTCGCTCATTTACCTTACGCGCATCCAGGCAAGTGAAACTGGTGAGTTCCAACTACTGTTGGATTCTTCGATTACCCCCATACTAAGCATTCGATCTAATTCCGCGTTAACTAACTTTTGAATCGCTGGTGAGATGGGGTAGTGGCGTTGTTTAACAGGTAAATTCTCATCACGTACCTCTATTACATGTTCTTCTAATCCGGTACGGCCTAATCCTAAGACAGCGAACGACGGGAATTGTGCCTTTACCCTCTCTAAAGCTACTGTCTGGTCTGAGGATAACACATGTGGTACAGCGTCGAAGGACAAGTGCCCCTCGGATGGAACGAGCTCTGCTACTGTCGTGTGGGTTGGACGAGCTGTGGGGTCTCTACTAACTACGTTTAGGTTGAAAACATTCCAAAAATCAATCCCTAAATATACTTCTTGTTGGAGCCCTGGCACTATTAAAAACTCCAAGTCCCTACACATCTCATCCCACATCACTGGTAATACTACCACGCCTGCCACTGGTGTTTCTCCTCCGTTTGCCGTCTTAATACATTGATGTGTTATTGGCAGAATCCTCGCTTCGTGCCCTTCTAAAAACTTCTCACTATTTTTCCCCAGACAACATGCTCCTGCTCCCGAATCTAACAAATCTAACATGTCTTTACCTCCTATCTTGGTTTGCGCAAAAAATCTATTGTCACCCTTAAAGTGACTATTGTCGAAATTATTTTGCTCCTGATTCTTCTAAACATCTTTCTCTTTTCTCTCATCTTTTGTATCTTTTTAAAATTTCTGCTTCTTCTTATTTCTACCATCTCCTCATTAAATATTCTCCTCCGTGCTTCCCCATATTCTAATTTCCTTATATGTAAACTCTTCAATTCTCTCTTCTTTCTTACATCTAAGCTATTTTCTATTCTTTCATTATTATTTTCTCTTTTTAAAATTTTCATTGCTTGTTGTCCGGGCGCTCCTTCTCCTGGCTGAGTACCCCGGTCATCTCTGCCAGATTCCCATTTCCCTTAGGAGGTTTGAAAACACAAAAAGAGCTATCCCCCCACACGAAAAGCAGACCATGTTGTGGAAGCTGGATTTGCAACGGGTTTCCCTATTGGCTTCCGCGGGATTCTTCACAAAATGGCCAACCGGCATTCCACAAGAGAAGCACAACATTAAGTGGAAAGTTGAGGGACAGAAAGAGTTTATAGTTGGTTTGGTACCGGTTGTAGACGTTGTGGCAGATGCACCACGCGGTGCCTGGTTTTGTGTCCTGTCATAAGGTAGCTGACCACTGTTTGACCTATTTTTAAATGGGTTCCCTATCGCTTCAAGCGACTTGGAACTACCAATCTCTTCTGGGAACTGTACGTCGGGGTAAACCAGTTCACTCACCGCCCCTTCAGACGTACTTTTGTTTTCCTTGATAACCTTTTCGGCACTCCGGCACTCAGCCTTTAGCTCGGCCAGTGTGTACTAGCTCCTTTTCAGGAATTATCTTCCGAAGCCTGAACGTCAAAGTATGCACTTCCCCATAAAATTAATCAAATCCCTCATGCACCAACTGTTTTTGTTCCATTATTTGCCGAATCACCTCGTAGTCGGACTCTGCGGTCTTGAAATGGGCTAGCAATTCTGCGTTCAGATCCATATATCCGAAGTTTGGATCTTCTGCATGGTTTTCCAACACCTGCCAGTACCATTTCAAAGCCGCGCCCGACACGAGGCAATGGAAAGCAGTAAACAGCTGTTGATGAGTGATCTGATGCTGTACCCTCATCTTCTCAATACGGAATAAGAAACTTCCGACCGAAATCCCCTTATCCGTGCCGTCAAACTTTATGTGCCACTTCTCCAGGTCCATTTTCTTCCAACGCTGTGGCTCCTGTGTGTCCTGACTTCTTCCGTCCGTTCGTCGTTCTCCGTTGTTGGTGTTGTTGAGTGCTCCATCTGAATTTGTTTGGCCTCTGTTGTTCGGCGTCGATACCTGAGTGGAGCGGTGGTCCAATGCATGTGCTGCGGAGGTTTCGATCTCGGCTACTCGGCCGCTGAGGTTGGCTACATAGGTCTTGATATTTCCGAGTTCGTTTGTCCACTGCGCCATTAGGTCGCCTTGCTGCGCCATCATGGCCATCAAACGACTTAGTTTTTCGGTGTTGGTATCGGTGTTTGCCATCCTATTTCCTTATGCTGCCGCAACCCCAGCTACCGGAACCCCTGGCATCTGATTCCCTACTGGGCCAACGCCCCCCTCAGCACCGCGCTGTTCGTTGTCTACCATATTTAAAATTTCGCCGAGCTTTTTCGAAAAGTTCAGGCTCTCTTCGGACCTATTTGCCACTACTTGGCTCACGATGGACACATTAGCTTCGCGTCACCTCCCTCCCTCGAAAGGGCCAAAAATCCTAGCAGTGCACTGGTTAATGTATTCTACAGGGACGAAATCTACCGGGTGTTGAATACCTGTACCACCTGATTTCCAAGGGGACGCGCAAAGCCACGAGTGATACGCCTGTCTCCGCTGAACAGGCCCAAACCACCAAAAACTCTCTCCTCCCTGTTGTCTCCGTCAGACATGTACCCAGACACACTCTACGGATTCACACAATCTCAAACACGCAGTAACCGCAAACTAAATCTAAAAAGGACTTTAAATTTTCCTTCCAAAGAAAATTAAAGCAACTCAAACAATACGGATTGAAAATCAGAACCCAAAAAAAAATTTTTTTTAGAAGAAAAAGAAGTTTCACAAAAAAAAAATTTAAGTCAAAAACGTAACCGATAACTCATAAAAATTTTACAATACTAAAAAGGAAAATTACGAAATTAAATAGCAATTCAAAAAAAAAACGCAAAACAAGGGAAATTGACTCAAGTGCTTAAAAAAGAAACTAAAGCAATTGAACGAAAACTAAAAATTTTAGGGATTTACTTAAAATTCAAAGTAAAGAGTTGATAGCAAGTGTAACCTAAAATAAACAGAAGTTCCACAAAAAAATCCAAATAATTCAAGCGGGATGACAAGGAAGAAATAATAAAAATAAAATAAAAAAATTTAATTATAGGAATTAACTTTAAATATTTTAACGCAAAAATAAAAATGACAAGGTATAAATTCAAGATTACAACTTCGATTGGGAAAGAAAAAACTTTAGACTTAAACTAAAATAAAAAAATAAAAAAACTCAAACATTCAATAAAAAATTAAAATAAATTTTCGAGTCTGGATTAAAATTAAAAGTGAAAAGATAAAGAAATTTGGAAAATAAAATTCAAAATAATAAAGGGGTCTAAAAATTAGATTCAATTTCAAAATTCGAAAATTAAATATAGAGAGAAAAAATTTATGTAAAACTTAATTTTAAGTGGTAGCAAAGGGACTATATTTATAAGAATAAAATCCGAAAAAAATCCAATAATTTTTAAATTCAAATCAAATTTTAAAAATAAAATAAAATAACAATTTTAAAGGAAAAAAATAAAATGGAATTCAAAAATTACAAATTCAAAAA
Organism: Eurosta solidaginis; assembly: GCF_040869045.1. NCBI lineage: Eukaryota > Metazoa > Arthropoda > Insecta > Diptera > Tephritidae > Eurosta > Eurosta solidaginis. Next base: position 13,825,869 of record NC_090324.1, read on the forward strand.
AAAAAAAGACAAAAATAAAAAAACTTCAACTAACTGCTTAGATGGCAGAAGCCTTAAAATTCCTAGTAACTCACTAGAAATTCAAATCAAATATATATATATAACTGAAGTTTTAATCCAAGGTATAGAAAACCAGGGATTAAATTTCAATCCAAATTGATCCGTTTAAATAGGTATGATATGTAAAAGCAATAAAACTAAATAAAAATTTTTTGAAATCGAGTTTAAAACCCTAAGAAAATATAACCTTCAAAAGAACTTAGATTAAAAAGGATCAAGAAGTAATTCAAGTAAAAAAAGTAAGGTTTCGGGAACCGTTGGAAATAAATATTGGTCTCAGAAAAATAAAAAAAAAAAAAAACAAAAAAAAAAACTTAAATTTAAACTAAAGAAAGGGTTTGCTTTAAACCCAAAATAAGCAAATCAACTCGGTGTGGTATCCTAAAAAGGAGAATAAAAAAATGTATCTGAATTGAATGTTAAATATACAGGAAATTTCGAATCGTAAATTAAAAATTCACAAAATGGACAGACTTCTGCGAATTTATATTTAAATAAATTCGAAACAGATCTAGGAGTTTTCGAAATTCCAAAAAAAAAAAAAATCGAAATTGAGAATTTAAAGCAAAACTAGGAGTTGTAATTCGGAACTCAGATTTTACAACATTAAAACGAAATTTATTAAAAAATATCAAAAATGTATAAGTAACTAGTTAATTATAAAAAAATTAAAAAAGGAATGCAGATTATTTCGGAATTAATTTCCAGCAAAAGAAATTTTGCAAATAAAACAAAATAATATTTTGTTGGTAAAAATCCAATATAAATTCAAATATTCCGTTTAAAGGATTACAAAGGATTTTTCCCACTGAACCCCAAATAAATTATAGTTTTGGGTGTATTTCAATAAACGTGTGTATATTTAATGTGTTTTACAAGTTATACATATGTATATTAAAAAGATGCCACCTATATAAAAAGGTTCTTGTAACAAAAAAAGTATCAGATTTAACTATCTTTCCTGGTTTATCTATAACTGTTTATGTTGTTACTCTTGCTGCGTATAGTGTTGCCATCGGTGATGTCATTGTGGGTGGTTTCAGTCCGGAATCATTCTGTCCTTGTCGTGTCAGCTAGCTAATTCCCCATGTAACGTTGTAAAGGGTGCACATCGATACCCAGTACTCGGCACCGAAGTACGGATGCAACACCTTTATACCCACCCTATAAAACTACCCCCATTTGAATGCATGTTGCAAGCCTCCTTCACACTTGTTGCTGGAACGAGTGTGCAGTAGCTTTAGCAACTACATGCACACAAAACAGGAAACAAAAAAAAAAAACAAAGGAAATTAAATTTTAATAAAAGACGATTTAAACCACTTATGTATATGCAGCTCTAAATCATCCAAGTATCACTAGTGCCAGCTTCGAAGATAGCAAAGGAACCTTGAAAGCATAGAGATACAACCTCCCCTCTGACTGCGATCAGTCGCAAGCGATATGTGCAGTGCAGCCATGATCCCTAAAACCCTAGCTCTGTCCGGAAAGTAGTGAAGGATAAAGATAGAGAAGTGAGTAAAGCAAGAAGGGATATTGAGGTGACTAAAAGTAGGAGAGATATAATGGGAAATCGAAAAAAACTATTCTTGCTATTACCGTTGGGCGCCATTGTTGTGATTACTGACTTTTAATGGTAAGGCGGAGGTGGCATGTGGCATGGTTGCAAGCCCCTGCTAGCTCGCCGAATGGGGTGGGGTTTTGCACACCACCTACCGTATCTTACGCAAAGCCATGGGCGCCGTGCTGACTCCTCTAATTTTACGACGCCCCAAATACCTGACAAGTTCGTCTGTCTAAGGGTCCTTCACGCCCTCTTCTTACCTGGAACAACACCTACACCAAAGAGTTGAAAAGTTAGCCTTCCATTACCGAAATAAATTTAGCTTCAACCTTTCAAATTTGCCAACGTTATAAACATTATTTTATTCAATTATAAAGTCGCAAACAAAGTAAATGGATGATACCCTAACCACTAGTCTTAAATCTACGTGTAAGAAAAAAATTATCGCAAACAAAAGGCTAATAAAGTATTTTGACAATTCTATTTAGCAATACAATATATCTATTTAAACAATAGCTGGGCATCCTCAAATAACTTTTCAACCATAATTCAAAAAAAACAAAATCCAGTTGGAAGCAAAAAAAAGATAGTCGAATTCAAATAAAATTATGTGAACGATATTGAGGGTTGTGTATAACTCGTCACCCCCTAATGTATTCCGTATTAGGATGATACTTTGCTTCTACAAAAAAAATCATTGTCATATCTTTCCTTCTAATAAACCGCAAAAAGATCTATCGGTATGTATATATATAAAATAAAGTAACCAAAGCAGCTAAAGTTAATGGAAATTCCTGACCTAGGTTAAGGTATTATGTACATAGGAATATATATAGGTCAATGTTTGTATACATATATATGTAAAGAGAAGAATATGAAAAAAAAAACAAAAAGGAATAAAAAAAATCACACAAAAAAAATATGTAAGTGTAATAAAAACTTGCTTATAGAAAAAAAGTATTATTGGTGGATGGAATACAAAAGTGTGTGGAGAGAAAATAGTTATACCACCAAAAAAAACCCAAAGAAATCCGTGTGCGAAGGAAAAAAAAAATGGCAAGGAAAATATCAAAAAACTAAAGCCCGAAGGCTAACTTAGAAGCCAACAAAATGTGCTTACTACAAAATAAAAAAAAAAGATAGTGATACTTAAAGAATTTCTAAATTAACAAATGACTGTGAGGCGAAAAATAAAAAAAAATGTGTTCTCTCGGCCCTCCTTGGGCTTTGGTGGTGGTGACGTCGCTGGTGTTGCTGTCGGCGTTGCTGACGGTGGCGATGCTGTCGCTGCTGCTGACTTTGACTGGTGTTCGCTGCTACTGACGTTGGCTGGTTCCGCTCTTGAATGCTGGCATTGGCGTTGACGCTGGCTTTCGCTTGCATGCCACGATCACGCTCTAGCCTGGAAGTTTCTCTCTCGTTCCTCTCTTTCCCTGCTCTCTATGACATTCCATGGCAATCCAGTGCGCTACATATGTCGTTGAAACATATGTGTTCCAAAACTTCCAATCACTCCCTTTAAAAAATGTTTGTAAATGCGGGTAAGTATGTGCCTTAGCCCCTTCCTAGGTCTGCCCCAAAATCGGTGGCAGGATGTCCAACGGACTTTGCTTCTCGTTGTTACACTTTACAATTGTGCTATTTTTTTAACGGAATCGAGACTGTTTTCCGAACATACGGGATGTTAACAAAAAAAATAAATTTTTTTTTCTTCACTTAACCGGCACTATACTTTTTTTTTAGCTTTTCCGCGGCACGCCCACGCACTTTAAATCCAACTTTTGCAATGATTTTCTGAGCTTCAGCTCGATCGTGCACATACCCCGATTCGTATCTAAACGGAATTTCCTACCACTTTCACTCAATTCACACCCACGCATGTGCAGTTGCATTTCGTTTTTTGCGCATGCATACATTCATACCTGTACATGTAGGCCTCCTTCCACTAATGTTGCGCAACGCGCGCAGATACCTGGTTGAGATACATTTTGTCGATAAGGGTGTAACGCAAGAACAAATACGGTTGCCGGTGACATATGTATCTATGTATCTTGAGGCTAGCGTAACAGATCCCGAAATAGTCGCAAAATGATCCCGGAAGGTTCCCCAAATGATTTCGGAATATCCCCTAAAAAGTCCCGAAATAAACCCCAACCGGATCCCGGACGGATCCCAAAAACTATACAGAAATTATCCCGGAAGAGTCCCCAAATGATCTTGGAATAGTCCCGCTAAAGTCCCGAAATAACCCCGATGGGATCCCGAACGGATCCCGAAAACTATACAGAAATGATCCCGGAAGAGTCGCAAAATGATCCCGTAATAGTCCCGAAAAAGCCCCGAAGCTCCCCTAACGGGATCCCTAAAACCACCCAGAAATGATCGCGGAAGGATCCCCAAATTATCCCGAAATATTCCTGAAATGACCCTGACGGGATCCCGAGAGTCTTCCAGAAATGATACGGGAAGGATCCCCAGATGATCCCGAAAAAGTCCCGAAATAACGAAAATCATTCAGAAATTATACCGGAAAACCATCCAGAAATGATCCCGTAAAAGTCCCAAAATGACCCTGAAATAGTCCAGAAATCCGATGGGATGTCGGACGGATCCCCAAAACTACCCAAAAAAGATCTCGGAAGGGTCCCAAAAAGATACCGAAAAGTCCCGATATGACCCCGACGGGATCCCGAACGGATCCTGAAAACCATCCAGAATTGATATCTGAAGAGTATCCAGAAATAGTCCATAAAAATTCTGGAAATTACCCCGACTGTATGCCGGACGGATCCCGAAACTCATCCAGAAATGATGGCGTAAGGGCCCCAAAATCTTCCCAAAAAGTCCTGAAATTACCCGATCGGGATCCCGAATACCATCCAGGAATGATCCCGAAATGATCCCGGAATAGGCCCGGTAAACTCCCGTCACTCACTTTGTAAGCCCTCGATTTATTTGACCCATTGAGTTTGTAATATTGGTGAAGATCAGTATACTTTAAGTTATAATGTGTAAAAATGATTAAAAAGTAATTGTTCAAGGGGTGGTCGACCCAGCCGCCCTTTCCATTTTCAAACGATTTTTCGCCAGTAGGTTATTGTCTATCTGTGTCCCAAATTTCATCAAAATCCGTGTAGCCGTTCGGGCGTGATTCAGTCATAAAGACGAAAAAATAGAATTAAATTATAACTGTTCCTATGTGGCGGGAACTTCAACCCTTTTCAATGGGATATAGCTAATAGATCCTCCTAGACTATTGGCTATATGTGTGCCAAATTTCATACAAATCCGTCCAGCCGTACTTGCGTGATTGAGTCACAAAAGCAAACGTCTGGACATCCAAACATACAAACATCCAAACATCTAAACATCCAAGCTTTACCATTTATAATATTACTAGCCTTTGGCCGCGCCCCGTCCGCAAGGAGAGAATGAAATATATGGGCTGGTCACGTTAGCCTGGCTTATCAAGTTATTTCTTAAAATTTTTTTTTGTCTAATGTATTTTATTTTGAACTAAATGAGATGATAACCTGATAGGTTCCCCAAATGATCCCGAAATTATCTATAAAAAACCACATAATGACCCCGACGGTATCGGAGACGGATCCCGAAAACCATCCAGAAATTCTCCCTGAAGGGTCTCAAAACGGTCCCGGAATAGTCCTCAAATGACAACGACACGATTCTAGACAAATGATCACGAAATAGTCCCGAAAAAGTTCCAATGACGGGATCCCGGACGGAACCAAAAACCATCTAGAAATTATCCTGGAAAGGTCCCAAACTGATTCAGAAAAAAATAAAAAAATAAATAAATGTAAGGCGCGATAACCTCCGAAGAGATCTAAGGCCGAGCTTCTCTTCCAATTTGCGTCGTGCTCCTCTTGATTTTCCCTACAAATTGGCCGGACGGGACCTACATGTTTTATGCCGACTCCGAACGGCATCTGCAAAGCAGATGAGTTTTCACTGAGAGCTTTTCATGGCAGAAATACACCCGGAGTGCTTGCCAAACACTGCCGAGGGGCGACCCCGCTTACAAAAATTTTCTTCTAATTGAAAAATCTTATTTCTAAAATTTTGATGTTGCTTTGCCCGGGAGTTGAACCCAGGGCATACGGTGTGATAGGCGGAGCACGCTACCCATCAACCGCCAACTGATTCAGAAATAGTCCCCAAAAAGTCCCGAAATGACCCCGATGGGATCCAGCTCGGATCCAGAAATGAATCCCGGAAGGGTCCCAAAATGATTCCGAATTAGTCCGGAAAAAATTCCGAAATGACCCCCGGGGGATCCCGGGCTGCTCCCGAAATTATCCAGAATTGATCTCTGAAGGCTCCGCAAATTACCTCGAAATAGTATAGAAAAAGTTCCGTAATTACCCAGATGGGATCCCGGACGGATCCCGTAAAACATCCAGAAATGATGCCGAAAAGTTCCTCAAATGGTTACGAAATAATACAGAAAAAGTCACGAAATGACTTCGACGGCATCCGAAGACTATCAAGAAATGATACCTGTAGGGTCCCCAGATGACCCCGAAATAGTCCCGAAATTACCCTGACGCGATCCCGGACGAATCCCGAAATGATCCCCAATTAAAATTATTTGATATTCATAGAACAAAGGAGTGAAAAACTACAATACAACTAAAACCATTGAGAATTTTTTAGATATTTATTAGAATATTTTGGGCATTATAAATGGTTAAAATATTACAAAAAGTGTAATTATAGTTATAACAGTTCGTTACATGATTCATTTAAAAAAATCAAAAATAGAACGAAAAAGCTGTTTTAGAATATCAAGATAAAATATACCGGAAAGGTCCCCAAATGATCCCGAAATTACCCTGAGGGGTCCCGAAAACCATACAACATTGATCCCGAAATAACCCTGACGGAATCCCGAAAGCCATCCAGAAATGATACAGGAAGGATAGGAATACTCCCGTTCCGGAATGACCCTGACGGGATCCCGGAAGGGTCCTGAAATGATCTCAGAAGGGTCCCGAAATGATCTTGAAATATTCCAGAAAAATCACGAAATGACCACGTCGGGATCCCAGACGGTTTCCGGAAACCATCCAGAATAGATCCCAGAAGGATCCCCAAATTATCCCGAAATAATCCCTGACGGATCCCAGAAAACATCCAGATATGATCCCTAAAGGGTCCCCAAATGATCCCGAAATGACTCTGACAGTTCCAGATTGATCCCGAAAACCATCCATAACTGATGTCGACAGGCTCCCGAAATGAACCCGAAATTATCCCGGAATGACCCTGACGAATCCCGAAAACGATCCAGAAATGATGCCGGAAGGGTCCCCAAATGATCCCGAAAAAGTGGATAAATAACCCTGACGGGATCCCGAAAACCATCAAGAAATTATTCTGGAAGTATTTTTCTGTTCCTGTGAGAACTTCGAGACATTATGTACTCTTTCGTTTACCCATTCTCCGGCGTAATTTTGCCAAATATAGCAATTCGCAATTGGTGCTCGTGCTGTAATGAACTGTACAACTGTATTAGTTTTGAGTATTCGATTGCTGCTATCCGTAAGGAAATACTCTCACGTCTGACATGATATTTTTCAAAGATTTTTAAGTAAGATATACATTTTTTGATGTTGGTTTTATGTGTACCGGCTCGAGGTCAATATATTTATTAATAAGAAGACCAGTTTTTATTTTTCATTCCGATATATTTCGGGTACACGTCGGGAACCGTCTTCAAGGGACTATAAAAAACAATGTAAAAACAAATTTTCATACATATAATATACCACATTTTATAAACATACATACATTTTGAGCTAAACGTTCGTTCGCGTTGGCGCGGAGTTTTGTAGTGTCGATTTTGTTGTAAGTGTCTGTACAAGTGAGCGACGTTGATCGTGTCTGTTTTGAAGTTTAGACGTATGTCTGGTGGTGTATGTATTCACGGTTGCTTCACCATGTTTTCATTTGGGATCAAAATTCACGGAAAAAAGGACCAAATCTCAAAAAGAAAAGGATCAAATTTTTCTTTTATTTTATTGGTATATAAGGAGGTCGTATTCTTTGTAAAATACAAAACTTTAGAATGTTTCCATGGTTTTCTGTATACAATTTTACTGGACATAATAAATACTTTTCTTAAATTCAAGGAAAAAACAAAAATAAAATGTAGTTCATGGTATTATATTTTCACATTTCTAGAATAGGTGTATGTCGTTCACCAACCTAACGTTGTGAACCTAGATTTGCTCACAAAGCATTATGTTGTTCGTTGCAATGAAATAAAATGTATAGCGCAGTTAAGTTTTAGTAAGGAAGGCGTTCTGGTCGAACTATGTGGAAAACTCAGTAGAGCATAAATGAAACTAAGCAATTTTGTTAGTTCTATTTCTATAGATGCTTACTTTTTCTCTTAACGTTAAACTTTATATCATAGCCAAGATTCAGTAAGTGTGAGTTTTGATGCCTGGCATCAGGCGTTAATGCTAGCACCTACGGGGATAATTTCTTCCAAAACCAAATCTCGTTTGCATTTGCTTCAAAAGCTGATGTACATTTATAAAGTTATTGCCTTCAAGAAGTATTTCTGCCTTCCAGTTAAAATATTTCTTGTGCTGGGTGAAAAAGATTTAAATATCGACGTGCCTTCAGAAACTCTCAATATCTCTCGGTAGGCTTGAATTAAGTAAGTGGCAAGTACACTTAATATAAAATAAATTAGTTTCAATTTATTTAACTCCACGCTTCATCAGTTGCAAGCCTTGTCAAATTTATTAGAGGCGCAAGTGCATTTGAAATACATACTTTTAGCTCTACTAGTGACAAAAATCTTTCACTAACTGTTTAATATCTAGTCATTATTATTATAAATATTAAACAAGAGTTTTTTTTTCATAAGTCGGCTGTTTCATCAACAATTAATAACAGTGTGTTTGCCAACACTTTTCTTTTTAATGCCTCGGCTAAATTATTTCCTAGGTGAAATGTCACTGTTCTCGTACATTTTTATTGACTGAGCAATTTTTTGTGGTGAGAAATCCCTTCAAGTATATTCAAAATTATATGTGTGTTAACGAATGTGCTGCAAATTTTTTGGGCAATATTGTGAATTTTTACCTGAGTGAAAAAGAAAGATAAATACCAAAATCGTGGCAACTGCCTAAAAAGGACCAAAACTGAAGAAAATGGACCAGTGGATCAAATGGTCAAAGTTGCAACCGTGTATGTATTATGTGTATACTTTCCAGTGTTAATCTCTTTCTATAGTGATTTTGTTGTTGTAATACCGACGCTTTCTCAAAGTTTGGACGGTGGTCTCTAGATGCACAGTGGTTCATCAGTGCCGTTTTTTGGTTATTTAAATTATGATAATGTTTTATGTCCGATATGCGCTGTCCTATTCTCGTTTTTAACTTCGACTTGATGGTGCCTACGTAAATACTTTTGCATGCTCCGTAGTTGTTGTCCTTGCACCGAATTTTTTAAATTACGTTGCTTTTTTCCGTTGGAGGTATTATGGACTTGGTTTTATTGAACATGCTTTTGAGTGTGTTACAGGGTTTATGGGCTATTTTAAATTGTTTATTATTGTAACAGTTGGACTAGATTAGACGCTCTGATAGTTGAGGCACGTAAATTACCGATTTAAACGTTTTTGGTGTTGCGGATTTTTCTTGATTACCTGCACACATCGATCTTCTTATTATTAAAACGGAAGTCAATTTTTATTTCAATATTAATTTTAATTAATTTTGATTGTTGATTCGATTTATATATTAATTCAAATATAACTTATTCAATTTTATAGTTTACTTATTTAGTTTTAATTTTAAATTTTGTTTTTACACTTATGTCTTTTTTTCTTGTTATTTGTATTGTATCTTGTATCCAGTAGTCGACCGCTTTGTGTCTGTGTTGACTTTAATAATAAATAAATAAATAAATAAATAATGACCCTAGAATAGTCCCGAAAAGGTCCCGAAATAATATCGACGGGATCCCGGACGGATCCCAGGAACTATCCAGTGACGGCCCCAAAATGATCCTGAAATTGTCACGAAATGACCCTGACGGGTACCCGGACTCATCCCGAAAATCATCCAGAAATTATACCGTAAGTGTCCCCAAATGATATCGAAATAACCCCGACGGCATCCCGAAAACCATTCAGAAATGATCCCGGAAGAATCTTCAAATTATCCCGGAATACTTCCGAAAAAGTTCCGAAATAACCTGGACGTGATCCCGTACGGATTGCGAAAATCAACCAGAAATGGAGCCGGAAAGGTCCCAAAATCATTCCGAAATAGTCCCGAAAAAATGCCGGACGGATCCCGAAATCCATCCAGAAATCATGCCGGAATGGTCCCCAAATGCTCCCGAAATGATCTCGGAATAGTCCCGAAACCCCGACGAGATCCCGGACAGATCCCAAAAACTATACAGAAATGATCCCGGAAGAACCCCAAAATAGTCCCAAATTGACCCCGAAGGGATCCCGGACGGATCCCGAAAACCATCCAGAAATTATTCCGGAAGGATCTCGATATGACCCTGACGAGACTACAAATAAGGTGAAGGTAATTAATAATAAAAGCAACAATAAACAAAAGCAGCAGGCGCGTTGAAGCTAATGAAGTGTTACAAACAAACATACAGGTAAAGCTAATAAAAGCGTGGTAATAAAAACAATTAAAGGAGAGTGATGGCGTGAGGAGAGGAGAGCACCACCGAATGTTTTGCAAAATTGTTTCGATGTCGATTTGTATGAGCCAGATACAAAAAATTTAATTATTTAGGAAAAAATTTAAATTTAGTTATAACAATTTATAGATTTTGCACCAGAGGGAAAGAAGGGAAGGGAGGGGGGGGGGGGGGAGACGAAAGGTGTCGCTGCTCACTTTGTAAGACCTAGACTTATTTTATCTATTGAGATTGTAATATTGGTGAAGCTCAGTAAACTTAAAGTTATGAGGTGTAAAAATTATTAAAAAATAATTGTTCCAAGGTCGTCGGACTCCCCCCTTTCCATTTTCGAAAAAGATTTCGCCAGTAGACTATTGTCTATCTGTGTCTCAAATTTCATCAAAATCCGTGTTACCGTTCAGGCGAGATTCAGTCACAAAGACGAAAAAATACAATAATTTAATTGTAACTGTTCCTTCAAAGAGTTATAGCTAGTAGATCCTTCTAGGCTATTGGCTGTATGTGTGCCAAACTTCATCCAAATCCATCCAGCCGCTCATGCGTGACTGAGTCACAAAAACAAACGTCTGGGCATCCAAACATCCAAACTTTCGCTATTACAAGCGATGTATACTGGAACGATTTTCCGTCATCCATTGTCAAATTTGGTTTCGAGACAAACCGGTTTCGGCGGTGCGCCATCATCAGTGTCCATTTTCGTTCTGATCTGTTGTTGTCGTTTGTCTTGCATTTATAGTTCGTAGCGTAGGTACATGAACAGGTATTGTCAAAATTGATGTTTGTATATATTTATGTGTGTGTGCTGTGTGTTCATTCAGAATCGAGGGTGGTTTTTACTGATCGATTTGCGTGGCTGACTGAGTCAGATAAAAGTCAGTAATTCTATTCGTTTTACCTTCTTTGTGTGTTTGATGTTTCTAACGTTAGAGAAATATTTTAGTTTTACATTAAAATTCTAATGTAGTTCTCGATTGCATTTCGAATCGAAAACTAGGTTAGAGAACTAGGTTAGAATTCGGCTATGAAACGATTCGAATAACACTAAAAATGCGATGTTATGATTATTGTGTGGAAATATTATAAGCTGCGAAATAAGTTTTTTTATTTATAATAATAAATACTAGTTAGTGAAAATGAATCAAAAAAAGTTAAAAAGGGAAAGCGAGCAGATTATTGAACTGCTATTTGAATGGCATGAAGAAAACGCTTCCTCATCCGTTCCTCAAACCGATCCTGAGGATCTTGCATTATTTTTATTTTATTGTAATTTATAAGCTTATAACCAAATAAAAGTATTTGATATAATGAAACAATGACAATTTCTTACTTACTCATCACTTCAAAATTCTCATTAGAAACCCATTAGCAATTGACGTTAGATTTCGATTAGAATTCTAACCCTTTTCTCGATATCGAGAACGAAGTCCCCTTTTTGTCAAGAGTTCTATAATTCGCGACCTTAGAGAAATACGTTAGAATTCGATTCGTCTTCTAATCGTTTCCTAACCTAAATATTTGTTGGGTGTTTAGTTGTTATTGCGTGTTCATCTGTTTTACTTGTGTGATTTCTTTGTTTCTTGTAAACAGGTTTTAAAGGATCAAGTATTGTGTCAGAAATTGTGTTTATCTGTTCGTTTATTACTCTACCGTGGAATATTTTCTGTCTGTAGATTTCCATGTTTTTGAGTACGTTGAGACGTCAGGCTTTTGCTTGTAAGAAAAGGACCCTAACTGTTTTATTGATGTTTACTGGGGAATATTCATTTTCGACCATGTGATTCGCGAAGTTAGACTCTGGTATAATGTTTGGATTCCGGGTTTTTTTTGTTGTAATCTCTAATGTGTTCTCTAAACCTCGTTCTTATTTTCCGTCCTGTTTATCCTATGTAACCGTTTTGGCATCCGCAGGTAAGCTTGTACGCCGTGGCTGCTAAACGGATCCTCTGAGTTAGTCTTAGTTCTTCGTTTTCGCCCTAGATTGTTCGATGTTTTGAACGCCATGTTAATGTCGCATTTTTTAACAAAAATTGCCAATTTATATGTTGAATTTCCAGTATATGTCATAGTTGTCCAGGACCGGACACTCCAATGAGGCCCATTATTAATCTTAAATCAGCACCATGTTACAAACTGTCCAAATATTTAAAAATGATATTGAGAGATACTCTGGAGCTAAGGAACGAATATGCAATAGCTAAGTAACACAACAGAACTAATAGAGAAACTTGAGACCGTAGAGCTAACAAAGAACAGCAAATAGGTATTTTTTGACATAAAAGATTTATATGCATCAATACCACTATTGGAGACCTTGGACATAGTTGGCTCTATAATAGTTCATAATATAAAAAACAAAATGAAAAGTATGCAAATCACAAATACGCTCAGAACCGGTTTACGTCAAAACTATTCTCAATTCAACAATAAAATATATAGTCTTGGAATGGGAAGACCCACATCTGCCGTTCTTATGGAAGTGTCCATGCAAAATCTGGAAAAAAAAATACATACAAGAGCTGAAGTCCAAATTAGCCGGACGCATGCGCATCTTGCGCAACAAAATAAAAAACACGGCTCCGGCTAGTATAAATAAATTAGAGGTACCCGACAGGTAATGTTCTGGGTCACCCTGATCCATATTTTGGTCGATATCTCGAGAACGCCTTCAACTAAGGGCCACTCCCTTTTAAAACCTTCATTAATACCTTTAAATTGATACCCATATCGTACAAACACACTATAGATTCACCCCTGGGCCACCTTTATGGCGATATCTCGAAAAGGCGTCCACCTATAGAACTAAGGCCCACTATCTTTTAAAATACTCAAAATACTCATTAACACCTTTCATTTGATACCCATATCGTGCAAACACATTATAGAGTCACTCTTGGTCCACCTTAATGCTATATCTCGAATAGGCGTCCACCTATAGAACTATGGCCCACTCCCTTTTAAAATACTCATTACCACCTTTCATTTGATACCCATATCGTACAAACACATTCTACAGTCATCCCTGGTCCGCCTTAATGGCGATATCTCGCAAAGGCGTCCACCTATAGAACTATGGCCCACTCACTTTTAAAATACTCATTACCACCTTTCATTTGATACCCATATCGTACAAACACATTCTACAGTCACCCCTGGTCCGCCTTAATGGCGATATCTCGCAAAGGCGTCCACCTATAGAACTGAGGCCCACTCCCTTATAAAATACTCATTAACATCTTTCACTTGATACCCATGTCATACAAACACATTCCAGGGTTACCCCAGGTTCATATTCCTATATACATAGTGATTTCCCCTTATTTTGTCTCCAAAGCTCTCAGATGAGTATGTAATGTTCGGTTACACCCAAACTTAGCCTTCCTTACTTGTTTGGACATATAGCTGTTGAATGAAAATTAGATATGTTTCTCACCATTATTTGCTCGCACATTTTGGATTAATCGTCGAATTTTTTTTTTGCCCACAACGGTGAGCGTTTTATACAATTTTCAATAATACAAATATATTTCCCCCAAACGGCAAATTAACAAATGTCTTTTAAAAGTTTGTCAACAACGGTAATTGCATCTTTAGGAACCATAGATACTTCGTCCCAAATAAATAAATCGGTTTCATGCAAAATACAAATTTAACAACTACCACGTATGTATGTATGCATTTAACTTAAACGGTTTTCAAAGCTTCAAATCAAAAATCAAGAGAAATCAGCTGTACTTATTTGGTTATATGCTGCTACGATGTCACAATCAAAATTATGAAAGTTGTATGTACGAATGTTTTAAGAACGTATGTATGTATGTATGTATATAACAGTCTATTGTCAAATATCACCAGAAATCAGCTATCAATCAATATCTAGCCATCTAGCGTTGTGTAGTGCAATTGCAGTTGTTCAACAGCTTGCCGGTAATGCAGTGCAAATATTCACAATAGTGCCATAGTACAAATAGAAAAATTTATGAGCTCACAATCTTTATTTGTAACAAATTATTTTTATAAAATACAGCTAAACAAAAGCACTACGATGAAAATTGCCCAAACCTCGCTAATAGACCAAATATCCATCTTTACAACCAAAACTTTATTTATAGATTTGGATTCCAAATAAGCGCAAAAAAGGCATCCGTACATAAAAACAACGATTAGAAAAAATATATATGTTACGTGGATGACATAATATGCGCTTTAACTACTAATAACGAAGAGCTTGTGCTGGAGTACCTCAACAAGCAGCACGTGAATATAAAATTCACAACGGAGTCCGAAAAAGACGGAGGAATCAACTATCTATACCTCACGATAAATATTAATAGAGTTGCCAAAAGATTTAACTACGACATATATAGAAAGCCAACGGCCACCGACACAATAATACATAATACCTCAAATCATCCCCAACAGCATAAAAATGCAGCATTAAGGCATTTGGTACAAAGATTTGAAAGAACACTTCTTACACAAGAAGCATAAATGTGATGTAATACAAAACATTACTGTAAACAACAGATATAAAAAAGCACTAGTAAATAAGCTCAGAAGGACGCATGGAGAACCAAAAAGAAATAATGAAAAGGAAAATAATAACACAATTAAAAAATGCAACACTAACACAGCGTTCAAAACATCGAACAATCTAGGGCGAAAACTAAGAACTAAGACTAACTCAGAGGATCCGTTTAGCAGCTACGGCGTATACAAGCTTATCTGCCGATGCCAACACAGTTACATAGGACAAACAGGACGAAAATAAGAACGAGGTTCAGAGAGCGGCTGGACGGATTTGAATGGAATTTGGCACGCATATAGCCAATAGTCTAGAAGGATCTACTTTTTGAAAATTTGTCATAATATGCGTTTTAACTACTAATAACAAAGAGCTTGTACTGGAGTACCCAAACAATCAGCGCCGGAATATAAAATTCACAATGGAAACCGAAAAAGACGGAGGAATCAACTATGTAGACCTCACGATAAATATTGATAAAGTTGCCAAAAGATTTAACTGCGACATATATAGAAAGCCAACGGCCACCGGCACAATAATACATAATACCTCAAATCACCCCCAACAGCATAAAAATGCAGCATTAAGGCATTTCGTATATAGACTTCAAATAACTCCTCTTACACAAGAAGCATATAAGAGAGAACTTGAAGTAATACAAAACATTGCTGCAAACAACGGATATAAAAAAGTACTAGTAGATAAGCTCAGAAGTACGCATGGAGAACCAAAGAATGAAAAGGAAAATAATAAAACCTGGACGACTATGACATATACTGGAAAATCAACATATAAATTGGCAAACTTTTTTAAAAAACGCAACACTAACACGGCGTTCAAAATATCGAAAAATCTAGGGGGAAAACTAAGAACTAAGACTAACTCAGAGCATCCGTTTAGCAGCCGCGGAGTATACAAGCTTACCTGCGGATGACAACACTGTAACATAGGAAAAACAGGACGGAAAATAAGAACGATTTTAAGAGAACACATTAGAGATTACAACAAAAAACACGGAATCCAAAGATTATGCCAGAGTCTAACTTCGCAAATCACATGGTCGAAAATGAATGTTCCCCAGCAAACATTAATAAAACGTCTCAACGTACTCGAAAACATGGAAATCTACAAACAGAAAACATTCCACGGTAGAATAATAAACGAAGAGATAAACACAAGAAACAAAGAAATCACACAGGTACAACAGGCAAACACACACTACCAACTAAACACAAAACAATAAATGCACCAAAACAACAAACACACAAAGAAGGTCAAACGAATAGAATTACCAACATTACCTGCCACACAAATCTATCAGTAAAATCCACCCTCGATTTTGAATGAACACACAGCACACACATATAAATATAAACAAGCATCAATTTTAACAATACCTGATCATGTACCTACGAACTATAAATACAAGACAAACGACAAGAACAGATCAGAAAGAAAATTAACACTGATGATGGCATAACACCGAAACCTGTTTGTCTCGAAACCAAATTTGACAAGGGATGTCGGAATTTCGTTCCAATATACATCATTTATCCACCCTGTCGGAAAATCAACAAAACAAAAAAAATGAATATTACAAGCCTTTACCCGCGGCCCGGCCGCAAAAAGAAAATAAAGTACATGGGCTATTCACGTAACCTGCTTATCATGTTATCTGTTTAAAAATTATTTTTGTGAATGTATTTTATTTTTGGAGTAAAAAAATAACTAAATGAGCTGATATTTTAGTGAATTGCGTTTTTTATAAAGTTCTTGATGTCGTTGTGATTGTAATTTGCGGTCACAGTTAAAGGTGAGGACGTAGCTTCTCCTGCTATTTGGTTGGCAAATTCATTGGCAGGAATTTTAACGTGTCCCGGTATCCAGATAGATTTTAATCTAGGGTGGAAGTCTATAAGGGTACTTCTGATTAAGGAAGCATAGTGATTATGGTTATTTATATTTGAGATAGCGTCGAGTGCTGAGAGTGAGTCGCTACACGGCGAAGTGTCCTCGTCTTTGTTTTGCTATGTTAAGGGCTTCTGCTATAGCAATTATTTCTGCTGTGAAAACTGAGGTGTATTCCGTAAGAAGAAACATTTTTAAAGATTCCAGAAGAGGTTGTTATGCTAAAGGATTCGCCACTAATTGTTTTAGATCCGTCGGTATACAAAAATTTGTTGTTACCGAGTTTGCTTTGTATACCAAGGAAGATGCTTCGGTATACTTCGTGGGCGGTGCACGGTGGGGTATTTGACCAATCTAGATTGCCAAAATTAAAACAGCAATTATTTGTGTTCAAAAAGTGTTTGCCTCAATTCATTGTTATGAAAGAAAATATTCGACAGTAAATTCACGGTGTTCCGGGCAGAATTACTATGGACCCGGGGTAATATTAAGAGTTTCGTAAGAAATTGATTTGATATACATTTCAATTTTAACGGCATCGATAATTCTCTCGCTCTATCTTCGAAACAATAATTTTCATCGGCAGGCAAGAAATAGCTTCAAGAGTACATCGTGACTCTGGTCCTACATCCCTCGAGACTCCTCCTCATAATGATGGTACATTGATGCCACATTGAAAATTCGCGTCAAATCTTACACGAGTCCACAGATTCAGAATGAACTCATCGAAATTTTCGGGCACATAATTCATGAAAAAATTGTTGCAAAAATCAACGCAAGCGAATGCTGCACTATAATCGCAAATGGGACAACCCACATTAGTAGCGTGGAACAATACTCACTATGTTTCCGTTATACTGAAAAAACTGCAGATGGCATAATTTTGAGAGAGATTTTCTACAGTTCATCCCGATCGAAGATTGCACTGATAAACATTTCAAAGAAGGTGAAGATCAACCTGGAGTTTTTGGTTTCTCAAGGATACGACGGTGCAGCTGAAATATGTGGAGAATGGAATGGATGTGCTGCTGCATTGATGGAGAAGTATCCGTCTGCACTTTAAGTAGATTGCGCAAGCCATTCCTTGAATTTGGCGGTTGGTGAAGAGTGCTCCATTTCTCTTATAAGAAACTGTCTTGGGTCCATAAAGCAGATAATTTCTTTCTTCAGACCTTCAGCAAAACGCGAAGCTATTCTCAAGGATGCCATCGAAACTTTGAATTATCCATCAAAGAAAGAACGTTTGAAGCGATTGTGGAAAGGAAATGTTTCTTGATGCTATAGGATTAGCTGAATCTATCGGACAGACTATTGAAGTTCCTAGGATTGTGAGTCGTCAAGAAAATCGAGAAAACGAAGAAAACAGCTCAGCAGAAGAATATTTTTGCAAATTAATATTCATCCCTTTCATCGATCACTCCATATCTTGAGTGTCTAATAGATTCATCAAGCATAAAAGCACATAGTCCATTATTGAAAATGTCATTTCGTATAAATTTGTCAGAAAAGTAGGTGAAAACGTTTCTGAAACTGTCGAAATAATAATGGATCAGTGGCCAGCACTTACTGGAACAGCGGTATCTATGTTGAAAAATGAAGTCGTACTATGGAGACAAGGTTGGGTTGGGGCAGAAATTCGCCCAAAGACATTCATCGACGCATTAAATCTTTGTAATGAAGAATTTTTTCCACACGTTTTCAAGTTTTTGAAGATTGGAGCCACGTTAGCTGTAACCATTGCCAGCAGTGAACGAAGATTTATAACATTGATGCGCTTGAAAAATTGGATAAGGAATTCAACTGGAGAAGATAGGCTGAATGGACTTGCCCTATTAAGTATCAATAGAAATATTGATATCACAGTAGAAGAAGTCATTAGCACAGAGAAAAATCAATTTGTAATATTTTTTTTTACTATTAATTATTACAACAACATTTAAATACAATAAGTAATTATCATCACTTAACAAAATTTGAATTTTAAATAAGGGAATCAGTCTCTTACAAAATTGATCACCACTCAAAAAATCGCAGGAATGCGCAGCCCTTTAACCGCAAAATGCCTGAATGTTTTTCCAGATTTTGCCGGGGGACGACGTAGGGTTGATTTCAGAAGTAAATTAGTTGATTGATTTTCTTTTTTAATTTCTCGTTTAAATGTTGCGTTAGCTCTTTTGTAGTTTAATAAGTTTTGTTGTGTAATATTACGTTTGAAAGTGTGCCAAAGTTGGTTTTGTGTTTTTTCGTAGTTCTTGTAATTGTGAATTCCACCAAGGAACTTGTTGTTTGCGTGTGTATGTTGTCTGAGGGATGGATTGGTTTGCTGATTTTAAAGGGATGTAGGTTTCCTGCTTCTTGATTGTTATTTTTTTGTTATATTGGTCTGTGAGTGTTTGGTACAAGGGCCAGTTCGCTTTGTTCAAGATAAATCGAGGTCTTTGTTTTTGTAGAGGTATTCTTGCTATTGGGAAAAGGGTTGTCTCTAAATCCCATATTGCTTCGACCGCTATTGAGGGTGAGCAAAAAGTTAACCGTAGAACGCATAACCAAAAGATACCACGCAAACGCATAACGGGGGTACCCGTGCGTCCACTTACAAGTTTTTACCGTTACAAATGCACAGTAACAATATTCATAAGTAAAAATTATTACAGACTGTGTGCTGAGCAGTGAGTTACTTGCTTACTGCGACAAGCTCGAGAAAACTAGTAACTGGATCCTGCTACTTATGTTATACTTAAACCCCCAAACGAAGAAGAAATCACAAAAAGCATGCCTTGAGTTGCCTCTTTAACCTATATTAGGCGGGGGGTTTTTGTTACGTATATATATACCAGTGAACATGTCTCTAAACGAAGGCCAAGAAAGGTAATCTCCTTTGAAAACGTCCCTATCACACGGTGGCAGGCGCACGCAATATTCCCTATCTCCTGAGATTCTTCTTTTTTTCAGCTTTCTGAACTTTTTCCGAAAGTTCAGCCATTGCTGCCTGGCACTAGAGAAAGCTGAGGTATGTAATTTTATGCTTCTTTTTAATGGATGACTGCTCTTTTGCCTCGAGTTCTGAGGAGCTCAAGAGTTCTTCATATGTCTGCTTTGCCTTCTCCCATAGCGATTTCAACTCCTCCTTTTGTGTTTTGTATGGTCTGAAGGGGACATATCATTATAGTCATTTTCAAACTCAGTCACTGCCTCTGCTTGGCGTATATAGGTATCCATCATATTAAATGAAAATTTATTGAAATATTAATTAATTAATTGCCTTTGCAAAGAGTATTGAGTGAAAATGAGCTGATTTGAAGGAATATATTCGAGAGAGATTTCTCGGTGAAGTGGCCTCGAAGCAGCGGTGTGAAGTTAGCCACCCCAACTAAAATTTTTATTTTTTATTTTTAATCGTTTGATAGTCGTTTGATAATGTTTGATACGCTTCTATTTTCGTTTGATAGTTATTCGTTTGTTAAAAAAAAATTTAAATATCTATGTGAAGTTAGCCCCCCAACTAAAAATGTTTAATTTTTTAAAACGCTAATCGTTTGATAGTCGTTTGATAATGATTGATACACTTCGATATTCGTTTGATAGTTATTCGTTTGTTAGAAAAACGAAATTTTTTAAAATATCTATGTGAAGTTAGCCCCCTAACTAAAAATTTTTAATTTTTTAAAACGCTAGTCGTTTGATAATGATTGATACACTTCGATATTCGTTTGATAGTTATTCGTTTGTTAGAAAAACGAAATTTTTTAAAATAGCTATGTGAAGTTAGCCCCCCCCCCCCCAACTAAAAATTTTAATTTGTTAAAACGCTAATCGTTTGATAGTCGTTTGATAATGATTGATACACTTCGATATTCGTTTGATAGTTATTCGTTTGTTAGAAAAACGAAATTTTTTAAAATATCTATGTGAAGTTAGCCCCCCCCCCCCCAACTAAAAATTTTTAATTTTTTAAAACGCTAATCGTTTGATAGTCGTTTGATAATGATTGATACGCTTCTATTTTCGTTTGATAGTTATTAGTTTGTTAGAAAAAAAAATTTAAATATCTATATGAAGTTAGCCCCCCCAACTAAAAATGTTTAATTTTTTAAAACGCTAATCGTTTGATAATGATTGATACGCTTTTATATGCGTTTGATAGTTATTCGTTCGTTAAAAAAAATTTAAATATCTACATATGTCAAATTTCCCCCAGTTGATAATTTTTCAGGCTCTAGAGGCCTAGGAGCTCGAAGCGATGTCTATGTCATTCTCTGGTTGATAATACGTGATAATGCAACTGGCTGCACTCCCCTCGTTGCGGTTCTTAAGTTAGAAGGGCATACAAATTTTATGTAATTTTTATATATAGGAAGAAGATAAACATTAATTTCAGGGTACCTCTTATCCATAGTTTTGATTATATCTGTTAAACGGCTTTAAATAAACCAAATAGTTTACTTTTATGTCATCAGCATCTTTATTTGATATCCATTTTGTACAATTACATAAAAAAATTCCGGGGTCCCTAATATGGGTCTCGACACCATAGGCAATAATAATAAAAAAGACTTTAGCCGATTGTCATATCCAATAGGTATACAAAATTTCATGAGAATCGGTCCAGCTGTTTCGGAGGAGTATGGTAACGAAAATTGGGCCACGAGAATTTTATAAGGAGAGTTACATATGTACAAATTTACATACAGGTTCAATTAATAAAAGAGTGTTAAAAATATTAAAATTTCATGTGAAGTTAATCCTCCAATTGATAAGTTATAATTTTTTCGAGTTGGGTACATGTATGCATATTTTTCTGAGTTTTGGTATTTTTTCATAACGAATTTTGGTCCCAAAAATAAACGCGTTGTGGCAACAATATAATGCAGTAGAATTCAAAACTACATACATATATTAAAATTTAAACATATATTTTTGCATTGATTGTTGTACCGTTAACTTCAAGTGATAGCCACATACTGTAGACCATTTAGTTGAATAATTAGGGCTGATCACATTCAACACGGCGTCTACAGACTACAACCACAATAAAGATAAGCTTGGCGACAACCGTAGCGAATGTCAGGGTCAAATAGATTATATTGCACAGAGTAGTGGGTGATGAAAGCACGTTTTTCTGTGACGTTGTAACCGTCAACTCCAGAACTAACTTCTAGGAAAGTGAGACCGGCCAAGGCAGGAACTGCACTGGAGGGATGACGCAAACGTATATATTCTGTAGTTGCAAAGAGTGCACAACGGGACAGGTACTAAGAGATTGTGTCCACGACGTGCTTGTGTGTTTTTGCTGGAAAAGATAGGGGAAGATGGGGGCGGGGGCTGATGCTCGGCATTGCTCCTGACTGTGCTACTATGATTGTAGTGATGGGTTGGAGCGATTTTTGTGAATATCTCGATCCATGCACCACATAGTGACGATTTTTTTCATAGATCGATTTCTATTCTTGTGTATTATGTGTTCCAAATATAAGCCAAATCGGACCACAAATACGATTTTTGTGAATATCTCGATCCTTGCGCCACCTACCACAAATATGATTTTTGCGAATATCTCGATCCTTGAGCCACCTAGCGGCGATTTTTTTTCACAGATCGATTTCTATTCTTGTAAGTATTATGTGTTCCAAATGTGAGCCAAATCGGACCACAAATACGATTTTTGTGAATATCTCGATCCTTGCGCCACCTACCACAAATACGATTTTTGCGAATATCTCGATCCTTGCGCCACCTACCACAAATACGATTTTTGTGAATATCTCGATCCATGCGCCACCTAGCGGCGATTTTTTTTCATAGATCGATTTCTATTCTTGTAGGTATTATGTGTTCCAAATTTGAGCCAAATCGGACCACAGATACAATTTTTGCGAATATCTCGATCCTTGCGCCACCTACCACAAATACGATTTTTGCGAATATCTCGATCCATGCGCCACCTAGCGGCGATTTTTTTCATAGATCGATTTCTATTCTTGTGTGTATTATGTGTTCCAAATATAAGCCAAATCGGACCACAAATACGATTTTTGTGAATATCTCGATCGTTGCGCCACCTACCACAAATACGATTTTTGCGAATATCTCGATCCTTGCGCCACCTACCACAAATACGATTTTTGTGAATATCTCGATCCATGCACAACGGGACAGGTACTAAGAGATTGTGTCCACGACGTGCTTGTGTGTTTTTGCTGGAAAAGATAGGGGAAGATGGGGGCGGGGGCTGATGCTCGGCATTGCTCCTGACTGTGCTACTATGATTGTAGTGATGGGTTGGAGCGATTTTTGTGAATATCTCGATCCATGCGCCACATAGTGACGATTTTTTTCATAGATCGATTTCTATTCTTGTGTATTATGTGTTCCAAATATAAGCCAAATCGGACCACAAATACGATTTTTGTGAATATCTCGATCCTTGCGCCACCTACCACAAATACGATTTTTGCGAATATCTCGATCCATGCGCCACCTAGCGGCGATTTTTTTCATAGATCGATTTCTATTCTTGTGTGTATTATGTGTTCCAAATATAAGCCAAATAGGACCACAAATACGATTTTTGTGAATATCTCGATCCTTGCGCCACCTACCACAAATACGATTTTTGCGAATATCTCGATCCTTGCGCCACCTACCACAAATACGAATTTTGTGAATATCTCGATCCATGCGCCACCTAGCGGCGATTTTTTTTCATATATCGATTTCTATTCTTGTAGGTATTATGTGTTCCAAATATGAGCCAAATCGGACCACAAATACGATTTTTGCGAATATCTCGATCCATGCGCCACCTAGCGGCGATTGTTTCATAGATCGATTTCTATTCTTGTGTGTATTATGTGTTCCAAATATGAGCCAAATCGGACCACAAATAGGATTTTTGCGAATATCTCGATCCTTGCGCCACCTAGCGGCGATTTTTTTTCTTATTATTGCATTGTCATCGGGTTCTGAACTACGTTCCAAGTTTCAAGCTTGTAGCTTATCGGGAAGTTACTTAAATTTCAATTAAAAAATTCTGTTCGGCCGTGCAGCCATGCGGCCTGCCTGTCAAGTCAAGCTAAATAAAACCGTTTAAAAAGGTTTTCTGTTAAAAATAAAATAGAAAAAGTTTGTTCGGAGCGCTGGTCGTGAGGATGACAGTACTGACAATCATATGATAGTCAAACAATAGTCAGTGTTCTTGTAGGGTAGTACATATTAGCTCTCTCTTACACGTGAAACATCAAATTCTATTCGAATCGAAGACTTGCTTACTTATAAGTGAAATGCCGGAAAGTAAATAACTGCAGTTGGCGGAAGTTAACGAATTTAAAGTGCAAACATATTTTAAAAATGTGTGCTGAATAAAGTGTATTTTGCATAATTCGAAGTCAATCAAGGTAAGTTCGTTCCTCAACATTTATTTCGGTTTCGTTTAAGAATAAAAAATTAACGAACTGTATGCGAACGATAGCTCGGACGACTGAATGTCTCTTAACAACTTCGCCTAGCAATGGTATTCTCTGTCACTTTCATCATCTGACAATTGCTAAGGCCTTCCTCTTTGATATCACATATGAAACGAACGAAAGTGATAGAAAATACCATTGCTAGACGAATATGTTAAGAGACGATTCCTTCGTATGAGCTATCGTTCGCAATAGAGAATGCGCTTTAATTTGTGAACAAAAAAAAATTATTGTTAAGTTTATTATTTAAGTGCAACATTCAAGTGGTTTAAAAATCGGTCTGAGTTTTTAGAATTTTTTCCTGCGGCCATCATGGATATTCTCCCATATAATAATAAATAATTTTCTATCATGTTCGCCAAAATAAATTTAAGACATTAATCCGAATTTTTGCTAATATTTATTAAATTTTTGATTACTGAACCGGCCCACTATAAATTATTTTCACGATTCTCGTATTTCTTTTAATATCTGCAGTCTCTAATATTATTGTTCCATACTTACTCATTTTCTTTTTTTATTAATTTTTAAGTGGTAAGCAATTGAATTTAATTACAACCCCTTTTTCAAATTCCGATTCCTTAAAATGTATTTAATCAAATTCGATCAAATTTTCATGACGAATTTTTAAATAAATATATATAGAATCGAATAAAATTCAGCTTTTATAAATTATTGCAATTTTTTGATAAGTTATTGAATTTTTAAAACACAATTTTACTTAATTTCAAATATCTAGCGGTTACGGTTTCGAAAAATTGATCGGTTTTAAATGGTTAAGCTTTCGGTTTAAGTCCGTGAAATCAATGGAAGAGGAAGTTGTCCACAGATTTAAGTGTGTTTATTTTAGATGCCGCGAAAAGCAGTCATAAGTGTGGATGAGGCAGTGGATCTCTTGGTGAAATACTCAGAGTTTTTTCAAACATCCCAGCTGCCCCTATATTCTTCGACAATTTGGGACGACATGAGTTTATCGTGTAATGGATTGTGGTCCAGAATGAATGTTTACAATAATGTTGTTCAAAACCGTCGTAATATTCTTACCAAAATGCGAGAAAAATTAGGCTTAATGTCACCCCCACAGACAGTTCTCACATTCTCACAGAGAATTTTCAACACTAGATGTTAGTTCAGTATCTGAGCGCTCAGATCCAGACTACAGGAAACAGCCTGACTTCGAGATTTTGATAGAGAACAAAATATGGAAGACTCTGGGACCGATTTCTCGAAATTACAATCGATATTACACCGGTTTGCAACCGAATGAATGGACAGACACAGTGTTTGAAAGTTTCTATAGGCAATTTCATTTGCCTTGTGCGTATGCCTTTAAGAGAGTAAAAATACATCCCGGTGAACAGAGTGAGCACTATTTAAAAATAGTTGGTCGCTGCATAGACAAAGAGTGCCGAAACGAGTTCGTAGGTTACCTACATAAAGCTCCCTTGCCTGATGCAGACATTAAACTCGATGTTTATACTCGTGATACATCGAAACAGAGACATAATGTGGTCAAACGACCATTGAGAGTGCAGAATCGGAAAAAAATAACAACAGAATTAATAATCGATGGAGCTTCTCAATGGCGTAAGAAAAATGCAGCCGAGAAAATGACATATGGCGATACTGAAGCACCACTTATTTACAAAAAGAAAAAATGGATTTGGATAATGGGGTTTCAGTAGAGGATAGTAGAGATATTGTAAAAACCATAGAGGCAATGATGGATGATCCAAAGTATGGGAATGCTATTAAAAATGTGGGTATCCGACGATTTTTCGTATTTTATAGATCTAATCTGCAGGATGTCGTCTATAAAGAATATATAAGACTGCCTAAGAGTATAGCATTCGTAAGTTTGGATGCTACTGGTGGTATCGTCAGAAAATTACATAGAGGAAAGCACAACAAATCAGCGGCAATTTTCCTGTATGCGATTGTTATAAATTTCGGTGAAACAACTACTGCAGTCAACCAGATATTATCCGAGCGGCATGATACTGAATTTATTTATCAATGGCTGCAGCAATGGCTACGACATGTGCCTATACCTCCCGAAACCGTGTGTGACAATTCAAGAGCACTTCTCAATGCACTGTCGCTTTCTTGTAACAAACGGACAACAAAAGCTTATATAAATGACTGTTTTTCAGTACTTGCAACGCATTCCAATATTCATGGATTATCTGCAATTCCAAGAATAGCACCAACCTTCATGAGGATTGATGTAGCTCACTTAATACATGCTGCATGTAAATGGAAGTGTTCTACAAAAGATAACCACCCTTTTGTCAAAGAATTCTACGTCAGATGCTTGGCATTCATGGTAAATTGTCAGAAATTTCAGCAATTGGAAGACGTATTTTTCTCAGTTTCCCATGTTGCTCTTCAGCAGTTTTATGGATACGAGAATCAAAAACTGGATGATCAATGTGCAATAAATTCTAGGAAAAAATTAGAGAAGTACATAGAGAAATGGAAAGTGAAGGAGGTTGAAGAAGCTCTATTGTTGGCTGAGAAAACTTCCAAGACAATCTCGTCCTTACCCGATGAATGCAATATCGACGATGATGATGACTCTGCAAAAGATATCGTCAGCTGGATAAGAGATATTCAATCTCGTGCTGGTATTGAGGCTGATGTTGCAAAAGGGCCCGTAAATGCTTTTTATTTACTTAAATTTGCCAAACAACTTGGTGATTTAATGAAAGACTTTCCTTTATGGTCCGGTACGATGTCCCACATTTCAAGTCAAAATATAAGCGTGGATCTTCCAGTTATGTTGAATCGCATTTCTCCGAAAGGAAGAATAATCTTTTGAAAAAATACACGCTTCCAAATAATGCAGATCGATTTTTAAAAATCGAAATTCCCGAACAAAAGGGTAGTGCTATTCTTTTTAAAGCCAAAATGACCCAAATTCAAATTCAAGAGTGGTAGTGCAGGGATAATAATGTAACCTCCAGTGATATTGATATAAATGCCAACAGCTCTTTAATTGAAAATCTAAATGACTCTGATCTCAAGTCCTTCGAGAATTGGAGAAACCTTGGGAAACTTTCGGTTGATGTTGTTCAGGCTGCTAGGTCAGGTAGTTTTATCGGTATATGAAATGCATATGTAACTCTTTTAGCTGTTTAATCAAGTCTGTTTTATTACATATCATTTTTTAGACTTCGATGATGTACCAGCTAATTTACATGATTCAATTGAAGATGATGAAGCGAATCAAGATGTACTAAACATTAATCACATCCCCGGTGGTGATTTTCTTAGCTGCTTGTTTAATAAGTCTATCGTATTAAGAATTATTAATTTTTTTGCAGACTTCAATACTGCGCCTTCTGATATGAGTAAATCCATCGAATTAATTGAAGATGATGAGAAAGAAAATCAGGACTCACTAGATATTAACACAGAAGTATCTGATCACATCGAAACTGGTATGATAGAGAGAGAGTTCTATTTTAAGTTTATCTTTATAAATTAAATTATCAAGAGCGTTTGACTTATTGACAATTTACCAGCGAAAAAGCTTTTTATTTTTTACATAGAATAGCAATTACTTGATAAATTATCAAACTTGACAAATGAGCAAGTTGGTGAATTTGCCTAGTGCACAGAATGGCGCTGTAAACCTTATTCTATTTTCGGGAAGCGAAAGTGAGTGGCGTCCTTTTTATTTTGTCAGTAAAAACTAAAATAGAAGTAAATAACAGATAATAAAAGCTAAAATCATTCAAATCAATCAAAATCAAAATCAAAATAATTAATATTTTTTTCTAAATGTTTCGGTACAGTTTTCTGGAATTACTAAAATTTGATTGTAACGACCTTTTTACTTTGACTTTATCAAACTGTGAGCCGGCAAAAATCACAGTTTTCTGGAATTTATATTGATGGCTGCCGCTTTCGAAGTAATCGGGAAACCAATGTTTGGCTACGGTTGTCGTCAAGCTTTGCTTTATTGTGGTTGTGGTTTGTAGACGCCGTGTTGAATGTGATCAGCCCTATTACCATTGATTTTGCCAAGTTTGTGGGAAAATGTTACCCAGTGAAAACCAAGAATTAGATTTTCACCTGATTATTGATTTAAAACAATTAATTTCAGACTTATCGGTTTAATACACTATGCTGGCAAACATTTTACTACTTACGTGAAGAGGGCTATTGGTTGTTGGGAGCTGTATGATGACATGGCAATTTCCATCAAAAATGTTGTATACAATACCAAAGTGAAGTCAGTAATGGCGATGTATATCAAATTATAAACAGATCTTTATTATATTTATTATTTATATACTAGACCTATATTTATGTAACGGAAAATATTTTAGTATAAAACCAATTGTATTCGTTCATTAAGTTTACAACGTTGTTGGCGTATGTCCCAGTTAGTCTAGTGTCCACCCTTGACACAGGCAATTGCGATAAATCAATCCCAAGGCAGCCGGTTCTACGTACTGGAGCGACTCGGGAATTTTTTTCACGACCAAGTGCTGCCACATTAGTGTAACCAAATTTTATTTGTTGCGTCCCTCCCATAAATTGTTATCCTCGGAGCAGTTCCCTGCAGCTGGTTTGCTCCATACCCTGCTGGTTTGCTCCATACCCGTCCCCGAAAAATTTTCAACGCATTTGTGGCTCCCTGCTGTTCACGTCTAACGACGCCCCGCGGCCGACGCAGAAGCGTACCTGTGCAACACTCCAGCAGCAACCCTGCTTTGCATACTATATCTACTGCCCGCTGTTGCTGGCGCCGATCGGCGGCTCCTACTTTTACGGCCGCTCCAACCCATCACTACAATCATAGTAGCACAGTCAGGAACAATGCCGAGCATCAGCCCCCGCCCCCATCTTCCCCTATCTTTTCCAGCAAAAAAACACAAGCACGTCGTGGACACAATCTCTTAGTACCTGTCCCGTTGTGCACTGTTTCCAACTACAGAATATATACGTTTGCGTCATCCCTCCAGTGCAGTTCCTGCCTTTGGCGGTCTCACTTTCCTAGAAGTTCTGGAGTTGCACACGGTTACAACGTCACAGAAAAGACTTGCTTTCATCACCCACTACTCTGTGCAATATAATCTATTTGACCCTGACATTCGCTACGGTTGTTGCCAAGCTTATCTTTATTGTGGTTGTAGTCTGTAGACGCCGTGTTGAATGTGATCAGCCCTAATTATTCAACTAAATGGTCTACAGTATGTTGATTTTCGTCGGCGTCGACGTGGCTATCACTTGAAGTTAACGGTACAACAATCAATACAAAAATATAGGTTTAAATTTTAATATATGTATGTAGTTTTGAATTCTACTGCATTATATTGTTGCCACAACGCGTTTATTTTTGGGACCAAAATTCGTTATGAAAAAATACCAAAACTCAGAAAAATATGCATACATGTACCCAAATCGAAAAAATTATAACTTATCAATTGGGGGATTAACTTCACATGAAATTTTAATATTTTTAACACTCTTTTATTAATTGAACCTGTATGTAAGTTTGTACATATGTAACTCTTCTTATAAAATTCTCGTGGCCCAATTTTCGTTACCATACTCCTCCGAAACAGCTGGACCGATTCTCATGAAATTTTGTATACCTATTGGATATGACAATCGGCTAAAGTCTTTTTGATTATTATTGCCTATGGTGTCGAGACCCATATTAGGGACCCCGGAATTTTTTTATGTAATTGTACAAAATGGATATCAAATAAAGATGCTGATGACATAAAAGTAAACTATTTGGTTTATTTAAAGCCGTTTAACAGATATAATCAAAACTACGGATAAGAGGTACCCTGAAATTAATGTTTATCTTCTTCCTATATATAAATATGACAAAATTTGTATGCCTTTCTAACTTAAGAGCCGCAACGAGGGGATTGCAGCCAGTTGCATTATCACGTATTATCAACCAGAGAATGACATAGATATCGCTTCGAGCTCCTAGGCCTCTAGAGCCTGAAAAATTATCAACTGGGGGCAATTTGACATATGTAGATATTTACATTTTTTTTTAACGAACGAATAACTATCAAACGCGTATAGAAGCGTATCAATCATTATCAAACGATTAGCGTTTTAAAAAATTAAACATTTTTAGTTGGGGGGGCTAACTTCTCATAGTTATTAAAATTTTTTTTTTCTAACAAACGAATAACTATCAAACGAAAATAGAAGCGTATCAATCATTATCAAACGACTATCAAACGATTAGCGTTTTAAAAAATTAAAAATTTTTAGTTGGGGGCTAACTTCAGATAGATATTTTAAAAAATTTCGTTTTTCTAACAAACGAATAACTTTCAAACGAATATCGAAGTGTATCAATCATTATCAAACGACTATCAAACGATTAGCGTTTTAAAATATTAAAAATTTTTAGTTGGGGGGGGCTAACTTCACATAGATATTTTAAAAAATTTCGTTTTTCTAACAAACGAATAACTATCAAACGAATATCGAAGTGTATCAATCATTATCAAACGACTATCAAACGATTAGCGTTTTAAAAAATTAAACATTTTTAGTTGGGGGGGCTAACTTCACATAGATATATAAATTTTTTTTTTCTAACAAACGAATAACTATCAAACGAAAATAGAAGCGTATCAATCATTATCAAACGACTATCAAACGATTAGCATTTTAAAAAATTAAAAATTTTTAGTTGGGGGGGGGGGGGGCTAACTTCACACCGCTCCTCGAAGCTTGCAAGAAAGCTAGGAGTTTAAAAATGTTCAATTCCGTTGTGGCAACGGCGCGCATCCACGTAAATATTAAAAGAAAGTGCTAATGCAGATGTGCTAATAATAAATTGTGTAAGCCAATATGTAATGGCTTTATAAAGAAAATTGCGAAACACTCGCTATGGACTGTTTTGTAACTTATCCAAGGACTGTGAACTTTGTATCACAAAAAAATAGATCAGTCAAGGCTGATTTGTGCATTGCCGCAAATGAAAAATAAAAAAAAATTCAATTTTAAAAAATTGGACAAGAAATAAAACTTTTGGCCACACAAACAACAACAACAACAATATATGTGTATGAAACTGAGTGCAATTTGTGCTATATCACCAAAATAAATTGCAAATGTATTGCCCGTGTAAAATAAGTGCAAGTGATTTGTATGTGAGATAAAATTTTATTTAATTAAATGTGTGCGTAAATTTAATTTACAGGTTTCTGAATAAGTAACCTTAACAAATTGAATTTTTGTGCTGTGGATTAAATGAATTTTTTTAGATAAATCCTGCAAAGGTGAAAGTGGAAAAGTGGCGCAAAGCGGTGTTTGAGGTTATGTTAACTTTTAGAGCAGTGTTGTGCTACCTTGAGCTGTGTCCGGACAATCTTACCGCGGGTGGGGGATTGTTCCAGATAGTCACAAGGCGTGCTGCACAAACTTCAAATAACTGCCTGATGCTTTTCCACTTTCGCACGAAATATTAATTTTTCACTTCACATAATCACTTGCACATTTTTAATAAAAGGAAACACTTTCTACCGCTTTATAATTTTATTTTTTTTTGAAATTCTTATTAAAAAGTTAAAAGGAAAACCCTATCTAGCACGGAATATTTATAAACCACGTACCTTTTATCAAATTGTTGATCCGGGGTAATAGAATGTGATTTCAATATTGTTGTTGGATGTTTCCAAGGTATCACCAAAAGTGTATCAGTTGTTGGATATTGTTGATTGACGTATTGAATGCTTGCTAATTTTCCTTGTTAGTGGATTGCTTAATATTTATTCTCTGTGTAATATCACGAGATTGTAATGCTTCCTTGATTTAATGCCTAGAGAATTGAGTGGACTGTAGTTATAGATGAATGGTTCTCTTTACCGACGTGGATAGGATGGCACCTACAGCAACATTACTTGCATCTGTTGTCAGAACAAATGGCTTTTCGAAGTTCGGATACTGAAGAATGGGTTCATTGCAAAGAATATTTTTGCATGTTTCAAAACAATTGAGAAAACGGGAGTCGACTCGAATTTTCTGATCTTTTCGTAGGCATTCTGTCAAAGGTTTTGTAAGTTTGGCGAAATCCCTAATAAATTTTCGGCAGTAGCCCACTAAGCCAAGAAATGATTTTATTTGCTTGGGAGTTTTCGGGACCGGAAAATTTTTTATAGCCTTTATTTTATAGGGATTGGGTTTTACACCGTTAACAGTCACGATGTGGCCTAAAAATGAAATTTTCTTGCAGAGAAACTCGCATTTATCGATTTGCAATTTTAGGTTTGCTTCCTTTAGCTTACAAAACACAGATTTTAAATTCTCGAGATGTTCTTGAAGAGATGTTGAAAAAACGATTATGTCATCCATATAGACGAAACATATTTTACCTATTAAGTCACGTAGAATATTATCTATAACCCTCTGGAATGGCGCAGGAGCGTTTTTTAGCCCGAACGGCATTCTTATAAATGCGTACCTAGTGGCCGTGGTCAACCGAAAAAGCAGTTTTAGGTATGTTTTCCTTTTTCACTTCGATTTGGTAATATCCTGAAGCTAAATCTAGAGAACTGAAGTACATACTTTTACCGAGTTTATCGAGAATATCGTTTATGTTTGGAAGAGGGTACCGATGATCTATAGTTTTTTGATTGAGCTTTCTATAGTCGACAACTAACCTCCATTTTTGTTTCCCACTTACATCAACTTTTTTTGGGACAATCCAAATGGGTGAAGACCTAGGCGAATAACTTGGCTGTATTATGCCATCTTCTAGCATTTTCGAAATCTGTCTTTGTATTTCAGCTTTATGCGTTTCCGGATATCTATAGGATTTCATATAGATCGGAATGTCATCAGCTGTTTTGATTTCGTGCTTGATATTGTTTGTGAACGTTAGACTTTGGTTTTCTTTAAAAAATATGTCTTCAAAATGTGCGCATGCTTTTATTAGCTGTTGCTTTTCTTCTGAATTTAAATGGTTAGTTCTTAGAGAGCTCAAAATGCTACATTCGTATTTTGTTCGATCTTAGAGAAATTAATGACTTCGACCAAGGCGTGCCAATCCTGGGCCTTAACAATTCCTTCGGATATAAATAAGTGGTCGCTTGTGCACTTGCTTTGTATGAAAATATCACCTGACTGTATATCTACTGGCAGATTGGCGACTATTTTGGTTCTAGGTGGAACAATGTATTTTTTTGACATATAGCTTGGCTTATATTTAAGAGGCATTACTGTCTTTGGTGTTTTTAGGATAGACTTTTCTAGATCAATAACTACGCCAAGCTGTTTCATGGTCTCTAGGCCTATAAGACCATCGAAGTAGTTATGAAACTTAAATAAAAGGAAGCGACATTTTTTATTATCGTTGAATTCTTTGAAACAATTAAATCTTACTTGATTGTCGACCATAGGAGTATTAAAAACGGTTTTAATTGCAATGGGTTTGATTTTTTCGATAACGTCTATGTTTACAAGTTGTGGGTTTATGAACGACATATTACTACCAGTATCTATGAGAAATTTTAGGTTATTATTTTAGCTATCGGCGATATCAATGTAAGGCAAATTACAAGACTGATGTGAGTTAAAATCTACGAATGTAATGGAGTCTCCGAGGCTGCTATCTGAAAATTTCCATCATCTATTTCGTATTTAGTATGGAAGTGGGGCTCAGAAGAGATGTGAGGGTTAAAAATGTATGTTTTGCCTTCGTTTGAAAATGTATACGGGTTGTTAAAGCTCTTTTGAGTTCCTGAATCTGCTTCCTGAATTGGATTGTGATGATCTGGATATTCTGCGTTAAATACTTCTTTTAACATGTACTGTGTTGGGTTACGTGGTTGCAAATTGCCATTGGAACGATTTAGATATGAGTTTCCACTAGACGTATCCATAGGTTCTGGCACGTCTAAGTTTCTAGATTGCTGATTGGTTCTTCCAAAAATGTCGGAAGACCTTTGCGATTGTGGCATTCTGCTTAATGATTTTTGAAAGGTAGTTTGTGGTTGATTTGTATTGTTGGGAAAAACTCGTGGATTTATTTGAGTTGAAGGGATGGGGGAAAAGGGATTGTTGATTTGTTGTTGTACGATTGGCTTTAATAGACGGTTCGGAATATTTTGAGGGTTGGGAACTAAAACTGGCTTTGGGGCTTCTCCTGATTACAAAGGACTTCTCAAGTATTGAATGTTTTGTTCATCGAGACAAAAATTAAAAGCCTGAGCTATTGAGTTAGGACGCATAGCTCGAATAGTGGATCCAAGATTCTCTCTAAGTCCAGATAAGAAAACGTTAAGACACATTTCATGATGCAATTTAAGCTTCGCTACTCTTACATTCTGATCGCACTCATACACTTTTAAGGTATTCGTTAAGCTTGCTAAAATTTCTATACTCTTTGCATAAAAATTTTCGACGCTGCCTGTATTTTGCTTAATAAAATGTAGATCTTGAATTAGGCTAGTTTCATTTCGCTTATCGGCATAGTGCGTAATTAAATTGCTTTTTATCTGTGGCCAATCGAGTGTTGTTCCATACATATTAAGAACCGACAATTTTATTACGCACCGACCTTACTATAATTTTTGTGTAATTACTGCCAAGATATGGCAGAAGACTTAATATTTCCTCTACATTATCGATAAAATCGTATAACGATGTTGAGTTACCTTTAAACTCTGGCACATCTTTTACGGCGTCCGGAATTTTTAAGTGTGGTAGAAGTTGCGTTACATTAGGCTGTGTGTTAATATTTCCTCCGTTTGAGCTAGCTTGTCCACCAGTGGCAGATGTGTTTGCCCCATTGTTCGCTTCCATCGTTATACTATTTTCACAAATATTACTTAGAACTAACTTACTTAAAGGACGTTCCTTATCAAATTCAAGTTGTCTCCGGGTCTTAAT
This sequence comes from Eurosta solidaginis, assembly GCF_040869045.1. Lineage (NCBI taxonomy): Eukaryota > Metazoa > Arthropoda > Insecta > Diptera > Tephritidae > Eurosta > Eurosta solidaginis. The sequence continues at coordinate 13,860,982 of NC_090324.1, forward strand.
AGCTGATTTCATGTGCTCAAATTCGCTAACTTAGTAGTACCTCTTTACTCTTAATTGGAGCATCAGATGGTGAAAATGTGTACTATTCGAGATTTCGATGCACTTGGAAGTTTCATAAAACGATTGATGGTTGCAACTTTGGATATTCTTAAAGATAATTGTGTGTTGTCGATGTTCTCTCGACGTAGCGATGCCGGTGCTGTTATGACTACGAACGGCTTTTGAATTTGTCGATATTCTTTCGACGTGCTAATATGCCGGGATTCTGTTTATAAGTCCTTAGCCAAAGATTTAATTTCCAATTGGAAAAATGCTCAGCTTTAAACTGTGAAGCTCAGCGAATTTGGAAAAGGGCGGCGTGATGTTTTACCATAATGGTTTACGTTTGAGGTTAAGGTCATGCACGTTTTTTTGCATGCGATTTCCTCCTTGCCTTTTTTTCTTATACCGACTGCGCCAGATTTGCTTTCCTTTATATTTTTAGGAAAACAAGAAAACAAATTTGATTCCTTTTGTTACCTTACGAAATCAAAATATTAAATTTAACTTTTTAATAGACATTTTATTTCTTTATTTTAATCTTTTTTACTTTAGCTCCGATTGCTTTTATCCAATATTAAGAGAAGGTCTTTTTGTTTCAGATAATAATATCTAATCGATTTTATATCGATCTCATTTAGTAAGACATTGTTTACATCGATCAACTTATGTATACATAAGGCTAAAACCGTAAGGCGGTGGTAACTTCTCCCTTTCCAAAAAAAACCAATAGTAATGAAGATAGCTTAAATTAAATATTTACATGTCCTTATTATTTTAAGCATATTGACTAATTTACGTGGGTATACGTGAATCTCAAACTATTAATTACGGTAATAAACATTTTTATAATATTGTGTATATTTTTTTTTGTTTTATAATTTTTTGCATTTGTTCTTAAGTTTCTGTTTATGAATTTTTCTTTTTTCGGTTTCTACTGTTATTTTGTTATCATTTTTTACTCTATGTTTTACGAATTTCGGAGCTAGCTTATTTCTTCTATTATCGGCTTCATAAACCGAGGCATCTTCATTAAAATTTCTTGGTTCTATGCGATTCAAATTAAGTTTGTTATATTTTTTTCTTTATCTTTAAGACTTCGTTTGAATATAATTTCAGCAAGCTTTTCGTATTCTCTGGCATGGTTGTTTAAGAAATCATGATACGTAATGGTGGAAGTATTTGCTGGGAATGGTGTCGACCTGAAATAATGGCCTGTTATTACTTCGAATGGTTAAGTTTAGTTGAAGAGTGGATGGAGTTGTTATATGTAAGGATCGCTTCATCGACAATTTCACTAATTGGCTTATTTCTGTCTTGATGGTATATAATCCTGATTATTTCTGTTAAAGTTGAGTGGAATCTTTCAACTGGTGAATTACCGGTTGAATTTTTTGCTGAAGTAACGTGTACTTTTATATTGTATAAGTTAAGAAATTCTTGAAAAAAGGTTGATGTGAATTCCAATGCATTATCGAAAACAAGTTTCTATGGTATACCATGATGAGAAAAAAAATGTTTGAGATTTTGTATTATACAGATGCTACCTCTTGAGGGCAATAAATAAGCGCTTGAGAATTTACTAAATTTATCTATAATTGTTAAAAAATTTTCTTTATGAACTGTGTAGACGTCCATATGAACTACTTCCATTGGTTTTTTAGGGGTTTCACTCAACTCGAACTTTATGGGTCTATTGTTTCTGTCGTACTTATTTCGCAATTCTTTACCACCCTGGTTATTGAATCTTTCATTTTTGGAAAAAAATATCTTCTTTTCAGATGGTTATATGTTTCGTTCACACCTCTATGATTGGAGTTTCTATGATAGTTTCGGATGATTTCTTCCTATTCTTCGGGTTTTACTACATCTGTTACAAGCGTGACACATCGGACTAGAGTTAACCTACTGTTGCTAAAATACTTAGAGTAAACTTCTTGAACAACTTTGAAGCTTTCATCATCTCTTAGAATGGCGATTGTTTTTTTTTTGAATTGGAAAACGACTCCAAAATATCGACGATATCTTTTAATATACTGGAATCGGTTGTCTTTATGGTGTATCTGCGATTTTCCTTAAACAAAATTTTTAAAGATTTTTGAGTTCCACTGTTGTTATGTTTATTTACAATAACCTGATAACGAAAGTCGTTAATCGGACGCTCCGATATAGGTATTGCGTCGTTAAGGTTTTCTATGGCGGAGTGTACCGTGTTCCAGTCTAAATCATCTACATTATTTTCAACTGATTCTGTGAGATTTATCTCTACGCTCGGCAAGGCGTCTGCGTTACTGTTTTCAATTCCTTTCTTATAAACTATTTTATTTCGTAGTCAAACTCCTCGAGCTTAATTCGCCAACGAACAAGTTTTGAATTAGGTTCTTTAAAGGAAAAAATCCAAGTGAGTGGCTTATGATGGTAACTATTTTGAATTTTCGGCCAAAGAGATACGGCCTGAAGTACTTCGTCGCCCAAACTATCGCCAATAGTTCCTTTTCTATAGCACTATAATTTTGTTCTGATTTATTAAGTGTTCTGCTGGCAAAACATAATGGCTTATCTGAACCGATTGGCCTTTGCGATAGGATGGCACCTACAGCAACATTACTTGCATCTGTTGTAAGAACAAATGGCTTTTCGAAGTTCGGATACTGAAGAATGGGTTCATTGCAAAGGATATTTTTGCATGTTTCAAAACAATTGAGAAAACGGGAGTCGATTCGTAATTACTGATCTTTTCGTAGGCATTCTGTCAAAGGTTTTATAAGTTTGGCGAAATCCCTAATAAATTTTCGGTAGTAGCCCACCAAGCCAAGAAATGATTTTATTTGCTTGGGAGTTTTCGGGGCCGGACAATTTTTTATAGGCTTTATTTTATCGGGATTGGGTTTTACACCGTTAACAGTCACGATGTGGCCTAAAAATGAAATTTCCTTGCAGAGAAACTCGCGTTTATCCATTTGCAATTTTAGGTTTGCTTCCTTTAGCATAGAGAACACAAATTTTAAATTCTCGAGATGTTATTGAAGAGATGTTGAAAAAACGATTATGTCATCCATATAGACGAAACATATTTTACCTATTAAGTCACGTAGAATATTATCTATAACCCTCTGGAATGTCGCAGGAGCGTTTTTCAGCCCGAACGGCATTCTTATAAATTCGTAGTGACCGTGATCAACCGAAAAAGCAGTTTTAGGTATGTCTTCCTTTTTCACTTCGATTTGGTAATATCCTGAAGCTAAATCTAGAGAACTGAAGTACATACTTTTACCGAGTTTATCGAGAATATCGTTTATGTTTGGAAGAGGGTACCGATCATCTATAGTATTTTGATTGAGCTTTCTATAGTCGACATTTTTGTTTCCCACTTACATCAACTTTTTTTGAGACAATCCAAATGGGTGAAGACCAAGGCGAATAACTTGGCTGTATTATGCCGTCTTCTAGCATTTTCGAGATCTGTCTTTGTATTTCAGCTTTATGAGTTTCCGGAATCTATAGCATTTCATATAGATCGGAATGTCATCAGCTGTTTTGATTTCGTGCTTGATATTGTTTGTGAACGTTATACTTTGGTTTTCTTTAAAAAATATGTCTTCAAAATGTGCGCATGCTTTTATTAGCTGTTGCTTTTCTTCTGAATTTAAATGGTTAGTTCTTAGAGAGCTCAAAATGCTACATTCGTATTTTGTTCGATCTTAGAGAAATTAATGACTTCGACCAAGGCGTGCCAATCCTGGGCCTTAACAACTCCTTCGGATATAAATAAGTGGTCGCTTATGCACTTGCTTTGTATGAAAATATCACCTGACTGTATATCTAATGGCAGATTGGCGACTATTTTGGTTCTAGGTGGAACAATGTATTTTTTTGAAATATAGCTTGGCTTATATTTAAGAGGCATTACTGTCATGGTCTCTAGGCCTATAAGACCACCGAAGTAGTTATGAAACTTAAATAAAAGGAAGCGACATTTTTTATTATCGTTGAATTCTTTGAAACAGTTAAATCTTACTTAATTGTCGACCATATGAGTATTAAAAACGGTTTTAATTGCAATGGGTTTGATTTTTTCGATAACGTCTATGTTTACAAGTTCTGGGTTTATGAACGACATATTACTACCAGTATCTATGAGAAATTTTAGGTTATTATTTTGGCTGTCGGCGATATCAATGTAAGGCAAATTACAAGACTGATGTGAGTTAAAATCTACGAATGTAATGGAGTCTCCGAGGCTGCTATCTGAAAATTTCCATCATCTATTTCGTATTTAGTATGGAAGTGGGGCTCAGAAGAGATGTGAGGGTTAAAAATGTATGTTTTGCCTTCGTTTGAGAATGTATACGGGTTGTTAAAGCTCTTTTGAGTTCCTGAATATGGTTCCTGAATTGGATTGTGATGATCTGGATATTCTGCGTTAAATACTTCTTTTAACATGTACTGTGTTGGGTTACGTGGTTGCAAATTGCCATTGGAACGATTTAGATATGAGTTTCCACTAGACGTATCCATAGGTTCTGGCACGTCTAAGTTTCTAGATTGCTGATTGGTTCTTCCAAAAATGTCGGAAGACCTTTGCGATTGTGGCATTCTGCTTAATGATTTTTGAAAGGTAGTTTGTGGTTGATTTGTATTGTTGGGAAAAACTTGTGGATTTATTTGAGTTGAAGGGATGGGGGAAAAGGGATTGTTGATTTGTTGTTGTACGATTGGCTTTAATAGACGGTTCGGAATATTTTGAGGGTTGGGAACTAAAACTGGCTTTGGGGCTTCTCCTGATTACAAAGGACTTCTCAAGTATTGAATGTTTTGTTCATCGAGACAAAAATTAAAAGCCTGAGCTATTGAGTTAGGACGCATAGCTCGAATAGTGGATCCAAGATTCTCTCTAAGTCCAGATAAGAAAACGTTAAGACACATTTCCTGATACAATTTAAGCTTCGCTACTCTTACATTCTGATCGCACTCATGCACTTTTAAGGTATTCGTTAAGCTTGCTAAAATTTCTATACTCTTTGCATAAACATTTTCGACGCTGCCTGTATTTTGCTTAATAAAATGTAGATCTCGAATTAGGCTAGTTTCATTTCGCTTATCGGCATAGTGCGTAATTAAATTGCTTTTTATCTGTGGCCAATCGAGTGTTGTTCCATACATATTAAGAACGTCGTTAGCTTCACCTACAATTTTATTACGCACCGACCTTACTATAATTTTTGTGCAATTACTGCCAAGATCTGGCAAAAGACTTAATATTTCCTCTACATTATCGATAAAATCGTATAACGATGTTGATTTACCTTTAAACTCTGGCCCATCTTTTACGGCGTCCGGAATTTTTAAGTGTGGTAGAAGTTGCGTTACATTAGGCTGTGTGTTAAGATTTCCTCCGTTTGAGCTAGCTTGTCCACCAGTGGCAGATGTGTTTGCCCCATTGTTCGCTTCCATCGTTATACTATTTTCACAAATATTACTTAGAACTAACTTACTTAAAGAACGTTCCTTATCAAATTCAAGTTGTCTCCGGGTCTTAATAGCTGATTTCATGTGCTCAAATTCGCTAACTTAGTAGTAACTCTTTACTCTTAATTGGAGCAAATGTGTACTATTCGAGATTTCGATGCACCTTGGAAGTTTCATAAAACGATTGATGGTTGCAACTTTGGATATTCTTAAAGATAATTGTGTGTTGTCGATGTTCTCTCGACGTAGCGATACCGGTGCTGTTATGACTACGAACGGCTATTGAATTTATCGATATTCTCTCGACGTGCTAATATGCCGGTATTCTGTTGATAGGTCCTTAGCCAAAGATTTAATTTCCACTTGGAAAAATGCTCAGCTTTAAACTCTGAAACTCAGCGAATTTGGAAAATGGTGGCGTGATGTATTACCACAATTTTTTACGTTTGAGGTTAAGGTCATCCACGTTTTTTTGCATGCGATTTCCTCCTTACCTTTTTTTCTTATACCGACTGCGCCAGATTTGGTTTCCTTTATCTTTTTAGGAAAACAAGAAAACAAACTTGATTTCTTTTGTTACCTTACGAAATCAAAATATTAAATTTAACTTTTTAATAGAAATTTTATTTCTTTATTTTAATCTTTTTTACTTTAGCTCCGGTTTCTTTTATCCAATATTAAGAGAAGGTCTTTTTGTTTCAGATAATAATATCTAAGCGATTTTATATCGATTTCATTTAGTAAGACATTGTTTACATCGATCAACTTATGTATACATAAGGCGGTGGTTACGTACTGTAACTCGCGCAGTTGGATTGACTAATTGTTGTTGATATCCATGCGTCTATTAATGTATTAGGGTAGCCATTCTTATATATAATATTTCTAATTTTTTTAAAATTTGTGGTATTGAACTCCTGTTCCCTTAAATTGTAGATTTTCTTTATAAAGCTTATGGCCGTATTCTTTTTTTTGAATCTATGGCTGTTTCGAATGGTAGTTTATCATTCTGGATGATGATACGGATTTAGCATATCAATTAGTTTTTAGGGTTTGGTTCGATTTTATAACTTCCATATCTGTTTGTTTTTCTCTTTCTCTACTGTAAATTTTATTTTGGTATGCTGGTTATTTAGTGTTTTAAGTATTTCTTCCACGTCCTTAGTTTTAATTATAGCGAATATATCATCTACATATTTGTTTTTGTATGTGATATATATGCCCTTTAATTTAAGCTCGGTAATGCTCTCGTCAATTAATTTGTCTAAGACTATATCAGATACAGTGGGCGATAGAGGATTCCCCATAGGTATACCATATACCTGTTGGTAGAACGTACCATAATAGGTGAAATAATTGTTATCCCTCAAGCAAAATTCGAGGCAGGTTTGAAATTGTTTCTTCGACTCTGGAACTCCATACCTCAATCTAGAAAGAATCCGTTGCGGGCAAATAATTTAAAAAAACTTATTTTTGGATTTTTCACTAATGAAATTGCATACTGAGGTGGTTAAAATTTTCTATCGAGCTATAATTTATTCTGTATTGTTAATATATTTTTTGTATATTTTTTTTAATTTTTATTTTTAATCTATTTTGTTTTATTTTGTTTTAAGTTTTCTTTTCTTTATATTTTATTTTACATATGTATATTGTGTTAAAAAATCCGTTACTTTAATGTAAGATTTCTGTTTGTATTGCGTGATAAAAGACTTAGTCTTAATGCGCTAATGTAACTAATTATTATTAAATTGAAATTCAAATAATGTTGTGTGCATTTCTAGGTTACCCCACTGTTTCATGGTCGTATTTATCGCTAGATGCATCGGTATATTAGTAAAGAGGGATATCACGTCGTAAGACATTAGGATTTCATCTTCTGCAATTGTGATATCTTTTAAGTTGCGCTTCAGTTGGAAAGAGTTTTTTATATTGAGACTATCCGAAATAATATGTTTCAGTGTTTTCCCTATGTATTTTGATAGTTTGAAACATGACACACTTACTGATGATGATATAGGTCTAAGAGGGATGTTATCTTTGTGTATTTTTGGTAAGCCGTATAGGCTTGCGGCCGCAGCTGCAGTACAAGTTAATTGCTTTTTTAAATACAGACTAATATCCTTCTGTCTGTATATCTCGTTTCTAATTTTATTGTTTTTCCTTAATAATTGTTGCGTTGTATCCGTCCGCATTGTTTTGTATGTTTATCTCCCTTGCAATAATTGCTTTGTTTTGTTTTTGCAAACCTGGTACATCGTGACCGTTTTATTACCTTTATCCGCATTTGTAATGATAGCTATGTTTTTGTGCTTCTTGATGAATTGTCTAGAATCATCAAACATTTTCAGTATCATTTTTTCTTTTGGGTTATTGCGTATCTTGTTTTTAAATGTATTAATTTTTGTTGCCCCATTGCATCTAAGTGCATCTTTTTCTCTGTCATTTTCTATTGCTTGAATACCTTGTTCCAGATCTGCAATCAAGTGAATAGGAGAATATGTTTTCTTTGATATTGGCAGTGCAAACTTTTTCCCCACTGATAACAACCAAGCGGATAAAGCTAATAAAACGGCCATGATGTACCAGGTAGATTAAAAAAAACAAAATGGAACAATTATTGCGAGGCAGACAAACATACAAAACAATGCGGACGGATCCAACGCATCAATTATTAAGAAAAACAATAATATTATAAACGAGATGTACAAACAAAAGAATATTAGTCTGTATTTAAAAAAGCAATAAACTTGTACTGCAGCTACAGCCCCAAGACTATACGGCTTACCAAAATACAAAAATATAACATCCCACTTAGACCTATATCATCATCAGTAAGTGCGCCATGTTTCAAACTATCAAAATATATAGGGAAAACACTGAAACATATTATTTCGGATGGTCCCAATATAAAAAAACTCTTCAAATGAAGCGCAACTTAAAAGATATCACAATTGCAGAAGATGAAATCCTAATATCTTTCGACGTGGTAGCCCTCTTTACTAATATACCGATTCATCTAGCGATATATACGATCATGAAACAGTGGGTAACCTAGAAATGCACACAACATTATCGAAGAAACAATTTCAAACCTGTCTCGAATTTTGCTTGGGGGATAACAATTATTTCACCTATGATGGTACGTTCCAGCAACAGGTATATGGCATGCTTATGGCGAATCCTCTATAGCCCACTGTAGCTGATATAGTCTTAGACAACATAATTGACGAGAGCATTGCCCAGCTTAAATTATAGGACATATATATCAAATACATAAACAAATATGTAGATGATATATTCGCTATAATTAAAACTAAGGACGTGAAAGAAATACTTAAAATACTAAATAGCCAGCATACCAAAATAAAATTTACAGTTGCGAAAGATAAAAACTACAAGTTGCCTTTCCTAGATATCGAAGTTATAAAATTGGTGTGCTAAAGCCGTATCATCAACTAGAATGATAAACTTCCATTCGAATCACCCATTGATCCAAAAAAGAACACGGCCATAAGCTTTAAAAAGAAAATCTACAATTTAAGTGAACAGGACTTCATGACTACAAATTTAAAAAAAAGTAAAAATATTTTATGTAAGAATGGCTACCCTAATACATTAATAGACGCATGGATAACAACAACAATTAGTCAAAACAACTGCGCGCAAAGCATCACTGAACAAAAAAATGTAAAAGAAAAGCAAGTATATGCAGGCGTCAATTACATACCAGGATTAACGGACAACAAAACACTGTATAGCATCACACGCAACAACAATATAAAATTTGCTCATAAACCAAACCGAACTTTGAACACAATCTTTACACAAACAAAAGACAAAATCGACAAAGAACAACAACATAATATGGTAAACGAAATAAAATGTAATGGGAGCGCAGGAGAAATTTGCAATCAAATATATTGGAACGACGAAGCGATCGCTAAGTGTACGAATAAACGAACATAGAATAGACGCCAAAAATAGAAAAAACAACAACAGCGCTATGCGAATATTTGACCAACAAAGGACACACAGCGGACTTCGAAAACGTGAAAATATTAGACGTTGAGGGGAAAGAACGAACACGAATGACGCTGGAAGCTCTACGAATACAACAAAAAATTAAAGAAGACGTTCACAATATTAACTGCGCTTATATGACGGCATTATCAGCCAATGGACGAAGCAGTTAACATGAATGGAGGCAGTAAGTAAAATGTAATATTTTGTTTATTTATGTTTATATGTTAAAGTTTCAATTTTATAAATTGAATGTACGTAGTATGTTAACAACAGAGTTATGTGAATTGTGTAATTCTAACTAATGTGGTAATGTTTGTTTTGTTTTATGTCATATTTTATCTTTATTTTATCGGCGGAAAAGCTCCAAATAATTACGATTATCACTTTTACTTTTTGGAAGATTGTCGCGATTAATACGGTGGTAGGTATTGATTGATAAGTGTGATGTCTCGACAACGACTGATTTGTTTTTAGTTAAATTAATTGATATGCCAGGTGTGAAGGAATTACTATTCATAGAACTAAGGAGTGCACCTATAATTAACTAAAATCAGAGAGAATTGTTTTGATGAAAATAGTGTTGCTTTTTCAGGTATTCAGTTGGTTAAAATATTGCAAAAATTGTAATTATGGTTATAAAAGTTCGTTACAGGATTAATTTAAAAAAACCAAAAATAGGACGAATAAGTAAGGCAGTCTGAGTTCGGGTGAAACTGAACATTACATAGCCAGCAGTACGCTTGAAATGCTGTTGTTGTTTGTTTTATGTGCTTAATAGTGTTACAAGACTGTGCAATAATAAATATACATATGGTTTTATTCTGAACTAATTTTTCTTCTAGATATGGCTCCCAAACATAGAAAACTGCTTGGTCATAAAAGGGGCTGTGCATGCCCATTTTTTTAAATTTGAAGTTTCTCCTATTTATTGTTATAAATCCACTTGGGAAATGAAATACCATTGATATAAAGCTCTTTTTGCAAAGACAGCTTATTTTATTCGTCCACGAGCCTTTTAAAAATATTTTCTATAAAAGTGGGCGTGGTCCTTAACTGATTTCGTTAATTTTTCTTCAAATCATTCCTTAAAGTAAAGGCAACCTCTCTGCGGAATTTTGTTACTATAGGTTTAACGATTTTTGATTTATGTTTAATAATATTTGTAAAATTGATTTTATCACAAACTTCAACATTCCAGGTGTATTATTTACTAAATAATCAGGTTCTTTGTGTTTTCTAAAATGTTATATATATAAAAAGTGGGCGTGGTTATCATCCGATTTCTCTCGTTTTCAATACCAATCTATTCTGGGTCAACACGGGATCGTGTATAAAATTTGGTGAAGATATCTCAATATTTACTCAAGTTATCGTGTTAAGGGACAGAAGGACGGACGGACAGTCGGACGGACGGACGGACATAGCTCAATCAAATTTTTTTTCGATACTGATGATTTTGATATATGGAAACTGTATCTATTTCGATTCCTTTATACCTGTATAACCAACCGTTATCCAATCAGAGTTATAATACCCTGTGTACAATTACAGCTGGGTAGAAAAAGCTGTGTTAAATATTAAAGATAGAACATACCGAATTTTAAATACGAATAATTTTCAGCAAATCCATGGCCATAAAAGTTCATAATTTAAAAAGGCATGTGTGCTGAACTACCGGTTTCGCATAGTCCTTAAATCATCCCGGAAGGGCCCCAAAATAGTCCTGAAATGATCCCGACAGGATTCCGGACAAATCCAGAAAACCACCCACAGATGATCCCTGAGGAGTCGCCAAATGATCCCAAAAACCATTCCGAAATGATGCCGGAAGAACCACAAATGATCCCGTAAAAGTCACTAAAACGTGCAGAATAACCCTGACGGGATCCCGAAAGTCCTCCAATTTTATACAGGAAGGATCCCTAAATAATCCTGGAATAGTCCCAAAAATGTTCCGAAATGAACCTGACGTGATCCCGGACGGATCCTGGAATGATCGTAGAAGGGTCCCCCAATGATCTTGAAACAGTCCAGAAAAAGTCACAAAATGACCCCGTCGGGATACCGGAGGGATTCCGGAAACCATCCAGAATTGATCCCGGAAGGATCCCAGAAACCATCTAGATATGACCCCTAAAGAGTCACCAAATGATCCCGAAATGACCCTGACGGTATTGCAGATTGATCCCGAAAACCATCCAGAATTGATGCCGGCAGGCTCCCCAAATACACCCGAAATAATCCAGAAAAAGTCACGAAATTACCCCCGCGGGATTCCGTTAACCATCCAGAAAGGATTCTTGAAGTGTCCCCAAATGATCCCGAAATAGTCTCAAAATGACCCTGACGGGATCCCGGACGAATCCCGAATACCATCCAGAAATGATGCCGTAAGGGTCCCAAATTATCCCAAAAAAATCCCGAAATTACCCGGACGGGATGCCGGACGGATCCCGAAACCCATCCAGAAATGATGCCGGAAGGGTTCCCAAATGATCTCGGAATAGTCCCGAAAAAGTCCGAAAATAACCCCGACGAGATCCCGGACCTACTGTGTTTGTAATATTAGTGAAGGTCAGTAAACGGAAAGTTATAATGTGTACAAATTATTAAAAAGTAATTGTTCGAAGGGTCTTGGGACTCCCCCTTTCCAAATTTCGCCAGTATACCATTGTCTATCTGTTTTCCAAATTTCATTAAAATCCGTGCTGCCGTTCTGGCGTGATTCAGTCACAAAGACGAAAAAACACAATCATTTAATTATAACTGTTGCTGGGGGGGCGGAGACCGCCCCCTTTTCAAAAAATTATAGCTAGTAGATCCATCTAGACTATTGGCTATATGTGTGCCAAACTTCGTCCAAAATCCTCCTAGCCGTTTTTGCGTGAGAGTCGCAAAAACAATAGTCTGGACATGCGAACATCTAAACATCCAAACATCCAAACTTCCAACAAGCCTTTACCCGCGGCCTCGTCCGCAAGGAGAAAATAAAATATATGGGCTATTCACGTTAGCCTACTTATCAAACTAATAACTGAATGAGCTGATAACCTGATGGGCACGCTTACATGAATAGTACAATACAGTTTTTTCGAACTAAAAAAATACATTTTGTTTTTAAGTTAAATTAATTGATATGACTGGGTGAAGGAATTACTATTCATAGAACAAAGGAGTGAAAGTACAATTAACTAAAGCCAAAGAGAATTTTTTAGATGAAAATAATGTTTCTTTTTGGGTATTTAGTTGGTAAGAATATTACAAAAATTATAATTCTAAAAATTGCCGAAATGACTCTTCCGAAGACCATCCAGAAACCCTACTGATCCCGAAAATGTCTCGAAAAAGTGCCGAAATAAACCTTACGGGATCCCCAAAGCCATACAGAAATGATACAGGAAGGATCTCCGAATGAAACTGGAATAGTCGCAAAAATGTTCCGAAATGACCCCGACGGGATCCCGGACTGATCCTAAAATGATCTTAGAAGGGTCCCCAAATGATCTTCAAATAGTCCAGATAAAGTCACAAAATGGCGCCGTCGGGATATCGGACGGATTCCGAAAACCATCCAGAAATGATCCCGGAAGGATCCCCAAATTATCCCGAAATAATCCCGGACGGATATACAGATATGATCCCTATAGAGCCCTCAAATGATCCCGAAATGACCCTGACACGATCCCAGATTGATCCAGAAAACCATGCAGAACTGATGCCGACACGCTCCCCAAAAGAACCCGAAATAATCCAGAAAAAGTCACGAAATGTCCCCGACGAGATTCCGTAAACCGTCTAAAAAATATCCCCAAGGAGTCCCCAAATGATCCCGAAATAGTCCCGTAATGACCCTGACGGGATCCCGGACGAATCCTGCAAGCCATCCGGAAATTATGCCGCAAGGGCCCCGTAAACTATCCATAAATTATCCCGTGAGGGTCCCAAAATGATCCGAAATGACCCTGAGGGGTACGCGGACGAATCCCGAAAATAAACCAGAAACTATACCGGAAGAGTACCCAAATGATCCCAAAAAAACCCCGACGGGATCCCGAAAACCATCCAAAAATGATCCCGGAAAGCTCCCGAAAAAGTTCCGAAATAACCCTCACGGGATCCCGGACGGATACCGAAAACTATCAAGAAATGATGCAGGAAGGGTCCCCGAATTACCTCGGAATAGTCCCGAAGTGACCTTGACGGGATCCAGAAATGCGCTCGGACGGATACCGAAAAAGTCCCGAAATAAACCTGAAAGTCATCCGAAAGTCATCCAGAAATGCTACCAAAACGATCCCGAAATTATCCCGTAATAGTCCTGAAAAACTCCCGAAATAACTCCGACGGGATCCAGGACGTATCCTGAAAATCATTCAGAAATTATCCCGTAAGGGTCCCAAAATAATTCCGAAAAGGTCGCGAAATAATCCCGATGGGATGCCCGACGAATCCTGAAAACCATCCGGAATTGATCCCGTAAAAGTCCCTACATGACCCTGACATAGTCCAGAAAAAGTCCCGAAATTACCCCAATGGGATGCCGGACGGATCTTTAACACTACCCAGAAATGATCCCAGACGGATCCCGAAAACCATCCAGAATTGATCTCTGAAGGGTACGAAAATGGTCCCAAAATATGCCATAAAAATTTCCGAAATTACCACGACGGAATACCGGACGGATCCCGAAACCCATCCAGAAATGATGACGGAAGGATCCCCAAATGATCCCAAAATATTTCCGTAATGAACCAAATATCCCGAAAACTATACAGAAATGATCCCGGAAGAGCCCCAAAATGATCCCGAAATTACCCCGACGGGATCCCGGAAGGATCCCGAAAACCATCCAGAAATGATCCCGGAGGGGTCTCGATATGACCCTGACGGGTTTACAGATAAGGTGAAGGTAATTATAAAATATTGTTAATAAGGCAGCAGGCGTGTTAAAGCGAGTTACAAACAAATATACAGGTAAAGCTAATAAAAGCGTGCTAATAAAGACAATTGATGGAGGGAGGATGGCGGGAGGAGACGGGGAGCACCACCGATCGTTTTTCCAAAATTGTATTGGTATCTGAACAGACAATACAATAATTAAATTATAATTGTTCTTAGGGGCGGGGACTTCCCACCTTTTCAAAAAAGTACTTCTAGTAGATCTTTCTAGAATAATGGCTATACGTGTGCCAAATTTCACCCAAATCCGTCCAGCCGTTCTTGCGTTATTGAGTCACAAAACCAAACGGCTGGACATCCAAACATCTAAACATCCAAACTTTCGTATTTATAATATTAGTAGCCTTTGCCCGCGGCCCCGTCCGCAAGGAGAAAATAAAATGTATGGGCTATTCACGTTAGCCTGCTTATCAAGTTATCCGTTTAAAAATTATTATTGTCAATGTATTTGATTTTTGTAAGAGAGTAAGAAAAAAATAGCTAAATGAGCTGATAAACTGAAAGGCACGCTTACGTGAATAGTACAATAAAGTTTTATAGAATTAAAAAATACATTTTATTTTTTAAGTTAAATTAATTGATAAGATAGGGGTGAAGGAATTACTATTCATAGAAAAAAGGGGTCAAACTACAATTAACTAAAACCAAAGAGAATTTTTTAGGTGCCAATAATGTAGCTTTTACGGGTATTCAGTTGGTTAAAATATTGCAAAAATTGTAATTATAGTTATAACAGTTCGTTACAGGATTCATTTAAAAAAACAAAAATAGAACGCAAAATCTGTGTTAGATATTGAAGATAAAACATACCGAATTTTAACTACGAATAACTTGCAGCAAATCCATGGCCATAGACGCTCATAATTTAAAAAGCATATCTGCTGAACTACCGGTTTCGAAGAGTCCTTTAATGATCCCGGAAGGGTTCCAAAATAGTCCTGAAATTTTTCCGAAAGGATTCCGAACAAATCCCGGAAGTCATAGAGAAATGGTCCCTGAGGGGTCCCAAATGATCCCGAAGTAGGCCTGAAATGACCCTGACGGTTCCGGAAAACCATACAGTAATAATCCCTTAAGGGTCCCAAAAAAATCCCGAAATAGTCCCGAAAAAGTCCCGAAATGAGCCTGACGGAATCCCAGACTGATCTCGAAAACCATCCATAAATGATGCCGGAAGGGTCCTCAAATGATCCCGAAATAATCAAAAAAATGCCCGAAATTACTCTGAAGGGATCCCGGACGGATCCCGAAAACCATCCAGAAATCAAGCCGGAAGAACTCCAAATGATCCCGGAAAAGTGCAAAAATAACGCAGACGGGATCCCGAAATCCATTCAGAAATGATACAGGAAGAATCCCCAAATTATCCTGGAATAACCCCAAAAAGTTTCCGAAATGACCCTGAAATGATCTCAGAAGGGTCACCAAATGATCTTGAAATAGTCCAGAAAAAGTCACGAAATGACCCCCTCGGGATCCCGGAAGGATGCCGGAAACCGTCCAGAAATGATCACGGAATGATCCCCCAATTATCCCTAAATAATCCCTGACGGATCCCAGAAACCATCCAGATATAATCCATAAATAATCCCCAAATGATTCCGAAATGACCCTGACGGAGTGTGTCACTGCTCACTTTGTAAGCCCTCGACTTATTTCACCCATTTATTTTGTAATATTTGTGAAGGTCAGTATACGTAAAGTTATAATGTGTAAAAATTATTAAAAAGTAATTGTTGTCGTGGGACACCCCCCCTTTCCTTTTTCGAAAAAAATTTCGCCAGTAGACTATTGTCTATCTGTGTCCAAAATTTCATTAAAATCCGTGTTGCCGTTCTGGCGTGATTCAGTCACGAAGACGAAAAATACAATAATTAAATTATAACTGTTCCTATAGGGTATGGACCTCCCTCTATTCAAAAAATTACAGCTAGTAGATCCTTCTAGACTATTGGCTATATGTGTGTCAGATTTCATTCAAATCCATCCAGCCGTTCTTGCGTGATTCAGTCACAAAAAAAAACGTCTGGACATCCAAACATCTAAACATCCAAATGATGTAAGAAAAATTTCAAAAGTGTGTTTATACCCCTAGAACCTACTAAAGGATTTTGGTCGATATCTCGAAAACTCCTTCACATATACAACTAAGGGCCACTCCCTTTTAAAAGCTTGATTAGTACCTTTTATCTGATACCCATATCGTACAAAACACGTTATAGAGTCACCCCTGGTCTACTTTTATGTCTATATCTCGAAAAGGCGACCACCTATAGAACTAAGGCCCACTCACTTTTAAAATACTCATTAACACCTTTCATTTGAAACCCGTATCGTACAATCAAATTCTAGAGTCACCCCTGGTCCCACTTCCTTATAAAATACTCATTAACACCTTTCATTTGATACCCATATCGTACAAACGTATTCTAGAGTCACCCCTGGTCTACTTTTATGTCGATATCTCAAAAAGGCGACCACCTATAGAACTAAGGCCCACTCCTTTTTAAAATACTCATTAACACCTTTCATTTGATACCCATATCGCACAAACAAATTCTAGAGTCACCCCTGGTCCACCTTTATGGCGATATCTCGAAAAGGCGTCAACCTATAGAACTAAGGCCCACTCCCTTTTAAAATACTCATTAACACCTTTCATTTGATACCCATATCGTACAAACGCATTCTAGAGTCACCCCTGGTCCACGTATCATTGATTTCGCTTATTCTTTCAGCCAATCGCAATATAAAATTCTTTAAAAAATCTGCAACTTTTTTGGGTAACTTGCTTTTTTTTAACAACTTGAGGCCAGTTTGAAAACATTCTCGTCTTGGATCATTTTATTTGAATTCATTGTTCATTATTAATTTTTTGAAAAAAAAATGTGCAAAGTAAGCATATAAATTCATTATATTATAAGTTTTCTTTTAGTGTTTTGCTTTAATAGCTTGGTGAATTGGGTGATGCAAAGTCCATGTTAAGCTGACATCGACATCTTCTATTATTATACCCAGTTTTACTTGTACACAGGGTATTATAACTTTGACTGGATAACAGTGGGTTGTACATGTATAAAGGAATCGAGATATCAATTATCAAAATCATCAGCATCGAAAAAAAATTTTTTTGAGCTATATCCGTCCGTCTGTCTGTCCTTTAATACGATAACTTGAGTAAATATTGAGATATCTTCACCAAACTTTTTACACGAGCTTATCTGTACCCAGAATAGTTTATTATTGAAAATGAGCGAAATCGGATGATAACCACGCCCACTTTTATATATATAACATTTTAAAAACACAAAAAACCTGATTATTTAGTAAATAATATACCTATCATGTGGAAGACGTGTGGACTGATATTGAGACTCTTGATAAACATTTTAAAAAGTATTTTAAAATGGGCGTGGCACCGCCCACTTGTGATAAAATCAATTTTACAAATTTTATTAATCATAAATCAAAAATCGTTAAACATATCGTAGCAGAGAGGTTGCCTTTACTATAAGGAATGCTTTGAAGAAAAATGAACGAAATAAAAGATTTTTAAAAGGTCGTGGACGAATAAAATACGCTATATGTTTGCAAAAAAGGGCTCTATATCAATGGTATTTTATTCCCAAGGTGATTTATAACATGCCTCTTTCATGACTAAGCAATTTTCTATGTTGCGGAAGCCATAACTCGAAGAAAAATTAGTTCAAAATAGAACCATATGTATATGAATTATTGCGCAGCCTTGTAACACTATTAAGCACACAAAACAAACAACAAGAGCATTTCAAGTGCACAGCTGGGTATGTAAGGTTCGGTTTCACCCGAACTTAGACTTCCTTACTTGTTTTAAATAAATTTTGAACAGTTAGAAAGAGTTAAATTTCGCAATTAGTTTCTTATAACTGGCAGTGATTGGCATCCGTTGATACCACTTTCGACCATATCTGACCAATTTTCGACTTGAACAATACATGGCCTAAACAGTCTTAAACGACGCCGCCGCCGCGCCGATATTTTTCACATTCGGCGGCGGCAGGCGAAAAACGACAAAAATCGACGGCGGCGTATATCTCTAATGCACATCTGTGCATATACCCGGTTCCGTGAAAACAATTATTTTTTTGTTTTTTATTTCAAAGGCTGTCGTTACAGGCTCGCATCCGCCAATGGTACCTGCATCATGGATCGTGTAGGTAAAAAATTCATAACGGAGCCTTGGGCTTGGCTTATGTATTGTCGACCTACGTATGGCCTCGACCCACTCCCTAAGCCGGGCTTTTTTATCCTTTTCCTGCAATGATTCCTCCTGACATTTTTTCTAACACACTCAACATTTAACAAATATTTACACAACTACTGCCAATTAGTTAAACGTATCACTGGGCTAAATCACTATGCTAATATCATGGGTTATTATTCCTAAATCTATATCACAGCTACTTGTTGAAAATAAGTATTGTTTAGTCATCAGTTAGTAATAAATGGGGGTTTGTATAATTACGAAAAAAATAAATAGAATAAAATAAATAAACAAAAAAATTAAATAAATAAATAAACAGATGATTACATCAAAATTTCTACTCATATAGTCAAATTTATTCATTCGTCATCGATGCATCACTACACAGTAGGTCGTCTAAACCAATGTGCACGATATACACAATGACATGATCACTACATTTAACATCTATGACAAGGACTACACATAACATGCAGCTAATATTCGAACAAGTCCTTGGCGTGGTATATCCCTATCTTCTTGCCACTTACATTGCCGAGCTCGTACATTGTATTCCCTACCGCTCTCAACACAATGCATTGCACCTGCGTTGGTGCAAGCGTAGCATTGCTGTTTTCAATCTTGGAGCTCTATGCGAAATTACGCCGTTAAACAGTTTGCCCAACTTTGAACACAATGTCTTTCACCCTCGTATCGTACACCTTTCGACTTCTTTCTTTTGCCAATTTCAACTCGATCATTATCTTATTTCTCAGCAGCTGCACTTTATCTTCATTTGGCACTACTTCACAATCCTTCAGCGCACTTGGTTTCCGGCTCAGTTCATACAATACTCCTTGTTGCATCATTGGTAAACTAAATACTGCCGCATATGGGGAAGCGTTTGTTGCAGTATGTACAACACTACGTAAAGCGAACTCCGCGTCGCTCACATACTTTTCCCAATTCTTTTGGTTTTCCATGAGATATGACCGAACTATTTGCAGCACGTTTGGTTGTGGTGAATAGAAGGCCGCTCGGACGTGGGTTCTGCTATACTTTTCCACGGATATTGTGAAAACTTCTGACGTAAACTGTTTCCATTGTCCGAATGTACATATTCGGAAACTCCAAAAATGTGAAAGACATCCCTTTCCAGATACTAAATAACTTCCGCTGAGGTGGCTTTTCGCATCGGCTTAAGGAACACAAACTTAGAAAAATGATCGACACATACAATCACAAGTACGTGGGTAAGGACCCATAAATAAAATCGACGAACAAACGTTGAAAGGGATGCTCAATAATACGTTGGTTTCCCATCTTCGGGTGTTAAAGGCATTTTGCGTATTGCTGCCTTTACATACTTCGCACGTTTCCAGATATGTGTGCACGTCAGTCACCATACCAGGCCAATAATATTTGTCTCGAATACGTGATAGGGTCTTATGTATGCCTCCATGGCCAGCGGTGACGAATGACAAGTTTCTATCAGGTCCCTCCGCAACTCAGTCGAAACCCAGAGTTTCCATGCATTGTCTTCCTGTAACTCGTCTCCTTTGTTAAACTGTAAGCTCTTATACACGTATCCGTCCCGACTCGCAAAGTTCCGGTAACCGTTCTTTGTTTTCAGTCACTGTCTTCCTTCATTCTACGTATTTTTCCGATTGAAAGTATGGTGATTTAAGGTCAACGTCTAATATTCTGTCGCGAGTTGTAATCTTGTCCATGTTCATCGGGATAACGCGTCAGACATTATGTTTTAGGTTTTTTTACGGTGTTGGATCGTGAAGTTATATCCTTGCAGCGTCAAACTCTATCTTGCAAGTTTACTAGCCAAATCCTTCTGGTTCGTAAGCCACTTGAGGCTTGCGTGATCCGTTATCACCGTAAATGGTACACCTTCTACATAGGGCATGAACCTCTATATAATAATTGCCACGTAACACTCTAGCTCGGTGATGCTATAATTCCGCTGCGCTTTGCTGATCTTGGCTGAAACATAACAATCGGACGTTGGTTGCCTTCGTCGTGGAGTTTGAACAATACTCCACCAACTCAGTCAGTTGATGCGTTACACTGTATGTAGAAGTGTCTGTCAAATTCCGGATGTACTAGCACTGGTGCCGATATACATTTTTACTTCAACGCCTGGAACGCCTTCCTGGCGTCTTCTGTCATTGTGAATTTCTTTATGTTGCCTTTCGTCAGTCTGTCATGTAAAGGCCCTGCGATGGTGAAAAAATTTTGGATGAAACGTCTATACCATCCTGCCATTCAAAGGAACCTTCTCAGCTGTATCGGGGTGCGTGGCGCGGGAAAGTCCCGCATTTCTGCTACCGTGCGAGTGCACCCATCCCCAACCACGTATCCGAGATAACATAATTTCTTAAAACAAAATTTGATCTTTCAATTTTTATCGTCAATTTGACATCACGAAGATATTTAGCTACTACAGAAAACAAATATAAATGAGACGGAAAATCATCAGAACAAACAAGCAAATCATCTAAGTAAACAAACACAGACTCTCGGAGGGAAGCAGGTATAACTTTATCCATCAGTCGACACATTCGTTGTGCAGCGTTGCACAGCCCGAATGGCATGACTGTGAAATCATACAGGGGTCTACCAGGTACAGTGAAAGCAATTTTCTCCCTGGACTTTTGCTCTAAAGGTATCTGCCAAAACGCGTATTTCGAATCAATGGAAAACATGTACCTGATATTCTGTAGACGGCTTAGTATTCCATCTATGATATGGAGAGGGTAGGCATCCTTAATGGTTCGTTCGTTCAGTTTTCGCGGATCCAAATATAATGGGCTCTTCGTTCTCTTGACGACATGTGAGACGGGGGAGTTCCAGCAGCTATTGCTTTCCTCGATCACGGCCATCTCCAACATCCGGAAGGTCTTCATCTGTCACCTCGATAATGTGCTGCTCTACATCAGTTTTGCTAACCCAAGGACAGCGAATTAGGGGAACTGAACTTTCACGCGATCTAAAGCCGTTGTTCCATCAAAATTTAATACATGTTGCACCGCATCGAATAACAAATCCCCTTCGGCGGGTGTGAGCTCTGACACGACCAAACTATTTGACCTAGCAATCGGTCCTCTACTGACTACGTTCAGCTGAAAGGCTTGCCAGAAATCGATCCCTAGATAGACCTCCTGTTGTAAACCAGGTGCTATGAGGAACTCCAGCTCTTCAGTGGGATTGTCCCATAATACTGGAGGACTGACTACTCCTACGACTACGGTTTCACCCCCTTTGGCTGTCTTAATATTTTGCTCCTGAATCGGCAGATCAAATGTTCCCTTCCTGCTAAGATTTTGTCGGAATTCTTCCCTAAGCAGCTTGTCCCGGCACCGGAATCTAAGAGCTCTAGCAGTTCCTTCCCGCCGATCTCTGTTTTCGCAAAAAATCTATTGTCACCTTTAATAGTTACAATTGTTGCAACAATACTTTTTTCTTATTCGTTGAAACCTTTTCCGTTTTTCCCTCATTTTCTGTATTTTCATAAAATGTTTTCTATTACTCTTCCTATTGTTTAGCTCTCCACAAAATACCCTACTCCTCATCATATTTCATTTTTCTTACATGTAGATTTTCCCATACAGGCTCACGTTTATTTTCATTTGTATCATTCAAATCTATTTCTCTATTTCTCTTCAAAATTGTTATCATTTCTTCATTTAAGTATACCCCGGGCGATTTGGAATCTGGACAGAGTGCCCGGTCATCTGCGCCAGTGCTCGGTTTCCCACCTCGGGCTTAAATACACAAAATGACGAGTCGCCACCACACGCAAAACATTTCATAAAATGGAAAGACTATTTACACTTAGTGTTTTCGCTGCTTCTGCTGGATTTTTTATGTAAAAATTCACAGGCATTCCACAGGAAAAACACAACATTAGGTGGACCGGGGAAGGAAAAAACATTTGGTTTTGGATGGGGTTAACACTCTTACTAAGGACGTTTGACGAAACACTTACGCTAAGACCATTGGAATGGGCTGGGACAGGGGATTTTTGTGGATCTCGTGTAACTGGTCGCCTCCTGCCTTTGCAAGAAACCTTCCAGCACCTTCCTGGCACTCTGCCCATGGCTTCCCATTGACCTCTAACTCATTGAATCGTCTTGCCATAGATCTATTATCCTTTTTGAGCTTTTCAGTTCTCTTACACCCCAGATTCTCAGCTAATGTATCCGTTTTTGTGGCAAAAGTAAGATTGCCAAGTATGGTTTAAGATACCCTTTAATTATTTTTACTAACTCCTTCTCGACTATTTTGTGTCGAAGGCAAAACCTGAGATCGTAGACGTCAGCGTAGAACTCCTCGAAACTTTCCTGAGGCAGCTGCTTCCTTTCCATAATCTCCCTTATAACTTTAAAACCGATTCCGCCGATTTAAATTGTGCCAACAGTTTCTTTTTCAACCCAAAAATAGCCAAAACCCTCATCGCCGGCATGGGCTTCCAATATTTGCCAATACCTCTTCAGAGCAGGCTCTGTCACTAAACAACGGAAATCTGAGAAAATTTGCACGAAAGAAAGTTGGTGTTTAACTCGCATACGTTCCAAGCGGAAGACAAAACTCTCCTCCGTAATACCCTTAGCTGATCCATCAAATTTTAGGTGCCATTTGTTGAGGTCGATTTTCTTCCTTGGCACATAGCTGTATGACCCTCCTTCTCTTTGGGAATGGCTTTTGTAGCTCCGATTGATTCCCGTGCTCTCCCTTTTCTGGCCTGGTGTCGACGTAGCAGCTTGCGGGGTTAGTGCAGTTTGATTGTGGATCGAAGTTTAAACACCGGCAACGCGATGGTTAAGTTTGGAGACATTAGCTCTGGGTCGATTTATCAACGGATATCGCGCCATTGATTTTTACAACAATTTTTTGAAAAAAAAAAATATTTTTTAGGTTTTGGGGAGTGTTTTGGTCAAACAATTTACGCTTTCGCCATTATTTTTTTCGCAGGCTCGAAAATTATTTTTTCGGGTATGCGTAGTGGAACTTTTTTTCTTGAGCCCAAATCCTATCGAAAAATCGATGGCACGACATTGGTTAACTTTCGTCCATACAAATCGACCCAAGTTAATATTCATACATATATCACTTTAAAATGTATCACTTCAATACATTATTCTTTGGAATAAATTTTGATAAAAATACGTACAAATATATAAAACCTAAAAAGTAACGGAATAACACATGCCGAATTTTGTGATCGATCAGCGGAGCCGGCGGACCATATCCTGTGATGCAATCTCAAGACACAGGGCTAAATTTATGGACTCACCATGGCCAGAACACTCCCACATTAAATACCTCAAACCAAGAGAACGGCTAGGGTTCATTAAGGAAGTCAGCTTGGATGATGTGCTGTGAAGGAGCTGAGGGCACAATAGACCAATGGTCGCAGTGCAATCTTCAATAAATTTTCTATCTATCTAACGGAGAAGGACGAACCAGTCGTGGTTGACTACGTCAAAACAGGCCAAGCTGCACTAGCACCGTCCTATGATTAGTGTTAATGGAGTTCAGAATGGTGGTAGTGATATGTACTTTACGGAAGTCATGCTGATGGCTGGATAACCGAAGAATTTCATTTAATTGAGGGAACGTAACGGCTTCAAATGTTTTCGTTACTGGCGAAAGGCATCATATCGTCAGGTTCTGGCTGGGTTTCCGGTCTTTTGTAGTGGTTTTATCCTTGTCATTCTCCGTTATTCTGGAATGGCAAAGGCTTTTAACGCCAAGTAGAAAAAATGAGCTAGGCTACTGATGCCCTCATGACCAAGGTGTTTTGGCATCGTCATAGGTTATCCGTCTGAGACTATTGATATGGAAGGCTTGGCGTTTTCGATATCTTCTTTAACCTCTGTTGAGGTAACGGTGAGGGTTGACTCGTCAAGCATTGTGTTTATGTGCCCGTTGATTTAGACGATATCTAGCATTGTCAATTGAAGTATGGATTGCAAACTGGCACTCGCGCATTTCCTCGAGTCCGATAGACGAAATTCTAGTCGAATAAATTATTCAAATACTAACTACTATGAATAACGCCGCAAAATCATAGTCAATGAACCATTATAAAACTGGCTAGTATGATGAACGCCACAAAATTCTAGTCAAATAACTACTCATACATTAACTAGTATGAATAACCCCACAAACTTCTAGTCAATGAACTAGAATATTTGCTGACTACTTTGGCTTTTGACTGCAGGGATATAACTTTAAAATTTATCACTTCAATACATTATACTTTGGAATAAATTTTAATAAAAATACGTACATATATATGAAAACTAAAAAGTAACGGAATAACATACGAATGTGACGCAATCTCAAGACGCAGGGCTAAGTTTATGGGTTCACCATGGCCAGAACATTCCCACATTAAATCCCTCAAGCCAAGAGAACTGCTAGGGTTATCATGGAAGTCGGATGGGATGAGGTGCTGACCAAAGGTCGCAATGCAATCCTCAATAAATTATCTATCTATATAACGGAGAAGGGACGCACCAGTAGTGGTTGACTGTGTAAAAACAGGTCAAGCTGCACTAGCGCCGTCCTGGTATGAGTGTTAATGAAGTTCATAATGGTGGTAGTGATATGCACTATACGGAAGTCATGCTTATGGCTGGATAACCGAACAATTTCATTTAATTGAGGGAATCATAACGGCTTTAAACGTTTTCGTTACTGACTAAAGGGATATTATCGGTAGATACTGGCTAGGTTTCGGCTCTTTCTCTGTTATTCTGGAAAGGCATAGGCTTTTAACGACAAGTAGAAAAGATGTCCTAGGCTACTGATGCCCTCCTGGCACAGGTGTTTTGGCGTCGATATAGGTCTTCCGTCTGTGACTATTGATATTGATGGCTTGGCCTTTTCAATAGCTTCTTTAACCTCTGTTGAGGTAACGGTGAGGGTTGACTCGTCATGCTTGTGTTTATGTACCCGTTGATTTGGACGATACCTAGCATTGTCAACTGAAGTATGCATTGCAAATTGGCTACAGAAAGCACTCGCGCATTTCCTCGAGCCGACAAACGAAATTCTAGTCAAATGAATTATTTAAATACTAACTAGTATTAATAACACCACAAAATTATAGCCAATGAACCATTCTAAAACTGACCAGTGTGATGAACGGCACACAATTCTAGTCAACTAACTACTCATACACTAACTAGTATGAATAACACCACAAAATTGTAGGCAATGAACTATTCAAAAGCTGACTAGTATGAATAAACCCACAAAATTCTAGTCAATGAACTAGAATGTTTGCTGACTACTTTGGCTTTAGACTGCAGGGAACAACATCATTTCAAGTGTACAGCTGGGTATGTAATGTTTGGTTTCACCCGAACTTAGACTTCCTAACTTGTATAAAGCTGTAAGAGGTTATCCAGCCGATTTTATCGATGATATTTTAACTTAATGGATTCTTTGAAGTCTGAATATTTGCTTATTTTTGAGATATTTTCAAAATAGCGGTGGTTAAAAACGTTGATTAACGAGTTTCTTCCGTCATGATGGCCGCAATATTTTATGCCATGCCGCAATATTACATTACGGTGAACCTTATCGTCTATATTCAAATATTTGGGAGTTATAATCGATCAAAATCTAAGTTAGTCATCGCATATTTCTGCAATGAAATCTTATATGTTATCAGCTCTTCGTTCTTTCTGTAACTTAACATAGCTGTGTTCCAAGACAATATTTTTATTGGTGTATCATGGACTAATCAATTCAAAATTACAATACGGAGTCAGTTGTTGGGGTGGTGCCTACGATAGTAAGATCCATCCGAATTTAATCCTACAGAAGTGTCTAATCCGAACAATATGTTAAGCTGGACGTTTAACACGCTCTATGGAAAAAAGAAATATTCTTTCTGTGCAGCACTTATACTATTTTAAAGCTTTAAACTTTTTGTTTATAAGGAGAGGGTATACGCAAAGCCCAATATACAACCTTTACAATCTGAGACGACGTTATCTCAACCAAAGTGCTTTAAATAATAATAAACTAAGTTGAAATAAAAGATAATATAATAAAATAAAATTAGACATATCAAAATAAATTAGCATAAAAGACAATATACAAATTTTAATGTAACATCTTTGTAGCAAATTTAATATACAACGTTATAAAAGATAATATAATAAAATAAAATAAGAAATATCAAAATAAATTAGCATAAAAGACAATATACAAATTTTAATGTAATATCTTTGTTGCAAATTTATTTATTTTTTGTTCGCTATAAGACGTGCTATATCTAAAATGAGCATAAAATCTGAAAATGCAAAAAACATTTGGGTAAATTTGCAATTAATTGTTATAAATAAACTAGCAGACCCGGCAGACATTGTTCTGCCCTAAATTTGGCATATCTGTATACATTTTTAATAAGCTGCCCTACCCCTCCACACTTCTTCCTAATCTTTTTATTCACTCCTCGCTCCGTCTTTTTCGCTTCATCAGTCTCCTTCACTCTTTTCTCTTCTCTCAAGTTTTTCTCCTTCTTCTTCACCTCTTATTGCCAGTCACAGAGGGTGGTATGTATTTGGTTCCAGTCCCATTCCGATTCACAGTCCCAGTCCCACTCCAAGTCTCAGTCTCAGTCCCAGTCCTAGTCCTAATCCCAGTACAGTCCGTCTCTGGTATACTTCCCGGAAAAAAGCATCGTAAATACTAATATAGGCAAATTTATATACCAAATTTCAGTCAAATCGAATAGGACGTATGTAAATAGGTATGTGGGTATTATTAATTCATGTCATTATTTCGGCTTCGCATGCATATTTATCAGTTTTGCCATATCACAATGAAAATTACTTTTAAAGCTCTAGGCAACAGCTTTCATTTGATATCCATAATACACACACATTCTAGGGGTATCCGGGTCCATGTTTTGTCCTAAATTTCGAGACCCTAGTCACTCAGCGGTGTAAAACTTACTCTTTATTATAGCACACATCAACAGCTTCAATTTGATACCCATAATATAAAAGCACATTCTAGGGGTACCAGGGTCCACGTTTTGGGCTATATCTCGAGACCCTAGCCTCCCAGTTGTATGAAAATTAGCCTGTACTATAGCAATCATCAACAGCTTTAATTTGATATCCATATTGTATAAACACATTCTAGGGGTAGCCGTTTCCACGTTTTGGGCTATATCTCGAGACCCTAGCCTTCCAGTTGTATGAAAATTAGCCTGTACTATAGCACTCGTAAACAGCTTTCATTTGATATCCATATTGTATAAACACATTCTAGGGGTACCCGGGTCCACGTTTTGGGCTATATCTCGAGACCCTAGCCTCCCAGTTGTATGAAAATTATCTTGTACTATAGCAATCATCAACAGCTTTCATTTGATATCCATATTGTATAAACACATGCTAGGGGTACCAGGGTACACGTTTTGATCTCAAGACCCCCGTAGCGAAAAAAAGGTAGACCTACCCAATATGCTCAACAAATTTCATGAGAATCGGTTCAGCCGTTTCAGAGGAGTTAAGCCTCTAAAACCGTGACAGAAGAATTTTATATATTAGATAAATTTAGTGAGTTTGAACAAAAGTTGACTCATTATTTCTGATTTCATTTTTTTAAAGCAACTAAAAGGAAAACCAAAAAAAAAACTTTTAAATAAAGACCTATGCTTTTACGTGTAAGAAAATTTTTTTTAAAGTTTTTTTGTGCGCTAACAATTATTTTAGAACAATTTTGGCAACAATGGGAAACAATATTTTATTTGAACTAAAAATGAGTGAAGCATTAGTTCTCTCTCCGTTTGGCGTGTACAAATATATACATATGTAGAGATGAAACATTTGAGCAACGTGACAATGCAGCATTTGGAGCTTTGTACTCAGGGGGGTTTGTGAACATAATGCGTCCTACAGATGGCAATTTCGATAGTGGCACAGATTTTCGAATTAACAAAAAACTTTTTCTATTAATTATAAACAAATAGAGTAATATTTGTTAACAAAAATAGGCCTATGCACTGCGGCTGATCAATACGAATCGATTCATATAACTTTTATATGATTTTACGTATGCTAAGTATGCACAACAGCCTGTCAATTGATTGTATGGAAATTTTGTTAGCGTAGATAGTAGGTAATATACTGCCTATGCAATATTTCGACCTAAAATCGAAAGCGTTTTTGGGTCGTTTTATTATACCTTTCATGAAAATGAAATGGTATATTCATTTCGTCACGAAACCTAAAATTGTAAGTCCTTAAAGTAAAATAGATAGACCCACCATTAAGTATACCGAAATAACCAGGATGAAGAGCTGAGTTGATTTAGCCATGTGCGTCTGTCCCTCTGTCCCTCTGTCTGTTTGTATCTCAATTATTGAGATATCTTGATAAAATTTGGTGAGCGGCTGTACTTGGGTGTCCGATTAGACATTTGTCGGAACCGGCCGGTTCGAACCACTGTAGAATATATCCTCCATACAACCGATTTTTCAGAAAAAGAGGATTTTTGTCATATCTTCCCCAATTTAACAGATTGAAGCTTCAAACTTCATCATATACTTTCGTATATTGCACGTATTGTTGTCTGAAAAAATTGATGAGATCGGTCGTATATATAGTATATATCCCCAACAACCGATTGTTCAGATAAGAAACTTTTCGGAATTACTGCCCTATTTTAAGAGCTAGAGGCTTCAAATTTCAACGAATGCTTACGAGTATAGCATATGTTGTTGTCTGAAAAAATCATAAAGATCGGTTGTATATATAGTATATATATGGTGGTATATATATATATATTTTCGCAATTTCAGCCCCATTTTAACAGCTAGAAACTTCAAATTTCACCGAATGCTTACGTATATAGCATATATTGTTGTCTGAAAAAATCATAGAGATCGGTTGTATATATAGTATATATCTCATACAACCGATTGTTCAGATAAGAAACTTTTCGCAATTTCTACCCCATTTTAACAGCTAAAAGCTTCAAATTTCACCGATTGCTTACGTATGTAATAATATATTGTTGTGTAAAAATGTCATAGAGAACGGTGATATATATAATATATGTATGATGGTATATATAGTATATATATAGTATATATTCATATGTAGTCTATATATATATATTTTTTTGCAATTTCAGCCCCATTTTAACAGCTAGAAACTTCAAATTTCACCAATGCTTACGTGTATAGCATATATTGATGTCTGAAAAAATCATTGAGATCGGTGGTATACATAGTATATATCTCATACAACCGATTGTTCAGATAAGAAACTTTTCGGAATTACTGCCCTATTTTAAGAGCTAGAGGCTTCAAATTTCAACGAATGCTTACGTGTATAACATATGTTGTTGTCTGAAAAAATCATAAAGATCGGTGGTATATATAGTATATATATGGCGGTATATATGTATATATATATTTTCGCAAGTTCAGACCCATTTTAACAGCTAGAAACTTCAAATTTCACCAATGCTTACGTGATAGCTTATATTGATGTCTGAAAAAATTATTGAGATCGGTGGTATACATAGTATATATCTCATACAACCGATTGTTCAGATAAGAAACTTTGACCAATTTCTGCCTCGTTTTAATAGTTAGAAGCTTCAAATTTCACCAAATGCTTACGTATATAGCATATGTTGTTGTCTGAAAAAATCATAGGGATCGGTGGTATATATATTATATACCCATATAAACTGTCATTTTTGCCCCTTTTTTACGGCTAGAAGCTTCAAAATTCATCAAATTTCATCAAGTAGTTACGTTTACGTCATATATTGTTGAAATACGTGATTCGTAGTCATAGTTTTTACACGCAGACCACAAAAAACCTGAAACTTTGCATCCTCACACAAAGTACCTACCTATTTTTATACCTTTCATGAAAATGAAATGGTATATTAATTTCGTCACGAAACCCAACATTGTTAGTCCTTAAAGGAAAACAGATAGACTCACCAATAAGTATACCGAAATAATCAGGATTAAGAGCTGAGTTGATTTAGCCATGTCCGTCTGTGCGTCTATCTGTTTGTATGCAAACTAGTCCCTCAATTTTTGAGATATCTTGATAAAATGTGGTGAGCGGGTGTATTTGGGTGTCCGATTAGACATTTGTCGGAACCGGCCGGATCGGACCCCTATAGCATATATCCTCCATACAACCGATTTTTCAGAAAAAGAGGATTTTTGTAAAATCTTACTCAATTTAACAGATTGAAGTTTCAAACTTCACCACATACTTTCGTATATTGCACATATTGTTGCCTGAAAAAATTGATGACATCGGCCGTATATATAGTATATATCCCCCACAACCGATTGTTCAGTTAAGAAACTTTTCGTAATTACTGCCCTATTTTAAGAGCTAGAGGCCTCAAATTTCAACGAATGCTTACGTATATAGCATATATTATTGTCTGAAAAAATTATAAAGATCGGTGGTATATATAGTATATATATGGTGATATCTCTAAATCTTATAAAATAAAGTCGCTAATGCCATGTATCACATAACTTCAAACAGAATGCTCCGATTTTAAAACGGTTTTTTGCATTTGAAAGCTTAGCTACGCGAGATGGTACAGTTAATATAATTTAAGGTACATGTTATAGGCGCGTGGCAAATTGCCAAAATGTAATAAAAAATCATAAAATTTTTATTTACACTGCTATAACTCATAAACGGAAGGATGTATTTGAAAAATTCTACTTTTCAGTAAAACTTTGAAATATTTACCTTCGTTCTGCATCAAAAAAAAAATACTTGATTCCTTTCTTATATCAGCAAAATTGTTTAAACAAAAGTAAAATTTTTACCAAAAAATTCGTGTATGTGATTGTTCGGTATCAAATGTGTGAGCAAATTACTTTTGAGTGAGACATGATGCGACAAATACGTATATACACATAGCATTCGCTGCGTTATTTAACTTCGGCCGTAGGTTTATAGGTATGTATGTGTTTTCATATCAGCTTGACATACATATGTATCTACATACACAAATAATAATAAATGGTTAAGAATGCATACATCTCCCGAAAAATACTCTTTCGTTGAAAATATTGAACATTTCCTTAAAATTCTTAAACAAAAGTTTTATTTTTTGGTATTTTTGCATGTATCACTATCACTACGTAGTATAAAACAGAGTCGCTTTTTCTGTCCCTATGTCCCTTTGAATGCTCAAACCTTTAACACTACGCAACGGATTTTGATGCGTTTTTTTTAAGTAGATACAGTGATTGAAGAGGAAGGTTTTTATATGTATAATAACATCCATTAAATAGTGGAGAAATGCTGTAATCCTGGGATATGTTTGTCCAATATGGGTATTAAATGTAAGCTGTTCATGATTACTTTGACACGGGGTACTTTTCGTACCCGTTGGTGACTAGGGTCTTGAGATATAGGCCAAAACGTGGACGCGGGTACGCCCAGAATGTGTTTATAGAATATGGATAACAAATGAAAGTTGTTGATGAGAGCATTAGTACAGGGTAGTTTTCATACCTATTGGTGACGAGGGTCTCGAGATTGAGGCCAAAACGTGGACCCGGGTACCCCCAGAAAGTGGTAATACAACATGGATAACAAATGAAAGTTGTTGATGAGTGCTTTAGTACATGATAATTTTCATACCTATGTATTTGTGACTAGGGTATCGAGATATAGGCCAAAACGTGGATCAGGCTAACACTAGGATGTGTTTTTACATTATGGGTATCAAATTGAATCTGTTGATGTGCGCTTTAGTACAGAGTAATCTTTATACCCCTGGGTGACTAGGGTCTCGAGATATAGGCCAAAATCTGGACCCGGATACCCCTAGAATGTGTCTGTAATATGGATATCAAATGAAAACTGTTGCTGAGAGCTTTAAAGTAATTTTCATTGTGATATTCCATTTAGTCGCATCAACCTGGCAAAACTGATAAATATGCATGCGAAGCCGAAATAAAGACATGAATTAATAATACCTACATACCTATTTACATACGTCCTATTCGATTTGCCTGAAATTTGGTATATAAATTTGCCTATATTAGTATTTACGATTATTTTTTTTCCGGGAAGTAGACCAGATACGGGCTGTGAATGGGATTAGGACTAGGAGTAGGACTGAGACTCGGAGTGAGACTGGGACTTGGAATGGGACTGGAACAAAATATATACCACCCTCTGGGACTGGCAATAAGGAATGAAGAAGAATGGGAAAAACTTCAGAGAAGAGAAAACAGGGAAAGAGGCTGACAAAGAGATAGAGTGTCAGATAAGAAACTTTTTGCAATTTCTACCCCATTTTAACAGCTATAAGCTTCAAATTTCACCAATTGCTTACAAATATAATATATATTGTTATGTAAAAATATCATAGAGATCGGTGATATATATAATATATATATGATGTTATATATAGTATATATACATATTTTTTTTGCAATTTCATCCCCATTTTAACAGCTATAAGCTTCAAATTTCACCAAATGCTTACGTGTATAGCATATATTGATATCTGAAAAAATCATTGAGATCAGTGGTATACATAGTATATATCTCATACAACCGATTGTTCAGATAAGAAACTTTGCGCAATTAGTGCCCCCATTTAACAGCTAGAAGCTTCAAATTTCACCAAATGCATATATTGTTGTCTAATAAAATCATAGAGATCGGTAATATATATATTATATACTCCATATAAACTGTCATTTTTGCCTCTTTTTTCATCAAATTTCATCAAATAGTTACGTTTACGTCATATATTTTTGAATTACCTGATTCGTAGTAATAGTTCTTACATGCAGACCACAAAAAACGTGAAGCTTTGCATCCTCACACAAAGTACCTACCTATTTTTACACCTTTCATGAAAATTAAATGGTATATTAATTTCGTTACGAAACCCAAAATTGTAAGTCTTTAAAGGAAAACAGATAGACCCACCAATAAGTATGTCCGTCTGTCTGTTTGTATGCAAAATAGTCCCTCAATTTTTGAGATATCTTGATAAAATTTGGTGAGCGGGTGTATTTGTATGTCCGATTAGACATTTGTCGGAACCGGCTGGATCGGACCCCTATAGTATATATCCTCCATCCAACCGATTTTTCAGAAAAAGAGGATTTTTGTCATATCTTCCTCAACTTAACAGATTGAAGCTTCAAAGTTCACCACATACTTTCGTATATTGCAAGTATTGTTGTCTGAAAAAATTGATGAGATCGGTCGTATATATAGTATATATCCCCCACAACCGATTGTTCAGATAAGAAACTTTTCGTAATTACTGCCCTATTTTAAGAGCCAGAGGCTTCAAATTTCAACGAATGCTTACGTATATAGCATATATCGTTGGCTGAAAAAATCATAAAGATCGGTGGTATATATAGTATATATATATAATATATATATATTTTTTCGCAATTTCAGCCCCATTTTAACAGCTAGAAGCTTCAATATTTCACCAAATGCTTACGTATATAGCATATATTGTTGTCTGAAAAAAATCATAGAGATTGGTTGTATATATAGTATATATCTCATACAACCGATTGGCCAGATAAGACACTTTTCGCAATTTCTACACCATTTTAACAGCTATAAGCTTCAAATTTCACCGATTGCTTAGTATATAGTAAATATTGTGTTGTAAAAATATCATAGAGAGCGGTGATATATATAATATATATATGATAGTATATATATATAGTATACATATATATATTTTTTTTTCAGTTTCAGCCCCATTTTAACAGCTAGAAGCTTAAACTTTCACCAAATGCTTACGTGTACTGCATATATTGATGTCTGAAAAAATCATTGAGATCGGTGGTATACATAGTATATATCTCATACAACCGATTGTTCAGATAAGAAACTTTGCGTAATTTCTGCCCCGTTTTAACAGCTAGAAGCTTCAAATTTCACCAAATGCTTACGCATATAGCATATATTGTTGTCTGAAAAAAGCATAGAGACCAGTGGTATATATATTATATATCTCATACAACCGATTGTTCAGATAAGAAACTTTGCGCAATTTCTGCCCCATTTTAACAACTAGAAGCTTCAAATTTCACTAAGTGCTTATGTATATAGCATATATTGGTGTCTGAAAAAATCATAGAGATCGGTGTTATATATATTATATACCCCATATAAACTGTCATTTTTGCCCCTTTTTCACGGCTAGAAACTTCAAAATTCATCAAATAGTTAAGTTTACGTCATATATTGTTGAAATACGTGATTCATAGTCATAGTTTTTACACGCAGACCACAAAAAACCTGAAACTTTACATCCTCACACAAAGTACCTACCTATTTATTTATTTTAAAAATCGTTTAGGTCTGTACATCTGTTCACTATATATTTCTTATCTTATAGATCCGATTATTTGGAGATTACGAACGGGATAAGGTTATTGTTCAGCCCCATTCATGAAAGGTGTGCCGAAGACTGTCCCGTCCTTACTTGTTTCATTTAATATACAACGTGAAATTTAATGTAATATCTTTGTAGCAAATTTATTTATTTTTTGTTCGCTATAAGACGTGCTATATCTAAAATGAGCATAAAATCTGCAAATGCAAAAAACATTTGGGTCAAATTTGCAATTAATTGTTATAAATAAATAAATTTAGTGAGTTTGAACAAAAGTTGACTGACTCATTATTTCTGATTTCATTTTTTTAAAGCAACTAAAATGAAAAACAAAGAATCTATTAAATAAAGACCTATGCTTTTACGTGTAAGTAAAATTTGTACAAAAAATAGGCCGTTTAAGTTATTACTTCTGATATATATTTGCATAAATCCTAACATATATGTATTTACATTAACCTGGAATTACTCATAAATAACATATGTACATACTTAAGCATACATAATGAATTCAGTTAAATATGCGTTATATTTATACATATGGAGTACATACATATTTACATCATATCATCATACTCGTACCTTTAAGTTATTGTTTTAGTTTAATAAATGTTAGTTGCATTAAAAAGCCTTTTGACTCGGACGTATCAACTGGCGACGAGATTTCAAATACGAAACCCGTGTGTTAAAAATAAATATAATTGTAACATTATTTTATGTTAACTCGTAATAATGGCGGAAAACGCATTTTTCAAGCAACTCCTCGAGCAACAGCAAAGTTTTACACAAAAAATGCTCGAATCGCAAAAGACATGGATGGAGTCTGTCTTAAAAGACAAAGCTAAAGGGACAGGAGAAAACTCTTTGGTGACATCCTTCCACGCATTTAATAAAGATCTCCAAAGTTGGGATTCATATTTGGAGCAGTTAGGCCAACATTTCATTGCATATAATGTCACTTCATCAGAAAAGATGAAGTCTTTCTTCTTATCGTGGATGGGCAGTGACACTTTAGATCTATTAAAAAAGTTATTTGGCAGTCAAACCTTGCAAACTTACAGTTAAGCTGACCTAACGGTGAAACTGTAAGACCATTTTAAAAGAGAGGTTCATGTTATTTCTACACGCTACAATTTCAATAGATGTAGTATGAAGCCAAATCAACGCTACAAAGAGTGGGTGGCTGATTTACGCGGCTTAGCAAGAGAATGCAACTTTGTGTGCAGAAGTGCTAATTGCAATTATGAATATGCAGATGAGATGATACGTGACATCATAATATTACATACTCCTCATGAAACCGTCCGAGCTGCGGCATTACAAAAACTCCAGCCAACGTTAGCAGAAGCCGAATCTTACGAAAGCACAACAACAGCGGTGCAAACTCTTAAAGAGAATTTAAAAGAGAAACTACACCACTCCTAAATGCGGTTAGCAGTGCAAAAAAATCATCTCGTACATCCCGCACCAAAAACAATAAACAGAATTTGTATAAATCATGTGCAAGCTGCTCCGCGAGCAATGTCGTTTCAAAGACGTTGTATGCTGAAAGTACGGTAAGGTAGGCCATATAGCACCTGTATGCATGTCGAAAGACACCAGCAAGCATACAAAGCAAAGCAACAGTAAAACACAATCTCAGCAAAAAATTGCAAAGAAAAGTGAAAAATCCAAAGGCAATGTCGATACAATCGAAACGATTTATACCTTAACCGGAATTTTTAAGCAGCAGAAAAATAAAAACTGTATAAGTTTAAGATTAAACAAATTAATTAATTTTCAAATGGATTCCGGTGCAACCGTTTCTATAATTACACTAGAAAGATATGAAATTCTTAATAATCCACCGCTTAGCCCATGTAAACGCTCATTGTTTAGTTTTGGTAACAAAAAAATAAATACCCTTGGCGAATTTACAGTAAGCGTTATATGTGGCGCAAAGCAAAAAGAAATTTATCTTTTTGTCGCAAGAGTGCACGGGGATAGCAATCTGTTTGGCGCAGATCTGTTTCAGGTCTTTGGTTACAAAATACAACAAGTTCTCTCCGTCGACGACGCAACTCCTAAAGTTGATGCAATTCTAAATAAATTTGGCAAAGTGTTTGAACCTGAAGTGGGAACTGTTACCAATTTTATAGCTAGTATCAATTTAAACCTTGGGGCTCAGCCTAAATTTTTTAAAAGCCGACCTATTCCCTTTTCACTAATGACCAAATTCAAAAGTGAAGCTAATCGACTAGTTGAAGCTGGAATTTGGAAACAAGTCCAATTTAGTGAATGGGCTTCGCCTATAGTACTCGCTACAAAGCCCGATAGTTCCATTCGTATATGAAGCGATTTTAAAGTATCAATAAATAAACAAATCGATGTAGAACGGTATCCATTACCAACGCGCGAAAACTTGTTATATGTAATACGGTATGGTAAGCAATTTTCTAAAATAGACTTGAAAGACGCCTACTTGCAATTAGAGTTAGACGAAAAAGCCAAGAGATTGCTAGTAGTGAATACGCCTCTGGGACTGTATCGATATCAGCGGATGTCATACGGAATTGCTAGCGCACCGGCTATATTTCAAAAATTTTTGGAGCAACTTCTTCAAGGGATTGAAGGCTGTGCCAACTACTTGGACGACATTATCGTTACCGCACCCACAGTCGATGAACATATCCAGAGACTGCATGAAGTCTTCACACGATTGGAGGCGAGTGGTCTCAAGTGCAAGAGGGAGAAGTGCGTTTTTCTCCACGACGAAATAGAATATTTGGGAAGGCGAATAAGTGCTAGTGGGGTTTCTCCGGATGAAGGAGTCGTAGAAGCGGTAAAAAAGCTACGACGTCCACAAAATATAAAAGAGCTTGAATATTTTTTAGGTAAGGTCGACTACTACCATCACTTCATACCGAATTTTTCAGATATTGCTGCGCCTCTTAATCAACTCCCGCGAAAAAATTAACTTTTAAATGGCAAAGCGCACAAAAGCATGCCTTTGAATCTTTAAAAGATTCAATAGTAAAAGCCACTCAATTAGCACATTATCAGGAGAACCTTCCACTGCTTCTTGCCACTGATGCGCCGTCATACGGCATAGGTGCCGTAATTTCCCATTCTTACCCCGATGCCACTGAGAGACCAATAGCATTTGCATCAAAGACTCTTGACCAACATCAGGTCAAATACAGCCAGATCGAGAAAGAGGCATTATCTATTGTATTTGGGGTACAACGTTTTCACCAGTACGTGTGGCCGTAAATTTACGCTGATCACGGATCATAAACCGCTCGTGAGTATATTTAGTCCGGAAAAGCAGCTGCCTACCATGACCGCTCATCGCCTTCAATGCTGGGCTATTACCTTGATGGCATACAAATATGACATAAGGTATAAACCTACATCGCAACACGGAAACGCCGACGCCCTGTCACGGCTTCCATTTGCAACTGATCCGGAGTTCGACAAAAGCGAAGCTTGTTTGAATGTGGATAATTTTGAAACACCCGTAAACCCAAGATTAATATTGGAACACATCAAACTAGATGATGCTCTTATGAAAGTTCGAAGCTTCATACGTAATGGTTGGCCAGAGCACTTATCAAGTAGTGATTCGTATATTTTGCCTTTTTTCAATAAAAACTGTCGTTAACTGTTAATAATGATATTGTATACTTACAGAGCCAAGCAAATCGAGTTGTTATTCCAACGTCGTTACGTAAACGAATTTTGCAGCTCTTACATGACGGCCACTGGGGCGTAGTCAAGATGAAGCAGCTTGCTCGCAGCCACTGTTGGTGGCCGGGTATAGATAAAAGTATCGAGAGTCTTGCCAAAGACTGTGAAATCTGCAAAACAAACTCATGTAATCCTGCTCGCGAATTCAGCAGTTGGCCCGAGGCTTCACGTCCATGGGAACGTGTGCACATAGACTTTGCCGGACCCGTGTTTAATCACATGTGGCTAGTGTGCGTAGATGCGTATTCACAATATCCATTTGTTACTCAACTAAAAACAACAACAACATCAGATACCATTTTAGCTCTCTCTGCTATATTCGCTATTGAAGTACTTCCCGAAACGTTAGTTAGTGACAATGGGCCGCAACTGACAGCTGACCTTTTGAAAGAATTTTGTGCCATTCCACCCGGCATCCAACGGACTAGCTGAACGATTTGTACGCACTTTTAAAGCGGCAATGGTAAAGAACTTACAGGATGGCTTGTCGATTCCATCTGTGTTGATAAAATATCTTTCAACATATCGTTCAATGTCTAATGCTGAAGGTAAGACACCTGCTCAACTGTTGCATGGCCGCGAGATGCGCACACTGCTGTTTCAAACACTGACATGTACTCACAGAGAACGTAGCAAAAAAGGAAACGCTAAATTTAAATTTTCGCAATTGGTTTACATGCGGAATTATGCGCGCGGACCTAAGTGGATAAAGGGTAAAATCGCCAGAGTTCTCGGAAAAATGATATACATCGTATATTCCCCGATGGGGTATCACAAACGACACCAAAACCAACTCAAAGAAAGGAGCGAAGATCATGTTACCACCCAACCTATTATAGATGCCACTGTACAACGGCGTTCGTCATGTGCGGGTATTCCCGCTGAGCGTCACAGTTCCGCCGCCGATGAACAGAACACCTCTCTCCGTGAAGCATCTACAGCTGAACCACTTCGTAGAAGTAAGCGTAACCGAAACCCGGTCGATCGGTTTATGGCGGAAGATTTTCGAAAATAGACGATGGAGAATTTATATATATTTGCAAGTGCCCATTAATATTCTCACTTTAGATAAATCCTAACATATATGTATTTACATTAACCTGGAATTAATCATAAATAACATATGTGAATACTTAAGCATACATAATTAATTCAGTTAAATATGCGTTATATGTATACGTATGGAGTACATACATATTTACATCATATCATCATACTCGAACCTTTAAGTTATTGTTTTAGTTTAATAAATGTTAGTTGCATTAAAAAAGCCTTTTGACTCGGACGTATCAACTTCTCTTTAAAGTTTTTTTGTGCGCTAACAATTATTTTAGAACAACTTTTTAAGGATTTGGGTACAGACCAATATAGGTAATTGGCAACAATGGGAAACAATATTTTATTTGAACTGAAAATGAGTGAAGCATTAGTTCTCTCACCGTTTGGCGGGTATGAATATATACATATTTTGAGTGTGCGCGAGAGACTGTAAACTACAAACATTCACATCAATAATTCAATCATTATGTATCTACATAAACGAATAAATAATTGCGTCTACATATATGTAACATGTACGTATACGAGCAGCGGAGTCAATGCACTACCCCATGCATATATCTGAGATACTCCTATAAGCATGAAATGAGAAAAACTATAAAATTGTGCAATTTTAGTTATAGCTGAGAAGTTTGAGAGCTCATGGACAATGCTAGTAGATTCCAGAAAATGCGAACGAGGAAACCAAAGAGTATAAAAGGCGACAGATGTAGAGGTGCTGTAATTCAATTTGATTTGAGTTGTCAAGCAGTTACGACTAAGACGATATCTAGCGAGAAATAGCAGTATTATTTTGAATAGTAGAGTTTCATTGAGCTATCAATCAGTGTGGTTATTAAGCAAGCTATTCGTTGCACAGTTTGAGTGTTGTTGTGAAGTACTTTAATAAAGGCCATTTTGCATTATTACAAATTGGAGTTATTTATTCAACAGTTTAGTGATTCGAACTTAGCAGATGATTGCAAATAAGAGAATTTGCAAGTAAATTCGTTACAATTGGTGTCCGAAGAGGAATTGTTGAATAAATTCCAGAGGACAACAAGGACATGGCAAAGTTCAGTGAATTGAAGATCCAGCAACTAAAGAAGGAGTTTGAGAGCCGTGGATTGAATACAACCGGCAATAAGATCGAACTTCAAACACGGCTACGAGAGGTAATGGAGTTGGAAAGAATTGATGTGGACGAGTATGTCTTTTATCCCGATGTGGAAGAGCCAGCGACTAAATTGGAAGAGAAGATAGAGACTCCGAATCCATTGGCGAGTGTAGACACTAACGCGATACTAGCAGTGCTGAAGCAAATGTCGTCACAAATATCAACCGATATGTCAACACAGCTCGAAGTGCAAAAGACAGATATAACATCTCAACTGGAATCGCAGGAGACACGCATAACATCCAAGATGGAAAAACAACTAGAATCACAGGAAAACCGTATAACATCGAAGATTGAGGCACAAGAAACGCGTATGTCAGAAATGTCGACACAGATAACATCTAAGATGGAAACACAATTGGAAGAACAGAAGACATATTTGGCATCACAACTGGAAGCGCAAGAGGCACGTATATCTGAAATGTCGGCACAAATTGAGGAACAGGTATCATCGCAGCTCTTTGTGATACTGGAATAGCAGGGTGCAAAAATTTTACAACTCGAGGACAAAATTGATGCCGAAAAAGAAGCGTTAAAAGGTCGCATGGAGCAGTTACAACTAAACTGCTCAGCTGTTTCAGCAAGCAATCCAAAGGTAAAAACATCATCATTTGACGGTTCTGTTCCCTTCCAGGTCTTCAAGCTACAGGTGCTGCACTGTTCGTGGCATTGAAGCGGCCAGCAGCGGAAATCCTACAGACGATTCCCGAAGGAGAGCGGAAGAATTATGAAGCATTGATGGCTGCTGTAGAACGACGTTATGGAAGCGAGCATAGAAAATAGATATTACAAATTGAGTTGCAAAACCGCTACCAAAAAGCAAATGAGACATTGCAGGAGTTTGCTTCAGATATTGAAAGATTGGCTCATCTTGCAAATGCGGACACACCCGTGGAATACACTGAAAGGGTAAAAATCCAGAGTTTCATAAATGGCATACGGGACGTGGAAACGAAGCGAGCTACATACGCAAACCCAAAGCTAACATTTGCTGAAACGGTATCACATGCATTGACTCAGGAAACGGCCTCACTATTGAGTAAACCAGCATACAAAGCTCATCGTGTGGAAGTGGAAAGACCAGATTGGGTAGACACAATTTGGGAAGCACTGAAGGGATCACAACAGAAAAATGCCGGAGTTATTAAATGTTTCAAGTGCGGCAACCCAGGTCATATTGCACGACATTGCAGCAGCGGTCCCAATAGCTCCAACAATGTGGGTGGTCGTAAACGCAGAGCAGAAGGTGATGAGCAAATCTCCAAGACCACTCAATCGTTAAACTAAATCGAGTCAGCCGCAAGGGGCGACAGCTGGCTCCCGCAATTGAATGCCCCATAATCTCTATCTCGCAGATTGGAAGAAGATCGAGCAATCTTACTGTTGGAGGACATGTGGACGGAAAAGAACGTTTACTGACTGTAGATACGGGTGCATCTCATTCCATCATTCGAGCGGATTTAGCCAACAATAAGATCAGACCATTGCTTGGAGCAAGATTACGTACAGCCACGGGAGAGGACACCCAGGTAATTGGAGAAGTAGAATGTGAAGTCGCAATTGGGAACGTCACGGTGGTACACAATTTTATAGTGGCAGAAAGTGTTGATGAAATCATAATTGGAGTGGACTTCTTAATCGACCAGGGCATCAAGATCGACATGCAAAGCAAGACGATGCGATATAAAAACATGGATGTACCACTTAATTTCGGCTACGAGAGAGGCTACAGCAGTAAACGAGTGCTGGTGGAAGAGAGTCAGCAAATACCACCAAAATCCGAAGCAGTCATCTGGGCAAAGGTTGAT
This sequence comes from Eurosta solidaginis, assembly GCF_040869045.1. Lineage (NCBI taxonomy): Eukaryota > Metazoa > Arthropoda > Insecta > Diptera > Tephritidae > Eurosta > Eurosta solidaginis. The sequence continues at coordinate 13,903,886 of NC_090324.1, forward strand.
GGAGATTGTGGGACAAACAAATTGTGGGTTGTCGAAGCAGGAAACAAATCAGTAGTAAACATACTTGTAGGAAAAACCCTGGCTATGACAAAACAAGATGGCCGTATTCCGGTAAGAGTACTCAATGAGTTCAAGTCACCACTCAAGCTGACTAAAGGAGCTATTTTGGGAAGATGCCAAGAGGCTGAAGTAGTTATTAACTGTGAACAGCTCCAGGAACACGTTTCAGCTAGTAATACTGATCTTTCAAATGACATAACGGCATGGTCGCAGGGGCTAGAGGAAGCATATCAGAGAGAGGCAAAACAACTGCTCCTAAAGTACGCGAACATATTTGACCAGGATGATTCTAAACCAGGCCGAACCAACGTTGTGAAACATCAAATTGACACTGGAGATGCGAGGCCGATCCGTCAAGGTCCACGTAGTGTTCCACTGGTGAAGCGGGAAGTTGTGAGTCAAATCATTCAAGAAATGAGCGACAGCGGCGTCATCAAACCATCAGCTAGTCCATGGAGCTCACCGGTAGTACTTGTAAAAAAGAAGGATGGAAAAATGAGGTTTTGCGTGGACTACCGGAAGTTGAATGACGTAACGAAAAAGGATAGCTACTCATTGCCAAGAATTGACGACACTCTGGACTCGCTATCTGGTATGAAATGATTTTCCACGCTGGACTTGAAAAGCGGCTACTGGCAAGTGGGGGTGAAGGAGGAAGATAAAGAGAAAACAGTCTTCAGTGCCGGTGATGGTCTTTGGCAATTTACAGGGATGCCTTTTGGACTTTGTAATGCACCAGCTACTTTTGAGAGACTCATGGACCAGGTACTGAAAGGACTACATTGGAAAACATGCTTGGTGTACCTGGACGACATCATCGTATTGGGCAAGAGTTTTGATGAACATCTTAAGAACTTGGAGGAAGTTTTCCAAAGAATAGCTAGCGCTGGTCTGAAGTTAAGTCCAAAAAAGTGTGCGCTGTTTAGAAAGGAAGTAAATTATTTAGGTCACAAGGTAACGACAGAGGGCCTCTGCACTGCGAACGAAAAAATAGAGGCTGTAAAGGATTGGCCAAGACCACAGAACCTACATGAATTAAGAAGTTTCCTTGGGCTGTGCACATATTTCCGCCGATTTGTACCAAATTTTTCCAGCGTAGCCCATAGCCTCCATGAGCTTACAAGAAAAAATAAAGCTTTTTAATGGAAGAAGGAGCAAGAAGTGGCTTTCCAAACATTGAAGGAGCGTTTGTGCACTGCCCCAATGTTAGCATATCCGATTCCAGTAGCAACATTTATTCTAGATACAGATGCGAGTGGATATGCTATAGGAGGCGTTTTATCACAACTGCTCCATGGACAGGAGAAGGTAGTTGCATATTAAAGCCGTTCGATTGGAAAACCAGAGAGGAACTACTGTGTTACGCGGTGAGAGCTGTTGGCATTGGTAGAGTGCATTAAACATTTTCACAAATACCTCTACGGCCAGCGATTCCGTGTCAAGACAGATCACGCAGCGTTGAAATGGCTTCTGCATTTCCGTAATACGGAAGGACAATTGGCACGGTGGATCAAGCGACTACAAAGCTATGACTTTTCCATTGAGCATCGAAAAGGTAGTACCCATGGAAATGCCGATGGAATGTCACGAAGGCCATGTAGTTTGGAATGCAAGCACTGACATTATAGATGTCCGGCTAATGACTATAACGTGTACGGATGAATGGGACAAGGAACAACTAAGAAAGTGTTAGCTAGAGGATACAGATCTGTCACATGTTATGCAAGGGCTCGAACGAAACGTAAGACCAAGCAGAGAGGAGATGTCAGCAGAGACTCCCATTGCGAAGTCATATTGGGCACAGTGGAACAGTTTAGAATTGATATCCGGTTGCTTGCATCGAGTATGGGAGAGTGAGGATGGTCAATGCAAGAAGAAACTGATAGTTGTTCCCAGGAAGAGGATTCCTGACGTGCTCAGCGATTTGCACAATGGTCCAAGTGGAGGTCATCTTGGAATCACGAAGACACTCGAGAAAATTAAGCAGAGATTCTATTGGGTTGGTTGCCGTCAGTCGGTCACCGAGTGGATTGCCAATTGCGAAATATGCAACAGAGAGAAAGGGCCCAAAACCCGAAGTCATGGCCAGATGAAGCAGTATATTTCAGGTGCACCATTTGAAAGGATCGCCATGGATGTCGCAGGTCCATTTCCTACTAGCAACCGCGGAAACAAATACGTACTGGTGGTTATGGATTATTTCAGTAAATGGCCAGAGGTATACCCAATCCCAAACCAAGAAGCAGAAATAGTAGCAGAAGTGGTTAAAAACGAATGGGTTGCAAGGTATGGTGTACCAATGGAGTTACATTCTGACCAAGGCAGGAATTTTGAATCAGCTGTGTTCCAAGAAATGTCTAAGAAGTTGGGCATTCGAAAAACATGGACAACTGCATTGCATCCTCAGTCCGATGGTGTGGTGGAACGTTTCAATAGAACATTGGAGAAGCATTTAAGGAAAGTAGTAGACACGTACCATAAGGACTGGGATACACACATATCATTATTCTTGATGGCCTACCGATCGGCAGTACATAACACAACGGGCCAAACTCCCGCAAAGGTAATTTTTGGCAATGACCTTCGACTGCGAGCTGATTTGAAGTATGGGATAGATGCCGATGCGGAGAGGAATGTCAAGAAATCCACTGGTTTCTTGGAAGAAGAGCTGAGAGAGATACACGATCTGGTAAGGCAACGAGCAAAGATTATGAGTGACAAGATGAAAGCGAGGTACGATAAAGCAATTAATTCGGAAGGGTTTCAGGAAGGAGATTTGGTGCTGCTATACAACCCACAACGAAAAAAGGTTTGTCCCCGAAATTGCAGTGTAACTGGGAAGGCCCATACAAAGTTGTAAAACGGATCAACGATGTAGTGTACCGCATACAAACCACTACCAAACAACGAACCAAAATGAAAGTGGTTCATTTGGAGAGATTAGCAGTGTTTAGATCGAGAGATTTGTCTGATCGGGACGATCAGACTTAGGTGGAGGGCAGTGTCACGGATATTGGCATCACTAAGCTATACCATCACTAAGGCGATGCTAAGGCCATGCTAAGTGATATTTACGTCAATAATCAAATCATGTATACACATATATAAGGCAGCCGAGAGATGTCACACACAGATGCATTTACTTATACGCCTATGTGTGCGCGAGAGACTGTAAACTACAAATATTCACATCAATAATTCAATCATTATGTATCTACATAAACGAATAAATAATTGCGTCTACATATATGTACCATGTACGTATACGAGCAGCGGAGAGTCAATGCACTAACACATGCATATATTTGAGATATTCCTATAAGCATGAAATCAGAAAAACTATAAAATTGTGCAATTTTAGTTATAGCTGGACAATGCTAGTAGATTGCAGAAAATGCGAACGAGGAAACCAAAGAGTATAAAAGGCGACAGATGTAGAGGCGCTGTAATTCAGTTTGATTTGAGTAGTCAAGCAGTTACGACTAAGACGACATCTAGCGAGAAATAGCAGTATTATTTTGAAAGTCAGTTTCATTTAAGCTAACAGTTTGGTTATTCAGCTATTCGTTGCACAGTTTGAGTGTATTGGAAATATTTTAATAAAGGCCATTTTTCCATTATTCAATATTGGAGTTATTTATTCAACAGTTTAGTGATTCGAACTCGTCAGAAGATTTCAAATAAGAGCATTTGCAGTAAATTCGTTACATTATTAATATATAGATAGTGGGTAATATACTACCTATGCAATATTTCCACCTAAAATCGAAAAGGTTTTTGGGTCGTTCTTTTTTTTCGTTTAATATACAACGTGAAATATTCCGATTCAATCAAATTGCATTTAAATAATAATAAACTAAGTTGAAATAAAAGATAATATAATAAAATAAAATAAGAAATATCAAAATGAATTAACATAAAAGACAATATACAAATTTTAATGCAATATTTTTGTAGCAAATTTAATATACAACGTGATAAAAGATAATATAATAAAATAAAATAAGAAATATCAAAATAAATTAACATGAAAGACAATATATAAATTTGAATGTAATATCTTTGTGGCAAATTTATTTATTTTTTGTTCGCTATAAGACGTGCTATATCTAATATGAACATTAAATCTGAAAATGCAAAAAACATTTGGGTCAAATTTGCAATTAATTGTTATAAAGAAATATATTTAGTGAGTTTGAACAAAAGTTGACTCATTATTTCTGATTTAAGTTTTTTAAAGCAACTAAAATGAAAAACAAAGAATCTGTTAAATAAGGACCTATGCTTTGACGTGCAAGTAAAATTTGTCCAAAAAAATAAGCCGGTAAGTTATTACTTCTCTTTAAAGTTTTTTTGTGCGCTAACAATTATTTTAGAACAATTTTTTAAGGATTTTGGTACAGACCAATATAGGTAATTAGCAACAATGGGAAACAATATTTTATTTGAAATGAAATTGAGTGAAGCATTAGTTCTCTCATCGTTTGGCGGGTACGAATATATACATATGTAGAGATGAAACATTTGAGCAACGCGACAATGCATTTGAACTGAAAATGAGCGAAGCGTAGTTCTCTCACCGTTTGGCGTGTACAAATATATACATATGTAGAGATGAAACATTTGAGCAACGCGACAATGCAGCATTTGGAGCTTTGTACTCAGGGGGGTTTGTGAACATAATGCATCCTAAAGATGGCAATTTCGATAGTTGCACAGATTTTCGAATTTACAAAAAACAGTATCTATTAATTATAAACAAATAAAGTAATATTTGTTAACAAAAATAGGCCTATGCACTGCGGCTGATCAATACGAATGGATTCATATTACTTTTATATGATTGTACTTATGCTAAGTATGCGAAACAGCCTGTCAATTGATTGTATGGAAATTTTGTTAGCGTATTAATATATAGATAATGAAATCTCTATCTTTATTAATGACGAAGACGGGGAAAATATCAATACTGAAATGTTACCTGTTTTCCAAGAATCGCTGGCCATCTCGTCTGAAGATGAAATAGAAAATGATTATGCTGACAAGATTACTTCTTATAAAGAGGGTTACTAAGCTATAAAAAATATTAAGGATTTTTCTTTAAATCACAGCGACCTTAGGGGTGTTGAACTGCTAACTGATATTCAACCACATCTTCAAGATTTTGAAATTAAAGGAAAAACTCGCCTAGCGAAAATTTCTGACTTTTTAAATTATTTTGAATATTTTGAACACAAAACTTTATTCTTTTATTTATGAACAAATCTTTATGAACCTCCTAACTCAGTTTTATTTGTATGTATTAATATTCCTGTTTTGGAAATAAAACTGTTTAAACATTCATGAATAATACTTTTCTAATAAGCGGATACCTCTCATAAGCGGACAAATTTGGCAGTCTCTTAGGTGTCCGTTTAAGAGAGAGTGCACTGTACTTAATATATATTTTGAAAGCCGTTTTTTTTCTGGACCGCAAAGCTCGAGAACGGCTGAACTGATTGAGATGAAATTTTGAGCATAGATTTGGTGGTGGCTGAACATTTATAGGCTAAAAACTGCTAAGATTTAGAAACGTTTTTGAGATATCGACCAAAATGTGGACCAGGGTAACCCTAAAATGTGGTCTTGCGATATGAGTACCAAACGATAGGTATCGACGATGGTTTTAATGCAGAGTTGATTTCATTTCAATATCTGGCTTAGTTTGCGAGATATCGACCAAAATGTGAACCACGATAACTCTGTAATGGTTATCAAACGATAGGCATTGACGTGGATATTAATGCAAGGTAGTTTTAATTTTGTTACCTTAGTTGGTTTGGGAGATTTCGAAAACGTTGACCCGGGTAACCTCAGAAGGTTTATATACATATATTATGGGTATCAAAGAAAAGGTATTGACGGTTACATCTATAAAAAACCGTTTTTATTTGAATATTTCTTATTTTTGGGGATATTAATCCAAATATGAGGGTGAAGGTGAGGGTGAGGGTGGAGTAGAATGAGAATGGGAGTTAGGGGAAGCAGCAGAGGGGAGAGTAATCAAAAGCGCCGCGAAAGGAGATGATAAATCCACACCTGCATTTATTTACTTGTGATGAGGATTCCAATTTTTTTTGGCTGTCCAATCGTTATGTCATTGACTATAATGTCACTGTATCAGCTGTTATTTAAAAAATATGAATTTAGTTTTAGACAATTCGTTACGATTTTAGGCTTGGTTTAAATTTAATATTTGCATATAAGTATTTTTTACTTTTGTGAAAGTTTACGTAGCGAATGTGTCTGCATTCGAAAAATAACTTAAAATCAGTGAAAGTTAGTTTTTACGAATTGAAAAATGCCGCAAGTGCGAACGATACTATCCTGGAAAACACCGCACAAAATATCAACGGCTGCTTCATATCGTGTAGAAGAGCGGGTGCGGGCTTATTTGTTTTACAATATATGCGCGTTTGATTACCACGCAAATATATATAGATTATCCTAATTCAAAAGACCTTCAAATAGGAAGAATGAATGTAGTTTGTATTGTATCTTCAGGAGCCACCGGATCCGCTAACGTCCCTAATTTTTGGTAATCATCCATTATCAAATCATTTTATAAATAATGCAAGAAAGTAAAATAGCTTATTTCAAAGGTCGTCTTTGGGTACACATGAGATAAAAGAAGGCAATTTCATGCCGACATACAAAATTCAAGGGAAGGTATACCACCTCATTGGATCATTATTGCCAGAACCGGAACAAATTTATTTTATTTCTGAAGCTGGCCAAACATCTATTCGCTCAACTATGAATCCTTCGTTAAATGAGGAAGTTATTGAAATGCTTCAAAATTTATTGCACATGTATAATTCATTAATTTCATGCTTTAACTTCAATATCGAACGTATGTCCACGCCCGAGTCCGCAAATGATTTTCGGTTAGTTATGCACGCGGACAAATTATCGGCTAATGATCACAGAGGACGATATAATGCACCTTTAGTAAATGAAGTAGCCGTCCTTTTGATAGACGAAGAAAAGGGGCCTAGATATATTGTATTGCACTGTCGCACAGGGCAACTCCAACGAGTCTCTGAGCTACATCGAGCGTATGATATCTTCAATATCCGACCATGTTTGTAGAAGACTGATACTGTTTGAACATGCCAAATTGTGATCAAATAAAATATATATTGCATGCAGTTCTATGCTCACCGGTTCACAGTACAGATAACTGTTTAAATCACCTTCATTATTTTAAAAATTTATTGAATCAATACTCCGTGGACATGATGGCAAAGATGATTTCCGAAAGATTGAATTTCATACGCAGAAATCCGCAAAAACTGCGTGCTGAAGAGTATATACACTTACGTGATGCTATCAATGAATATTCTAATATTGACCCTATTATGAGCATTTTTCGATCTTCGCTGGCTATCGAACATCGAAAATCGAATTTGAAATTGGTATTATCGCAATTTTATATCTAATTTTGAAGCGAATGGAAATTTGTTGTCGACGCTGTATCGAATTAGAAGAAAATTGTTTGGAACGCCAGTTTTTTGTGTTTATCTTCTACTTTTTTCTACCTAATAGAAATTTCAAACTACTTTTATTAATCGTATATAATGTAGGATGCTTTACTTTTATTAAAATTATTATCCACACAAAACTTATTTAAAAGAAAATGTTATATTTTCATGATGCATAATTGAATAATAATGAAATTTCTTGAAAATAGAAATATCAATATTGAAAATTAAAATATTGTAAAACATATTCAGCCCAATTCTAAACAATAATTCCGTGCGAGTTTTTTTCCTTCTTCCATTCCCATATTCTAAATAAAAATTCCTTGCGAGCTTTTTCCCTTCTCCCTTTCCTCCTTTTCTGAACAATGTTCGAAAAAGTGGAAACCGGTTATGGGAGAAAAGTAGGTATTATGAATGGGAGTGACGGATATTTCTCTGCCATTACTTAGGAGTTTTTTCACTTGATAAGTTAAAGGGAATGCATCGAAATAGTTAAACTTTTAGGAAAGAACACTAACTTGTACAAATTTGTGCTAAAATATGTACATTCTACCACAATATTCTTTATTTTAAGTCGAAAAGTATATCATAAGCAACGGAACAGCTCTTCTTATATTTGATGCAGCGCTCCAGAAATTGCGCAAAGATTTTTTAGGAAGGCTTAAATAGATTTTGGCATATGACGAAAGATGAATTCAACTCGACTTGGCCGCCAAAAAATTGCTTTGCTGAATGGAAGTAGGCAACTCCGGCGGATTTGTGTTATACCGCCGTCTTCTTATTCTTACGCTCCTCTGTTGATGTTGCTGTGGTACCAATCCATTACTCATTTCAGTGAATACCATATGAAATGAAATACTGTGCATTGTTTATACTTTATTTCTTAATTTCAAATAAATTCGCAACAATAATTAAACTTTTAAATTTTTTAAACAAAATAAGAAATGCGCAATGAGAAAATAATTGGAGGAATTTTTCCGCGGGAATAAAATATCCACGAGAACAAAATTCCGAGGGAATATTTATAATTGGGCTAATTAAAATTTCAAAGTTCAAAGTAACATAATAACAAAGTTAAATAAAAATAATTGAGTCAATATAATTTAAGAACCCTACATATAGGTCCAAGGTCGTGAATACAAAACAACTGCTTGGAAGACTGGTTTCAAAAATTGGACAAAATCCGTTTATAACAAAACGAACTTGCAGAATGGACCAGGTGGAAAAAATTCCGAGTGCATTCTCGTACCCGATGCTCAGTTGGGATAATCCCTAGCGCAAAATCTGAGAATTGTTGCCAATTTCAAAATGGTTGGAATAAACTTGGTTCTTGTGCATTGTTGCAGTCATTCATCTTTAATGGATAGCAAGTCCATGAACGCTTCTATGGTCATTATGAAGTTTAGTTTTTAACACATGTAACAACATGTTTAGAAAACTACAATTATGCGTTGAAATTAATTTCAGCGTTTTATACTTCTGGCTAGTATCCAGTACTTAAGTTATTTTCTTCATAATAAATAATTTTGCTTTTATTTTCTTTGACAGATGATGGGAATGTGCTTTTTAACGGTTGAATTTATCGAATTATCGAACAATGACACTAGTGTTGATCGAATAAGTGTCATAATACCGAAAGAAAATTCGTTCGATTAGCTCTTTCGACCACAGTCGAAGATCGAATTTGTCTCATAATAGGGGCCATTAATGTTTCTACTATAGACCAAAAAGTTATACTTCCATCTTCACTTATGGGCTCAGCGCGTTATATGCAGAAAAGAACACAAGACGCCATGACATACATATGTACGTCATTATGGACGCCCTGATTTATTTATAACTTTCGCATGTAATCCTGAATGGCCAGAAATAACTCAGAGCTTTTTGATTCACAAAAGTCATAAAATCAACTTGATATTATAGCTAGAGTTTTTAATTTAAAAATAAGTAAACTAATGTTAATTTTAACCAAAAAATGCATATTTCGAGAAGTTAGGTGCTCATGGTCTCAGTAGAATGGCAAAAACGTAGGTTACCGCATTGTCATATATTGCATTGGTTACAGACCAAAATTCAACCACACGAAATAGATAGCATTATTTGTGCTGAAATACCCAGCCAACGCGAGGACCCAATCCTATACGAAATTTTGTGCAAAAATATGATATATGGACCATGTGGACAACATAATATATTTTCCCCAGCATGGCAGATGGTAAGTGTGTGAAGGGATTTCCCCGCACTTATAGCGCGCTGAGACGCAGTCTGGCGAAGATGGCTACCCAACATACCATAGACGGTGTCCTGAAAACGGAGGTAATACTGCAGACCTTGATGTACGTGGAATTATGGCAAGGATAGACAATAGATGCGTAGTTCCTTATTGCCCTGTACTCCTGCGATGTTTTTCGGTACATATTATCGTTGAATACTGTCATTCCGTTAAAGCTATTAAATATATTTGCAAATATGTTAATAAAGGCACAGATGAAGCTACATTTTCTTTTCTAAATACTTCGTATGAGATTCAAAAATATCTCTACGGTCGGTATATAAGCATTTCAGAGTCTTTCTTTTTTGATTTTCTCATCCATGAGCGATATTCAACTGTTGTATACTTAGCAGTGCATTTAGAGAATGGGCAACGAGTGTACTTTTCGGAAGATAATATACACCGAGTTCTGGAAAACCGCCGTAAAACTACGTTGATGGCATTTTTTGAACTATGCGCTACCGATTCATTTGGGGAATCATGAAATGCCGTCTTATTATACGTGGATCAATAATAAATTTTCCAGAAGGAAGCGCAGAATATCTATTGAAGGTAACCCAGGGATTAAAAAGGATTAGGCGCTTGGTAGAGTTTACAATGTACACCCCAATCAAACGGAATGTTTTTACATACGTTTATTGCTTCACAATATTCGAAGTCCTACCTCTTTTGAAAGCTTGAGGACTGTAAATGGTGTAGTTTTCCCTACTTTTCAAGCCGCTTGCAGAGAACTACAACTTTTGGAAAAATCCCATAGCTGAGGCAGCACTTTTGCATTCGCCGCCAAGGCTAAGCGTGTTATTTTCTATTTTAATAGTTTTTTGTCAGCCGTCAAATGCTGAGTTTTTAAGGAACACGTTCAAGGATGACTTCTGTGAAGACTTCCTTTTCAATGAACGCAGAAGGGGTAGCGATCCCGATCTACAAATTTCTGAATATTTAATAAATCAAGGTTTGAAAAAATTTTACGACTATTATGATAATGATTGAATAAGCAGTTAACATTTCTTTTAAGGTCTGACTGACATCGAGGACAAAGTAATAGGCCTTTGCGAAAAAGATTTATCCAGTTTTGGGGTGCCTTCCCCAAATCGTGATATTCAATAACCGGAGTGCTCTTTTGAGACAATCCTGGGGCGTTCATATGACTTAAATTATTATATGACTACCTTCAAGCTAATATATCGAAAATGTTTTCGGATCAGCAGCTGACATATGATAAAGTCGTTGACAGCATTGAAAACAAAAGAAGGACAAGCATTTTTCTAAGATGCTCCTGATGGTTGTGGAAAAACCTTTTTACTTAATCTTCTTCTCGCATATTCCAGATGTAAAGGCGCTGGCTGCAGCATTATCGGGAATTGCAGCGACTGTTTTATCTGGTGGTCGAACAGCCCCTCCACTTTTAAATTACCCTTAAACGTGTCCCTCCAAGAAGAAAAGGTTTGTTCCATTCGAAAGAACGGGTCACTGGCTAAAATAATACAAGTGGCAATTCGTATAGTGTGGGATGAGTGTACAATGACTAACCGAACACATATTGAAGCAGTAGATCGTACATTAAAAGACCTGAGATCAAACGGCAAACCCTTTGGTGGGATAACGATCCTTTTGCAGGGGGTTTTCGTCAGACTTTGCCAGTAGTGGCGAAAGGAACTCGAACTGATATTGTCAAATCGTGCTTCAAGTCATCGTCATTATGGATTCACCTCGAAAAATTGTGTCTGCGAATAAACATGAGACCGCATCTTAACGGAACTATAAGTATATTTCCCCAGGATTTATTAGATACTAGCAGCCCGTGTGCGACGTTGCTCGCAAAACGGATGTTTATTATTGTACAAAATAATAACAAATTATACGTGAGATATGTTATTGATAATAGAAAAGAGAATTACTTTATATATATATATATATATATATATATATATATGTGATATTTATTTAATTCTATAACTTAAAGTACTTCCGAATACACTACATTTTTATACTCAGTTGAGCAGAGCTCACAGAGTATATTAACTTTGATTGGATGGTTGGTTGTACAGGTATAAATGAATCGAGATACATATATACTTCCATATATCAAAATCATCAGTATCGAAAAAAAATTTGATTGAACCTTGTCCGTCCGTCCGTCCGTCTGTCTCTCCGTTAACACGATAACTTGAGTAAATTTTGAGGTATCTTGATGAAATTTGGTATGTAGGTTCCTGGGCACTCATCTCAGATCCCTATCTAAAATAAATGATATCGGACTATAACCACGCCCACTTTTTCGATATCGAAAATTTCAAAAAATCGAAAAAGTGCGATAATTCATTACCAAAGACGGATAAAGCGATGAAACTTGGTAGGTGAGTTGAACGTATGACGCACAATAGAAAATTTGTAAAATTTTGGACAATGGGCGTGGCACCGCCCACTTTTAAAAGAATGTAATTTAGAAGTTTTGCAAGCTGTAATTTGGCAGTCGTTGAAGACATCATGGTGAAATTTGGCAGGAACGTTACTACTATTTCTATATGTATGCTTAATAAAAATTAGCAAAATCGGAGAACGACCGCGCCCACTTAAAAAAAATTTTTTTTAGAGTCAAATTTAAAAAAAAGTTAATATCTTTACGTATATAAGTAAATTATATCAACATTCAACTCCAGTAATGATATGGAGTAACAAAATACAACAATAAAATAAATTTTCAAAATGGCCGTGGCTCCGCCCTTTTTATTTAATTTGTCTGGGTTACTTTTAATGACATAAGTCGAACAAAAATTTACCAATCCTTGTGAAATTTGGTAGGGGCTAAGATTCTAGGACGATAACGGTTTTCTGTGAAAAAGGGCGAAATCGGTTGAAGCCACGCCCAGTTTTTATACACAGTCGACCGTCTGTCCTTCCGCTCGGCCGCCAACACGATAGCTTGAGCAAAAATCGATATATCTTTACTAAACTCAGTTCACGTAATTATCTGAAAAAAAATGGCCGAAATCCGACTATGACTACGCCCACTTTTTCGATATCGAAAATTACGAAAAATTAAAAAAATGCCATAAATCTATACCAAATACGAAAAAATGGATAAAACGTGGTAATTGGATTGGTTTATTGACGCAAAATATAACTTAAGAAAAAAAACTTGGTAAAATGGGTGTGGCACCTTCCATATTAAGTAAAATAAAATGGAAAAGTTTCGCAGGGCGAAATCAAAAGCCATTGGAATCTTGGAAGGATAACTGTTCGTGGTATTAAATATATAAATAAATTAGCGGTAGCCGACAGATGGTGGTCTGGGTCACCCTGGTCCACATTTTGCTCGATATCTCGAAAACGCCTTCACATATACAACTACCACCACTCCCTTTTAAAACCCTCATTAATACCTTTAATTTGATACCCATATCGTACAAACACATTATAGAGTCACCCCTGGTCCACCTTTATGGCGATATCTCGAAATCGCGCCCACCCATAGGACTAAGGCCCGCTCCCTTTTAAAATACTCATTAACACCTTTCGTTTGATACCCATAGTGTACAAACGCATTCTAGATTCACCCCTGGTCCACCTTTATGGCGATATCTCGAAAAGGCGTCCACCTATAGAACTAAGGCCCACTCCCTTTAAAATACTAATTAGCACCTTTCATTTGATACCCATATCGTGCAAACAAATTCTAGAGTCAGCCCTGGTCCACCTTTAAGGCGATATCCCTAAATGGCGTCCACCTATAGAACCATGGCCATCTTAAAATACTCTTTAATACCATCCATTTGATACACATGTCAAACAAACACATTCCAGGGTTACCCTAGGTTAATTTTCCTACATGGTGATTTTCCCTTACTTGGTCTCCATAGCTCTCAACTGAGTATGTAATGTTCGGTTACACACGAACTTAGCCTTCCTTACTTGTTAGTTTTATTATCTGCAGGTAGCAGTATAGTTTGATTCTGAGGATTCCCAGTTCTCGATATTGCAACATACAACTGCCCATGGGTGAAACATTCTGCTCGCCAGTGAATACCAACATTGTGGAAAGTTGGCCTTGTGATTTGTTGATTGTGACTGCAAAGGAAACCTTCACAGGAAATAGTAACCGTTTATATTGGAAAGGCATATCCGTTGGAATCATAGGCATGCGGGGTATGAACGATATCTCTCCGGCCGCAGGACCCGTGAGTATCATTGCCTCGAGGATATTGTTATGCATTCATTTTATTTGTAATGGGACGGTATGCCAGAGGGATTAAGCGAATTTAAAAATTCAGTAATAACGATGATTTGAAGCACGATTTTGTAACGACAGCGTTTCATCATAAGCATTGGTTCGAATGAATGGCAGCATGTATCTGTGACTACGTGTGATGTGTCCAGGTTCGTGTGTTTGTCGCAATATTGCGACAGCACAATGGCAACATTGTGCCTGGAGCAGATACAATGTTGCTGATGGCGTAGCAACACTGCAGTGAAGACACGAACCAAAATGGAAGCAACAACCACTACCAAAAGTAGTGAGGCTAGTAAACCCAACACACAAAAACAATGAGCATACAACCACATATAATTAGAAGCACCCAGCAGCAGCTACACGGCAATTACACAGTATTTTCAGCAGCCGCACATAAAAAGAGATAAATAGTAATAGATATTTTGATTTGTAGCAGCGCAACACCGTCAGACACTTACACATATACAGAGGTTGAATCAAACAAGAGCAACGAAATACAATTTTTACGCCACCGACCAACACAACACTTTTATGCGGGGAAACATATTAGCCAATCTCAGTCATCAACATCCAACCGGCGACACCAACGAAAGGAAGAATTCAATATTACTTAATATATGCACTTCGTCTCTGTAATTGGTATAATTAGCGAATTAATGTACAATAGAAAGTTACGTAGGGACAATAGGGTGAAAGGCTAAGATTTAATTGCTGTGCATAATGTCCTCTCCTTTTTTTGTTGTCTCTCCTATTTTACTAGTACTTTTTCTTCTTCTACTCCAACTAAAATTTTTCATCATATTGGTCTGTTCGACATTTATTAATTTTCGCTTCAATTCTCGTTTTCCTTTTGTTTTCTGCCCACTTTCTCACTCCCGCTCATGTGCTTATAGTTAGTCCAGCCACTAACGTCAGACCACCTACTTTTGAACTTCACATTCTGTAATTCCACATGAAGATGTTTTTTTACGCGGGTAAGCTTTTTCTAGTTTTAAGTTAGATATCTTGTTTTTTTTTTTTTTTTGCTTTTTGTAAATAACTCAGCACGTTTATTTTTTTGGATTTAGCATTGCTATTCCGAGTAGCAGTAGTCAGAGACTAAAGCACTTATAAACCAAGATCACAAGCGAATGACCTGGCTGAGTGACTGGGCTAGGCTAGCGAGAGGGTAGTACATGTATGCGTGTATGTTTTTTTTTTTCAGCGTACTCAGCACTTCTACTCAACTGCAGCGGCGCCGGTGGAGAACGAGTATTTGGGTGAGTGAAACTTAAAGATATCAACATTAAGACAAGAACGTATGTACACAAATTACCTTCGATCTCCTAATATGCCTGCAAAAGTAGAAGAGGAATTAACAAAGAAGAAAAATTGTAGACTTGATATGTGTACATACATAAATAAATGAAAAACATATTTAAGTTTAATTTAAGTCCAAACGAGGTTCTTTTGTGCTATGCAGTCTAAACACTTTTCTTGCTTGTGTTAAGTCAGGTCAAGGAATAGGGCTTAACCTTTTCGGTGTTTTTTTTTTTGGTGTGGCATTTAGCCTGATCGCGTGTAAATTGTATCTTAAAGACTTGAATTCACTGATAGTAGGTATTAGTATAGTCGGAAACAAAAGGCAATGGTTTGAACTTCAGTAGTGAAATTTTGTTAGTTTGTTATTTTTTTGTACCCTTTTGAATTGGAGTTTAACTTGCTAGGAAATATGTTAATGATAGTGCATTAAGGAGAGTAGGAATAAGTCTTGCTTAGTTTGAATTTATTTGAAGTTAATTAGAGTTTCTGTTTCACTAATTGAATTGTATAATAGTTCATTGGCATTAGGGTAGTCTAAGAACCAAGCGGCAGTTTTATTAGTTGAAAGTTAATTTAAGCTTTATGTAAGATTTTTCTTTATCGGTTATCTGTTGAATTCATGGTTTAAAATTCATGAATAAAATTGTTAGTATGTATGGATGAAAGGATGAACTGTCTTTCAATGTGCAGGGCTAAATTTAAGTCATTTGGTGTGAGGTGCTGCGCGTGGGCGCGACAAGGATAGGTGAAAGTGAGCATAGGGAAAATGACGTAATGATGGACAGACAGGCTAATGTCAGGCTTGGGGGCACTGTAATGTAATCAGGAGTCAGCACAGTGCCCACGGTGCGGTGAAAGGTGCACTGCAAAGGGAGGGTAGGTTCCATATGACAGGACAAGCCTCCATCTTTTTCTTCCCCTCATGCTTGCCCCCTTCTATCTTTGCCCATAACGTTTATTTATATCTTTTTCAGCATTTCCGCCTTTTTTCTTTACTAATCATGTAGGTGTGAACCTTTTTTGTTCATGTGGCTGCGGGTGAGGACGGTGGTGCAATACCCCGCCCAAGATGACGAGTTAGCCTGGGATGCAAGCGTACCTGCTTGCGGCCGAACCTCACCACCCCAAACAGGCTTCTACGTAACAATGTCGCCCAACGATAATAGCCCGATCATCGTTTTTTTAGTTTTCCCTTGCTTTTTGCGTTAATTCGTAATTGCTCTTCAGTTGTTTTTAATCCCAATAACTTTTAAAATTCCCTTTTTATTTCTTAAGTAACCCTTTGAATTACATAAATTTTCTTTCGGTTTTCCGTATATAATTTCTATCCCCAACGCGATAGACAGTAATAATTGGGCGGTATTTTCTTTAGTAACAACCTTATATATATATGTATGTATTTATTTGAAAATTTGTTCCTAGCACAACAATTTTGACAAATTATTTAACAGTGCTAGTCATGAATAGCATGAGTTATAAAAATTGAACATTTATAATAATAATAAATTAGATTAGTCAAATTAAATCAAATATAGCGGATAATAGTGAAATATTTATGTATGTAAATGTAAATCTTAAAACTAAAGAAAAGTAATTAATAAATATTAAAAGACACCAGTAGTGATGATAACCTTTGGCTGGTTATAGATCGAATAGTATTTAATAAATAAAGGAAGAAGACACAGAGAAAGGAAAAGGACTTAGAAATGCACATTTTAACAACAACAATTTGAGTTCTAGTTTAAGAGTCGTTAAAAAATGATGTTAGCTCTTTTTTGAAGTGCAGAGCATTACTTAAGAGTCGAAGACTTGTAGGTAGGGAGTTCCAAAGACGTATTGCAGTAACAAAGAATTGGCGCTCAGAGGTTAACGTATGGTATCTAATGTGCTTAAGAAGAAGCACCGATCTTGATGATTGCAGAAAAATAAGCTTGCGATATAGATAGTTAGGTTCCTTCGTGTGTATCAATTTATGGAGGAAGGACAGTGTTTTGACTTTTAAAAGATTTTCGAAAGAAATGTTTAGCAACCTTTCAGCATATTGTGATACGTGTTCAAGTCTTTTCAGCCCATAAACATATCTAGCAATGTTGTTGTAAACAACATTTAGTTTGTTCTTGCACAGATAGTACAGTTTGAGTAAATCACACAACCATGGAGTAGCGTAGGTATTAAGTACGCTTTAGCCAGAAGTAGTCTTATGTGCAAAGGCGTGAAATACTGTGTTAACCATAGTGTACGAAGCACTCCATATACTTTTCCAACCGTTCTAAAAATATGGTCTTTCCATGTCAATGTTTTGTTAAAAATTACACCTAAGTTTTTCGCCATATCTACGTATTCTATAACGGAATTGTCGAATACTACATTCTCTAAATTATTAGTGGGAAAAGACCGTCTATGAATAACAATACATTTTGACTTATTCGGTTTTATACATAAGCCATTCATATTAGCCCATGAAAATATTTGATTCAAATCGTGGTTTAAGCTACTTATGCACAAGCTAGTTTGATCACGAGGACAACACGTAAACAACTGCACATCATCAGCGTAGATATGAACACTACAATACTTAAGGACATCGGGTAAGTCATTGATATACAGAACAAATAACAGAGGACCCAGGATAGAGCCTTGAGGGACGCCTCTTAAGACATGTAGAAAGTCAGACTTTGCACCATCTATACATACTGCTTGAGTCCTATCGCCAAGATATGATCTTATAAGGGCAACTGCATGACCAGAGAAGTTAAATAAGTTTACCAGCTTCCTACAGAGCAGAGTGTGGTCTACAGAATCAAAATCTTTAGAGTGGTCAAGAAGTGTTAAGAAGGCAATGTAACTTTCATCCTCTTTCTGTCACAGATAATAGTGCCGTTGTACAGCTCCGCTTTGACCTGAAGCCAGACTGACTGCTTGACAGGAGCTTGTATTCATGTACATATGATACGATTTGCCCATGTAGAATACATTCAACGACCTTAGAGAGAAAAGGGAGTATGTCTATTGGTCGATATCGATACTCATTATTTTGTTTACGGATTGGAATAACTTTTGCAGCTTTCCAGTATATTGGGAAGACACCGGTCGTCAAAATTGAGTTGACCAACTAAGTAATGTGGGGTAGGATTTTGGGAAGAATGACTTTTAAAAACTTTGAACATATACCATCAAGCCCCATTGCGTTAGACTTCACAGAAAGTATGGCTTGGACAACATCACAATTATCGACACAAACAAACTCGAAAGGGCTAGTGTCAACATTAACACACACGGAGTAGTTATCAATACACACATTGTCGGCTGAGTTTGGTAGTATTACAACATATTATTTATTTCGTTGATGTCGACATCAGGGGGATGAGACAGGTCACTTTTGGACTTACCAATTCCTATTTGTTTGATTTTGTTCCACTTTTCTTTTGTATTCAGAGCAGAACTAAACTTATACTTAAAATAATTTGCCTTAGCCAGCCTTATATTTGTTTTTTTTTTACATTTTTTTCTGATTCACCTCTGTCTTTATATTTCCAATGCAATAACTAAATAAACTTTTATTACTCACCATTCATCTTTTACTTTGCCTAGTTCCGTCTCCAGACTTAGGACTGGGACCGTCATGATGCCAACGTCGTATAGACTCACCTGGACGGCAAGTGTCATTATGACAGAAGGATAGGGATAAGCTGAGTGACCATGTCAGGGTTCCTCTGCTGGATTTTTAACAGTTCGGCAAAGTGGTATCGGGCATGGCAGCCAGCTAGCAGACGGACGTTTGTAGGAGATCGTGGTGAGCTGTTGTAGTTACCTTACTGGTGGTCCAGGGTTTCCAGTAAGTGATGATTGCAGTCATCGCCACGATCAATAGGAGTCGGAGGTGTGGCAGCCACATTTAGTTGTTAGACGTGATATGCCACACGTCCACGGACAGCGTGAAGATACATAGATACGGCTTATTACCTTCACCGCACCTTCGCCAAATCAGCACCCAACACACCTAAATAAACTTCTTATATACATAAGTAAAGGACTGAAGATCCTTGAACAATAAAAAAATTAAAGCGCCAACTGGCCCTGCAATGAAACACAGAAAAGTTAGATTTACAGTAATTTTTTGAAATAGAACAAGCGGGTTAGTAGTCCACGATGCAACTGCCACTTTGATGCTTCCTTTTATAGACTTTTTGCTCTGCTTCCTTGGTGTGCGCAGTATTTGGTACGCTGGCTTAGGCCCTAGATTCTCACGGTTGACATGCACTGAGGGCATGTACAAGTATTTAACAATCGTGTGAAACATAATTTGCTGACGCTACTCTCTGGCCCTGTTGGTATGATTATTATTGCGTAACCATTAGTACGTTGTACTAATCATGAACTTGGTTTCCCACAGGTGTATATGGTGAAATATCATTGGCCTTGAATTAGGGTGTTGGGCTGCAAAATGGTATGACTGTAATTATGCTGATACAGCGGCACGTGTACAGGTAGAATGTGGGAATGGAATATGTTGGGTACCGCAGCGTGTTAACTCCTCCCTCTTTAAATATCTGCGTCCCGCAGATTAGATGGAGAAGGGGGTTTCTCGATCCTTGGACTCAGCCGGTTCTCGGTTTTTATTTCGGGTAAGTGGATCCTTGCTGTGAGTTTCCTCCAGATAAACCAAATTAGTATCATAAGTAGTTGGAGTCCTGATCCCTCGGATAGCATGACCCAGTTCTTCTCAGACTTAAGGAGTTTCAATATTTTCAAGTTGTCTATTGCAATTCCATGTACTAGATCGAGGTTTAAAGCCATTGTGTGGTACGTGACACTAGTTAGGCTTGGTGGGCACCTGAACTCCTGAGGTGGTAACGCTTGAATATGTCTGGTTGTTGATCACTACCGTCTCATTATCTACCTGGAGAATATAGGATCCGTTAAGATTAGCAGTGGTGTTACCTGAACTTATTGCGCCAACGAAATTGTCCAGGAAAATTGTATCCTCTTTGATTATTTCGATGGTGGATGCGTTGCTTGTTAAGTAAGGGCAACTTGTTTTTCCGCCCTTGAAGAGGAGCTCCAAACAACCGGCCTCCGGTAACAATTCCAAGGATTTCCTTTCGCATACCATTGCAGAGGATAGGTGCAAACAATCTCCCTTTATGCCATACGTATTCTGTTTGCTTATAAGGATAGTTTTGTAGGCCAATTCTATCCGATGGCCCCTCTGAATATCAGCACGTGTGATAAGATGGTTGAATCTTTCTTCTGTGACTTTAGGCAGAGATAAAACATACAGCAGTAGCGTGTTGTTAGTGTAGATTGAGGGTTTACTAAACTCGATGCCTTCGATGGCATTACTGTATGGAAGGATGTCGATCTCGCCAACAAGCTGGTTAACTTCTTCCTTGCTTAAAAGATTGCTGTTGACGATGCCAGCTTTGGCCATTTGGTAGGCGCGTATCAGCTCGTTTATATCTTCCTTCAGAATGGTTATTTTGTTTTGGACATCCTGTTCGAACCTTTCCCTGGTTCTCCGCTCAACTACGTCATTTGTGATCGTCACAATGGTGTTTAGCTTCTGCAACAATTCGTTAGTTTTCTTGAAGATTGCGTTGTTTACCTTGTATTGAGTGCGCGGTTGCGCAGAGGCAGATGCTATGAATTATAGTAATGTTAGTAAAAATTGTATCATCTTAGTATCTATTTTGCTAAGCTAGTCTATGAAATTTCAAACAGTCATTCATTCATATAATAAATTTCTTAAGAATATTCCAGGAACTTATCCTAATTCGAGTTGATTTTGGAAGGTGAATTAGTAAAAGCTGGTGAAGTCTATTATGTTAAGAAGGTTTTTCTATTTCCATTAGTTGGGAAACCAGTAGTGAAGTAGTTGGTTATATTAGTTGCAAGTTTCTAATTCGACTAGTGTTGTTGGTTATGGAAAATTTTAGAATTGTTAATTTGTTAGTAAATTTCATGCAAAAGAATTTTTTCCTTTTCCTTTGTCTTTCCTTTCTTTCTTTTTCCCCCTTTTTTTCTCTTCTTTTTTCTTTTCTCCTTTCTTTTGAGAGAGAATCTCCATTCCCCTTTTTTTATTATATTTTTGCTTTATTTTTTTTCACACTCGCCACCTCTACAAATAATGGGTGTATTTTGAAATAGTGAAAAGTGCGTGCGATATTCGAAAATAAGCGCAGAAAAAGTGTAGAAATTGTTTAAAAAGTGAAGTTAGCACCGTATTAATTAAAATGCAATAATTTTGTACTTGTGATCTAAAAAAAAAAACAACAACAAAACTGATGTAGTGAGGTTGCTTGGAAATGAGGTTATGTTACCCTCTGCCTTGTATTGTGTCTGGAAAACCTTACCGCTGTTGGGGGGATAAACCAGACAATCACAAGGGACGAAATAAATTAAAACACAAGTGATTTAAATTTGGAAAAGAAGTAAAGGAATGAAAAACTGGTGCTCACTAAAATAGACTTCACCTTGTCTGATTTCACTTTTTTCGCGCACAATACGCGTTATTTCTTTATTTTTCACTAATCAACACTCAAAAAAAAGTGGCAATAAATACAACACTTAGTTCTTATTGTTTTTTGTGATGGCTGTGGCTCCGGTGGCTGTTAATAATATCGTTTTGTGTAGTATGTAACGCTCAAAGTGGGTGCTATTTTTGGCTGCTGGGGCAAATCCTTTGACAAAAAGCAGATGTGCTGTGGTTCTGGTCACTTGTGTCTAATATAAAAGCCTCACTTTTTCCGTTGTTATGTTTGGCTGCTGCGGCAAACGATACTATCGATGAATTTTTTTGCAATTCTTTGGCAAACATTTTTAATGGTATGCAAATGTGCTGTGCAGGTTGATATGTGGACTGGATGACAAAAAGGTGCCTTGAGTTCTTGGTGAGGAGGACCAATGTTCGGCCTGGGTGCGTCTGAAACCCGCAGTGGGTAGGCGCACACGGGTCGATCTCGGAGTGGATGGTTCACTCAAAAAGAAATAAATAAGAACACAGGAGGATTTTTTCCTCGATATAATATATGATTTAATTCAAGTGAAAAGAAAATGTACAGTGGTTATTATGTAAATTTACCTTTACGTACAAACGATGGCGGAGATGATCCTGGTCGACGTGAACTGCTTGGCGGTCAATCGAAAAAGAGGCCGGTTGTCCCGTTGACGACAACCGCTAAGCCACGAAAAAGTCCTCTGGTAATAAGGAGGGGAAAAGCCACACACACAACCACCCCCACATATACGTGCGTGGGTGCTGACAACCTGCACACACACACATGCATGTGTATAAAACGCATGCTTGTGCATGCATGCACACAAGTGCGGCGTGAGTGTTGGTGGCTGAATATTATTAAAACATTAGGGAGGGGCGTCATCAATCAAGTGAAAGTTAGGTATTGGGCCTAAACAATGCATGTAGATATAAGGTCAAGGTTTTGAATATATGTACGTTATCTGTAGAAATAAATGAATTTTTGTATTGGTCAGAGGAAAATTATCGTTTAAGTTTTTTCTATCTCTGTCAGAAACCGAAGGTAACGTAAGTTGTAGAAAGGGTAGGAAGGCGAGGCTTTCATCCACTTTTAAAATTTCTCCACAGTAGTGGAAGCCATGGAAAGGGAGGGCAAAGGGGCAGTTCCACCATCTAAAGCTGCCAGGATTGTAAAGGGTAAGGAATGTGTCAAATCACTCAACGTGATTTTGTTGGTGATATTTTTTTTGATGTGGTTTTTTTTGGTAATTGAATTAGTCTGTCCGCTAGTGTACACAATTTTTTATTTTTTTTGCCTACTTGTGTAGACTCACTAGTGTTGCCCTTCTTTCTTGAATCCCACGGCAATGGCTGAAACTCCGGGCTGGCCCACGAGCAAGGTGCACACGGTGGGGTAACACTGAAAATGTGAATGTCTGTAGAGGAGCTTTCTAAGCTACACAGGAAGGATCCATTACAAAAATGGCGCCCAACGTGTGGGGCCCACTGAATGTGGAAGATCCAAAGTTTTTTTTATAACTTTTTCAAATTCCTATTAACTTTTATTTTACATGGAATGCCTTTGTTTTGGTTCGACACATAACTGCCCGGTAAAATAATATTATACTAGTTTTACTGTCATGGAATTACCCGCGGTTTTTGCTTTATTGTGTAGTGGAATGCAGTTAAAATGTAAACTTTTTGTGGATTTTACTGACCGGCATAATAGCGGTGAAACGCTTATTCCTGTAGAGCTTCAAATTAAAATTCGGAGTGTCAGATTTGTTGGAATCATCACTTATTCTTACCTTTATAATATTTTAAGAACAATTTTCTTTAATTATTTATATGCACCATTTGTTTGGATACCGATGTGATTATGGCAGTACGTTACAGTAACGACCTGTCTAGGAATTCTTGTCAAATTTGCTTAGTCTGCCAGGTATATTTCAGGAAAAATCAGGATATTTTACGAACGGCCTGCAACCATACGTTTCACCGTTCGTGTCTTTTATTTTATCTAAACCACAATTGAGTTTGCCCACAGCTGTATTTCGAAACAGTTCATAATAAATACTAGATCCAAAAAAATGTCGCAAAGTGAACTGTTTAACAGTGCGACACAGGCAACCACATCGCAAACTGGTAGGGGCCTGCGGCATCAACAACAAACTGACGCACAACAAAAGGTGCAGCAGCAGCAACAAAATGCTCAACTAGAGCAGCAGCAACAACAAACTAATGCCCAACAACAGCAACAATATACAAATATACAACAGCCGCAGCAGCAGTTGCAACTTACAGATCTTACTGGTCAAAATGCCCTTCGAATACTGGAAACATCGGTTCATCTATCGATCTTACTGAAAGCCGCATTCGAAATATAGTTCCTGCTGTCGTAACCGCTCGGCAAGCAACAGCTATAGACGATCTAGAAAGTAGAGTAGCGCAGCTAATTGAGAGCAAAATAGAAAGTTCGTTAAATAACATTCTTAGTAGATTCCACATAGACAACGAAAACCAAAACACCATCAACACTAGCAGTCCCTGTCAAAATCCCGAAAACATAAATTGGCCGCAGGAACTGCCAATTTTTTGAATAGCCCACCCTCATTACCTCGAAATGATAATTTCAGATCGAGCAATACGTGAAGCGTGACTCACGCAGGCAAATATCTAAATTAATTTCAAGCTGGGATATCAAGTTAGATGGCTCGAAAACACTATCAGTAGAAAACTTTATATACAGAATAGAATCCCAAGTTATAGATGCACTTGCTGGAAATTTTAATGTACTGTGTAAACATGTGCAAGTTCTGCTTATGAAGGAAGCGAAGGACTTGGTACTGGACACCGATATAAAAAAGAAAAGAGAGTTAGAAGACAGGAAATCCCAGAAAGTTTACATGAATACAAAAACGCTGTGTTAAAGATAACCGAAAGTTTACACAATCCCACAGCTCAGTTAGAGTTAGTGGAAATGTTGCAACGAGGTTTTCGTCCTAGAGTAAGGCAACAACTTTTGTACCTAACGGTTAACTCTGTGGCACAACTACGCAGATTGTGTCTGAAAGGCGAGACACTATTGCAAGAGATTGTGAAAACCAACTGTTTTTGTTCTATTTATAACTTTACAACAACTAAGGCATGACGTAGCTGAATGCGTTTGTAACCATTTCAACTATCGTAGGAGTGCGGGTTCGAATCCCACTTCCGGGAGAAAAGGCTTTGAAGAGATTTACAAGGTATAATCGAAACAGCTTTCGCCTTGTCCGTCCTGATGTCATGTGGTTTAAATTTTTCCCAAAATATTAAATAAATTATAAAATTAAAAATTATTTAAAATAAATGTTTTAATACATTTAAAGCAATACGGGCAATCCCCGATTAACTCATACAAACAGAAAACATTTGGTTGATTCGTTGTAGTCCTATAAATAGAACAAAAACAGCAACAATATCAAGTTCTCTGAAACCGCCTTACAAACATGCATAACTTCAACACATAATTACATACGAAGTATGTGATGTGTAGAAGATTAATATATGCAAAAGAAGGCAATTGTGAAATACTTTACAACTACTAAGGCATGACGTAGCTGAATGCGTTTACAATCATTTCAACTATCGTAGGAGTGCGGGTTCGAATCCCACTCCCGGAAGAAAAGGCTTTGAAGAGATTTACAAGGTATAATCGAAACAGTTGTCGTCTTTGTAATGTGCGATTTCAAAAATTTTTGTTTTTTTAAGCAATTAATTTCCAGCGTATTAAGGCAAAATCATCCTGGTTCGGAATTGTAATAGAGTAGAGTTTCGTTAAACTTCAATCTGATTTCCATATGACGGAAGACATATGCTGATCAAAGAAAATGAAAGAAAAGAGACAAGAATGAGGTTTGGCTTTCGTTCCGGTGATCGACATTCCTTCTTTTGGATTTGATCTTCACCCGAGACGGACGTCAAAAACTCATCAACTTTTTGGTAAGTTGGAATTTTTTTTGCTGTGTTAATTTTTATAAAAAAAAAGTGTTTAGTAAATGCTAATTTACATATTTTAATAAGTAAAAATAAAAATTTAGATATGTTAAAGCTTCCTTTAAAAAGGGTTTGGTGTACATATGAAAAGTGTGTGAAGATTATTGTATGTACATTAAACCTTATCTAGAGAAAAGTTCCTCCGGAGCAAAGCAAAGCTTATGCCGAAATTATTTAATTGTAAACTTCATTAAATTTCACTATTAAAAATTTTTCGTAGATTTCGAATCTAAAGATTCAAAAAAATCCTTTCAACCCTCTTTTAGAAAGGTATACCTTAGTATAGGTTTCATTTTACTTTTTAGTAACTCCAAAAAAATATTTCTATTAAACTATGATAAAGAATTTTCTGAAATCGTAGATTATTCATGTGTGAGACATACGTTTGCTGGGAGAAAAACGGCTTGGGTACAGTTCTCTTTCTCCCACCACAAGCTAAAATAATGTTTGCAAAAAAAATACGAAGGAGAAGGCGAAAGAAGGGAGGAGATCGCTAGTGGAACCATGCGGACGGAAGTATACACACGTTACCACAAGAATCACGACTTATATAATAAAATCGAGTGCGGTTGTCTAATAAAAAAAAAAATCATAAAAATTAATAAATTTGTTTAACGAGTTAAAAAGCTGAACTTGTCAGCCAAAAATCAAGAATAATTTGCAAGAAGTGTAGAAAAAATAAGAGGGGGAACCATAACAAACGTAAAAATTAAAGAAAAATTTTTGAAGAAGTACTAGGTAAAAAGGTGAACATATTTACATATAGATACAAGAAAGATATAAAGAAAAGCAAAAGAAAAAAAATACGGAAAATTTTAAAGTGAAAACATGTAAAAATGCAAAAAAGCGCAAAGATAAAGACCTCTGTAGGCCAAAGAAAGAAAGCACCGAGAATAAAGTGTTTAAGAAAAAGCGAAATCAAAGTCGTTCACAAAAAAAATATATATATATATATTTGACGGACGTCAAAAACTCATCAACTTTTTGGTAAGTTGGAATTTTTTTTGCTGTGTTAATTTTTATAAAAAAAAAAGTGTTTAGTAAATGCTAATTTACATATTTTAATAAGTAAAAATAAAAATTTAGATATGTTAAAGCTTCCTTTAAAAAGGGTTTGGTGTACATATGAAAAGTGTGTGAAGATTTTTGTATGTACATTAAACCTTATCTAGAGAAAAGTTCCTCCGGAGCAAAGCAAAGCTTATGCCGAAATTATTTAATTGTAAACTTCATTAAATTTCACTATTAAAAATTTTTCGTAGATTTCGAATCTAAAGATTCAAAAAAATCCTTTCAACCCTCTTTTAGAAAGGTATACCTTAGTATAGGTTTCATTTTACTTTTTAGTAACTCCAAAAAAATATTTCTATTAAACTATGATAAAGAATTTTCTGAAATCGTAGATTATTCATGTGTGAGACATACGTTTGCTGGGAGAGAAACGGCTTGGGTACAGTTCTCTTTCTCCCACCACAAGCTAAAATAATGTTTGCAAAAAAAATACGAAGGAGAAGGCGAAAGAAGGGAGGAGATCGCTAGTGGAACCATGCGGACGGAAGTATACACACGTTACCACAAGAATCACGACTTATATAATAAAATCGAGTGCGGTTGTCTAATAAAAAAAAAATCATAAAAATTAATAAATTTGTTTAACGAGTTAAAAAGCTGAACTTGTCAGCCAAAAATTAAGAATAATTTGCAAGAAGTGTAGAAAAAATAAGAGGGGGAACCATAACAAACGTAAAAATTAAAGAAAAATTTTTGAAGAAGTACTAGGTAAAAAGGTGAACATATTTACATATAGATACAAGAAAGATATAAAGAAAAGCAAAAAAAAAAAATACGGAAAATTTTAAAGTGAAAACATGTAAAAAAGCAAAAAAGCGCAAAGATAAAGACCTCTGTAGGCCAAAGAAAGAAAGCACCGAGAATAAAGTGTTTAAGAAAAAGCGAAATCAAAGTCGTTCACAAAAAAAAAATATATATATATATACAAACTATTTTTAATTGCTTATGATTGCTTTAAAATCATTAGAAATAATAAATTTTAGTGAATATGAATAGAGAAAGCATATACTTTGGTTCAATTTCAATTGAAATCAAAACGATGTGAAATGAAATAAATACAACTGAAATTAAGTAAAACAACATTATTAGTTAAATTTTCAAAAAGGTTAATACGTAAATATCACAGCACAAAAACATGGCTACATAAAATTGTTCGAAAAGTGACGTTTAAACAAGCAAAAAAAAAATAATAAAAGGAACATTTTCATTTAGTGGCGTATATAGAAAACAAAATATGCATAAGCGATTCTAAGAGCAAGAAAAGTTATAGAATATACACAAAGTTGTTCATGAAAGCTAAATAATAAGCCTTTGGTTAGGTCAAAATTTTTAAAGTGCCGAGTTGAGTTTAAAAAGCTTAAACAAATTGCATAATTGAAAATTCAAGACAAAATATATATATACAAAAATAAAATAAATAATTAAAATATTCTGGTCACCCTAATTGTTTCTCGCGGTCATAACACATATCCACGTACATTACTTCTTTTACAAGCTGATCAACACGTATACATGGAAGCGCTTTCATCGTGGGCTGTATCTCCATTCATTTAAGTTAACATTCATTGCTTCAACACATATAATTTGTACCACTACTCAGAGAGCACATCATATTCAGTCACATTGTATGATGCTAAAAAAATTGTATTAAAGGGTTTCATGCAAACTCTTTCATATGATAAAGTTCGATGCGAACATTTTGTTGGATTCGGCTGATTATGTTTGATTGAGTATAAAATGTTCAATGTTCTAATACCGAATGTTGTGTCAAAAACTAACATAATTCATAATTGCTCTCTGGGGATTTGCACATATCAAACATATTACATTTAAACAAACACTGATGTTAAATAAGTTTTACATCAATAGCGTATGTAAACTGACTTTGTAAGAATATTTATAACAGTGGGTGTTGTATATTATATTGTGCACGTCTGACAACGTTGCAAGTTAAAACTTTTCATATATTTTATCTTATACATGCAATTTAAAATAGGGAACTTTCGTACCGCAAAAGTAAACCTTTTTGCGATAACATGGGTATAAAAATAAATTATTTTTTGACAACTCTTCTCCAATCTTAAATAATAAAACATTGATAGTATACATAGGCGAATTGGCATTAACATTTCTATTTTTTATTGTGGATAATTAGATACGTACTTGTGTGTGTATACGATAAGTAAAATCATGTGCTTAGTTGTTATTTACAATTTAAGCGTAATTTCTTATTAAAGAAAAAATTTATAATGTGAATGAATTGAAAAAAAAAAAAAATGATGAGTGAGTAAATGTATTAATGGTGGTAACGAAGTGAGGTGGTAAGTGGTGTTTACTCAGGGACATCTACAACTATCAGTGCTAAATTAGATGTCAAGGCAGGGAGGGATATAAGAAGCACGAGCGCCATGTCACCTAGGCAGCTCATAACTTGGAGAAGGAGGAGTTCTGGACTTAGTTATGCCCCTTTTTCCCCTTAGCAGCGTTTTTGTTTTTTGTTAGTTAGAGAGACCCGTGCACCAAATAAATTTTTTTTGTGATAAATATACAGGGACTCTGAAATAAAATGTAATGGCGCTAGTGCTATGAGGAAAGGTCGCGAACTCCCCCACCACTTTTTTGCTAGCCAATAGACGGGAACCGATGCACCTTTTTGGATAATTTGCAATTCCAATTCCCAATAAACATTACAAAATGGCGCCCAACGTGGGGCAAGAAAAGCTAGGTAGAGCCAAGAAAAATATATATGTATACATTGTATGTGTAAACACATACATAATAATTTGCAACTTTAACATCTGCAACCATCATTTTGCTCCACAAGAATGTCCATATTGTAGAAGGGCTTGTAATTTTCGCGAATTGCAAAAGACTACAATCGGTAAAAGTAATAATCCGACATTTTCCAATCCGACTCAAACTTCACAAGCACGAGGAGGAGCGGTACGCAGATACAATTTTCGATGCAATTCTAAGCGCCGACTATATAACGAGAGTAATAGTAATAGTATCACAACCAACTAATAACGATGACCAAGAGCGCTCTTTACCATTGATAAATATTAATTCTGAAAATCGAAATAATCGTTTTCGAGTAAACGATAATACCCGGCAAAACGTTAATTCAAACTTAGTTGATAGTAGCCAAATATCTCAAATCGTAGACGCAGCTATTGAACGATTGAGAGCCAGCCTAAATCTTCAGTCCAATACTCCGAATACAACATTGTACACGGATACTAACCAAATACGACAGGATCAGCAAGGTTTTCAGCCAGCTAACGTTCCATCCATTCGCCAGGATAAAATAACAACCATTATACAAAACTCGCATGTAAAATTTGACGGTTCAGCTGACGGACTAACTTGCAACGAGTTCATATATCGCGTCCATGCGCTGACAGCGGAAAGTTTAAACAACAATTTTAATGCAGTTTGCAAAAATTTACATATTTTGCTTGCTGGTAAAGCCAAAACCTGGTATTGGCGGTATCACAAACAAGTACCGGCCATTGACTGGAATTCTTTCTGTACTGCGTTAAGGTTAAGATTACCGTTCGACATACGATCTACGTGAGGAAATAAGAAACAGAAAGCAACTTCCAAATGAAACTTTTGTATTTTTTTATGACTCAATAATGTACATGATAGATCGACTCCCCATACGAATGGAAGAGCACGAATTAGTAGAGTTGCTAACTAGGAATTTGCATCCCGATATCCGACATGAGCTTCTATATGTCCCTGTACTTTCAGTAGCACATCTACGAAAGTTAGTACAAATGAGGGAAAATCTGTTAAATGAAGCCACATATCGACGAACACCCATACCCCGGACCAATCCGCCGATAAATGAAGAAATCAGCTCTGATTTGAAGGAATCACAAGTATCGGCAGTGGAGTTACCATCCGGTCACATCCGGTCACATTAGGCAACTAATCTGTTGGAACTGTGATGAAGAAGGTCACCCATGGGATATGTGCACTAAGGTACGTAACATTTTTTGTTACGGATGTGGTCTAAAAATGTATACAAACCCCAATGTGAAACTTGCATATCCAGGCCAAAAAACCCCTCGAAGAAGAAGTTTAGCTGAAGAGGATTTGTTAAACTTATCCGAGTTCCGAAAATTTAAATCTAATGTCAAGAGAGCAGATAGAAAACCTCAAACAATAACTGGTTATCTTGATATAAATATAGAATACAAGGCAAAAATTAAAAGGATAAAGCTTTATATAATTCCATCTATAAGCAAAAACCTAATTTTAGGAACTGATTTCTGGAAGTTGTTTGAGTTGGCTCCAAGCATAATTAGTAGTATTTCTTCCAACGACAAATGTGAAAGTAGTTCAGATAGGGATAACCGATACATAAACGAAAACTATAAATCTATTTTGTATCCGCTGACCGAGGGTCAACGTCAGCAGCTAGAAGCAGTTAAGTTACTTTTTCCTGATTTCGAAAAACAAGGACTCAGCAGGACAAGTCTCTTGCGACACGAGATTGGCGTAGGAGAAGCAAAGGCAATAAAGCAACGCTTTTATCCAGTTTCCCCATGCTGAAGTTAGGAGTTATTGAAAAGTCTCAAAGCCTTTGATGCTCACCAATGCATATGGTTATAAACCCCAATAAAATTCGACTGTGTCTAGATGCAAGAAAAATAAACGAAGTAACAAAGAAAGATACATACCCACTTCCGTCAATAGAGGATATATTCTCTAGATTGCCAGAGGCAAATATTATAACCAAAATCGATCTAAAGGATGCCTTTGGGAATATTCCTTTGGCAGAGGAAGGCAAAGAAATTACAGCTTTTACTGTGCCTGAATGTCCTTTGTATCAATTTGTTGTGATGCCTTTTGGTTTATGTAACGCTGCGCAAACTATGTCTCGTTTAATGGACGAAATTATTCCAGCTGACCTACGAACATATGTATTTGGATATTTAGACGATCTTTGTATCGTATCAGACACCTTTGGATCCCATTTATCTATTCTTTTTAGGATAGCTGAGCAGTTTAGAAAAGCGAATTTGACAATTAACATCAATAAGAGCCAATTTTGTGTAACAAAAGTAAAATATCTGGGTTATGTTATCGGCAACGGTGGCATTGCGACAGACCCAGAGAAAATCAAGTCAATTAAGGACTGGCCAACACAGAAAAATATTAAACAAATTAGAGGTTTTCTAGTTTTAGCGGGATGGTACAGAGGTAGGTTGGTTGAACTGGCCGGTCCATGAGGACCTCACATAGACTGATTGAGTCCGTAGTGTTACCAGAAGTTTGTTTTAACGACCAAACTGAAAAACCCTATCAAAAACCAGGACCTATGTTATAAAATAACTCCGTCCTCTTGGCAAATACTAGAAGCTTCCTAGGACTTAAGCCACTTGCTGGTTCTAGATCTGACAGCTGTATCACTCCTAATAGCTGGAGTCTTAGCCTGGCAAGTGCAGGGCACGAGCACAGAACGTGCTCGATCATTTCCTCCTCCAACCCGCACTTCCTACACCTGCTATCACTGACCAAGCCTAATTTAAAGGCATGTGACGCCAGAAGGCAGTGTCCAGTCAGAATACCCGTCATGAGTCTACAGTCCTCTCTTTTTAATGATAGAAGCAACTGTGTTAGTCTAAGGTTGTAAGACCTACACATAATCTTCGACACTTTACAGCCCTGCGCTTGAACCCACGCCTTTTCTGCTTGGTCGATCATGTGCACCTCTCGCCTTCGCTTAATCTCGCCCAATCTAATTGGGACGTCTACGGAGCAAGCTTCAAGGGATGCGCCCTTTTTAGCTAATTCGTCCGCTTTTCCATTCCCATCTATTCCCATATGCCCTGGGACCCAATATAGATGTATGTTTCTCCCTGTCCCGATTCTCTCCAGAGACTCTAACACGCATTTAGATGCTGTGCTATGCGAGATTATTGCCTTAATTGCTGCTTGACTGTCAATATAAAAGTTAACACGGTTGCAGCTTAAGCTATTCTCTTCCCGGGTTTCTACTGCTTTGGTTACGGCTAATATTTCCGCTTGGAAAACGCTACAGTAATCCGGCAGCCTGTAGGATCTGCTTAATTCCGGATCAGCGCAGTATACCGCAGACCCTACTCCTTCCACTATTTTGGAGCCATCGGTGTACACATGTATCGCCTCGTCCGCCATTTGCGCACCCTTGCGCCAACCGTCCACCTCTATTGTGGCCTTAAGATCTCCCTCAAAGTGCAGGTAGGGAATCATATAGTCTGTTCGTCTTGTGACTGAGGACGCTATACTGCTATGGCCATATGATCGGCGCTCAAGCTGCCCCGAAGCATCGAGCCTGGTTGCGGTCGTTAACGCTTTGTTCTTTGCTACCAGGTCTACAGGTGGAATGTGCAGAATGGCATACAGTGCAGCCGTCGGGGTTGTTTTCAGGGCTCCCGTAATGCAAAGCATCGATAGTCTGCATACCCCCTCTAATTTTTTGAGGTATGTTGTTTTTTGTGTGGCTTTCCACCAAACAAGAACTCCATAGTATAGAATAGGGCTTACAATCGCTGTAAAAACCCAATGAGAAAGAGAGGGCGATAGGCCCCACGTACACCCCAGCATTCTTTTACATGCATAGAGTGCCGTTGAGTCCTTCTTGACCCTCTCCTCCACGTTGAGCTTCCATGGCAGCTTACTGTCTAGGATGATTCCTAGATATTTTGTGCAAGGTTTCTCCTGTAAGGTCACCGCTCCTAACTTAGGCCTGGTTCAATTTGGGACCTTGTACCTCTTTGTAAACAAGACCATATCCGTCTTCTCCGCATTGACTTTCAGCCCGACATTAGATGCCCAGGTATGAATATCCCGAAGCGCCCGATCCATCAAAGAACTAATCGTTGGAAGGCATTTTCCACTTATGACAATTGCAACGTCATCTGCGTAAGCCGTAAGTTTTACGAGTCCCTCATCGAATTGCCTGAGCAGTTGGTTGATGACCAGTGTCCACAGCAGAGGTGATAGCACCCCTCCCTGCAGCGTGCCCCTGTCCACTGATTTCGTGGCCTCGTACAATCCCCATTGTGATGTAATCTTCCTGCAATTTAACATGCAGCCGATCCATCTGATTAAGGCAGGATGTACTTTAATGTAATTAAGACCATCCATAATCGTCCATTTTGCAACATTATTGAAAGCCCCGGCAATGTCCAAGAAGACTCCTAGAGCATACTCCTTATATTCCAGGGATTTCTCTATGCTTATTACCACCCTATGCAATGCGGTGTCTACCGACTTGCCTTTGGTGTACGCATGCTGTTTTGTGGAGAGCAGCTTTTCATCCACGTTGGACTTTATGTACACATCTATCAGCCTCTCAAAGGTTTTGAGCAGAAATGATGTTAAGCTAATGGGTCTATAGTCTTTGGGATACACGTGACCGATCTTCCCCGCCTTTGGTAGAAAAGCTACACGAGCAGTTCTCCAAGAGTGCGGTACATGATTCAGTCTTATGCACCCATCGAATATTATTTGAAGCCATTCCACGACCGCCCTACTTGAGACTTGTGGCACCACTAGCTCCGTGATCGAAGTGTGAGTGATGTCTGCTGGTTCTTCTAAACCGTCTCCCGATGGGAAATGTGTATCGAGAAGCACCTCAAGGGATTCCTCACTATCACGTGACCATTCCCCGTTCTCTTTCTTTATTAGTCCCTGGACTATGTTTCCCTTTGCTAGGACTTTTTTCAACCGTGCTGTTTCACTGGAGCACTCTATGTCCGTACAGAAACTTTTCCATGAGTTTCTCTTCGCCCTGGTAATTTCACGCTTGTAGATCCTCAGTAGATCCCTGTACTCGTCCCGACACGCTTCGCTTTCCGCGGTCTTTGCGAGTTTAAACATTTCTTTTACCTGTCTTCTTAGAAGACTCAGCTCATTGCTCCACCATGGCGGCTTTGCTTTTCCTCTGAATCTTCTTAGAGGGCAAGCTTTGTTATACGCAGTCATAAGCGTCCTTGTTAGGAATTCATTCGACTCCTCCAGTTCCTCTACATTAGCAACCTCTTTGGGTTGTCCCAGTTTCGTTTCTACATGTTTCTGGAATTTAGTCCAATTCGTTGCCCTAGGGTTTCTAAAGGTTCCTGGTACAGAAGATTCATAAAAACTTTTCGGACATAGCCTATCCCATAACTGAGGTTTTGTCTACCAAACGCAAGTTTGAGTGGACCGAAGCTGCACAATCAGCCTTTGAGAAAATTAAAGAACGTTTAATGAATGCTCCGGTTTTACAGAACCCAGATTTTTCGAAAAAATTCTATGTTCATTGCGATGCCAGCGATTACGGGATAAGTGCCGTTTTAATACAGCTAGGCAGTGAAGGAAATGAACGCCCAATAGCCTTTATGTCAAAGAAATTAAACTCTGCCCAAAGGAACTATAGCGTTACGGAACGTGAGTGTTTGGCAGCAATAGCAGCAATAGAACGCTTTAGGTGTTACATAGAAATGTAAGTATTTGAGATTATTACAGACCACTCCAGTCTCGTGTGGCTTATGAGGCAACCAAAGTTAAGTGGCCGCTTGGCAAGGTGGGCGCTTAAGCTGCAAAGTTATTCATTTTCTGTTAGCCATAGAAAAGGAAAGGATAATATAGTTCCCGATGCACTGTCTAGGATGCATTGCGAAGAGCTTTTTTCGTTAGAGATTGAATCAGAAATCGATCTGGATTCTATTTACTTTTCTAGTGAAGAATACCAAGCCTTAAAATCAAAGATTTCTGAAAACCAAGAGAAATTTCCGGACATTAGGGTCGTAGATAAAGTTGTTTACATACGCACAGAGCATTCAGATGGTACGCCTGTCACCGAAGAATGCGCCTGGAAATTGTGGATCCCTAGTGAATTTCGTAAGGATGGCATGTCGCATGCTCACGACCATATTATTTCTTCTCACGGCGGGATTCATAAGACGCTGGATCTTATACGCCTCAAGTTCTATTGGCCAGGATTAGTTCGAGATGTTAAAATATACGTAGGTAATTGTGAAGTATGCAAATCGACCAAAGCTCCAAATGTTATATTGTGACCACCAATGGGAAATCAAGTTAGTACTGATCGTCCTTTTCAAAGAATTTATGTAGACATTTTAGGACCTTATCCCCGTAGCAAAGCAGGTCATATCGGACTCTTAATTGTGCTGGATCACATGTCCAAATTCCACTGGCTGTGTCCGCTAAAAAAATTTACGTCTTCAGCTATAATTGAATTCCTACAAAAACACATTTTCCATACATATGGAGTACCAGAAACTCTTGTCAGTGACAATGGGTCACAGTTCAAATCCAACGATTTTGAAGCATTTATCACGGAGTATGGAGTTAAACATGTATATACAGCGCTATATTCGCCACAGGCGAATGCTTCAGAACGTGTGAACCATACATTGATCGCTGCCATTAGAGCCTATTTAAAGGATGAGCACAGGGAATGGGGTCAAATTTAACCTTTATCAGTTGTGCGCTTCGGAACTCAATACATCAGTCCTTAAAATGCTCACCATACCACGCGTTATATGGACTCGATATGATCACTCATGGATCATCATATGAATTGTTACGCAAAGCACATGCGCTAGATGAACCTTGCATACAACTAGCTAGAGACGATATATTATCCCTTGGCCGTGCCAAGTTGAAGAAAATAACGAATGCCTATCATTGTAATGAACGACAATACAATCTACGAACTAACCCGTGTTTCATTTAGATTAGGACAAGAACTATTCCGTCGCAATTTTGCACAAAGTAATTTCCAGAAGAATTCCAATGCAAAATTAAGTAAAGCTTTTATAAAAGCGAAAGTTCGAGAGAAGCTGGGTAACTCCTAATATGTCTTAGAAGATTTGCAAGGGAAGATCGTAGGAACATTTCATGCCAAAGATATCAAAGTTTGGTCGCCTTTTTTCAGTCTAATTCTCCGGTTTAAAATAAATCGTGAATTATCCAGTTTGTAATGTGCGATTCAAGAATGTTTAGATATTTTAAGCAATTACTTTCCAGCGTATTAACGCAAAATCATCCTTAGTTCCAAATTGTAATAGAGTAGAGTTTCGTTAAACTTCAAACTGATTTCCATATGACGGAAGTCATATGCTGATCAAAGGAAATGAAAAAAAGAGACAAGAATGAGGTTTCGCTTTCGTTCCGGTGATCGACATTCCTTCTTTTGGATTTGTTCTTCACCCGAGACGGACGTCAAAAACTCATCAACCTTTTTGGTAAGTCGGAAATTTTTTTTGATGTGTTAATTTTTATAAAAAAAGTGTTTAGTAAATGCTAATTTAAATATTTTAATAAGTAAAAATAAAAATTTAGATATGTTTAAGCTTCCTTTAAAAAGGGTTAGGTGTACATATGACAAGTGTGTGAACATTTTTGTATGTACATAAAACCTTATCTAAAGAAAAGTTCTTCCAAGGCAAGGCAAAGCTTATGCCAAAATTATTTAATCAAAAACTTCACTAAATTTCACTATTAAAAAATTTTCGTAGATTTCGAATCTAAAGATTCAAAAAAATCTTTTCAACCCTCTTTTAGAAAGGTATACCTTAGTAAAGGTTTCATTTTACTTTTTAGTAACTCAAAAAAAAATGTTTCTATTAAACTATAATAAAGAATTTTCTGAAATCGTAGATTATTCACGTGTGAGACATACGTTTGGTGGGAGAGAAACCGCTTGGGTACAGTTTCCACTCTCCCACCACAAGCTAAAACAATTTTTGCAAAATGAAAATACGAAGGAGAAGGCGAAAGAAAGGAGGAGATCGCCAGACAAACTAGTGAAACCATGCGGACGGAAGAATACACACGTTACCACAAGAATCACGACTTATATAATAAAGTCGAGTGTGGTTGTCTAATAAAAAAAAATAATAAAAATTAATAAATTTGTTTAACGAGTTAAAAAGTGTAGAAAAAATAGGAGAGGGAACCATAAAAAAAGTAAAAATTAAAGAAAAATTTTTGAAGAAGTACTAGGTAAAAATGTGAACATATTTACATATAGATACAAGAAAGATATAAAGAAAAGCAAAAAAAAATTACGGAAAATTTTAAAGTGAAAACATGTAAAAAAGCAAAAAAAGGGCAAAGATAAAGACCTATGTAGGCCAAAGAAACGAAAGCACCGAGAATAAAGTGATTAAGAAAAAGTGAAATCAAAGTCGTTCAAAAAAAAAAAAAAAATAATAAATAAATAAATTTTAGTGAATATGGAAAGAGAAAGCATATACTTTGGTTCCATTTCAGTTGAAATCAAAACGATGTGAAATGAAATAAATGCAACTGAAATTAAGTAAAACAACATTATTAGCTAAATTTCCCAAAAGGGTAATACGTAAATATCACAGCACAAAAGCAAAAGTGTTTAAGCTTACAAAATCGTCTAACGATAGAAGCACTACACAAAAAGTATATATGTACATGGCTACATAAAATTGTTCGAAAAGTGACGTTTAAACAAGCAAAAAAAATAATAAAAGGAACATTTTCATTTAGTGGCGTATATAGAAAACACAAAATATGCAAGAGCTAGAAAAGTTATACAATATACACAAAGTTGTTCATGAAAGCGAAATAATAAGCCTTTCGTTAGGTCAAAATTTGTAAAAGTGCGGTGTTGAGTTTAAAAAGCTAAACAAATTGCAAAAATAAAATAAATAATTAAAATATTCTGCTCACCCTAATTGTCTCTCGCGGTCATAACACATATACACGTACATTATTTCTTTTACAAGCTGGTCAACATGCATACATGGAAGCGCTTTCATCGTGGGCTGTATCTCCATTCATGTAAGTTATCTAACATTCATTGCTTCAACTCATATAATTTGCATCACTACTCAGAGAGCACATCATATTCAGTCACATTGTATGATGCTAAAAAAATTGTATTAAAGGGTTTCATGCAAACTCTTTCGTGTGGTAAAGTTCGATGCGAACATTTTGTTGGATTCGGCTGATTATGTTTGATTGAGTATAAAATGTTCAATGTTCTAATACCGAATGTTGTGTCATAATTGCTCTCTGGGGATTTCACATATCAAACATATTACATTTAAATCACGTCAAACACTGATGTTAAAGAAGGTTTACATCAATAGCGTATGTAAACTGACTTTGTAAGAATATTTATAACAGTGGTGTTGTGTTGATTTTGAATAACATAAACACTTACATATGTACATATATTAAATTAAGCACGTCTGAAAACGTTGCAAGTTAAAACTTTTCATATATTTTATCTTATACATGAAATTTAAAATAGGGAACTTTCGTACCGCAAAGGTAAACCTTTTTGCGATAACATGGGTATAAAAATAAATTATTTTTTGACAACTCTTCTCCAATCTTAAATAATAAAACATTGATAGTATACATAGGCGAATTGGCGTTAATATTTCTATTTTTATTGTGGATAATTAGATACGTACTTGTGTTTGTATACGATAAGTAAAATCTAGAGCTTAGTTGTTCTTTACAATTTAAGCGTAATTTCTAATTAAATAAAAAATTTATAATGTGAATGAATTGAAATAAAAAAAAATGATGAGTGAGTAAATTGATTAATGGTGGTAACGAAGTGAGGTTGTAAGTGGTGTTTACTGAGGGACATCTACAACTATCAGTGCTAAATTTGATGTCAAGGCAGGGAGGGCTATAAGAAGCACGAGCGCCATGTCACCTGGCAGCTCATAACTTGGAGAAGGAATAGTTCTGGCCTTAGTTATGCCCCTTTTGTCCCTTAGCAGCGTTTTTTTTTTTTGTTAGTTAGAGAGACCAGTGCACCAAATAAAATTTTTTTTGTGATAAATAAACAGGGACTCTGAAATGAAATGTAATGGGGTCTAGTGCTATGAGGAAAGGTCGCGAACCCCACCACTGTTTTGCTACCCAATAGACGGGTCCCGATGGACCTACTCCTCACGGCATGAGCAGGTAAGAAGATCTTAAGTCCTTTTTGGATAATTTCCAATTCCAATTCCCCATAAACATTACACCTTGTCCGTCCTGATGTCACGTTGTTAAATTTTTCCAAAATTATTAAATAAATCATAAAATTTAAAATTGTTTGAAATAAATGTTTTCATATATTTAAAGCAATATGGGCAATGCCTGATTAACTCAAACTTCAATTACACCTAAACATCATTAATTGGCAGTTTATCTGTTGTAAAAACGTTGGCGATAACAGTTTTTTGAAAAAAAAAAAATAATTTTTGGGTTTTGGGGAGTGTTTCGGTCGAACAATTTACCCTTTCGCCATTTTTTTCCGCAGGCTCGAAAATTATTTTTTTGGGTATGCGTAGTGGAACTTTTTTCTTGAGCCCAAATTCTATCGAAAAATCGATGACGCGATATCGGTTAATAAATCGACCCAGTTTAATATATATGTTATCACATTAGCGTGAACTCACCTCGCTTGTGTCAACCGGTTTTGGTACCAAAGACGGCGTATGAAGCTGAAAGTTTAGAAAAATATACAACAATACATATAGGGTACTCAGTTACTAGGGCATTGACCGAATAAGCAAGCTCAAGGACAGATTTAGATCTTGATGTCTTTGATTCTTAGGTTTTCTTTTAATTTTAGATTTTTCCTTGGGTCGCGCGGACGTGAAAAAAATAATTATAGTAAAATGAATAAACCGAAAAAATATATCGAAAGTATGTTAAAAATAAACAAGTTAAGTGCAATCGCAAAAAGTGAAAAAAAGGAAATCCATATATGTAAAAATCAAATTCTGTTTGTGTGTGTGTATTCGCTATGGAAACGTATTTCCCACACTTCAATCATCACCGAATTTTGGCTATAGGTTCCTTCGATCAACGGGAAGGTTTTAGGCTAAATATAATTTCGATATATAAAAGGGGCGTGGCACGTCCCATATAAATGGAAATTTTGGTACTGCATAATTCTGAAAGTATACATGCCAGAACATTGAAATTCAGTAGGTAAGGAGTTATATAGGATCAATCAATGTAGAATTGGGAAAAAGGGGGCGTGGCACCTCCCATACAATCTGTATATATAAAAATCAAATTCTGTGTGTGTGTATTCGCTATGGAAACGTATTTCCCACACTTCAATCATCACCAAATTTTGGCCATAGGTTCCTTCGATCAACAGGCAGGTTTTAGGCTAAATATAATTTCGATATATAAAAGGGGCGTGGCACGTCCCATATAAATGGAAATTTTGGTACTGCATAATTCTGAAGGTATACATACCAGAACATTGAAATTCAGTAAGGAGTTATATAGGATCAATCAATGTAGAATTGGGAAGGGGACGTGGCACCTCCCATACAATCTATATATGATGAATTTCATATCAAATCCAATATGCGTTGAACCCGACCCCCTCAGAATTTTATGAAATTTTGCGTGGGGTTACATATTACCCACCCAAACACAACCTCGTTTTTAGAAATTGCATTTTCGAAAAATTGTGGGCGTGGCAAGGTATCGAAATATCCGAAAATATTAGAAAAATGACGATAATAGACGGGATCCCGGACGTATCCTGAAAACCATCGTTAAATGATCCCAAGAAAGTCCCGAAATGACCCTGCGGGATCCAGTACGGATCCCGAAAACCATCCAGAAATGATGCCGAAAGGCTCCCCAAATGATCCTGTATTAGTCCCGGAAAAGTGCCGAAATGACCACGACGGGATTCCTGGCGGATCCCGAAAACCATCCAGAAATTATGCCGGAAGGGACCCCTAATGATCCCGAAAAATTACGAAATGACCCCGACGGGATCCCGAACGGATCCACGAAACCATCTAGAAATGATGCCGGAAGGTACCCCAAATGATCCTAAAAAAGTCCTGAAATGGCCCCGACGGGATCTCGGACGAATCGCGGATATAGGTAAATTTATAATGTGTATAAATTATTAAAAAGTAATTCTTCGAAGGGGTCGTGGGATCCCATCTCCTTTCCATGTTCGAAAAAAATTTCGCTAGTAGACTATTGTCTGTGTCCCAAATTTCATCAAAATCCATGTAGCCGTTCTGCCGGGATTCAGTAACAAAGGCGAAAAAATATAATAATTAAATTATAGCTGTTCCTATG
This sequence comes from Eurosta solidaginis, assembly GCF_040869045.1. Classification (NCBI taxonomy): domain Eukaryota; kingdom Metazoa; phylum Arthropoda; class Insecta; order Diptera; family Tephritidae; genus Eurosta; species Eurosta solidaginis. Next base: position 13,945,969 of record NC_090324.1, read on the forward strand.
GGGCGTGGACCGCCCCCCTTTTGAAAAATATATAGCTAGTAGATTCTTCTAGACCAATGTGTGCCAAATTTCATCCAAATCCCCCCAGCGGTTCTTGCGTGATTGAGGCACAAAGACAAACGTCTGGACATCCAAACATCTAAACATCCAAACTTTCCCATTTATAATATATTGTCACGAATATTAGCAAAACTAAGTAGTGCTGCCGTCTCTAAGCCGATGCTAAGCAGTGACGTGAATGCACATCAATAATTCAATCATTATGTATCTACATAAACGAAACAATAACTGCGTCTACATATATGTACCATGTACGTATGAGCAGCGGAAAGTCAATGCACTAACACATGCATATATCTGAGATACTCCTATAAGTATGCAATGAGAAAAACTATAAAATTGTGCAATTGTAGTTACAGCTGAGAAGTTTGAGAGCTACTGGACTATTAGATTCTGGAAGCGCCTAGAAAATGTATAAACTTGTGCAATTTTAGTTATAGCTGAGAAGTTTGAGAGCTCATGGACAATGCTAGTAGATTCTAGAAAATGCGAACGAGGAAACCAAAGAGTATAAAAGACGACAGATGTAGAGGCGCTGTAATTCAGTTTGATTTGAGTTGTCAAGCAGTTACGACTAAGACGATATCTAGCGAGCAATAGCAGCATTATTTTGAAAGTCAGTTCATTTAAGCTATCAGTTTGGTTATTAATCTATTCGTTGCACAGTTTGAGTGTTATTGTGAAGTATTTTAATAAAGGCCATTTTTCCATTATTCAATATTGGAGATATTTATTCAACAGTTTAGCGATACGAACTTAGCAAAAGGGCAAATATGAGGATTTGCAGCAAATTCGTTAAAATTGGTGTCAGAAGAGGAATTGTTGAATAAATTCCAGAGGACAAGAAGGACATGGCAAAGTTCAGTGAATTGAAGATCCAGCAAACTAAAGAAAGAGTTGGAGAGCCGTGGATTGAATACGAGTGGCGTTAAACTTGAACTTCAGGCACGGCTAGGAGAGGCAATGGAAGCAGAAGGAATTGACGTGGAAGAGTATGACTTTCATCTCGATGGCGAGGAAATAACAAAATGGAAGAAACACCGCAGACAATGGCGAACACAGACCTGAATATGATATTGGCTGCAATATCGGCACAAATGTCCGAAATGTCATCACAAATATCTACCAACATGTCATCACAATTGGAATCACAGGAGGCACGCATTTCAGAAATGTCGACACAGATAACATCCAATATGGCATCACAATTGGAAGAACAGAAAACACACATGGCGTCACAAATTGCATAACAATTAAAAGAACAAGAGGTACGCATAACATTACAGCTCGAAGCACAAGAAGAACGTATCTCAACAAAGCTGGAGGCACAGGAAACAAAATTCTCATCGCAGCTGGAGGCTGCTAGTGAACAACAAAATAAAGTGGAGGCCGATATGGATGCTTTGAAAGATCGGATTCAGGAGTTACAATTGAACCGTCCAATCACTTAATCGTCTACTCTGGAGGTGAAATCCCCAACGGTTGATGGTTCTGTTCCATTCCAGGTATTTAAGCTCGAATTTGAGAAGACGTCGGCAGCGAACAACTGGAATGTTGAAGATAAAGTTGCAGCTCTGTTCGTGGCATTGAAAGGCCCAGCAGCCGAAATCCTACAAACGATTCCAGAAGGAGAGCGGAACAACTATCAAGCATTGACGGCCGCTGTCGAGAGACGTTATGGAAGCGAGCATAGGAAACAGATATTCCAAATTGAGTTGCAAAACCGTCACCAAAGAGCGAATGAGACTTTGCAGAAGTTTGCCTCGGATGTTGATAGGTTGGCTCATCTCGCAAATGCGGACGCACCCGTGGGATACACCGAGAAGGTAAAAATCCAGAGTTTTATAAATGGCATACGGGACGTGGAAACGAAGCGAGCTACATACGAAAACCCAAAGCTCACATTTGCTGAAACGGTATCATATGCATTGACTCAGGAAACGGCCTCATTTTTGAGTAAGCCAGCGTACAAAGCTCATCTCGTCGATGTGGAAAGGCCATACTGGGTAGACGCAGTTTTGGAAGCATTGAAGGGTACGCAGCAGAAGAATAATGATGCAGTCAAAAGCTTTAAGTGTGGGAAGCCAGAGCATATTGCGCGTTATTGCAACACCAACCCTAACAGTTCCAACAATGTGGGTGGTCGTAAACGCAGAGCAGAAGGTGATGAGAAAATCTCCAAGACCACTCAATCGTTAAACTAAATCGAGTCAGCCGCAAGGGGCGACAGCTGGCTCCCGCAATTGAATGCCCCATAATCTCTATCTCGCAGATTGGAAGAAGATCGAGCAATCTTACTGTTGGAGGACATGTGGATGGAAAGGAACGTTTACTGACTGTAGATACGGGTGCATCTCATTCCATCATTCGAGCGGATTTAGTCAACAATAAGATAAGACCATTGCTTGGAGCAAGATTACGTACAGCCACGGGAGAGGACACCCAGGTAATTGGAGAAGTAGAATGTGAAGTAGCAATTGGGAACGCCACGGTACTACACAATTTTATAGTGGCAGACATTGTTGATGAAATCATAATTGGAGTGGACTTCTTAATCAAACAAGGCATCAAGATCGACATGCAAAGCAAGACGATGCGATATAAGAACATAGACGTACCAATTAATTTCGGCTACGAGAGTGGCTACAGCAGTAAACAAGTCAATTTGATGAGCTTTTAGAGCTCAGATGCAGTTATTTATTTCCCGCTGAAGTGTTTTAATGGCGGTGTCACACTCACTTTCTACGCTTTCAAGATTGAATAATATTTTTAATTGGGTATTGACGAGAATTCGTTTATTCTCATATCTTTCCCCTAAATTCTTCCACGCTGTCTCAAACCCATCGTTTGTAAGTGAACATTTTTTAACTGAGGAGCTTATTCCGTATGTATATTGCCGTGAACATGTCACGGAACGTTGGTCAGGAGAGGTAGGTAGTCAGCTTTGAATACATCCGTATCGCACGGAGATAGTCGCATGCTGTGTTCTAGATCAGGTGTCCCTTCTCCTTATCACGTTTAGTTAGCTTTGCTATTAATTAAGCCATGGTTGAACTGCCGCGTACATATGCGGCATACGTCGCCTGGTATTTCGGTTTGGCTTGCGCTAACACATTTTTCTCTGCCGTTTCAGAGTACAAGAGATCCTCATAAGCTGGCTTTGCCTTTCTCCAATTATTCTTTATCTCTTCTTGGTGAATGGCTAGAGTATATTTTGTGTGTTCTGCTTGAGGTCTGTCGTTGAACTCAGCCTCAAACTGTGCCACCTCATCAGCTGCTTTTATGAATTTCTCCATATCGTTTGATATTTAAACGAGAATAACTACTATGAAGGACTTAGTTAGAAAATTCGAGTTTGATACTCAGAAACAAAGGGAAGGGTTTCAACAACCTCACACCACCACTCAAAGAATTTAACGTAAATGAAAATTTTGGATTAACCTCTACAATCTTCTTGTTAAATTTATTATAACCAAATATATATGTATGTATATGCAAGATAGTTTTATTTTCAGCTCTTCGCCACTCGAGTAATTATTCAATTATTTTCCACCAATTTGTACCTCAGGATAACTGTGTTTTCATGAATGCCTGGTCGAATATTGTCCTAAGTTAATAACTTCCTTAACAATCTGGTTGCTTGAAAATTTTCTACGCTACCATTTTTCTATCCTAAGATGAAAACGAGCGCGACATGTCTTATTGCTGCCAATTTATATAGCGCTGCACACATATTTTTATATGTTCTCTTTGTGACTTTTTCTTAATGTTTTTTTTTTTTTTGTTAGGTTTTGTGTACTTTCACTGTCGTAGAATTTCCTATTGCTTCATGACCATTTTTGTCAGGAGCATTCAAAGGAATTATGCAAATTTTTGATTTGCTGTTCACTTTAGGCAGGGCTGCCTTTATTGTCGATTGCGAAATTTTAAGAGTTATTATTTGAATTATTTGTTGCTATTCCCCAGCTTTGGGTTTGGTTTTAAAATGGTAGAGTGTAAGCTTGGTAGGGTACTAATGATTGGTAGGGTACTAAAAATAGAATTCCTTAGATACGAGCTTGAACGGGTTTTAATTGCCTATATTTAAATTTCATATAACTTTTGAGTATCATGGCCATTGCGATGATCAATAGCCCGATTACGCAGATTAAAACTGCTAGCCAAACATCTGGAATATTTGGAGCAGCTTTTGTTTCTGGTCCAGCTGGTGGTTCATATCTTACCATTTTTTTTTTTTTTTTTGATGCTTCAGAATTTTATTTTCCTACTTCGTAGCCAGCTAGGGCTTGGGCTATTTTTGTCCACCAAGACATTTTGAAACTTCTCTAATTTTAATAAAATGTTAAATATTTTGTTTTATTTATAATTTTTTGTTGTAAAAATTGTTGTTTTTAAAATATTTCTTTAAAATATTTTTATTTAAGGTAAACATTTTTTTATATTTCAAAAAAATTTTGATTTACTAGTTTAGTATAGTTTTTTTTCTTTTACAAAATATTCAAAAATATTTTTATTCACCCATATTCAAAAGAAAAATTAAAACCCTATTATAATTTAACATTTGGCGTCTTCTGGGAACACACTTCTAACCAGGTTCCCTTTCCATTCCTATTATTTTCCACCATTTCTTTAATCCTTCTAATTCCTTTTTTAGGTCTCTAGTGTGTAGAGTAATTTCGTCCCACCATTGGAGGGGAAAATCAGAAGAGTCCCTTTGCATTTTAATGTATTACTAACAGAATATTAAAAAAAAAAATGTATACAATTTTCCTATGGAACTCCTCCTCTGTGGTTATTTTATTCTTAACAAAGGGATAACTGAAACTTATATATGTCGAAAGTTATCTGAATATTTTAAGAAACGTCCCAAACATTCCAATTTACTTATTTAAATTTTGAATTTTTATTGATTTTACATTTAATTAATTCCTTTTTTTTCTTTAAATTTTTACATATATTTTTTTCTTCTGCTTAAATTATTTTCTAAAATCTCCTAGTATATAAAAAAAATCCTAAGCAAAAATAGAATTTTTGCTAATGGTGAAGCGTCACAGGGACGCTCAATTTATTCTAAATTTTTAAACATACTTAACGCTATTAATTGCCATCCGAAATGCTCCTCTGTGGTGTCTTCTATGTATGCCATGTAATATCCTCTTCTTCTATATTCCACTTGCATTATTGGTTGCCAAAATCCATGTTTAGTTTACTTCTTTACTTAATCTTTGCCGTGTATTAATAATGCTGATCTTTTGTCCTCTGGTGATTTTTCTTCACCTTGATATTTGCCATAAAATCCGAACGAAAGGGTGCCATTTGTAAGTATTCTAATCTCATTTGTGTTCTCTTTGTTGTATGAGCTGGCAGGATCGAGGGGGAATCCTGCTTGGTTTATATCTAGGATTTTCTGCAGCAGGGTCTTCAGCAGTTTTACTATTTCTTGACCAAGCTGTCCATGAAATATCTGGTTATATGTTAAACCGGTGCTAATTCTAATAAGTTTACGGAGATGGCAGGATTTTACTCCAAGTAGATTGTTTAGCAGTTTTGCCAAGTTTAATCTAGTTTGGCAGGATCGCCATGTAATAAACTTCTAAGGCGAATCCTGCTTTGTTTATTATCGCGAGCTCACAGGTTCCTCTGACCAGCTAAATCTTTAGCAGTTTTGGTAATTCTGATCTTTACTGGCAGGATCGCCATGTAATAACTTCTATTTAGAATAAAATACAAATGATTTTGGTTGTGCGCGAATGTTCAGCGCTGACATCAGAATAATTGCTTTATTGATAAAATTCATTCCTATTTATACAAAAGTTCTTAACCTCTACATATATACATACTTACATTAATATTTACATGCTAAAGGTGCATGACTCAATGGTTGGTTTGTCAGCAAATTATTATATTGGCCTACATATTGTCCAATGTGAATCCCGCTTGAGCAGTTTGGTATGACGCATCAATATATTGGGCGACTTGGCAAATGCGAATGAACTCATGGTGGTTATCTGGGACAATTTGATATGAACGTTTGTTTGTAAGTATATTTGTAACATTAAGCGTGTTTGAAGTGAGGTGAATTCCACGCAATACTACAGTAGCATCCGTATCCTGGTAGCTCCTTTTAATCGAAAACGAGTTGATAATAGAACCATATATGTATATACTAGCCTTTACCACGAAATGACCCCAAAGCTATCGCGGACGGATCCCGAAAACCATCCATAAATGCCCTGAAGGGTCTCCAAAATTTCCCGGAATAGTCCCAAAAAACCCGAAATGGCAACGGCACGATTCTAGATTTATCCAGAGAACCACACAGAAATGATCCATAAAGGGTGCGGAAATGATCCCGAAAAAGTCCCGAATTGACCCTGACGGGCTCCCGGGCGGATCTCAAAAACCATCCAGAAAATACCCAGGAAGGTCCCTAAATTATCGCGACATACTCCAGAAAAGTTCCGAAATCACTCCGAGGGGATCCACGACGTATCGTGAAAATCACGCAGAAATGATTCCGGAAGGGTTCCAAAATGATCCCGAAATAGTCCAGAAATGACCCCGAAGGGATCCCGCACGGATTCAGAAATGATCCCGGAAGGGTCCCAAAACTTATCCCGAAAAAGTAACAAAAAAATCCCGTAATTACTCCTACGGCATCCCGGACGGATCCAGAAATGATTTCGGAAGGGTCCCCAAATGATCCCAAAATGGTCCCGAAATGACCCCGACGGTATCCCGGACGGATACCGAAAACCATCAAGAAATAATGACGGAAGGGTCCCCAAATGATCCCAAAATTATACAGAAAAACTTACGAAATGACCCCTAAAGGATCCGTATTAGCCCCTAAAAGTCCTGATCCCTGACGGGATCCCGGATAGCACCCGAAAGCCATCCAGAAATTATCCCAAAATAGTCCCGAAACGACCCTGACGGGATCTCGAACGGATCCCTAAATAACCCTGACGGGATCTCGGACAGATCCCGAAATCCATCCAGAATTGATCTCGGGAGGGTCCTAAAATGATCCCGAAATAATCTCGGAAAAGTCCAGAAATTACTCTGACGGGATCCCGGACGTATCCTGAAAACCATCGTTAAATGATCCCAAGAAAGTCCCGAAATGACCCTGCGGGATCCAGTACGGATCCCGAAAACCATCCAGAAATGATGACGAAAGGCTCCCCAAATGATCCTGTATTAGTCCCGAAAAAGTGCCGAAATGACCACGACGGAATTCCTGGCGGATCCCGCAAACCATCCAGAAATTATGCCGGAAGGGACCCCTAATGATCCCGAAAAATCACGAAATGACCCCGACGGGATCCCGAACGGATCCACGAAACCATCTAGAAATGATGCCGGAAGGTACCCCAAATGATCCTAAAAAAGTCCTGAAATGGCCCCGACGGGATCTCGGACGAATCGCGGATATAGGTAAATTTATAATGTGTATAAATTATTAAAAAGTAATTCTTCGAAGGGGTCGTGGGATCCCATCTCCTTTCCATGTTCGAAAAAAAATTCGCTAGTAGACTATTGTCTGTGTCCCAAATTTCATCAAAATCCATGTAGCCGTTCTGCCGGGATTCAGTAACAAAGGCGAAAAAATATAATAATTAAATTATAGCTGTTCCTATGGGGCGTGGACCGCCCCCCTTTTGAGAAATATATAGCTAGTAGATTCTTCTAGACCAATGTGTGCCAAATTTCATCCAAATCCCCCCAGCGGTTCTTGCGTGATTGAGGCACAAAGACAAACGTCTGGACATCCAAACATCTAAACATCCAAACTTTCCCATTTATAATATATTGTCACGAATATTAGCAAAACTAAGTAGTGCTGCCGTCTCTAAGCCGATGCTAAGCAGTGACGTGAATGCACATCAATAATTCAATCATTATGTATCTACATAAACGAAACAATAACTGCGTCTACATATATGTACCATGTACGTATGAGCAGCGGAAAGTCAATGCACTAACACATGCATATATCTGAGATACTCCTATAAGTATGCAATGAGAAAAACTATAAAATTGTGCAATTGTAGTTACAGCTGAGAAGTTTGAGAGCTACTGGACTATTAGATTCTGGAAGCGCCTAGAAAATGTATAAAATTGTGCAATTTTAGTTATAGCTGAGAAGTTTGAGAGCTCATGGACAATGCTAGTAGATTCTAGAAAATGCGAACGAGGAAACCAAAGAGTATAAAAGGCGACAGATGTAGAGGCGCTGTAATTCAGTTTGATTTGAGTTGTCAAGCAGTTACGACTAAGACGATATCTAGCGAGCAATAGCAGCATTATTTTGAAAGTCAGTTCATTTAAGCTATCAGTTTGGTTATTAATCTATTCGTTGCACAGTTTGAGTGTTATTGTGAAGTATTTTAATAAAGGCCATTTTTCCATTATTCAATATTGGAGATATTTATTCAACAGTTTAGCGATACGAACTTAGCAAAAGGGCAAATAAGAGGATTTGCAGCAACTTCGTTACAATTGGTGTCAGAAGAGGAATTGTTGAATAAATTCCAGAGGACAAGAAGGACATGGCAAAGTTCAGTGAATTGAATATCCAGCAACTAAAGAAAGAGTTGGAGAGCCGTGGATTGAATACAAGCGGCGTTAAACTTGAACTTCAGGCACGGCTAGGAGAGGCAATGGAAGCAGAAGGAATTGACGTGGAAGAGTATGACTTTCATCTCGATGGCGAGGAAATAACAAAATGGAAGAAACACCGCAGACAATGGCGAACACAGACCTGAATATGATATTGGCTGCAATATCGGCACAAATGTCCGAAATGTCATCACAAATATCTACCAACATGTCATCACAATTGGAATCACAGGAGGCACGCATTTCAGAAATGTCGACACAGATAACATCCAATATGGCATCACAATTGGAAGAACAGAAAACACACATGGCGTCACAAATTGCATAACAATTAAAAGAACAAGAGGTACGCATAACATTACAGCTCGAAGCACAAGAAGAACGTATCTCAACAAAGCTGGAGGCACAGGAAACAAAATTCTTATCGCAGCTGGAGGCTGCTAGTGAACAACAAAATAAAGTGGAGGCCGATATGGATGCTTTGAAAGATCGGATTCAGGAGTTACAATTGAACCGTCCAATCACTTAATCGTCTACTCTGGAGGTGAAATCCCCAACGGTTGATGGTTCTGTTCCATTCCAGGTATTTAAGCTCGAATTTGAGAAGACGTCGGCAGCGAACAACTGGAATGTTGAAGATAAAGTTGCAGCTCTGTTCGTGGCATTGAAAGGCCCAGCAGCCGAAATCCTACAAACGATTCCAGAAGGAGAGCGGAACAACTATCAAGCATTGACGGCCGCTGTCGAGAGACGTTATGGAAGCGAGCATAGGAAACAGATATTCCAAATTGAGTTGCAAAACCGTCACCAAAGAGCGAATGAGACTTTGCAGAAGTTTGCCTCGGATGTTGATAGGTTGGCTCATCTCGCAAATGCGGACGCACCCGTGGGATACACCGAGAAGGTAAAAATCCAGAGTTTTATAAATGGCATACGGGACGTGGAAACGAAGCGAGCTACATACGAAAACCCAAAGCTCACATTTGCTGAAACGGTATCATATGCATTGACTCAGGAAACGGCCTCATTTTTGAGTAAGCCAGCGTACAAAGCTCATCTCGTCGATGTGGAAAGGCCATACTGGGTAGACGCAGTTTTGGAAGCATTGAAGGGTACGCAGCAGAAGAATAATGATGCAGCCAAAAGCTTTAAGTGTGGGAAGCCAGAGCATATTGCGCGTTATTGCAACACCAACCCTAACAGTTCCAACAATGTGGGTGGTCGTAAACGCAGAGCAGAAGGTGATGAGAAAATCTCCAAGACCACTCAATCGTTAAACTAAATCGAGTCAGCCGCAAGGGGCGACAGCTGGCTCCCGCAATTGAATGCCCCATAATCTCTATCTCGCAGATTGGAAGAAGATCGAGCAATCTTACTGTTGGAGGACATGTGGATGGAAAGGAACGTTTACTGACTGTAGATACGGGTGCATCTCATTCCATCATTCGAGCGGATTTAGTCAACAATAAGATAAGACCATTGCTTGGAGCAAGATTACGTACAGCCACGGGAGAGGACACCCAGGTAATTGGAGAAGTAGAATGTGAAGTAGCAATTGGGAACGCCACGGTACTACACAATTTTATAGTGGCAGACATTGTTGATGAAATCATAATTGGAGTGGACTTCTTAATCAAACAAGGCATCAAGATCGACATGCAAAGCAAGACGATGCGATATAAGAACATAGACGTACCAATTAATTTCGGCTACGAGAGTGGCTACAGCAGTAAACGAGTGCTGGTGGAAGAGAGTCAGCGAATACCACCATAATCCGAAGCAGTCATCTGGGCAAAGGTTGATGGAGATTGTGGGCTGTCGAAGCAGCAAACAAATCAGCACTGAACATACTTGTAGGAAAAACCCTGGCTATGACAAAACAAGATGGACGTATTCAGGTAAGAGTACTCAATGAGTTCAAGTCACCATTTAATTTGACCAAAGGAGCTATTTTGGGAAGATGCCAAGAGGCTGAATTAGTTATTAACTGTGAACAGCTCCAGGAACACGTTTCATCTAGTAATACTGATCTTTCAAATGACATCACGGCACGGACGCAGGGGCTAGAGGAAGCCTATCAGAATAAGGCAAAACAGCTGCTCCTAAAGTACGCGAATATATTTGACCAGGATGGTTCCAAACCAGGCCGCACCAATGTTGTGAAACATCAAATTGACACTGGAGACGCGATGCCGATCCGTCAAGCACCACGTAGTGTTCCACTGGCGAAGCGGGAAGTTGTGAGTCAAATCATACAAGAAATGAGCGACAGCGGCGTCATTGAACCATCAGCTAGTCCATGGAGCTCACCGGTAGTACTTGTAAAGAAGAAGGATGGCAAAATGAGGTTTTGCGTGGTGAACCCGAAGTTGATTGACGTTACGAAAAAGGACTTGAAAAGCGGCTACTGGCAAGTTGAGGTGAAGGAGGAAGATCAAGGGAAAACAGCCTTCAGTATCGGGGATGGTCTTTGGCAATTTACAGTGATGCCTTTGGACTTTGTAATGCACCAGCTACTTTTGAGAGACTCATGGACCAGGTACTGAAAGGACTACATTGGAAAACATGCTTGGTGTACCTGGACGACATCATCGTATTGGGCAAGAATTTTGATGAACATCTTAATAACTTGGAGGATGTTTTCCAGAGAATAGCTGGCGCTGGTCTGGAGTTAAGTCCCAAAAAGTGTACGCTGTTTAAAAAGGAAGTAAATTATTTGGGCCACAAGGTAACGACAGAAGGTGTCTGTACAGCGAATGAAAAGATAGAGGCAGTAAAGGATTGGCCAAGACCACAGAATCTGCATGAATTGAGAAGTTTCCTTGGGCTGTGCACATATTACCGCCGATTTGTACCAAATTTTGCCAGCGGAGCCCATAGTCTCCACGAGCTAACAAGAAAAAATAAAGCTTTTGAATGGTAGAAGGAGCAAGAAGTAGCTTTCCAAACATTGAAAGAGCGGTTGTGCACTGCCCCAATATTGGCATACCAGATTCCAGGAGCAACGTTTATTCTAGATACAGATGCGAGCGGATATGCTATAGGAGGCGTTTTATCACAATTGGTCGATGGACAAGAGAAGGTAGTTGCATATTACAGCCGTTCAATTGGAAAACCAGAGAGGAACTGTTGCGTTACACGGAGAGAGCTGTTGGCATTGGTAGAGTGCATTAAACATTTTCATAAATACCTCTACGGCCAGCGATTCCGTGTCAGGACAGACCACGCAGCGTTGAAATGGCCTCTACAGTTCCGTAATCCGGAAGGACAATTGGCACGGTGGATCGAGTGAATACAAAGCTATGACTTTTCCATTGAGCATCGAAAAGTTAGTGCCCATGGAAATGCTGATGCAATGTCACGAATACCATGTAGTCTGGAATGCAAGCACCGCTCAAAGGCCGAGGCTAAAGAAGACATTATAGATGTCCGGCTAATGACTATAACGTGTACGGATGAATGGGACAAGGAACAACTAAGAAAGTGTCAGCTAGAAGATATAGATTTGTCACATGTTATGCAAGGGCTCGAACGAAATGAAAGACCAAGCAGAGATGAGATGTCAGCAGAGAGTTCCATTGCGAAGTCATAATGATGAGTGAGGATGGTCAATGCAAGAAGTAACTGATAGTTGTTCCCAGGAAGAGGATTCCTGACGTGCACAGCGAGCTGCACAATGGTCCAAGTGGAGGTCATCTTGGGATCACGAAGACACTCGAGAAAATTAAGAAGATATTCTATTGGGTTGGTTGCCGTCAGTCGGTCACCGACAACAGAGCGAAAGAAACAAATACGTACTGGTGGTTATGGATTATTTCAGTAAATGGCCAGAGGTATACCCAATCCCAAACCAAGAAGCAGAAACAGTAGCAGAAGTGGTTAAAAACGAATGGGTTGCAAGGTATGGTGTACCAATGGAGATACATTCTGACCAAGGCAGGAATTTTGAATCAGCTGTGTTCCAAGAAATGTGCAAGAAGTTGGGCATTCGAAAAACACGGACAACTGCATTGTATCCTCAGTCCGATGGTATGGTAGAACGCTTCAATAGAACATTGGAGGAGCATTTAAGGAAAGTAGTAGACAAGTACCATAAGGACTGGGATACACACATATAATTATTCTTGATGGCCTACCGATCGGCAGTACATGACACAACGGGCCAAACTCCCACAAAGGTAATTTTTGGCAACGACCTTCGACTGGCAGCTGATTTGAAGTATGGGATAGATGCCGATGCGGAGAGGAATTTCAAGAAATCCACTGGTGTCTTGGAAGAAGAGCTGAGAGAGATACACGATCAGAGCAAAGATTATGAGTGACAAGATGAAAGCGAGGTACGATAAAGTAATTAATTCGGAGGGGTTTCAGGAAGGAGATTTGGTGCTGCTATACAACCCACAACGAAAAAAAGGTTTTTCCCCGAAATTGCAGTGTAACTGGGAAGGCCCATACAAAGTTGTAAAACGGATAAATGATGTAGTGTACCGCATACAAACCATTGGCAAACCATGAACCAAAATGAAAGTGGTTCATTTGGAGAGGCTAGCAGCGGTTAAATCGAGAGATTTGTCTAATCGGGACGATTAGACTTAGGTGGAGGGCAGTGTCACGAATATTAGCAAAACTAAGGAGTGCTGCCGTCTCTAAGCCGATGCTAAGCAGTGACGTGAATGCACGTCAATAATTCAATCATTATGTATATACATAAACGAAACAATAACTGCGTCTACATATATGTACCATGTACGTATACGAGCAGCGGAGAGTCAATGCACTAACACATGCATATATCTGAGATACTCCTATAAGTATGCAATGAGAAAAACTATAAAATTGTGCAATTGTAGTTACAGCTGATAAGTTTGAGAGCTACTGGTTTCTGGAAGCGCCTAGAAAATATATAAAATTGTGCAATTTTAGCTATAGCTGAGAAGTTTGAGAGCTCATGGACAATGCTAGTAGATTCTAGAAAATGCGAACGAGGAAACCAAAGAGTATAAAAGGCGACAGATGTAGAGGCGCTGTAATTCAGTTTGATTTTAGTTGTCAAGCAGTTAGGATTAAGACGATATCTAGCGAGCAATAGCAGCATTATTTTGAAAGTCAGTTCATTTAAGCTATCAGTTTGGTTATTAAGCTATTCGTTGCATAGTTTGAGTGTCATTGTGAAGTATTTTAATAAAGTCCATTTTTCCATTATTCAATATTGGAGTTATTTATTCAACAGTTTAGCGATACGAACCTAGCAAAAGAGCAAATAAGAGGATTTGCAGCAAATTCTTTACAATATATTATAATTAGAATTAGATTAGATATATACTATTAACCACACAAATCAAACAACAATAGCGTTTCAAGTGCGCAGCTGGGTATGTAATATTCGGTTTCTCCCGAACTTAGGCTTTCTTACTTGTTAAACAAAATATTGTTTTCGAATAAACGTATTAATTTTTTTCTATTTTAACAAATTTTGATACAAGTATAACCACTGGTTATTTATTTATTTTTTTTTTTTTTTAATATTAATAGTTTTACTGAAGTTGCTTTTTGCGATTTTTCACACACATATACAAATATTTCAAGAGCATGTTTCTATTTTTAACACGCTTTTATTAGCTTGCCCTGTATCTATCTATGTATATATGTATCCATGTAATGTATGTAACGGAATCTTTGAGCTTAATTTTCACCGGCTTCTATAAGTCTCATTAATTTGAAACTTTGCATACGTATCAAGCACCAATGACAATGCAATTATTTGAGAACAGATTCCCATTATCCTCATTAACACGCTTATATTAGCTTCACTTGTATGACGCTTATTTGTAACTCGCTTGCCTAGGCGCGCAAAGGAGAGTTAGACCCATCTAGCGGCAATTAGCGGCAAAACGAGATGTGCTTAATAGCGAAGACACGAACCTCTGTGCTACGATGCTGGCAACAGCAAATATCTAAGTGGATTGTATATACTAAACCAGCACGATATTTGCGTGTTTTTTAGGTTTTTTAAACTATATTTATATTATTATTTAGATATGTACCACACAATATTAATGCACTTAATACTTTTTCTGCAAAAGCTATAGTTTTTCCTTAGTTAAAGTCTAAAAATGAAAAAAAATAAATAAATGTGTACGATTTGTCCCGTACCAACCATGGAATGCTCCAGTAGCAATTATTGTGAATACATTTTTTTTTCATACTCCTACACACACATAATACCTGAATTTTCACTCGCATACACACATATAAACAAACATATAGGAATTATTTTGATATACATACATCTTTTGTTTGATTTTTCATGTAATATTCAAGATTTCAATAGTTTTTCTATTTGGTTTTGGAAATCTGTTTAACAGTTGTATTTTCTGCTATCTTTAAGAGACATACCGCATGGTATAATTATACCCAGCTGTACTTGTACACAGGGTATTATAACTTTGATTGGATAACGGTTGGTTGTACAAGTATATAGGAATCAAGATAAATATAGACTTCCATATATCAAAATCATCAGTATCGACAAAAAATTTGATTGATTCCGTTAGCACAATAACTTGAGTAAATATTGAGATATCTTCACCGAATTTGGTACACGAGCTTACCTGGACCCAGAATAGATTTGTATTGAAAATGAGCGAAATCGGATGATAACCACGCCCACTTTTGGAAAACACAAAAAACTGATTATTTAGTAAATAAGACACCTAGAATATTGAAATTTGTCGTGTGGACTGATATTGAGACTCTTGATAAAAATTTGAAAACAATTTTTTTAATGGGCTTGGCACCGCCCACTTGAAATAAAATCAATTTTACAAATATTATTAATCATAAATCAAAAATCGTTAAACCTATCGTAACAAAATGACTTCCCTCTAGAATCCAATCACTTTCTGCAGATTGGTTACCAGGTCGCGCTTTTTGCTCTGACAGAAATTTGAGCTGGACTAAAAACCGTCTTTCGCCGAGTTTTTGGTAACATTTGAAATTTTCCTACATTCTGTGCCGTATTTGTCGATCGGGTGACAGTGATGAAGCTTTATGGATCTTTTAATGTTTAAACTTTGAGCTGGATACGAAAATATTTCGGAAAACAGCTAAGTCGATCGTCATCACTTTATTAATTAATATATGGAACTGCTGTGTGAATGTTTTTTTTTTTTTTTCATAGCCAAATACATGGGAAAAAGCGGTAGATACTATAGATATCGATGCAAAGATTTTCAAAATATTCGAATGGCTTTTGTAGGCTACATGCTTTTTTTCAAGATAGTTATATCCAGCTTTTAAGTCACCCTTACTTAATTTTAATATACAATTTTAGCATATCGAAATATCCCGTTAAGTATTGAATTTTCACAGAATTATATTTCATATTGAATTAATATTTTTTTAGAGTAGTATTAGTCGAGGTCAAAAGAATGAATGGATGAGAAATGCTAACGTTTTTTCAATTGAGACTACCGGTTTTTTCAGTTGACTTAAGTAGGATATCAAAAAAATCGATAAAGTCGATAGTGGCACCCAAAAAATGGTACTTTTTTTCTTGAAGCTCCCCCCAAAATGTCTCTCTGGATCCGCCCATGGATAGCAGAGTGGAAGCGAGACGAGTTGCTGCAATATAAAGATAGAAAGCTATGGAAATTATTCCTTATAGAAAATTTTAAAAGCTATCACAGTGCACGAAACTTTTCAAGCTTGCAAAATATATTCTTATTTATGTTTTATTTACCCTCACTAGGGTAGGCACCTTGTCGTTGGTGTGAAGGCTTAGCCGAACTCCATAGCGCGCGAATATGAGGCGGAGCTGTTTAGGACTGACATCTACGCCGTTTCGCCTCATAGGAGGGCAACGGGATGTCGGTGACCAAGAACTGCCAACCCCCAAATCCAGGGTGTTATGCGGACCGTGTCGATTGGACGATTTGCAGCCAGGGGATAATCGGATCGCCGTATCGGATCGTCTGTATTGGAACGGAGCCTTCCCGATACCGGGCCACCTCGGGAAGTATTAATGGCCTTACCGCAGTAAGGGGCGCTGCTGTGGCGAACGGTTCTTTCCCCGTATATATTACTGGACCGCTGAGCCCGTCTTGTCGGGCAGGTGGTTGTACGACCAAGATGAACGACTCGTTACCTGATTGTAATATGGACAATGTAAAGAGGAGAACTGAGTCGCAATCCAAGGACGACAAATACGAATTAAGCGATGCGTCGGACTCGGGGAGCGAGAGTAGTGCTGATTCAATGAACTCCGTGTTGGAGAAGCACACAAATGAAAACGGAGTAGAAGAGTGGAGAAGGATACGGAGCAGAGGAAGTAAAAGAGCTCTCTCGCAGTACCGTGCAGCACTAAGAATTGTACAACGTTTGGGAGCAGTGGTCAACCCAACACAAGTGGAGATCGAGCACTTGGAATAGGCCCATGAAGCGGTAGAAGTAGGTCTAAGACAGTTCAAAAGGTTTGCTGCGAGAAAACCCCGGTTCTGCAACCGGTACGAGGAGGAAGAAGCGTCGAATGGCAGAATGAAGAGGCAACGTTCGGCGGAAGGCGACAAGCCTGCTTTCAAGAGGCAGAAAGGACCCAGTCCTAGAGCCGCGAGGCAGGGCATTGACATAGACAAGACAAGTAGGCCCAAGGCTGTAAGACAGATGGGCTCCAATAGCGAGGTAGCAACTACTTCGAAAGCTGCGAGTCAGAGGGAAGTTCCAATTAAGGAATTAGGAGATAAGCCAAAGGGAGTTAACGCTAAAACTCCGGCTTTCTCGGAGGTGCCAAAGGGAGATAACACTAAGACTGCTGCTTTTCCCGAGAAGATGAGTGATGTGGCAAAGCAGTCACTGACTGTGGCGCTGGTTGATCGTAGCAGTCCTTTCGGACAAATTACTACTGAAAGGTGGAGAACTGTGGAAAGGGAGCTGATTAGCTTAATGCTTAAGATGATACGGGACAAACCAAGTAAGCCCCTTCCAACCCTTGATTCGGGGGGATGGTATAATGGTGTTAAGATGATAGCGTGCGACAACATCGCGAGCTTACGGTGGCTGGAGGAAGTGGTTCCAAACCTCCACAGGCAAGGCACTAAAGCGCGGTTGTAGGTGGTGGATAAAGCGCAAATCCCCACGGTACCAAAAGTTAAGGTATGGATACCATGCGTGATGAAGTCGGAGGATAAACTGCGCCTTCTGCAGAATCAGAATCCGAACATACCGACACAGGATTGGAAGGTACTTACTGTGTCTCGGCCTACCGAGGATGGTCAGTCCTACATCTTCCAAATAAACAAGCAGGCGGAGGATATTTTGTACACGCAGCTTGGTAAAATGTCCTTTGGCACTGGAAAAATTTACATGCGACTGAGGAAGAGAAGTCCCGAGGATAAAAACCCTAACACGCTAGAGGTGGGCGAAGTCGAAAAGGACTCAAAAGCCTAAGGGAAAAAGATAGGTGGATGTCCCCGACGTCACCACGAACGTGCTAGAAGAGGACCAACCGCTAAATGGTGCTGTGACTCGCACAGAGGAACACCCTGCACAACAGTGACAACAGGTTGAAGGGGGCCTCGAATACTCTAAACCAAAAGGGCAAGGGGAGGACGACGACCTCAAGACGAAGGTGCTGGAGGGGGAAAAACAGCCCAATGGTGCTACGAGTCCTACAGATAAATCTTCAACACAGTAAAGTGGCGTCGAGCGAACTCCTCCTAACCCTTGAGGAGAGTTCGTTTGACGTGGCGCTGATCCAGGAGCCGTAGCTCTCATCGGGAGGAAAGGTTTCTGGACTTAGCGCGCGCGGGTTTGGCGTTTACTACGCGCGAATGGAAGGACGGGTGCGAGCTGTAGTAATGGTAAGGAAACAGCTGCATTCATATATGCTGCCTAATTACACCACTGAGGATCTCGTAGCGGTGGCCGTTGAGCAAAAGAATAAGCAGGCATTTATCCTGGCGTCCTGCTACATGGCCCATGCTGCGAAGGTTCCACCGATGGAGTGCAAAAGGCTAGTACTGGAGGAAGGGCGCAAAGGGCGTTTGGTCATAGGTGCAGATGCAAATGCGCACCACAATGCGTGGGGAGGAGCAGATAAGAAGGAGAGAGGCGAATCTCTGTTTTGTTACATCCTGCAAACCAATTTGCAGATAGCCAACAGGGGAAATGTCCCTACATACATTGGTTCAACATCCAGCAATGTTCTGGATATTACATTGAGATCCGAGCGTGTTATACCAAGGACTGATTGGATGGTTCTTGATAGACCATCCTTCTCCGACCATGTTTATATCAGCTTCAGAATCCGCCTAAAGAGGGTAGAGAAGGGAGGAACCGTTAGAAACCCTAGGTCAACGAACTGGACTAAATTCCAGAAACATGTAGAAACGAAACTGGGACAACCCAAAGAGGTTGCTAATGTAGAGGAACTGGAGGAGTCGAGTGAATTCCCAACAACGACGCTTATGACTGCGTATAACAACGCTTGTCCTCTAAGAAGATTCAGAGGAAAAGCAAAGCCGCCATGGTGGAGCAATGAGCTGAGACTTCTAAGAAGCCAGTTAAAAGAAATGTTTAAGCTCGCAAAGACCGCGGTAAGCGAAGCGTGTCGAGACGAGTACAGGGATCTACTGAGGATCTACAAGCGTGAAATTACTAGGGCGAAGAGAAACTCATGGAAAAGTTTTTCTACGGACATAGAGTGCTCCAGCGAAACAGCACGGTTGAAAAAGTCCTAGCAAAGGGAAACATAGTGCAGGGACTAATAAAGAAAGAGAACGGGGAATGGTCACGAAATAGTGAGGAATCCCTTGAAGTGCTTCTCGATACACATTTCCCATCGGGAAACGGATTAGAAGAGCCAGCAGACATCACTCACACTTCGATCACGGAGCTAGTAGTGCCGGGCTTGGTGACCGATACCAAGATCGAGTGGGCAGTGAAGAAGTTTTCTAAGTTTAAATCGCCGGGGCCAGATGGTATATTGCCGACCATGCTACAAGTCTCAAGTAGGGCGGTCGTGGAATGGCTTAAAATAATATTCGATGGGTGTATAAGACTGAATCATGTACCGCACTCTTGGAGAACTGCTCGTGTAGCTTTTCTACCAAAGGCGGGGAAGATCGGTCACGTGTATGCCAAAGACTATAGACCCATTAGCTTAACATCATTTCTGTCAAAACCTTTGAGAGGCTGATAGATGTGTACATAAAGTCCAAGTCCAAGCAAAATGGGCGATTATGGATGGTCTTAATTACATTAAAGCACATCCTGCCTTAATCAGATGGATCGGCTGCATGTTAAATTGCAGAAAGATTACATCACAATGGGGATTTTACGAGGCCACGAAATCAGTGGACAGGGGCACGCCGCAGGGAGGGGTGCTATCACCTCTGCTGCGGAAGCTCGTCGTCAACCAACAGCTCAGGCAATTCGATGAGGGACCCGTAAAACTTACGGCTTACGGAGATGACGTTGCAATTGTCATAAGTGGAAAGTGCCTTCCAACGATTAGTTTTTTGATGGATCGGGCGCTTCTGGATATTCATACCTGGGAATCTAATGTCGGGTTGAAAGTCAATGCGGAGAAGACGAATTTGGTGTTATTTACAAAGGGGTACAAGGTCCCAAATTGGACCAGGCCTAAGTTAGGAGGGGTGACCTTACAGGAGAAACCTTCCACAAAATATCTAGGAATCATCCTAGACAGTAAGCTGTAATGGAAGCTCAACTTGGAGGAGAGGGTCAAGAAGGCCTGAACGGCACTCTATGCATGTAAAAGAATGCTGGGGTGTACGTGGGGCCTATCGCCCTCTCTTTCTCATTGGGTTTTTACAGCGATTGTAAGCCCTATTCTATACTATGGAGTCCTTGTTTGTTGGAAAGCCACACAAAAAACAACATACCTCAAAAAATTAGAGGGGGTATGCAGACTATCGATGCTTAGCATTAAGGTAGCCCTGAAAACAACCCCGACGGCTGCACTGTATGCCATTCTGCACATCCCACCTGTAGACCTGGTATCAAAGAACAAAGCGTTAACGACCGCAACAAGGCTCGGTGCTTCTGGGTAGCTTGAGCGCCGACCATATGGCCATAGTGGTATAGCGTCATCAATCACAAGACGAACAGACTACTTGATTCCCTATCTGCGCTTCGAGTGGGATCTTAAGGCCACAATAGAGGAGGATGGTTGGCGCAAGGGTGCGCAAATGGCGGACGAGGCGATACATGTGTTCACTGATGGTTCCAAATTAGTGGAAGGAGTAGGGTCTGCGGTATACTGCGCTTATCCGGAAATAAGCAGATCCTACAGGCTGCCGGATTACTGTAGCGTTTTCCAAGCGGAAATATTAGCCGTAACCAAAGCAATAGAAACCCTGGAGGAGAATAGCTTAAGCTGCAACCGTGTTAACTTTTATATTGACAGTCAAGCAGCAATTAAGGCAATAATATCGAATAGCACAGCATCTAAATACGTGTTAGAGTGTAAGCAGTCTCTGAAGAGAATCGGGACAGGGAGAAGCATACATCTATATTGGGTCCCAGGGCATATGGGAATAGATGGGAATGAAAAAGCGGACGAACTAGCTAAAAAGGGCTTGCTCCGTAGATATCCCAATTAGATTGGGCGAGATTAAGCGAAGGCGAGAGGTGCACATGATCGACCAAGTGGAAAAGGCGTGGGTTCAAGCGCGGCCTGTAAAGTGTCGAAGATTATGTGTAGGTATTACAACCTTAGACTAACACAGTTGCTTCTATCATTAAAAAGAGAGGACTGTAGACTCATGACGGGTATTCTGACTGGACACTGCCTTCTGGCTTCACATGCCTTTAAATTAGGCTTGGTCAGTGATAGCAGATGTAGGAAGTGCGGGTTGGAGGAGTAAACGATCGAGCACGTTCTGTGCTCGTGCCCTGCACTTGCCAGGCTAAGACTCCAGCTATTAGGGGTGATACAGCAGTCAGATCTACAAGCAGCAAGTAGCTTAAGTCCTAGGACACTTCTAGTATTTGCCAAGAGGACGGAGTTTTTTTATAACATAGGTCCTGGTTTTTGATAGGGTTTTTCAGTTTGGTCGTTAAAACCAACTTCTGGTAACACTACGGACTCAATCATTCTATGTGAGGTCCTCATGGACCGGCCAGTTCAACCTACCTACCTATGTTTTATTTATAATTCTTAATTTTTATTGTTACCGAGTCTTTGAGAGGCAGTGGCTTCTTAAGCGACGAGATCTAAAATCGCTCAGCTACAGAGAAACTCATCAGCTGAGAAATATAGATTCACAAATTCAATGGATTAAAAGTATACACATATTTTTTAATAGGCTTGAAATAGATTCATTTAATAGTTTATCCATAAATAGTATACCTAGCATTTCCCTACGACTTACAAGGGTAGGAAGATTTATTAGTTTTAACCGATAAGTGTGAGGAGGAAGATTATACAAGGAGTCCCATTGAAGATTTCTCAAGGCGAAAAGTAAAAACTATTTTTAAATTGATTCCAGCCTATCCACATGAACTTGATAACGCTGATTCCAAATTATCGATCCATATTCTAATATCGGCCTCACCAATTATGTAAAAAGGGTTTTTGTAACGTAAGGATCACTACACTCCTTTGTCCATCTTTTCACAAATGCTAAAACTAAGTTTGCAATTCATTGTAAAACCCCAGGCCGACAAAAACATCAACGGTTTCCAAAGTTTGGCCATTAATTGTTTAAGAAGCGGCTGTACGGTCTCACGTGAAAAACACATGAATTTACATTTTTCTATGTTGAGCGGCATAAAATTCGCATTACACCAAGTAACTAAACAATTTAAATCCGACTGGAGTACAGAGCGTTCTTCAGCCGACGCGTATGACTTAAAAAGTTTTACGTCGTCGGCATACATTTACATTTTAGAATATTTTATAGTTGTGGAAATATCGTTTATAAAGAGCAAAAACAGAATCGGACCGAGATGGCTGCCCTGAGGCAAACCGGAGGGAACATCGATGACAACCGAACAAATGTTTTTAAATATTACTCTTTGAGTTTTGCCGCAAAGATAGAAGGAGATCCAGCGAGTTAGGCCAGGTTGAAAGCCAAGCAATTCGAGTTTATAGACAAGTAATGAGTGGCATACTTTGTCGATTGCTTTCCTGAAATCAGTGTATATAACGTCGGTATGATGAATGTTTCTAAACCCATTAAAGACGTGCGTTGTAAATTCAAGCAAATTGGTTGTGGTTGATTTGCCTCTACAAAAGTCATCTATCAATCGAAATGTGAGGTGATTAGTAACGATTGCACCGAAAATCCTAGGGATAGCGAAGAGCTTTGCTATTCCACGATATTTTTCAATAGACGACTTGCTTCTTTTTTATGGAGTGGGATAAGAAAAGATTCCTTCCAAGCCGTTAGGAAAATGCCATTTCTTAAAGAGAGGTTAAAGAGATCAGTAACGGGGTAAATATATTCAGCACATTTTTTAAGAAATATTTGGGATCAAATCGCGACCGTATTTGAAGGATTCTTTTAGGGTCTTTAGATGTAATAGAGCATCTCCGCGCAACACATGTGGAGCATATATTGAGTTACTAGAATGGAGCTAATATGGATAATTTGTAGGTGGTGAATCAACCACAGCAGAGTAATTGGGGTGAAAGTATTAGGCGAAGAAGTTTGAAATCTCCTGATTGTCGCTGGAAATGCCATTTCTAAGCTTCATGGCAGAGGGGAACCTTTTAGTTCTGGGTTTAGAATTTAAGAAATCATAAAAAGGCTTTTGTAAATTTTATAACACTTTTTATTAAGTTCAAAATAGTTGTGACGGAAAATAGCGTACTGTGCATAATCAGAATGTAAACCAGTTCTCTTATATAATTAGAATAAACGTGATTTCTTATTTTTTAAAGCTTTTAGCTCTTTAGTAAACCAGGCTTGCACTGGCTCATTGTACGAGCATGTGCATTTGGGCACATGTTTTTCAAATAAAGTATAAATGGTTTTATTAAAATGTAAAACGTTTTGCTCTACATCTTCTTTATATCGAGGCCACGTTATCTCAGAAAGCTCTTTATTTAAATTGTTAAAATTAGTTTTGGAAAAATCAAAGCTCCTGGTAGAGGCACGTGTTTTGTTAGTGCAGACGACTTCGTTGCTTATGATTTCCTAAGTTATCTCAAGCGAAGGATGGTAAACGTCATCTGACAAAACAAGAGGTTGTTGTTGTTGTAGCAGTGCTTCGCCCACCTAATAGTGGCGACCAATCACAAATTGTCATCAATATCCTCTAACGGGTGTCCAAGGAAACTTGCTGTTTCAACAAGGGTGGACCATAATGTAAGCGGTGTTAGAGGCGTTGGTTCCACATTACAATTAAAGAGATGGTTGGTGTCATGTGGGGACACATTGCAAGCGGGGCATACATTTTGCATGTCGGGGTTGATTCTGAATAGGTAAGAGTTTAATCTGTTACAGTATCCAGAACGAAGTTGAGCTAGAGTGACTCGCGTTTCCCTGGGGAGTACGCGTTCCTCTTCCGCAAGTTTTGGGTACTGTTCTTTGAGTACTGGATTCACCGGGCAATTCCTGGCATAAAGGTCCGACGCCTGTTTGTGGAGTTCACCAAGGACCTGTTTGTGTGTTTTGCTTCATACGGCTGAGTTCTCAGGTGCCGTATTTCCCCAAAATGCTTAGGGGGATGACTCGTTAAGTCCCTAGGCGGTTTTGGCTCATCAATCATATGGCTGTTGGGATGCCCAGGTTTCTGGTAGATCCATATCAAACGTCACATCCAAGAATTTGGGGTTTAGGTCAGTCGGTAGCGTAGTGCCATCAACGTGGATGTTCAAAATGGTCTACATTTGGGACGTCCATGTTGTAAGTAAGATCGCGGAGAATTTAGTCGGTGATAATGCCAGGTTTGGCGAGGCGAAAAAACTGGAGGGACCAGGGAGGTAGCCGTTTATTCTGTTGCAAAGATCATCGATCTGTGACCCTGGGCCTGTGGCCATTATTGTGCAGTCATCGGCGTAGGACACTATAGTAACCTCTTCTGGTGGCGAATGTAGCTTAGGTATGTAGAAATTAAACAAAAGTGGGGATAGGACACCACCCTGTGGCACCCCTTGTTTAATTCTTCTTGGTTTTGGTGTTTCATTTCTAAATTACACCGATGCCTGACGACGACCCAGACAATTTGCGGTCCACCCTTTAAGACGTGGGGGAAGGGTATACCCTTCCAGGTCTTGCAGTGACGTGCCATGGTTGACGGTATCAAAAGCTTTTGATAGGTCTAGTGCAACGAGTACTGTTCTATGGTGAGGGTTTTAAACCGCATTTTGTCTGGGTGCTGATATCATTTAGCGCGATGGTGGTGCTATGGAGTTTTCTGAAGCCATGCTGATGACAGGCTAGCTTCTAATTAGCTTTGAAGTAGGAGAGCAAAATGGCTTCAAGTGTCTTGGCTACTGGCGATAGGAGAAATATCGGACGATATAACTCTCCTCTGTTAGCTGTTTTCCCAGGCTTTAGTTCGGGTATGACAAAAGTGGAAAGAGACAGGCTGAAGACACTTGCTAAATATTTGAAACCCTCTTTCCTTAGGCTTTTAAGCATCGGCATGGCTATGCCGTTTGGGCCCACTGCTTTGGATGGTTTAGCATGACCGATGGCATCCTTAACCTCTGTGACGGTGATGGTAATTGGTGATGCGCTGAATTTATGTTTATGTGCGTGGCTGTTAACCCTCCGTTAACTTTGTCGACCGTAGAATGCATTATATATTGTCGGCAGAAAGCGCTCGTGAATTTTTTCGCATCCGACAGCACTTTATCGCCAAAAGCGATGGAAACTTTGTCGTTGTGCCTAGACGTATTCAATACGGACTTTACGGTGGACCAAAGTTTATCTACACCGGCATAGAGGTTACAACCGCTTAGGTGTTCTTCCCATTTCGCCCGCTTGTGTTCATCCACAAGCAATCTGATGCGTTGGTTTATATCCCTTATTTGGGGGTCGCCGGGATCGAGCTGTCTTATAAGGTCACGTTCTCTCGCTAAACTAGCGGCCTCCGCCGGGAAGTGGGGCCGAATTTCGGGATTTCTACCGGCGGGAATGAAACGAGCCGAGGCGTATTCAATGACCTTGCGGAAAGCATGCTCCCCTTGGTGGGCATCAGTCGGGATAGAGAGGGCAGCAAAGCGGTTGTCTGTAAAGGATTTGTATTTGTCCCACTTTCGTTTATTAAATTTAATGAAACGCTCGAGCGAAATAACTATAGGCAGGTGTTCGGATGCCAGTGTTAACATCGGCTGCCAGTTGACGCAATTTACGAGTTCTGCGCTTAGGGTTGAAATACCCGGCGAACTGTGACAGCTTCGTGTGGGGCGGCTCCTTTTATTGTGCAGAACGTCGTTTGGACATTATACCCAGAACAGGTCTGCAGTGCAGATCTTGCTGTGAGTTTAGTCTCTTGAATCGCAGCAATGCGGATGTTGTGCCGCTTAATGAAATCGATTATCTCCGTGATCTTCCCAGTTAATCCATTACAGTTTAACTGCAGAATTCTGAAGTGCATAGGGGGAGACGTCGTCACTCTGGCATTAAGTGACGGGTGACTACGTCTGGGTTGTGGAAGGCTAGGACGCAACTGATGTTGTGGCCCTGGGACTGGACGTCCTTAGGTAAGCATTGGAGTACCGATGTATTTGGGTATCCGGCCTGGCAACATGGCGCAATGAAACCCGTCGGCGGGTTGCCATCGCGGAGACCACAACATCTAGGAAACTGGCACCGTCCATGGCAGGAGCTGCATTGGGCGGATGTCGCAAACATATATATTCTGTGCTGGCAAACGGTGCAAAGGGAGGTAGGGACTAGGAGCCTGTTTCCCTGACCTACACAATTGCTACCGGAAAAGAGGGGGGGGGGGAGACGGGGGCAGGGGCTGATGCTCGGCATTGCTTCCGACTCTTCTACGGAGATTGTAGGTATGAATGGGAGCAGCCGTGTGAGTTGTTGGCGCCGTGGGGCGCGAGCAGCAGCGGGTACTTGTTGTGGCTTGCTGAGCAGCAGGGGGGCGCTAAGGCGCAGACTACGGGACATCCTAGGGCGTGAACAGCAAGGAGCTACAACAGATTTATAGAAGTTACGTGGACGTCCGGTTTTGGGAGCTAGCCCAGAACAACCTGTCCAATGCAACTATCCCTTACACGAGACACACTGACAAGAGTATGACCGTCTTAAAAATATTCTTTTCCGGCAGATGCAACAAAACTATTTCTCAGGACCGGGGTCAGGAGACGAACCCGGATTAGGTTCGATACCTTCCCGGAGCAAGAGAATATGGAGCATTCCCGTTACAAGGAGCTTCTGGGAGAAGGTCAATTTGTGGGAGGGAAGCAACAAATTAAATGGGGTTACACTGAAATGACAGTCCTTGGTCGGGAAAAATCCCGAGTCGCTCCGGTACGTAGAACCGAATGCCTTGGGAAACGAGGTTTATAGAGGATTTAGATATGTCCGATTTATAGAGAATTTAGATATGTCTTCAACAAATGCTAAGTCTAAGAATTTTCCATACTTATTCGGAAAGAAGTTGATCTGATTAAGGCAAAGATCAGTAACTCCATCCAAAAAAGTAATTTTTATGCATCTTGGATGATACGGGGACAATATTGTGATCAACGGTGTTCCAAGATATATGTGGCAGGTTAAAGTCGCCTAATACAATCATTGATCCCGTGGGCTTTATCATCGAATTGACTGTTTGTAACAGTGAAATATGGTGCATATCCACTGATAGAACAGAGGACGGTGGAGTATAGCAAACGACTAAGTAAATATGACCCCGGCCTAGTAAGATTCGGATGCATTTAAACTCGATGGAATCAACTTCGGGTAAATTAACATCTTCAGATGGAATTGAAGAATGTACAGTTAGCAAGACACCACCTCCGACTCTATTTAAGCGGTCATTTCTATAGGTCTGGTACTCGCCGCAAAAAATTTCAGAATTTAAAACATTGGGTTTCAGCCATGTTTCTGTAAAAGCAATAATATTATATTTACAGTGAATGTTTTTCAAATATAAGTCAGTTAATTTAGTATTTAAGCCTCTAACGTTCTGATACTAAATGCTTAAGCAAGATTTTAAATTAAGTTTTTTGGATCGGAACTTTAAGGAGGAATTTTTGCTACATTTTGAGTAATCTCAATAGTCTTATGCACAAATTCGCGAACAAAGGCTCCTGGGGCTAAAATGAGCTGTCCAAAAGTTTATCCAAATCTTTTCAGTAGACATCAATTCTAAATGAAGAAATGTTTCTTTCGCTATTACATTAAACTTTTCTTAAAATCATGCCGTCAGCCTTAATTTTCGAAGTGAGATAAGACTTGATATCCTCAACGGAAGTATCTTTTTCAAAGCGAGACACAAAAATCGATTTTTTGAGTGGGACTACAACTGGCTTCACAGATTGAGAAGTTAAAGTTTCAGAAGTTAAGGTTTGAAACTCTAGGGTTTTTTCCGCGGCCTCAGAAGTGGATGGAACCACAGCTTGCGGTTTAGGGGAAGTCAGGTCTATGAGTCCACTTGCGGAAAATTAATGTTCTGAGCAGGATTAAGATAATTTTTTTTATTATTTATTTGTTTATTATCGTGGTTCTCTTTATTTCTATTTAGGCAATGTGGTAACTTATCCAAACACTTGAAAGATTTGAACAAATTATGGTATTGATAGAATTTTTCTGTGATTATGGAAAACTCTTTAGCAATTTCAGAAAATGCGTTCCGAGTTTGTCTAAACAGTTTAAACAGATCAGTTTCAGTTGATCTGTATTTAATGCATGACCAACGTACTGCCGTCTTCCCATCATTTACAGTGTCAACCACTCTAGCCGTCAGTCCAGCGCACTTTCCATGGGCGCGCCCATCGCAAAGACAACAAGAGACAAAACGTCCGGATTCGCTTTTTACCTGACAGTTTTTGAAAATGCAAGTCATTTTTTGCAGAAAGATAATAAAAATAGGCTAGTATAAGAATATAGAAATAGTAAAGATCTGTTAGTAAATTAAAAAGAAAAAAAAAACAGTTGAAATAGCACTGAGAATGAGAAAGTTATATATAAAAGCAACTCTGAAAGTTTGGGAGCTTAACTTAACATTTAAATGGCGAAGCAAACAGCTGCGAAGACAGTAAACGGTAAATAAATAGCAAGAAAACAAAAATAGTGCACACAAAAACAATTTCACGGGAAAATATGCCAATCAAAACTGCAACAACAACACAAATGCACAATGACTCCGCAAACAAAAAATGAATAATAAACAAGTAAAGGTGTCTAAGTTCGGGTGTAACCGAACATTATATACTCAGCGTGAGCTTCAGTTGTACATTTCATTTCAGATAAATTACTTTTCTACATAATACGTGGCACCGCCCCATTTCCTCTTACAATAAAACTTGATAAGTGAAATATCATGATTCAAAACTATTTTTTGCTAAGTTATAGCTTATTATTCTAGTCTACGACCCTTTCAAGCTTATTTTATATCTAAGTTGCCGTGGCCTTTAACCGATCCCGTCCATTTTTACTAGAAATATTTTCTGCTATAAGGAAAATATGTGTACACAATTTCATTACGATATGTTAATTTTTCTTCGAGTTATGGCTCCCGAAACATAGAAAATTACTTAGTCATAAAAGGGGCGGGCCACACCCATATTCAAAAATTTTAGTATTTTCCAATTTAATGTTATAATTCAATTTTGAAAGTAAAATTCACAAAGCTTTTTTTTCGCTAAGATATAGCTTATTGTTTTCGTCTATGACCATTTTAAAAATCTTTTATATAAAAGTTGGCGTGGTCTTTAGCCGATCTCGTCCATTTTTTCTAGAAATATTTCTTGGTATAGGGAAAATTTGTGTACCAAATTTTATTGCGATCCGTTAATTTTTCTTCGAGTTATGGCTCCCGAAACATAGAAAATTGCTTAGTCATAAAAGGGGCGGTGCCACACCCATTTTCAAAACTTTTAGTATTTTCCAATTTAATATTATAATTCAATTTAGAAAGTGTAACGACAGCCTGTCTCCATACTGGCTTAAATGAGTGGCAGAGTGTATATGCGTCTATGTGTTTATGTGTTTTGTGTCCAGGTCCGTGCCTAAGCCGCAATGTTGCCATTAAAATAAAATTAAAATAATAATATTAACATTGACAGCATTGTACCTATAGTGAACACAATGTTGCAACGGAAATAAGATATTGCGCTTGGCATCATGTTGTTATAATAAGTAAAATTTCACCATGTTGCTAACAACCTAGCAGCCTTGACAAATGATATGTAACTATGTGTTTGTTCTGTTCGGTATTATGTATGTGGATGGGTATTTGTGCAAGGCTATGAGCGTGTGAGTGCATCAGTGTGAGCGGTCAAGGCACGAACCAAATGTATCTGTGTAGGTGTTCGTTGTGTGGAGCGGTGAGCGTATGAATGTATGAGTGCATGATTGTATAGATGGAAAATACGGGAAAGACGAAAAGAAAGTTTGACATGTAATGGTAAAAATTTTCCATTTCTGGGTAACGTTCCTTACCACGGCGGTAGCTATAAGAAGGGGCAAAATGAGCCAACGGGCCAAAGTATTATTTCATCAGTGCCAGTGAGTGTAAATGGAAAGTGGTTAACAAAAAAAAAATAAAATAAAAATGTTTCAATAAGTTTTTAGTGCACGCCTCAAACCGAAAAAGCCTGTTTACTAAATTTTGTAGCGAAGTACCTTTTTTTAATTGTGTAGTGCGCGGTGAAAAGTGTCTCGCGACCGCTAGAACCAGGCAAATCTGATTTGCCAGCTAACCCCCGATCCTGACCGTTGCAGCAGAAATAAATTAGACCACAAAGGCTATCGCCACCGCTAAAACCAGGTAAGTCTGATGGTTTTCCCTGCCCTTGGATTTTTTTTGCCTTCCTCCAACCTGGCATGCCCACTGGGAAGCTGGCTTCTATATAGCCAATTTTCCAAGCAAGCCAAGAGCAAACTTGCATGCATGTATGCACGCATTCATACAGATATATGTATGTCGTTGAGTATTTATTCACGCAGACAACAACAAAAAAATAGAAAATAAAAATAAAATAAATTTAATGCTAGAAATGCTGCAAGACTAACGTTTTTTTTTTGTATCTTAACAGGGGCTGTCCCTGCTGGAAAGAAGCCGCTGAGAATTTAAAGTTTCGTTTTACGGCTTAAGGAGGCAAATTAGCGGCATCAAACTCCCGACGGCACTCCACGAACTCGAAATTATGGAACTTTGAATATTCCTTTTTTTTTTATTGCATCGGCACATATTACACTTACATATATTTGCCAGAACGCTTTCGGCAAACTTACCCTTATCCTTCCCGCATTTAACACTGCGGGCTTGCATACAAGCACCCACATTAAACCCTTTTTTCTTATCTTGATAATTTTTTTCTTTGACTTTTACACACGTTTGGTTTTTTTGACATTGTCATCACGCTACAAATTTATTACTACCTCATATACGCTCATTATCCAAGATCGTAAGCGATCGATCTGGATCCGTGTTCGAACGTGGTCATATGTACATATGTATGTTTGAGTTTTTTGTTTCAGCTACTCAACTGCAGCGGCGCCGTTGGATGAGAAGAGTAACTTGTTGAGTGTTTTGAGTGAAACATTAAAATTTATCAAAATACACCTGTTTAGTTGTATGTACATGTGTTAGCACAGATTCCTGCTCTTGCAAAAATATAACAGGAATTAGCAAATCAGAAAAATAAAAACAGGTTGCAACGAACATATGTGCATGCATGAAAAACGTACATTTGCACTTACATACATACCATTTGTTTTCATATACATATAAATTCCTTTCCTTTGATGACCTACTTTTGCTGTGTACATAATTGATCTTATGTTTACTTGAGGGGTTGCGGTAGATCAGGGATTAGGGTACGTGAATGTTTTTTTGTTCGCCCTTTTACTTTGCTTCATTTTATTTGAATTTGCAATTTTAGGATTTAGCATTAGCTCCTAGTAATAATATTGCATTAGGGTTGCCCTAAAAGTTTTAATTTTATTCTATTTGAGTTCAGACACTTGGTCTATTAGTCGTAAGTAGTTTGTATTGAATTGAATTCAGAATCGATTGAATTGAATTTGCAATTTTAATTAGCAACAAAGTTTAGCATTAAATTTAAGCATTTTTTTCATTTTTTTTTTTTGAATAAATAGAAACTCTGGAAGTGATCCTAGTAGCTAAGCCTTTTGAAATCATTGTCACAGTATTTTGTATTAAAATCTGTGTTTAAAGTTCTCTTTTTTTTATAAATCATTGAACTAGTAGTAGGGTGGTATTTGCTAATTTGTAAACCAAGAACTTTGTAAATAAATTATAAGAATTATGTTAGGGAAAATGACCGATTGACAGAGGACAGACTAGTGTCAGGTTTGGGGGCACTGTAAGTAGATAGGAGTCAGCACAGTTCCCAAGGTGCGGTGTAAGTTGCACTGTAGAGGGAGGGTAGACTCCACCTGACAGGACAGGCCTTCATCTTTTTCCTCCATTTAACTTAGCCCCTCATGTTTATTTATATCCTTTTCAGCTTTTCCTTCCCTTTTTTTCATCATGCAGGTATGAACCCCAATTTTGTTCATGTGGCTGCGGGTGAGGTCGGTGATGCAATACCCCGCCCAAGACGACGAGCTAGCCTGGGTCCGCAAGCATACCTGCTTGCCGCCGCTCCTCGCCACCAAAACAGTCAGCCACGTAACAAAAGTAAAATTCTATTGGTACAAAGCTTTTTTCGCTCCAGCTCCATTTCTTAAAATTTGAAGTTTTTCCATTTATTGTTATAAATGCACTTAGGAAATGAAATTCTATTGATACAAAGCTTTCGCTAAGATATAGCTCATTATTTTCGTCTATGACCCTTTTAAAAATCGTTTATATAAAAGTGGGCGTGGTCCTTAACCGATTTCGTTAATTTTTCTTCAAAGCATTCCTTATAGTAAAAGCAACCTCCCTGTCGTATTTTGTTGCAATAGGTTAAACGATTTTTGATTTATTTATTTATTTATTTCTTTATTTATTTAATAGTCTACAAATTGAGCAATTTAAACAGACTAAATAGCAAATAGCAGTACATTTACAAATAGTATGTCTTCTACAAAACGAATGTGCAGTGTAAAACATTAAGTAAACGATCTTAAGAATTATAGTTACATATTTGCGCTATAATTTAAATAAATAACTTAACTTTACAAGAGGGTATGTGTTTTGTACACGTATGCCCAGTAAGAGGCAGACGAAGGTGCTCAGAAGGGAGCTGACGCGAATTGCTAAGAAAGGAGCTGATTGCCCAGAAGGGGGCTAACGAAAGGTGCTCAGAAGGGAGCTGACGCGAACCGCTCATAAAGAGCTGCTATACTATACATACATAAAATTGAGTAACAGTGAGTTATAGTTGGTTATTTGAAATATGTGTACATAAATACTAATTTAACTCAAATAAAATACACCTCTTTATTTTGAAAAGCGAGTCCGACGTATCAAAATTACTATAATGCTTGTTAAAATCCAGGCACAAACAACGAAGAGCGTCGCGTATTTCGAAATTTGATATACAAAAAGCGGATGGAAATGCCTTGATAGCCTCATGGGAACATTAAATTTGATCACGCTATGTAAATATTCACCGTTCCACTCAATAATTTCACCATAAACAACACACCAAGCATTTCCCTGCGACTCTAGAGAGAAGAGAGGTTTATAAGCTTTAACCTACTGTTGTAAGAGGGAAGATTTCTTGTTAGATCCCATGCCAAATGACTCAAAGCAAAAAGTAGGAATTGTTTTTGAACCGATTCAAGCTTGTCGCGGGTTCCAAATGATTGATGCATATTCCAATATAGGTCTCAGAAAAGCAGTAAAGAGAGATTTTGTAACGTAGGGGTCATTAAATTCCTTAGATCATCGTTTAACAAAAGCAAGAACCCTTTCGATCGGGTCATGCAAGTTTCAATATGAAATTTAAAGTCAGGTTTTGGGTCCAATGTAACACCCAGGTCAATAAATTAATAATATTTAATAATATTTGTAAAATTGATTTTATCAGAAGTGGGCGGTCCACGCCCATTTTAACATTTTTTTTCAAATTTTTATCAAGAATCTCAATATCAGTGCACACGTCAAATGTCAACATTCTAGGTGTATTATTTACTAAATAATCAGGTTTTTTGTGTTTTCCAAAATGTTATATATATAAGAAGTGTGCGTGGTTATCATCCGATTTCGCTCATTTTCAATACCAATCTATTCTGGGTCCAGATAAGCTCGTGTACCAAATTTGGTGAAGATATCTCAATATTTAGTCAAGTTATCGTGTTAACGGACAGATGGACGGATGGACAGACATGGCTCAATCAAATTTTTTTTCGATACTGATGATTTTGATATATGGAAGTCTATAGCTATCATCCGTTGGCAAAATCCTGAGCCAGATAAATAATAATTTTGCATGTAAATGCAACAACAACGATTTGAGCCAGATAAATCCAGATAGAAGTCTGGTTCAATTTGTGAGCCAGATAACTTGTTAATTACTTCTTTTTAGGTTGGCAACGCGGCCTTTAATATACCTACTTTTTCAAAAATAGATGTCGCTGCTTAGTCTTTCGCCGTATGAGTTAAATGAAAAACAGCGGCGACATCTGCCTATCACATTTCACGTGTGCGAAAATTTCACGACATCTGATTCTCAAGTCTCGCAATGATCCAGAGCATTCCCGTGAGAATTGAGCGTGAGCCGGAGCTGTAAAACTTACTGAAATACGGCATATATCTATCTCGATTCCTTTATACCTGTACAACCAACCGTTACCCAATCAAAGTTAATATACTCTGTGTGCAAAGCACTCTGAGTATAAAAATTGATTAAAAACTTAAAAATTCACAAAATCTGAACTTTTCAAAACAAAGCAATTGCATTAGAATTAGCTCTACGTTTACGCACTTGTTTTTGTGACAAACTAGTATTACAATTTAGTTATTATAATATTAATCACGCAAAAATAAACACAGACAAATGCAACTTCACAGCTATAATGACGTTTGCGTATATGAAAAAAGAATTTCTTTTCGCCTAGCATAGCTTATACCGAAACTCTGGCGTCAGCCTTAGTTTATTCAGTTTCCTACATGCCTTCATAATTTTTTTTTAATTTGACTCCCAAAAATTTGTTCAGTTATTTTTTGCTAACTTTTTTGGGCTAAACTTCTGCATACATATATCAAATCTAGTAATTATATATAGAAAACCTTTTTGTACAGGTAGAAGCAGGATTAAAACAGCAAGTATTGGCCTCAAGAAGCTAGGCACCTATTTTTGGTATTTGTTATCTTCACACAGTTGGGCGCAGGAGCCAACAAAAAAAGCTAAAACCCAGAAAATACCTAAAAAATTTAAAAAAAATTGTATCAGGGGGTGCAGCAAACTTAAAAAAAACGAATGATGCAGTTCCATTCCTTATGTCCAACTAAGAGAAATCCGTCCTCTCCGGCAATGTTTTAAAAATTTTGAAAGAAAGTGTCACAGTGTTATGTTTTATAAATTCTAGTTTTAAATTCAATAGAAAATTTAAGCAAGTTATAAATAGACAAATTATTAAAACCGAATACGAAAGCTTTTACTTTACTCTATCGCCAAGAACTGTACAGTTTTTATAATCTCATTGAAAATTTCCAATTATTTCTTTTTACTTTTCTTTTCCATTTGAAGGTTATAGGCGGAGAATTGCAAGAGCGGCTCATCCCGGTACCCTACTGCAAGAGCAACACTGATCACGCTGTAAGCCTTATCTCTTTTTCTGCTATAACTAAATTTGCTATAATTTTCTTTTGCTGCCGAGTTAATCATTAATTGTTGTAATTGTTATTTTTGCATTCATAAATTGTTATAACTTTTGATTTTGCCAAATTATAATAACGAACTAAATAGCTTGCAAATGAGATAACATCTGTGACCTGTTTTACTTAAAAAAATTAAGCACACTGTAGTTTTATCGCGACTTTCCCAATTGTACCTACATAATTTACTGTTTGTTCTAGCCAAATTGACCATTAATGTGTGCAAGTTGAAATTAATCAACAATTTGTTAACAAACAAAAACTGGAATCAAAGTGAAAGTAAATTCTTCCATGACAAACAAAATTTACTTAAGGGTCCAATTCCGTATGGGGCGATCCATCAATTAAGTGACGCGCCTAGGTAGGGTAAGTAGTTAAGGTCGATCAGCGTCATGATCTATCACGGAAGGAGGCGGTGTAATCGTTAAGTGCGTCACATGACACTTTATTATTTCTTTATACAAATTTTCAAGTACATTTCCTTTGTTTACTTATTCATATGACAAAGAACTTTTAGGGCTGGATTACACACAGGCTTTTGTCGCATTTCCTCGCTTTGACACTTAGTCGCGTCATAAAATAATAGTAGAAGGATTTACTTGCAAGACTTCGAAGTGTCCACCCTTCCACCTAGTCTCAAAATGTAGACCTTGCATTTTGTCTCGCGCAACTTGACACTATCACCCAAAACGTCAAAAACTCCTTTCCCAAGGCAGTCGGTTCTATGTACCGGAGCGATTCGGAATTTTTCCCGACCAAGGACTGTCATTTCAGTGTAACCCCATTTAATTTGTTGCGTCCCTCCCATAAATTGTTATACTCCCAGCAGTTCCTTTCAGCGGGACTGCTCCATATTCTCTTGCTCCGGGAAGGTATCGAACCCAATCCGGTCCGTCCCCTGACCTCGGCCCTGAGAAATGGTTTTGGTGCATCTGTCGGAAAAGAATCTTTTTAGGACGGTCATACTCTGTTCAGTGTGTCTCGTGTAAGGGATGGTTGCATCGGATAGGTTTGTTATGGGCTTGATCCCAAAACCCGACGTCTATGTAACTTTTATAGATCTTTTGAGGCTCCCTGCTGTTCACGCCCAAGGGTGTCCCGTAGTCTACGCCTTAGCCCCCCTCCCCCACTAACTTCCAGCAGCTCCGCTGCTCAGCAAGCCATAACAAGTACCCGCTGCTGCTCGCGCCCCACGGCCCCAACAAATCAAACGGCTGCTACCACTCATAACTATTACCTCCGTAGTAGAGTCTGTAGCACTGCCGAGCTTCAGCCCCTGCCTCCGTCTTCTTGCCACCTCTTTTCCAGCAGCAATCGTGTAGGTCAGGGAAACAGACTCTTAGCCCCTACCCCCGTTTGCACCATTTGCCAGCACAGAATATATATGTTTGCGACATCCGCCAAATGCAGCTCCTGCCTTGGGCGGTGCCACTTTCCTGGTCTCCGCGACCGCAACCCCCGACAGGTTTCATTGCGCCATGTTGCCAGGTCGCTAACCCAATTACACCGGGTACCCTAATGCTTACCCAAGGACGTGCAGCCCCAGGGCCACAACAGCAGTTGCGTCCTAGCCTTTCACAACCCAGGCGTAGTCACCCACCTCTTACTACTAGAGTGACGACGTCTCCCCCGTTGCACTTCAGAATTCTGCAGTTAAACTTTAATGGATTAACTGGGAAAATCACAGTGATAGTCGATTTCATGAACCGGCACAACATCCGCATCGCCGTGATTCAAGAGACTAAACTCACAGCAAGATCTGCATTGCAGACCTGTTCTGGGTATAATGTCCACAGAAAAGATCGTGAGAGCGGAAATGGAGGCGGCTTCGCGTTTATCTTACACCACTCAGTACAATATCATTTATTTGATCCCGACATCGGCCGCAGGTACAGTGTCTTAGAACGTCAAGGCTTATCTGTCCGGTCAGGCGATGCAAACATAGAAATCATCAACATCTGCATCCCTCCTGCCACCTGTTGCCCCAGTGGATACCGCCCTAACATTAGCGCCTTACTCACTGGCAATAATCGCATTATTTAAGGCAATTTCAATGCCCATCACGATCTATGGCATTCAAACTTGCAGTCAGACAGTAGGGATCT
Organism: Eurosta solidaginis; assembly: GCF_040869045.1. NCBI lineage: Eukaryota > Metazoa > Arthropoda > Insecta > Diptera > Tephritidae > Eurosta > Eurosta solidaginis. Next base: position 13,983,693 of record NC_090324.1, read on the forward strand.
GGGAGAGAAATGAGATGCTAACCAAACAGTTCCTGTTGAATATCCAGAAACATGGACATCCCAACAGGTATCTGATTGATGAGCCATCTCCGTAAGCATTTTGAGGAAATACGGCACCTGAGAACTTAGCCGTATGAAGCCAAAAAACAAAAGCAGGTCCTCAGTGAACTCCAAAAACAGGCGTCGAACCTTTATGCCGGGAATTGCCCGGTGAATCCAGTACCCAAAGAACAGTACCGAAAACTTGCGGAAGAGGAACGCACACTCCCCAGGGAAATACGAGTCACTCTAGCTCAACTTCGATCTGGATACTGTAACAGTTTAAACTCTTACCTATCCAGAATCAACCCCGACATACAAAATGTACGCCCCGCTTGCAATGTGTCCCCACATGACACCAACCATCTCTTTAATTGTAATGTGGAAGCAACGCCTCTAACACGCCTCTCATCCCTCGAATACAGCAAAAAAATCGACCAGTTTCTTGTAAAAAAAGAAGCACATAAAAAGAAAGGGACAGATGAAGCCTAGTTTGGCATAGCATTCATACTGGTTGTGCGATAGCTTGCATCCTTGGATTTTCTGCATGCTATGTATGTATGATGTGTGCATTAAAATCATCTAGTAGTTCTCTGTTCCACTAGTTGAGCGCCACCTTCGTTATGCGCATGTGCGGTTTTTCCAAGTATTAGTGCATGCTCACTAATTCCAATCTACATATATATACCTATATGTGTACCTACAATTGTACAATATCAAGTGGGTGTGTTAGTGATTGTCTTACCTGGGCTTGTAACTTACGCTCGCCTGCTCGCAAGCATAGAACTATGTTGGTTCGTCAGAGCACATCGACACTAAGTATATTTTTATGTTATTGCACTGGGTATTGGTCGTGTCGAACTGTTCGAACCAATGTTCGATACAATACAACAAACATGTTGATCTGCAACATTAAATTATTATTGATGTTGTGATAATGATATCGCCCTGTGATGTTCGCATATGACGTCGAGAGGCTAATATCATTGTGATGCTCGTCATAAATTGGGAGTGCCACGAAATCCCCCAAAAAAAATACTCACACACATAATCCCCAAATTCAAAATCCCCAAAATCAAAATTCCCAAACACAAAATCTCAGTGCTATGATAAACATCATGACCGTGTAAAAAATAGAAATATCTCTATCCTCTTTCATCCATATTTTTGTATCTATAACAGAAATTTGGAATGGATTATTAGCCTTTTTTGGTCGCGGCGATTTTAAACCTAATTTGAATTAATTTCACACATAAAATGGGGATTTTGTGTTGGGGATTATGAGTTCGGGTATTTTTATTTTGGGGATTTTGATTTGGGTTTTTTTTTTTTGGGATTTTGTTTTTGGGGATAACGTGGTAGACCCTCATAAATTCCCCCCAACACAGAAGCTAACCGATTCTAGTCAGTACCTAGCGGCTGCAGCTTTCATAATTTTGTTATTGTTGATCTCTTTGCCACTCGGTTAATTATTCGTAATAATTATGAAAGAAAATCAGTTATTTGTTGCTGATGTTGTGACTTTTCATGACCAGATGTACTTAGTGTGGTACGTTCCTTTATGATTGTTCCCTATGTCTTCTAACAAGTAATAATCGTTTCCAACCTTTTTTATCACTTTGGCTTTAACACCTTGTGGGGCAAGTTTAGCATTGAAATGTTTTACTAAATTACTTTGCACAAAATTTCTACGTATCACGATTTGTCCTGGGGTAAACTCCCGCATACGCGCGCGTAGGTTGTACGTGTGTGTTTTTTCTCATACGCCAGTTTCATTTTGGAATTAACTGATTCGCGAATGATGGCGAATTGGTCCTTCCTACTAAGTCGAGCACTACCATCCGATATCAATGCTAGATCCTTCAAGATACCGTAGTCTTTCCCGTGTGTTACCATGTTTGTCCGAAAACAACGAAATATGGCGACTGATCTATTGTGCTGTGTAAACCACTTCGTAAAGAACAGTTAATACTACTTACGTAAGCATCCCAGTTCCGATGATCCTTGCGTACAAAGGATTTCAAAGCCTCGTTAATTGAGCGATTTACGCGTTCCGAGGCGTTGGCTTGAAGTGAATATACCGCTTTCCGAACATGGCTAATTCCATGTTTGTCAATGAAATTATCGAACTCCTTGCTGACAAATTGGCTTCCATTATCGGATACTATGTCTGAGGTACACCAAAGCAATCAAAAATAGTAGTTTTAAGAAAATCTATTATTAAGTTGGTTGTGAACTTTCTTAATGGTTGCAAAAAAGTGAGTTTTGAGAAATGGTCGAGGACAATAAAAATACCAATGTTTCCCCTTTTTGATCTCGTAAAATGTCCAATGATATCGATGTACAATCGTTGGAAAGGTCGCTCTGACTCGGCTTGCTGTCCCATCGGAGGGCGAAGCGAATACGACGGCGTCTTCGAGGTTTTGCAAAGGTCACAGGATAGCACATAATTTTTTATATCGTTTACCATACCGGGCCAATATAAATGTCTTTTTACCAGCTCAATTGTTTTGGCTATACCACCGTGTGCTGAACTAGGCGAATTATGAGCCAAGTAAATAACGCTTTGCCTTAATTCAGTCGGCACAAACAGTTTCCACACGTCTTCTTCAAGGGGCGTGTTGGTCTCAAAATTATTCCTATAGTAAATGAATTTGTCTATTACTTTGTAGTCTGAACTTCTGAACTTCTTTATTGCCGTAACTACTGCGAGACATTCCAGTTCGGTGACGGTATAATTTCTCTGCGCTCTGTTCAGTTTGTGAGACATAAAGGCAATAGGCCTTTCGTCGCCATTCACATCAGCTTGAGCTAACAGACCACCAACACCGTACTGGCATGCATCATATTGGGCAATTAACTGTTTCGAATCATCAGGGTGAATCAATAAGGGGGCCGTTGTAAGTTTATTTTTAAGCTGCTGAAAGGCATCTTCAGCTGCTGTATTCCAAGCAAACTTCTTTTTCTTAGATAACAGCTCGGTTAGTGGAAACGTGAGGCTAGCATAGTCGGCAATAAAGCACCTATACCACCCTCCCATTCACAAAAATTGGCGTACTTTACGAATGGTTTTCGGACATGGATAGTCAGAAATAGCCTTCACTTTATCCTCGTCTACCGCTAGTGTCCAATTCCCAACTACAAATACTAAATATTTAACTTTATTTAGACCAAAGCTACGCTTCTTAATGTTGATAGTTAGACCAGCTTTTCTTAGATGTGCTGCCACTTCCAACAGATGCGATATGTGTTTTTCAAACGCTTGAGAGACACAAAATCTCGACTAGCTCTGCCTCATGCATTTTGGTTCTCAACTTGTCGGACATTTGCATTACAACTTCAAGGAAATTATCAAAGGGCTCAGCAAATTTTTGTTTTCTTCTTCGAATGTCATCGCGTATTTCGGCGTCTGTCGAAAAATCCTTAAATTGACGTCGCATGGCCTCGCAACAATGAAACCAATCGAAATCTTTCGTGCGTTGCCGGTAACGCCAGAATCATTGCAAAGCTTTGCCTTCAAACAATGAGTGTAGATGTTGGCAAAGTACTGTAAAACTTCCGTTCAGGTGTAGGGCAGTTAACGTGTTTACTCGATAAATTAATTGGTCTACATATATGCCATCTTTCGACCCTCTAAAGCGAACCTGCCAATTTCGAACTAGATTTGACAATTTTTCGTTTGCCACAGACAATCGGCTAACGTCCAATGACTCTGGCCATCTTTCATACTAAACATTGTTATTAATAAGTCGCTCCGGATACTGTGCGTCGCGTGGCCATTCCACGTGCTCTTCTCGCCGAAAAACAGCTGGAGATGGTCTAGTATTTCTATCCATATTTAAGTTTTGTAACATATTCTGAATATCAATGCAATTGACCAACCGCTTGTCTCCGATATAGAATCAAGTTAAAGAAACAAACAAAGAAGTCTGCAGGTTTGCCGAAGTACATCGCTCAGAGCGGCCATGGGATGTTTTCCTAAGATGCCATCAACCGCACAATGATGCGGAAATGCTCCCCATAAAAAAAGATAAAGGAAATGATAAGTAAAAAGTTTGTTTTCGAAGTGACATGGACATCCTAACAGATAACTTAGTTTGCGCCACGCCTCCAAGAGATATAATGGGACATCTCCGAAAGCACTATGAAAGATCCGGCACACAATAATTCAGCTGTTTTAACCATAAGAGCTTAAAAGTCGTCCTTGCTTATACACAAGGAGTTGGCTTTAGGCTATTTGTTTCAGTAGCCATGGGACCCGCCGCATTTACTTTGCATTTTTCACGGACTTTTTCTCGCCGAGAAACAGCTGGAGATGGTCTAGTATTTCTATCCATATTTAAGTTTTGTAACATATTCTGAATATCAATGGTCATTATTTCACGCAGGTTTTGCATTGATTCAGCAACTATGTAATTGCTGCACTCGCTGTTCAGTAATTCCGCTTTGGTGTGGATTAGTCGCGCGTCGGAATCGTGGAGTATTCGTTTGACCGTGTCGACGGTCATTTGACGGATAAGTTTGGAATTGGGGATTAGTTTGCGCGTAAAGCCTTGTATTCGGTCGTTCTCGAGGAATAGTACCGGTTGGCATACTCAGTTTTTCCTTTTCTAAGATTTTTAGGTCTTTTGTGAAATAGGTACTTCTACAGATTGGACAAGTGTCTTTATTATATAACAAAGTATGGATGCAAGTTAAGTGGAAACAATGATGGCACACCGTTTCTCCCCTATCTTGACTATTTAACAAGGTTTCAGTGCATATGGCACAGGACTGGTTGTTCAACTGAACACCATCAGTGCCACCAGAGGCATTATCAGGAATACGTGTCACTGGCATCATAGCACTCACTAAAAAAAATGTTTTCCTGTGATAATGTTTAGGTCTCTACCGGGAATTCGTTAGGAATGAAAACAATCAATCGATCGCGTTTTTAAATCAACTAATTAATAAAATATAATATATAATATATAACTCCTTAATGTGTACATGTATGCTGGATAAAAATGAGGTTAGTGGCTAAGATTATACTTTGGTAAATCGTCGCAACTTTTTAATAGATCAAAATCCAAAAGTAAATGCTTGACCGTTTGGTTTCAATATGGAACGTATTTTATTTTGTTGCTGTGGATCAAGGTTAGATGTAAGTATAAACATATTTATTTTCTGCAAATCCATTGACTCCAACAGTTCAACAAACGAAAAAAAATGTGTATTTGCGAGGACAGAATACATAATAAATACGTCAATCTTTAATCCATCTCAAATCTTTAGATATCATGCTTATGATACTAATTCAGTAAAAAAGTCAGCGGTCAGAGTCCGAATTAATCCAAACTTTGCAAGTCCTGCGTTCTTTTATTCACTGCGAAAAAGGTTATTTTATAAATGAAATTTGGGAGCCTTGACAAGATGATTAGTTTTATAAGCTTAATTTTTATTTTGTTTGCTATCCATTACTAGTCGTAATAAAAAAAAAACAACTTTTCGTTTCACACGTAGGTTTATTTCGGTAACGATGAAAAGACCTAGGGGTTTATCGCATTTAGGCCCCACACGTTGGGCGCTATTTATTTCTGTAAGGAACTTCTCCCGAATGCTGCCGTTTACTACTGAAAAAGGGTCAGGCGCATGCTTCCGAGACGGGTCTGCATAACTTGCTACGCTACGGACTGGCTCTGGGAAGTGGGAGTGGGCTTGTCTCGGTGACATACAGCGAAATTCGTACGAAACAAAATTCGTATGCAGGGTATTTAACACTCTTTACCTCATGAACGGAGATAAAAATACAAAAAAAAAAAAAAAACCAGCGAAACTGAAGCAAGGATCATTGCAACCAGCGATGGAGGGATTGGAAAGATGGAATTTTCCCTCCTCGTATTTACCCACCCAACCTGTTAATGTACCTTGACTTTATGTACATTAACCCAAGAAAAATACTTAAACCTGGTATACTAACCTTTCCCTACATTTCGTCATCAAAATAAAAGAATTAGAAATTCATTTTTCTTTTATACTACAATGATTTCATACATTTATTGAAATAAAAGTAATAACTAACATTATTCGATCAGCTAATTTCTATGTAAGAATATAACAAAAAAATAAATCCATCCTATTCTCAGTTTTTAGATATTTTTAATATTTTGAATAATTTATTCAAAATCCAATTAATAATGCCTAAGACTAAAAGATATCTAATTATTCGATATATTTATTATTCGGATATACGAGCTCTCTATGGTTTGGCCCCTTTATCGTAATAGCTTTATACCTAATTATATAAATATTAATTTCAAACATACGTAAGTTTGCTTGGGAAATCCTATTATTCGCAAATCCCCTCAATATATGGGCTTTGTTTTGAGTTATCAACTCGATTTTTGCGCTAAAGTAATATAAATAAACATAACGACTAAAGACACGAACTCGTCCACGGTAATGAAAGATGTTGTGAGTGTGTTAGCTTTATGATCAAACGCAATCAAACTTAGATTTCAAATCGCGGTTCAAAACGTAAAGGCAAAAAGGGATATTTTTACCTAATTATTACCAATAAAATGAAAAATATTTGCCAAATCTAACACGTCGACAAATGTTTCTACTAAAAAAGCAATATGTATGTAATTTACGTATATTTCTACTTACTTGATCTCCATCGATGCGACGGAGAGCTCAGCGACGATGGCGGGAATGTTGTAGGTTCGATGTATTGTGTGTAGCGACCATGTCTGCTAGTGCTACAATTAATTTTGAAAGTACACTGGCGACATGTTAGAATGCCTATTTTGGCATCACTAGTAAATCGAATGGTTTTAATTATAAAAAAAAAATGTACTAACGAACTAAAGAGGGCGAGCCCATTTTCGGTATTACCTACGAGATCAACTCTAAAAAATGTATACCGAAAATGCGAGTTTGCGAAATTTTCGGAATTCCAAACTATATATCTAAACAAAATTTAGAAAAATTTAAATCGACGAGATTATTAGCTTATCTCTCTCTCTTTTTTTTATATGAATTTTCTTTTTATATTCTAATAATTACAAAAAAAAACTATCACTGAATGATCGTAAGACTGAAAAAGAAAATAAGTACAACCGTAATTAATCTACGTACGCAATTAAACTTGACTAGATATTTTACATGGGAAAATTTTAAGAAAAAAAATAATTCAAATTATTTAACTGTAAGGCTAGATTTTCAAGAAACCGATATGTCGACCGTCTTGAAGTTTGTTGGGAATCCCGTCGGTTGAGTGTTGACAAATGTTGCAGCTAATCCTTCACCCGCGTGATGATGTTTTTTTCAAAATTTCCTCTTATTATTCGATGACCTTTTCTAAATTTAGGTGGGCACATTGGCCTCTTTATACATTTTCAAGGTTTTTAGTGTTTTACGATTTTTTGTAATTTTTTTTTTTTTGATTGTAAAGAGCATAAATATTTGATAGTAGTTTAATGTCTGATTATATAGTTACATAGTTGTTTTTTTTTTTTTGGTGTTGGTAAAATTTTTATTTGTTAAACGTTTTGAATATGCATATGTATGTAAAGAATTTTTTTTGCGCAATTGTTATATAGTATATATGTATGCATGTTTATAATATATTGTATTTTTGTAGAATTTCACTATTTTCTTTTTAGTTGCGTAGATTTTTGTTAAATGCAAACTACGTTGTTTTATTTATAAAATTAAAAGGTTCAAGTTTTTTATTTTTATTTGTGTGAAAAAAAAGTTGAAATTTTAAAAATAATTTTGTAAACTGTTCTAGTTCAAGATTTATACTGCGCTTTTAAAACAGAACTTCACAGTGAAATTTTGTGCTCACACGCGTGTTCGGGTCCAACTATGTGGTTCTCACCCACCGTGGTGGTCTTGCCGATGGCTATATCTTTGGCCTACGCCTTCAAGGCCTTTGCTTCTACCGGAAGTTTTCCAGTTTTCCATATCTTCTCTCCTTAGGTATAGGTCAAACGGCATAATCGCCTGATCTTCCCGTTAGACATTGTTTTTTCTTTTCTTCTTCATATACCTTTGTACAGTCAGATCAGACAATGACTTCCTTACTCGTATCGAGAGATGAGAAATAACGTTATAGATCACGCCATCCAAATGTGCCTAACAAAAAAAAAAAACAGGAATATACCAGCATAAATTCGTAATGGTGCAAAAAAAAATGATTGAAATTGCGTCAACCATAAATAAATCATCTAAGTAACTGTCGATCGTTGAATAGCAAACAACCAAAGCTAAAGTTTTATATTTCCTCTTATCCTCCTCTTAGGGTTCGAACTTGGTACTTTTTCTGTCGGATGCTTCGTCCTTTTTCTTTGGCGTAGCTAGGCTATTTCTCCTTAAATAAGGACAGAGATTGTTCTTGGTAATTCGATTCGGTTTGGGACTGTTTTTATATGATCGAAATCTACTATTCCTCGAACACAGCTCAAAAAAATCGACCACTTTCTTGTAAAACAAATAAGAACAAAAAAAAGGGACAGATGAAGACTAGTTTGGCACAGCATTCATAATGGTTGTGCGATAGTTTACATCATTGGATTTTCTGCATGGTATGTATGTATGATTTGTGCCTTAACATCATCTAGTAGTTCTCTGTTCCACTAGTTGAGCGCCACCTTCGTTATGCACATGTGCGGGTTTTCCAAGTATTAGTGCATGGTCACTAATTCCAATCTACATATATATACCTATATGTGTACCTACAATTGTGGGTGTGTTGGTGACTGTCTTACCTGGGCTTTTAATAGCGTTTTCTTTTCTGGCTATAGGGTTACGCTTTTTATACGCCCCGCAAGGGTTTACGGGGTATTTTGTTCTTTTGTGAAAATTGTTGCCTGCTCGCAATGCAAAAGCGTTACACTTTTACCCTGTATAAAATGGCGGTATGGCAGTGCAACTCTGTGAATCTCTCAATTCGCTCTTGAGTTCCACATATACTCTGTTGATATGAGTGCACAGATCACCTACCGGATCGCGCATTCACGAGTTCAAAATTGCTTCGTTCTGCGCATATACGTAACAGTTGACTGTTTGAGCGAATGAAAGAAAGAGAGCAAAAAACAAGGGCTAAAGGAAAATGAGGTAAAGACTCCATAAAAAAGAGATGATCTAATGTTTACATGCGCAATGCGCAATGTTCTTGTGTGATTTTTGATATGAGTGAATCGGGTGAGATGAAATGTTCTTTGTATGCACTACAAATGTTGACAATTTTCTGGGGTAGAAGTCATACTATTAAGGCTTTACCGTTTACTTAGGCAACAATTTATTTCAGAAAAGAAAACGCTATGAGTTAGGCTCGCCTGCTCACAAGCATATAACTCTGTTTGTTCGTCAGAGCACATCGACGCTAAGTATAGTTTTATGTTGTTGCACTGGGCATTGGTCGTGTCGAACTGTTCGAACCAATGTTCGATACAATACAACAAACATGTTGATCTGCAACACTCAATTACTATTGATGTTGCGATAATGATATCGCCCTGTGATGTTCGCATATTACGTCGAGAGGCTAATATCATTGTGATGCTCGTCATAACATATTGGATGGGGCGAAGCACTGCTACAACAACAACAACGTCAAAAACTAAGTCATCGGTGACCTTATTTTCAACGTAAACAAAGCAAACGCTATAAAGCAATTGACCAACCGCTTGTCTCCGATATAGAATCAAGTTAAAGAAACAAACAAAGGAGTCTGCAGGTTTGCCGAAGTACATCACTCAGAGCGGCCATGGGATGTTTTCCTAAGATGCCATCAACCGCACAATGATGCGGAAGTACTCCCCATAAAAAAAGATAAAGGAAATGATAAGTAAAAAGTTTGTTTTCGAAGTGACATGGACATCCTAACAGATAACTTAGTTTGCGCCACGCTCCAAGAGATATAATGGGACATCTCCGAAAGCACTATGAAAAGATCCGCCACACAATAATTCAGCTGTTTTAACCATAAGAGCTTAAAAAGTCGTCCTTGCTTATACACAAGGAGTTGGCTTTAGGCTATTTGTTTCAGTAGCCATCGGACCCGCCGCATTTACTTTGCATTTTTCACGGACTTTTCCTTCGTGTCGTAGTCAAACTGAGTCCATTAAAGTTTCTTGGAAATAGAGAACCTAAGATTTCTTCTAAATATAGGATGCCCTGTTAACTTTCGTATGTGCTAATTTTATATTTTATAAAAATTTTGGGTACTACAATTAATACTATGGCTGGATATTTAAAGGTCCCGCTGATGACCACTTATTTCTTCGGTAGGTGGAGGAGAAAACCGCCCACCGAATATAAAAATTTAGTACCCTGCAAAAATCGCGAGTCCTCCATGCATGCATGTATGGAGTACTCGCTATGAACCAAGCGAGTGATCCAAAATTAACCACAATTCATAAAAAAAAATATGGTCCAATTAACATTGCGATGACCTAGGGCTGGACCATATAATCCAGCTCAGCATTACATCAGAGTAATCCATGGAGTACCCAGTATCACAATTAACATTGCGATGTCCTAGGACTGGACCATATACTCCAGCTCCGCAATACATCAGAATAATCCATGGACTACCCACAGTCCAATAAACATCGTGTAGTGATTACAATCGTTAAAAACTATCAATGATCGGCTTACAATAACCTAAAAAAATCGTTGGATCATGTGGTCCACTGGAGAGTTACCATTATACTCCACTGTAATACAGCAATGGACCAACTCATGTTTCTAAACGAACATATTGTAAGCCGATCATTGCTCGTTTTTAACGATTGTAATCACTACACGATGTTTATTTCCATGCATGTATGGAGTACTCGCGATTTTTCAGGGTCTGTTCGTGTAGAAACATGAGTTGGTCCATTGCTGCATTACAGTGGAGAAGAATGGCAAGTACTGTAGTATGAAATAAGTGGACCACATGATCCAACAATTTTTGCAGGGTAATTACAGTTTTTTTATAAGAATTTGTGGCCCTTTTATATTTATTAACCCGCTGGCAAACAGATGTTTTGCAATAAGAATGCCTGAAACTATACACGCTATAACATACTGTTACGAATATTAGCAACACTAAGGGGTATTGCCATCTCTAAGCCGATGCTAAACAGTGACGTGAATGCACATCAATAATTTAATCATTTTTTCTACACCTATGTACGTACACGCAGCGGAGAAGAGATGCACAAACACATGCAGATGTCTTATCTGAGATGCTCCTTAAGGTATGCAATTATAATTGTGGAAGTGTCGCTCACACATACAAGCGCATGGGGTACGAGAGAAGCTATAAAAATTATACATTGTAGTTGTAGCTGAGAAATTTATAACTAACTTGTAAGTTCTGGAATTAGAAAAGGCTAGAAATATGCAACGAGGAAATCAGACAGTATAAAAAGGCTTCGACAGTAGAGGCGAGATCAGTTTCATTTAAGCTATCAGTCAGTTTGGTTATTAAGCAAGCTAGTTGCAAAGTATAAGTGTTATTGTGAGGTACTTTAATAAAGGTAATTTTTCCATTATTCAATATTGGAGTTATTTATTCAAGAGTTTAGTGATTCGAACTTAACAGAAGGTTGCAAATAAGAGGATTTGCAGTAAATTCGTTACAATATTGTGTGTTGATTTGGCACTCGATGAATGCAAATATCTCCGTGCTCAGGTCAATGACTTGCATGCAGAATTGCTCTCTGTGAAAAAATTGGTTGGTGACAGTGGCAGTGTTGTTGCTAACGGCATCAAAGAATTGAGAGCTGACTTTGCCCTCATTAAATCAAATCTGCCGTTCTTAGATTCGCGCTTTTGCTCTTGTGATGAGTTGGATAATGCTGCTGCTGAGAAATCGTTGGTTCGTGTTTGAGTCCTTCCGTAACTGCTCAAACTGACAATAATAGTCAATATAGTAATAATTTAGTTAATGCTACGAACAATACCCAAATCAAATGCAACGAGAGTCTTTCAATAATGAATGCTCAGTCTCAACCTGCTACCATTAGCTATGTTTGACAATAATAATAGCAATGGTTTTGTATCTGCTTATATAATATTGATACTGCTGACGTTATCCCAGTGGAAGCATCTACGTCAGAAGGCAATTCTGAGTGGATCACTGTGGACAAACGCAGAAACAAAAATAAGAAGAAGAACACTCAGTCAAATAATTGAATGGTTTCATTTATCATCATTTTTGCACACTGTAACCGAAGAAAACATCATAGATTACGTTGCCCTACATGCTGCTCTTGATAAAATCGACTAACTTGCTACAAATTGGTCAAAAAAGGCGTTGAGCCAAACACCCTTAAATGGGTTAATTTCAAGCTTGATGTTCCTGTTGCAGTTTCTGACACTGTTTTAAAATCAGAACTCTGACCAGCTAATGGTACAGTACGACCTTTTCGTTCCTTTCGTGCGAACCAGGACGCCTCCTCATAATGTAGCTGTATCAAATTCGGCTAAAAATGCTTAAAAATATATTTTCAAAATATGTCTGGCCTTCGGACCAAATGTTCGGCTGTATATAAGTATAGCTCTGACCTAGATTATGATATATTCGTGTTTGTTGAATCTTGGCTGAATGATAACTTCTTTGATAGCGAAATTTTTGATTCTAATATTTATGTCGTTTTTCGTAAAGACCGTGATCCTGTTAAAACTGGTTGCCTCCGAGGTGGTGGCATTCTTATTGCTGTTCGGAAGAAATTCCGCGCCGCATTGGTAACACGTACCAACTCGGGAACAATCATTGACCAGCTTTGCGTACGTGTGCATGTTCCTCTGATATATTGTGTGTATGCGCCTCGTATATTCCACCGAATAGTGCAGATGGTTTATACTTTGCACATGCTGACAATGTTGTTTCATTAGCATCAAATATTGTTGGTGACAACCATCTTTGTGTCCTCGGGGATTTTAACTTATGCCACTTATGACTTATGGTCCCGAATTGATAGCACGGGTGCACTTATGGCCACTAATGTCAACTCTTCAGCCGAAATTCACCTTATAGATAATATTTTAAGTACTGAATTAGTTCAAATTAATCATTTCTATAACTGTTTAAATAAAATTCTAGATTTAGTATTCATTTCTAATAATATTCATTACACTTTGTCGGAATGCATCACACCAATCTCGCAAGCCGATAAACATCACGTTCCTCTTTCTCTGGAGTTGGAATTTTATGAATTTGCCGACGTTGCTCCTGAGGCTGGTATAAAATTTAACTATAGCGCTTGTGACCTATCTACTTTAAATGAAATTTTGTCAAGCATTGATTGGTGCGATGCTTTCTGTGGCAAAGATGTTACATCATGTTATTCATCTTTTAAAAATAAGGTTTATGTGTTGTGCTTGCAGCATGTTCCTATTTTAAAAATAAAACCATACAAAACACCCTGGCATTCCACGCTGTTAATGCATTTGAGGAATCTAAAAAAACAAATTTGGGAAGCTGTACAAAAAAACTGGGAATCCAGTACACCACTCTAAATTTTAATACTATTTGAAGGAGTTCAACTGTTTGAATAAGTTTCTGTATAGAAACTACATTTTAAGTTTTGAGAAAAATATAGTTTCTAACTCGAAGGCTTTTTGGGGCTTCATAAAATCTAAAACGGCTTCTTCAACAGTTCCAAATAATGTATTCTTTGATAGCACATTTGCTAAAAGTGCTGTAGATTCCGCTAATTTATTTGCTGATTTTTTTTGCTCCAACTTTGAATCCGATTTGCTCTCTGATTCAAGTTTTCCTTCCACGAAGGATTTTTCTATTAACCTCGGGTCTCTGTGTGTATCCGTTTCGGATGTTATAAACGGCATAAAGAAACTTAAGCCGTCAAATAAGACTAACTCTGATGGCCTCTCGGTCATTTTGCTAAAAAGCTGTCTGTGTTTGACAATGCCACTCACAATCATTTTCAACAATTCTCTGGTAGCTGGTATTTTTGTGAATGACTGGAAATTGACAACGGTTTCACCTATATTTAAGAGCGGCAATAAAAACGATGTTCGCAATTATAGACCGATTTCGAAGCTATTTTCGGTGTCCAAACTTTTTGAAATTATTGTCAATGACAAATTTTATTTTGCGGTTAAAAGTTTAATCACTATCAACCAACACGGTTTCGTACCAAATCGCTCAACTGTAAGCAACCTGAATACTGCATTTCTGCTTTTCAGAATAGATTTCAAGTTTATACAATTTATACTGACTTCTCGAAGGCATTCGACAAAGTTTCTCACAGAATAATTTTATTGAAGCTGGCTGCTTTGGGTTTTCACTCTACTTTTTTGATGTGGATTAAGTCTTACTTATCCAACAGGCGCTGTGTCGTAGACGTTGATAATACCACAGCCCGTCCCTTCATTGCATCCTCAGGAGTCCCGCAAGGTAGCATTCTAGGACCTCTCTTATTTATACTTTTTATAAACGACATTGGCTCATGCTTCTCGTTTGCGGATTATCTGCTGTATGCGGAAGATCTAAAAGTGTTTGCTGTTATAAATAGTTCTGGAGACTCTGAACGTCTGCAATTAGACTTTAATAATGTCGAAAACTGGTGTAGTTTAAATCGTTTATCGTTAAAATTAAAAAATGCTTTCATGTGACTTTTTCAAAATCAGTTAATACCCTTCGTACTTGCTACAGTATCGCTGGCTATACAATGCAATCTGTTGAAGAAATCAAAGACCTAGGGGTGTATTTTGACACTAAATTGTGCCTTTGTTAGGTCGAAGTTGGAGTATGTGGCTGTCATATGGAGACCCTACCAAATTCGATCTTTAAACTTCTCTGAGCTAATGCCTTCATATGAATCTCGCTGCCTTTTAATTGATCTAAACACGCTTGCAAATAGACGATCCATTCTATACTGCTCATTTGTCATTGGCATAATTTCAGGGTCCGTTGATTGTCCAGCACTTCTTGATAAAATTCAGTTTATTGTACCATGCAGAAACCTCCGACAATTTGAACCCTTAAAAATTGGGGTTTCTAGAACTATTTATGGTATAAATGCTCCCATTTCTAGGGTTGGGCTGATCTGAATATGTTTTTTATCTCCTCAGGTGCTGACTATACTTTTCCTTACGCTGTCTTAATTAACAATCTAAGATCTTATTTTTCTTAGGATTAAGTTAATGTGAAAATTTCCATAATATAGTCTGTAAGAATCTATAAATTCAAAGACTCAAACAAATAAATACATAAATACACAAATATTAGTGATACTAAGTGATACTCACATCACTAGTCTGATGCTGAGTAAATGAAGCCACAACAACAATAAAACAGAGGCAGTCACTTGTATCTACATAAACGAAACAATCACTATGTCTACCCATATGTACGTACACGCGGCGGAGAGAGACGCACAAGCACATGCATATATCTTATTTGAGATGGACCCAAAGTGGAAGTATCACTCACATATACACGCGCATATGAGAAGCTATAACGTGCATGTGAGAAGCTATAACGTATGTAGTGTTATAGCTGGTAATTTTTAAGCTAGTAGCAAATTCTAGAAATAGAACCGCCTAGAAATGTGTCAACGAGGAAACTAAAAAGTATAAAAGATGTAGCAGCTGAGGCACGACGATTCAGTTTGATTTAAGCACGCTATCTGTCGAGAAGTAGAAGTGTTATTGTGAAAGTAATCTAACAAAGACAATTTTGCATTATTATATATTGAAGTTATTTATTCAACAGTTTAGTGATTCGAACGTTAGCAGAAGTTTGCAAATAAGCAGAATAAAACTAAATTCGTTACAATTGGTGTCAGAAGTGGGATTGTTGAATAAATTCTGCAGATTTCGAATAAAACTTGGACATGGCAAAGTTAAGTGAATTAAGGATCCAGCAACTGAAAAAGGAGTTGGGGAACCGTGCATTGAATACAACCGGCAATAAGATCGAACTTCAAGCACGGCTACGAGAGGTATTGGAGTTGGAAGGAATTGATGTGGACGAGTAAGTCTTTTATCCTGATGTGGAAGAATCAACAACAAAAATTGAAGAGAAAAACGAAACATCGCAGACAGTTACCAGCACAGACTTCAACATAATATTGGCTGCAATATCTGCACAAATATCGACAGTAACATCCAAGATGGAAGCAGAGGAAGCACGCATTACAGGAATATCATCACAATTATCCACAAATATGTCATCACAACTGGAAGAACAGAAGACATATATGACATCCCAACTGTAAGAACAGAAGACATATATGACATCTCAGTTGGCTGAGCAGGCGAAAGCACAAGAACCGCGTCAGATATGTCGACACAGATTACATCCAAGATGGAAGCATAAGAGGAGCGCTTGTCATTGCAGGTGGCACAAATGTCTTCGCAGTTAGAAGCACAGAATGCAAAAATTGTACAGATCGAGGACAAAATGGATGCCGATATAGAAGCTTTGAGGGGTCGTATACAGGAGTTGCAAATAAATCGCCCAGCAGTTTCAGCGAGTAACGCAAAGGTAAAGAAACCATTCTTTGACTGTTCTGTTCCTTTCCAGGTCTTTAAGCTACAGTTTGAGAAGACCGCAGCAGTGAACAACTGGAATGCTGAATATACTCACATAATGAAAAGAGTAATATGTCTTATGCCCAACAGCTCGCGGCTCCAGCTGTAACTGTTATTCAGTCATTCATTCATACTATAGCTAATGCCAATGCTGCCGATACTGCTACTGCTAATGCTGCTGATACTGCTAACTATTCGACTGCTAATAACATTTCTGTTAACTTTAATGCTAAATAAATTGCCAATAAAACTGCAAATGCTCACGCTGCTGCTAAACACATCGCCGCTGATAAAGTCAACACGAATGCTAAACCTACACCCTTGGCTGTAAACAAGATATCTCACGATAATGCAACATTAAATGTTGCTGCTAAAACTCATGTTGAAATTACTGTTGTTAATGGTATAACAACCATTAATAACAATGCTGCTTACAGTTCCACCAACACAGGTGGTGATTCTACCTCCGCCGCTGTGCGTTTGTCTAATGTTGACAATGCGCAACCGAGGCAAGTGACTGCCGTGCCGCGTCGCAGGACAATTTTTGTATCTTGTCTTCATTCTTTGCTTACGGAAAATGATATTATTAAGTATATAGAAGATAAGCTACACCTTTCACAAACTATTAAAATAAGCGTGTATAAATTTAATTTTAGTTATGATAGGGAAATTTCACAGTTTAAAATATGAGTGCCAGACGCTTATTTTGATGGAGTTCTTGAACATATATTCTGGCCGAAACATTCAGTTGTGCATTTGTTTACAAAAAAACCTAACGCCGCAGGAACTTCAAAAAACTAAAAATCTCTGCGGAAACAGTGAAAAAATAACCATCACCTACCAAAATGTTCGCGGCCTAAGATCAAAATTAAGTACCTTTTTCTGAGTAGTTTTATTTTTACTTCTGAAGTTATAGCTTTTACTGAAACCTGGTTAAAAGCTGATAATTTTAACTCTGAACTCTTTTCACGTAAATATGTAGTTTATGGGCGTGATCGTGAGTCTAGAGCAGGTGGTGTCCTTATTGCTGTTGACTTGACGCTTCCATCTGAGTTGCTGCTATTGGACACCACAAATGATATTGAATTCATAGCAGTAATGCTTGCCTTGCACAATTTTATTTTGTTTATCTGCTGCTCGTATATACGCCACGATCGGATATACACGTTTATACATGTCATAGCACTGTAATTTGTAGTTTTTACTCGCAATTTCGAGACAAAGACCGCCTAGTAGTTCTTGGTGATTTCAATTTATCATCAGTAAATTGGATCAATACCATCGACCATCGACCACTACTCAGCACGAGTTTTTAAATAGCCTGCTAGATATATCTCTTCTCCATACTATTAATATTTTAAATTCTAAAAGGAAAATCTTAGACTTAGTGTTTACAGATGACTCCGCGGGTATTACTCTACCCGAACTCCCTCATTATACCTTCCTGAAGGCCCTC
Source organism: Eurosta solidaginis (assembly GCF_040869045.1). Taxonomy (NCBI): domain Eukaryota; kingdom Metazoa; phylum Arthropoda; class Insecta; order Diptera; family Tephritidae; genus Eurosta; species Eurosta solidaginis. Next base: position 14,001,730 of record NC_090324.1, read on the forward strand.
TTCATCCTACGCTTGAGATAGTACTGGATGTTGTTCAACCTGTGATGCTCGATGCTCCTGAGCCGAATTCCCGACCCAGTTCGAGATGTTTTTCAAAGACGAATTTTAGTGAGCTCAATAAATTTATTTCTGCCCAGTTCGGGTGGAGTTTTTATGCGTGCACAGACGTTGAAACAGCGATTTTCTTGTTTTATAGCTCTCTTAATGCTTTCTTTGAAAGCTGTGTCCATATTCGTTATTCCAGTACCACCACGGGTAAACCACTTTGGTTCTCAAGGCAACTATTAAGACTGGATAATATTAAATCTAGGCTCTATAAGCGTTTCAAAAGATCTGGTAAATGTATTGATTTTTCTAAATATTTAGTGGCGCGCTCCAATTTTCATCATCTTAACCAGCAGTATTATAAAGGTTACTTATCATGCTGCAAATTCCAATTTACTAATAATCCGAAACGTTTCTACAGATTTGTTATTTCCAAAAGGAAAACTTCTGGTTTCCCATCTACTTTTATTTATGGGTGCAAAGACGCAAATTCTGATCACGAAATCGCAGATTTATTTGCTGAATTCTTTAAATCAACCTATTCATCCCAATGTGTCCAGTCTAATGTTTATCCATATTGCTTGGAAAGTTCTAATAATATTTTAAACCCATTTATTGATAAAGATACTGTTCTTAATAATCTTCTTGCATTGAAACCGATATCTTCACCGGGTCCAGATGGTGTTCCTAGTTGTGTACTTAAGTACTGTGCTGTCAGCTTAGCTGAGCCTATCTTTAAATTATTTAAACTGTCTCTGGAATCCGCATCATTCCCATCTATTTGGAAGCAATCGTTTATTATACCTTTGCATAAAAAAAGTAGTAGGTCTAATATTGAGAACTACAGAGGAATAGCTAAGCTCTCAGCTATCCCTAAAACTTTTGAGCAGATAATTACATACCAGCTTCAATACATGTCTAGCTCTTTAATATCACCTTGTCAACACGGTTTTGTGCATCGGAGATCAACAACTACCAACTTGCTTGAATTTACGTCTTTTGTTATGAATGGTTTTTTAGATTGCAAACAAACAGATATAATTTGCACCGACTTTAGTAAAGCATTTGACTCTGTTAATCACGAGCTCTTAGTTCACAAACTTGATCTTCTGGACTTTCCTGCTCCTTTATTAGGTTGGATTTCAAGTTATTTTGAAAATAGGACTCAGCGAGTCGTTTCATGTAACTTCTGGCGTACCCCAGGGTAGCCATTTGGGTCCTTTACTCTTTACCCTGTTCATTAACGACTTACCAAAGGTTATCTTACATTCTAGAGTTTTTATGTACGTAGATGATGTAAAACTTTGTTACACGTATCTGCCTTCAAACTTGTTCTGTTTTAATCAGCTTCAGGCCGATCTTGACTCATTTCCAAGCTGGTGTGCTGCAAATTTACTTTTTTTAAACTGCTCTAAATGTAAGCAAATCACTTTTCACCGTGTGAGGCCGGTCCTGTCATCTTATATACTTAGCGGCAACCCTCTGGGCGGATATCTGTTGTAACTGATCTAGGTGTAATTTTTGATCCGAAATTAAGTTTTACCACACATATTTCAACCACTATAAACAAAGCAACTGGTGTATTAGATTTCATCAAACGTTGGGCTAAAGAGTTTGATGACCCTTACTTCACAAAGATCCTCTATACCTCGCTGGTACGTCCTATTCTCGAGTACTGTTCATGTGCTTGGTCTCCAATCTATAAAGTCCATATTGATAGTATTGAGTCGGTCCAGAGATGGTTTTTAATTTTTCCATTACGAGGTCTCAACTGGGAATCAAGTACTCATCTTCCACCATACAGGAATAGGCTTCTTCTAATTAATTTGCCATCTTTAGAGAATCGTAGAGTATTACTTGGCGTTATGTTCATTCACAAGCTAATCATTGGCGTGATTGACTACGCTGACCTAATCAGCAACTAAATTTTGCGGTTCCTGCTAGGGCCTCCAGACTTTTTGTGCCTTTTCATTTACTTCTATGCCAGAAAAATTTTGCTATAAACAGTTCCCTGCGTCATTGGTGCTCGCGTTACAATGATTTGTGTAACTACATTGGCTTTGAATGTTCGTTTGCCGCTTTACATACTGCTATACTCTTAGGTTTAGCCTGATATTTTAATTTTATATTTTCTTATGCAATGTGATGTCAAATGTTTATAATATTCTAATTTTCTATGTACCTCTTTTAAACTTTTTAATTTTAAGAATGGCTCTGTACTTACATGTATATCTGTCTATTACAATAATTGGTCGACCGCTTTGTGTTTGCGTCGAGTTTACATAAATAAATTAAATTAAATAAATTTGCAGCTCTATTCGTAGCATTGAAGAAGGGTCAGCAGCCGAAATCCTACAGACGATTCCCGAAGGAGAGCGGAACAACTATTAAGCATTGATGGCCGCTGTAGAACGACGTTACGGAAGCGAACACAGGAAACAAATCTACCAAGTAGAATTGCAAAACCGCTCCCGTGGAATACACTGAAAGGGTAAAGATTCAGAGCTTTATAAACCGCATACGGGACGTCGAAACGGAGCGAGCCACATACGATAACTCAAAGCAAACATTTGCTGAAACGGTATCTCTGCATTGACTCAGGAAACGGCGTCATTATTGTGTAAACCGGTATACAAAGCTCATCGTGCGGAAGTAGAAAGGCAAGATTGGGTGGACACAATTTTGGAAGCATTGAAGGGATCACAACAGAAAAACTCTGGAGTTATGAAATGTTTCAAGTGCGTTCCTAATAGATCCAACAATGTGGGTGGCCTTAACGCAGAGCTGACGGAGATGAGCAAATCTCCAAGTCCTCTCAATCGTTAAACTAAAGAGAGTCAGCTGCAAGGGGCAACAGCTGGCTCCCTCAATTGAATGCCCTTTAATCTCTATCTCGCTAATTGGAAGAAGGTCAAACAATCTTACTGTCGGAGGATATGTGGATGGAAAGGAACGTTTACTGACTTTAGATACGGGTGCATCTCATTCCATCATTCGAGCGGATTTAGTCAACAAGAAGATAAGACCATTACATGGAGCAAGATTGCGTACAGCCATTGGAGAAAACACCACGGTTATAGGAGAAGTAGCATGTGAAGTCGCAATTGGGAACGTCACGGTAGTAAACACTTTTATAGTGGCAGAGATTGTTGATGAAATCATAATTGGAGTGGACTTCTTAATCCACCAGGGCACCAAGATCGACATGCAAAGCAAGACGATGCGATATAAGAACATGGATGTACCACTTAATTTCGGCTACAAGAGAGGCTACAGTAGTAAACGAGTGCTGGTTGAAGAGAGTCAGCAAATACCACCAAAATCAGAAGCAGTCATCTGGGCAAAGGTTGATAGAGATTGTGGGACAAACAAATATTGGGTTGTCGAAGCAGCAAACAAATCAGCACCGAACATACTTGTAGGAAAAACCCTGGCTATGACAAAACAAGATGGACGTATTCCGGTAAGAGTACTCACTCTCTGGTACGAAATGGTTTTCCATACTGGGCTTGAAAAGTGGCTACTGAAAAGTAATGCCCTTTGGGCTATGTAATGCACCAGCTACTTTTGAGAGACACATGGATCAGGTATTGAGAGGACTACATTGGAAAACATGCTTGGTTTACCTGGAAGACACCATCATATTGGGCAAGAACTTTGATGAGCATCTTAAAAACTTAGAGGAAGTTTTCCAGAGAATAACTAGCACTGGTCTGAAACTAAGTCCCCAAAAGTGTTCGCTGTTTAAAAAGGAAGTAAATTATTTGGGTCACAAGGTAACGACAGAAGGCATCTGCACTGCGAATGAAAAGATAGAGGCAGTAAAAGATTGGCCAATACCACTGAACCTGCATGAATTGAGAAGTTTCCTAGGGCTGTGCACATATTAAATTTTGCCAGCGTAGCCCATAGTCGCCATGAGCTTACAAGGAAAAATAAAGATTTTGAGTGGAAGATGGAGCAAGAAGTGGCTTTGAAAACATTGAAGGAGCGTTTGCGCACTGCCCCAATGTTGACATATCCGATTCCAGGAGCAACGTTTATTATAGATACATATGCGAGTGGATATGCTATAGGAAGGGTTTTGTCACAACAGGTCGATGGACAAGACAAAGTACTTGCGTATTAGCCGACCAATTGGAAATCCAGATGGAAAATATTGCGTTACACGGAGAGAGCTGTTGGCATTGGTTGAGTGCTTTAAACATTTTCACAAGTACCTCTACGGGCAGCGATTCCGCGTCTGTATAGATCACGCAGCGTTGAAACGGCTCCTGCAGTTCCGTAATCCAGAAGGTCAATTGGCGCGGTGGATCGAGTGACTACAAAGCTATGACTTTTCTATCGAGCATCGAAAGGTACTACCCTTGGGAATGCTGATGGAATGTTACGAAGACCATGTAATTTGGAGTGCAACCACTATTCGAAAGCTGAGGCTAAGGAAGACACCATAGATGTCCGGCTAATGAATATAACGTCTTCGGATGAATGGGACATGGAACAACTAAAGAAGTGTCAGCTAGAATATACAGATCTGTCACGTATTATGCAAGGGCTCGAACGAAACGAAAGACCAAATAGAGAGGAGATGTCAGCAGAGAGTCCCATTGCGAAGTCATATTGGGCACAGTGGAACAGTTTAGAATTTATATCCGGTTGCTTGCATCGAGTATGGGAGAGTGAGGATGGTCAATGCAAGAAGAAACTGATAGTTGTTCCCAGAAAGAGGATTCCTGACGTGCTCAGCGAGCTGCATAATGGTCCAGGCGGAGGTCATCTTGGAATCACGAAGACGCTAGAGAAGATTAAACAGAGATTCTATTGGGTTGGTTGGCGTCACTCGGCCTCCGAGTGGATTGCGAACTGCGAGGTTTACAGCAGAGCGAAAGGGCCCAAAACCCGGAGTCATGGCCAGATGAAACAATATAACTCAGGTGCGCCATTTTAAAGGATCGCTATGGATGTCACAGGTCCATTTCCTACTAGCAACTGCGGAAACAAATAAGTACTAGTATTTATGGATTATTTCAGCAAATGACCAGAGGTATACCCAATCCCAAATCAAGAAGCGGAAACAGTAGCAGAAATGTTTATAAACAATTGGGTTGCAAGGTATGGTATTCCAATGGAATTACATTCTGACCAAGGCAGGAATTTCGAATCAGCTGTGTTCCAGGAAACGCGTAAATCATTGAGCATTCGAAAAACATGTAGAACTTCATTGCATCCTCAAACGTTTCAAGAGAACCTTGGAGGAGCTTTTAAGGAAAGTAGTAGACAAGTACCGTAAAGAGTGGGATACACACATATCATTATTCTTGATGGATTGCCGCTCGGCAGTGCATGGCACAACGGGCCAAACTCCCGCAAAGTTAATTTTTGCAATGACCTTCGACTGCCAGTTGATTTGAAGTTTGGGATAGATGCCGATGAGGAGAGAAATGTCAAGAAATCCACTGGTGTCTTGGAGGAGGAGCCGAGGGAGATACACGATCTTGTAAGGCAATGAGCAAAGATTATAAGTGACAAGATGGAAGCCATTTACGATAAAGCAATTAATTCGGAAGGTTTTCAGGAAGGAGATTTGGTGCTGTTATACAACGCAGAACGAAAAATGGGTTTTGTCCCCGAAATTGCAGTCTAATTGGGAAGGCCCATACAAAGTTGTAAAACGGATCAACGATGTAGTGTACCGCATACAAACCATTGGCAAACCAAACTGAAAGTATTTCATTTGAAAAGGCTGGAAGCGTTTAGCTTTAGAGATTTGTCTGATCGGGACGATCAGACTTAGGTGGAGGGCAGTGTGACGAATATTAGTGACACTCACATCAATAGTCTGATGCTAAGTAAATGAAGTCACAAAAACAATAAAGCAGGCAGTCACTTGTATCTACATAAACGAATCAATCATTATGTCTTCACATATGTACGTACACACAGCGGAGAGAGATGCACATGCATATATCTTATCTGAGATGCTCCCAAAAGTAGGCTATTATCTGTGGGAGTATCACTCACGTATACACGCGCATATGAGAAGCTATAAAGTGCATCTTTAGTTATGTTATAGCTGGTAATTTTATAGTTGGTAGCAAATTCTAGAAATAGAAACGCCTAGAAATATGTTAATGAGGAAACCAAAAAGTATAAAAGCAGTAGCGGCTTAGGCACGACGATTCAGTTTGATTTAAGTACGCTATCTGTCGAGAAGTAGAAGTGTTATTGTGAAATTAGTCTAATAAAGACCATTTTGCATTATTAAATATTGAAGTTATTTATTCAACAGTTTAGTGATTCGAACGTTAGCAGAAGGGTGCAAATAAGCAGAATTGCCCTAAATTCTTTACAATATTATTATGTTTTTTGGTTGTACAATGTACATGTACATATCTAAAATCTATTCACTGCATGTGCAAAATATATTTTTTCCTTGTTTGCAATTTGCCTCATTATGTACATTTTCTTGTTTGCCTACATATCTATTATGTTCATGGGTGCACTACACTCAGCAAGTATTTTATAAATATGTATGTACATTAAAGCTTTTAACGATGCATAAAGTAGAAAGAAGACCCCCGGGATTTAAAGGCTGATCATGGTCAGGTAGGCTAATGATTTCATCGGACGTAATCTAATTTAGCTGATTTACAAAAAAAAATTTTTTAATTTCTGAAATCTCTAGGAAGTAATTGCAAACAATTTTCAACTTTATTTTTAATGACACGCTCCAATGTACATACTTTCCTTCTTGTATATCATTTGGTCTTTTTCTGCAATGCGATACTGATTTAAGATATATGTTAAACCTAAGTTTTATAATAAAATCCATAATGGCATGAAATTTTCTTTTTATTATCAGTGGAAATGTCATATCCTTTATTCGGTATTAGGTATTTCAAATGCATATGTAGCGCATTAGGATAAAACAGGTGCAGTTTTATGATAAACATGAGTAAAAAATTCAATGATATAACTATTATAAATACAAATAATAATTTGGGATACAAAGCTATTTTATACCATAAAATACATAAATCTTAATAGACACCATTGAATTATGGTGGAAACCAAAAAGCTACTTCCTCAATTCCCAACCACTGTATCTCAACAGGTAGGTTATTGTTTATTCTGCATTGTATGGTGCGAAATCTAGGAACTGTTACTTGAGACAACGATTTATTTCATAAGTAGTTAAAGGTGTATACCAGACTTGTAAGGAGTGTATACCCACTCCTTGTAAAAAAAAACTTTAAAACCTTCTAGTTAAATAAATATCGTATGGGAAGAATGTTTGGTGTTTTGAAAAGGTATATAGAGTGCGTTAGACGACCAATTTTGCTAGCACATGCACCACCCCAACAACTAACACCGTACTGTATTTTTGAGTAGATTAGTCCATGATAAACCATTGACAAACACCATTTTAGTTTTCCCGGTCGATTGACTACAAAAAAACATTCAAGACAGATACATGTGATTACCAACTGCGATGTTCATCGATTATTACTCCTGAATCTTTGAAATTCGAAACAACTTCGATAAAGTAGTTACTAACATAGCTTATTGTATCATAAAAAGTGAGTATAGAGCTATGTTGAGCACAATTTGTGACGCGTACAAATAGAAGCATGAAAGATAATATCGCTTCTTCTTGTCCGTTTTCACATACCTATTTGAAAATACTGTCACGGATATTAGCATCACTAAGTTATCCCATCACTAAGGCGATGCTGAGGCCATGTCGAGCAGTATTTACGTTAATAATCAAATCAAGTATACACATATATAAGGCAGCCCAGAGAGATGTCACACACAGATGCATTTACTTATACGCCTATGTGCGCGCGAGAGACTGTAAACTACAAACATTCACATCAATAATTCAATCTTAATGTATCCACATAAACGAATAAATAATTGCGTCTACACATATGTACCATGTACGAATACAAGCAGCGGAGATTCAATGCGTAAACACATGCATATATTGAGAAGTTTGAGACTACTGGACTAGTAGATTCTGGAAGCGCCTAAAAGATGTATAAAATTGTGCAATTTTAGTTATAGCTGAGAAGTTTGAGAGCTCATGGACAATGCTAGTACATTCTGGAAAAAAGCGAACGGGGAAACCAAAGGGTATAAAAGGCAACAGATGAAGAGGCGCTGTAATTCAGTTTGAGTTGAGCTGTCAATCAGTTTGCTTAAGCACGCGATCTGGCGGTCAATAGTAGAGTTTCATTTGAGTTATTAATCAGTTTGATTATTAAGCCAGCGAGTAGCAAAGTATAAGTGTTATTGTGAAGTACTTTTTTAAATGCCATTTTTCCATCATTCAATATTGGAGTTATTTATTCAACAGTTTAGTGATTCGAACTCGAGCAGAGGATTGCAAATAAGAGGAATTGCAAGCAATTTCGTTACAATTGGTGCCAGAAGAGGAATTGTTGAATAAATTCCAGAGGACAACAAGGACATGGCAAAGTTCAGTGAATTGAAGATCCAGCAACTAAAGAAGGAGTTGGAGAGCCGTGGATTGAATACAAGCGGCGTTAAACTTGAACTTCAGGCACGGCTACGAGAGGCAATTGAAGCGGAAGGAATTGATGTGGAAGAGTATGACTTTCATCTTGATGGTGAGGAAGTAACAAAAATTGAAGAGAAAAACGAAACATCGCAGACAGTTACGAGCACAGACTTGAACATGATTTTGGCTGCAATATCTGCTCAAACATCGACTATGTCATCACAGATGGAATCCCAAGAGACACGAATTACATCGAAAATTGAAGCACAAGAAACGCATATGTCAGAAATGTCGACACAGATAACATCCAAGATTGAAGCACAAGAAACGCGTATGTCAGAAATGTCGACACAGATTACATCAAAGATGGAGACAAAACTGAAAGAACAAGAGGCACGCATAACAGTACAAATCGAAGCGCAAGAGGCGCGTATATCATCAAAACTCGAAGCGCGTATGGACGAGAAAATAACGCAGTTTGAAGAAAAAATCGAAGCCGAGGTGGATGCTTTGAGAGGTCGTATAGAGTTGCAATTAAACCGCCCAGCTGTTTCAGCAAGCAATACAAAGGTAAAAACACCATCCTTTGACGGTTCTGTTCCTTTCCAGGTCTTTAAGCTACAGTTTGAGAAGACTGCAGCATTGAACAACTGGAATGCGGAAGATAAAGTTGCTGCATTGTTCGTGGCATTGAAAGGGCCTGCCGCGGAAATCTTACAGACCATCCCAGAGTACGAGCGGAACCACTGCGAAACATTGATGAGCGCTTTAGAGAGACGTTACGGAAGCGAGCATAGGAAACAGATATTCCAAATTGAGTTGCAAAACCGCTACCAAAAAGCAAATGAGACATTGCAGGAGTTTGCTTCAGATATTGAAAGATTGGCTCATCTTGCAAATGCAGACGCACCCGTGGAATACACTGAAAGGGTAAAAATCCAGAGCTTCATAAATGACATACGAGATGTGGAAACGAAGCGGGCTACATATGCGAATCCAAAACTAATATTTGCTGAAACGGTAGCGCATGTACTGACTCAGGAAACAGCCTCACTTTTGAGTAAGCCAGCGTACAAAGCTCAAAGCATTGAAGGGTACGCAGCAGAAGAATAATGATGCAGTCAAATGCTTTAAGTGTGGAAAGCCAGGGCATATTGCGCATTATTGCAACACCAATCCTAACAGTTCCAACAATGTGGGTGGTGGTAAACGCAGAGCAGAAGGAGATGAGCAAATCTCCAAGACAAATCAATCGTTAAACTAAAGCGAGTCAGCAGCAAGGGGCGACAGCTGACTCCCTCAATTGAATGCCCCATAATCTCTATCTCACAAATTGGAAGAACGTCGAGCAATCTTACTGTCGGAGGACGTGTGGATGGAAAAGAAAGTTTACTGACTGTAGATACGGTTGCATCTCATTCCATCATTCGAGCGGATTTAGTCAACAAGAAGATAAGACCATTGCATGGAGCAATATTGCGTACAGCCACTGGAGAAGACACCCAGGTAATTGGAGAAGTAGAATGTGAAGTAGCAATTGGGAACGTCACGGTACTACACAATTTTATAGTGGCAGGTATTGTTGATGAAATCATAATTGGAGTGGACTTCTTAATCAACCAAGGCATCAAAATCGATATGCAAAGCAAGACGATGCGATATAAGAACATGGATGTGCCACTTAATTTCGGCTACGAGAGAGGCTACAGTATTAAACGAGCGCTGGTGGAAGAGAGTCAGCAAATACCACCAAAATCAGAAGCAGTCATCTGGGCAAAGGTTGATGGAGATTGTGGGACAAAGAAATTGTGGGTTGTCGAAGCAGCAAATAAATCAGCACTGAACATACTTGTAGCAAAAGCCTTGGCTATGACAAAACAAGACGGACGTATTCCGGTAAGAGTACTAAATGAGTTCAAGTCACCATTCAATTTGACCAAAGGAGCTATTTGGGAAGATGCCACGAGGCCGAAGTAGTTATTAACTGTGAACAGCTCCAGGAACTCGTTTCATCTAGTAATACTGATCTTTCAAATGATATCACGGCATGGACGCATGGGCTAGAAGAAGCCTATCAGAGAAAGGCAAAACAACTGCTCATAAAATACGCGAACATATTTGACCAAGATGGTTCCAAACCAGGCCGCACCAATGTTGTGAAACATCAAATTGACACTGGAGATGCGAGGCCGATCCGTCAAGCTCCACGTAGTGTTCCACTAGCGAAGCGGGAAGTTGTGAGTCAAATCATACAAGAAATGAGTGACAGCGGCGTCATCGAACCATCAGCTAGTCCATGGAGCTCACCGGTAGTACTTGTAAAGAAGAAGGATGGAAAAATGAGGTTTTGCGTGGACTACCGGAAGTTGAATGACGTTACGAAAAAGGATAGCTACCCGTTGCCAAGAATTGACGACACTCTGGACTCGCTATCTGGTACGAAATGGTTTTCCACACTGGACTTGAAAAGCGGCTACTGGCAAGTTGAGGTGAAGGAGGAAGATAAAGAGAAAACAGCCTTCAGTGTCGGTGATGGTCTTTGGCAATTTACAGTGATGCCTTTTGGACTTTGTAATGCACCAGCTACTTTTGAGAGAATCATGGACCAGGTACTGAAAGGACTACATTGGAAAATATGCTTGGTGTACCTGGACGACATCATCGTATTGGGCAAGAGTTTTGATGAACATCTTAAGAACTTGGAGGAAGTTTTCCAGAGAATAGCTGGCGCTGGTCTGAAGTTAAGTCCCAAAAAGTGTACGCTGTTTTAAAAGGAAGTAAATTATTTGGGCCACAAGGTAACTACAGAAGGTGTCTTTACAGCGAATGAAAAGATAGAGGCAGTAAAGGATTGGCCAAGACCACAGAAACTACATGAATTGAGAAGTTTTCTTGGGCTGTGCACATATTACCGCCGATTTGTACAAAATTTTTCCAACGTAGCCCATAGCCTCCATGAGCTTACAAGAAAAAACAAAGCTTTTGAATGGAAGAAGGAGCAAGAAGTGGCTTTCCAAACATTGAAGGAGCGTTTATGCACTGCCACAATGTTAGCATATCCGATTCCAGGAGCAACATTTATTCTAGATACAGATGCGAGTGGATATGCTATAGGAGGCGTTTTATCACAACTGGTCGATGGACAGGAGAAGGTAAGCATATTACAGCCGTTCTATTGGAAAACCAGAGAGCAACTACTGTGTTGCGCGGAGAGAGCTGTTGGCATTGGTAGAGTGCATTAAACATTTTCACAAATACCTCTATGGCCAGCGATTCCGTGTCAGGACAGTTCACGCAGCGTTGAAATGGCTTCTGCAGTTCCGTAATCCGGAAGGACAATTGGCACGGTGGATCGAGCGACTACAAAGCTACGACTTTTCCATTGAGCACCGAAAAGGTGGTACCCATGGAAATGCTGATGCAATGTCACGAAGACCATGTAGTTTGGAACGCAAGCACTGTTCAAAAGCCGAGGCTAAAGAAGACATTATAGATGTCCGGCTAATGAATATAACATGTACGGATGAATGGGACAAGGAACAGCTAAGAAAGTGCCAGCTAGAAGATGCAGATCTGTCACGTGTTATGCAAGGACTCGAACGAAATGAAAGACCAAACAGAGAAGAGATGTCAGCAGAGAGTCCCATTGCGAAGTCATATTGGGCACAGTGGAATAGTTTAGAATTGATATCCGGTTGCCTTCATCGAGTATGGGAGAATGAGGATGGTAAATACAAGAATAAACTGACAGTTGTTCCCAGAAAGAGGATTCCTGACGTGCTCAGCGAGCTGCATAATGTTCCAAGCGGAGGTCATCTTGGAATCACGAAGAAGCTCGAGAAGATTAAACAGAGATTATATTGGATTAGTTGCCGTCAGTCGGTCACTGAGTGGGTTGCGAACTGCGAGGTTTGCAGCAGAGCGAAAGGGCCCAGAACACGAAGTCATGGCCAGATGAAGCAATATAACTCATGTGCGCCATTTGAAAGGATCGCCATGGATGTCGCAGGTCCATTTCCTACTAGCAACCGCGGAAACAAATACGTACTGGTGGTTATGGATTATTTCAGTAAATGGCCAGAGGTATACCCAATCCCCAACCAAGAAGCAGAAACAGTAGAAGAAGTGGTTAAAAACGAATGGGTTGCAAGGTATGGTGTACCAATGGAGTTACATTCTGACCAAGGCAGGAATTTCGAATCAGCTGTGTTCCAGGAAATGTGTAAGTCATTGGGCATTCGAAAAACACGGACAACTGCATTGCATCCTCAATCCGATGGTATGGTAGAACGATTCAATAGAACATTGGAGGAGCACTTAAGGAAAGTAGTAGACAAGTACCATAAAGAATGGGATACCCGCATACCATTATTCTTGATGGCTTACCGATCAGCAGTGCATGAGACAACGGGCCAAACCCCTGCAAAAGTAATTTTTGGCAATGACCTAGACTGCCAGCTGATTTGAAGTTTGGGATAGATGCCAATGCGGAGAGAAATGTCAGGAAATCCACTAGTGATTTGGAAGAAGAGCTAAGAGAAATACATGATCTGATAAGGCAACGAACAAAGATTATGAGTGACAAGATGAAAGCCAGATATGATAAAGCAATTAATTCAGAAGGTTTTCAGGAAGGAGATTTGGTGCTGTTATACAACGCACAACGTAAAAAAGGTTTGTCCCCGAAATTGCAGTGTAATTGGGAAGGCCCATACAAAGTTGTAAAACGGATCAACGATGTAGTGTGCCGCATACAAACCATCGGTAAACCACGAACCAAAATGAAAGTGGAAAGGCCGGTAACGTTTAGATCGAGAGATTTGTCTGATCGGGACGATCCCAGGGTTATTTTATTTAAGAGCGGCAAACGGCCGATTACGATGAAAGGAGTTCTGCGCTGAAATACTATGGATCTCGTAGCCGTTGTAGGATCGCGTAGCTGGTGTTGGATTGGCTAAGGGTTATTTTTTTAAGCGGGACAGAAGACCGCTTACGCAGAGGTGTTCTGCGCAAAAATAATGTGGATCGCGTAACAGGTGGTAAGTGTAGGTTTGCAGACATGTCTAAAATACTACAGTAAAACAACATTACGAAAGATGTGTATTTTTCATGCCATCATGTGGTTTCGATATTTAATCGTGTCGGATTTATAAACTGTCGGGATATGGTCGTGTCGGTACTATGTGTTCCCAAATTTTGTAAGTCGGGATTATGTTATACACCCCAGCATAGAGATGTAATGAAGATTTATTACGACATACTTGTTATCATCCATTATATTTGCTCTAACATGCGGTCACCGTGGTGGCCGCCAACCATACCGAAGATCCTGGGTTCAAGTTCGGGGCAAAGTAAAATAAAATATTTAGAAACAGGTTGTTTCAATTAGAAAAAAGTTATTCTAAACGAGGTCGCCCTCGGCAGTGATTTTGCAAACACTGCGAGTGTATTTCTGCAATGAGCCTTCCAGATAACAGACCTCGCCTATAAAATAGACTAGTTGCCTTCAAATGATGTGATCGTCTAAGTATACTAGTGCTCATTTTCCTTCCACTTTTTCCGTCATCATCGAAACATCAACATCGCAGCATATTATTCACCTGTATTTTAAATATCCATCCATATAAATGCCGACCATTTTCTTTACCTTATCATCACCGCTTTAATCGAATACACCTTTAAAGAAGTATATCAAATCAACTTATGTTTTCTTTTTATATTAACTCACGCCCTTGCGATTAACCCTTTGTCCACCTTGCGCGATATTCATCGAATCCTCAACGTGCCATCGTGGAAAGACGTATCATTCAATTCACTTAGTTCATTGAAATCCTTTAAATATCACCTTGAATTTGCATACATCGACTTCTATTGTGAACTTGTGGTGTTAATATTCATTAAATTAATTAGAATTGAATAAAAATCATTTTTTTCATCACTGCACTGCTAACATATTTCCTTTTCGTCATCCTTATACTTCTTCTTCATTCCAATTTTCACCTTGCGCAGGTGTTGGCAGACTTTAAATAACCTATCGGAAAAAATTTAATTCTTACAGGCTACGTTCACAGTTTTTCAAACCTTTGTTATAGTCTCAAGTGGAGTAAATGGACTTTTCTATAAAAGAGGTAACTTAACATAAAAAATTCTGATGAAGTGACTAACATGCAAAGTAAACACAACGGAGCATCCCCACTGGGATACAAATTAAATACGAGCGCGACTAGTCTTTTGCAAATTTATTTAGCGCTTTATATACATATAATAAGGTTCTCTTTGTGACTTTTTCTTTATTCTTGTTGTTATTATTGGCTGGTTTTTTAGTTTACGGTCTTGTGGTAACTTTTAGTATTTGCATATTTCCACCGACACAAGATTTTTAGTCAAGCATTATTTTGCGTAAAATTATTGTTTTATAAGGGCGGTATAAACCTTCTACCTTGACAGCCTTCGGGGTTGGTATTTCGATATCTTCCATAGAAACTACTATTGTAAATTTTGATATTGCTTCATGACTATCTTTGATTTGTTTAAAGATATCAGGAGCATTCAAAGAAGTTATGCAAATTCTTTGATTTACCATCTACCTTGGACAGCGCTGATGAAGCTGTCTTAATAAATTCTACTGTTGATTGAGGCATTTTGAGGGTTACTCTGTACTCTGTTTTATTTTCAAATGTTTACTGCTCTTCCTCAGCTTCGGGTTGAGTTTAAATACTAAAGTACTAAAATGGATATTTGTATCTTCTCCAATTGGAAAATTTTTAGATACGGTTTTGCACATTTTTCAACCACCTATATTTAACTTTCATATAATTTTTGAGCATCATAGATATTGTGATGGTCAATAGCATGAATGCGCAAATTAAGACCGCTAACCAAACATCTGTAATGTTTGGAACGTTTGTCGTATCTACTTCTACTGGTGGCTCATATTTGACTATTCTATTCTCTGATGTTTCAGAGTTTCCTTATCCTACTTCATATCCAGCTATTGCTATCACAACACCGTATGCTATTTTTGTCCACCACGACATTCTGAGGAGAAAATAAAAATTTATTCCTGTTTCCTGGAGAAGAAAAAGTGCGAATTTAAGATTATTTTTAATCAAATTTCTTTGATTTTATGTTATTCTATTATTATTGGACCTAAGGCATTCCATCTTACTTATTTTAGATACAAAGAATTTTATTTTTATTTGCTATTCTTTAATTTCTTTATTTTTTCTTTTAGCTCAATTCTTTTCTTAGCATCTACTGTTAGATTTAATAAACTAAAGGTTTTAGCTTATTTCTCGTTTTTTCTTATATTGCTTTCCTCCCCGTTTTTGTCTCGGTCTTTTCACCGGGGCAGGTATTTTGGGAATGTCTTCCTTATTCCGACGCCGATATTCTTCTATTGTTATCGGTGTTGGAACTTGCTTTACTACTGTAGACGTTTTAGCATGGTATAAATATTACCAGGTAAAACCATTTACTCTTCTTGACGGCCATAATGGTTTTTTGATTTTTTTTTTAAATTTTAAAATCACTCTCTTACACTTTGTAGAAATGCCAAACAAAAGTAAACGAAAAAAAATTGTTAGTTTGACTTTTTCATTTTTTTAATGCCAAAAAAAAAATAAAATGCTTATAAAATAAGTGAAAAAATATTTCGAAAAGTTTTTAAATCGGTTTTTATGTATATGGCAAAAAATTAATTACCAATATAATGGATGCCTCAGCACGTGCTATTTTTGCAAAGGGACAAAAGAAAAACCCTTACTTCTTAACCTCTTCTAATTAAGAAGCGAATGTTGGAGACTACCCCAACCGATTTTACATTCATCCTTCTTCACTTGGTTGATACGTCTTTAACCCTTAAATATGCTGAAACTTCACTTTATAAGAGGTCACCAGTTTCAAGTGTCCTCTTTGGTTTGTTTTGGTCCTCTTCCTCGCGGTTGGAAGATACATTTTTTAATTGGCGCTTAACCGTTTAGGAGATGCTGTCGTTGCGTAACAAGTCACTCCAGATAACCCTGTTTCGCTATAACTGACGCCAACAGGGGGCACCAAGACAGATCAAAGTCTTCCCCCACCTGCTTCTCCGAACCCATAACTTGCCCGTGCCAGCAAAAACGCTGTATCTCTTCGTAGCTTAGCTAAACATCATCGTCCAGTTGGAGTATTTACCGGCTGAACGGTCAAAGTTTGCCGCCGTGGTGTAGAGCTAGTGTGTTGACCTATCCATCAAAAATATTTAAGAAAATTTGTATAAATAGTATTGATTGTCCATCGGCATTATCCTGGCACCAAAAGTTCGTCCGAATTAGCAGATAAATTTTTGGGTCGGCGCAAAACATGTATTTAGGTGAGCCAGTTCGTAGAAAAACTAATACACGATAAGTATGCTTTGAATTAGATGGAATGCTAGACTTTAATCTCCTCAGATATATATCACACCAAATTGTTATTATTAGTAGATATGTATCTTTTCCGAAACCGAGGATGGGATCCATAGTATTTTTGAGCAGAATACCTGTCTGCATTGGCGGCCGCTGGGCGCGCTTATAAAAAACTACCTTGGGTATGTCCAACACCGGATTGGGCACCGAAACTATATCCGTGGAAAAAACTTACATATGTTCACATTTTTTTTTGTGGGTACCACAAAATTATCAAAATTACAAAACACATGAAAATTTTAAAAATTTCTTTTGCAAATATCTCTTGACATACCCAAAATTGTTTACCTCCGCTTTCGGACTTGCGATCCTGAATCCAACACGCGTCTTTTGATACCCCTATTGGTATTAAGAGTGTCATGCTGTCGTATAGAATTACCAAATATATTACAGTTTATTATATCTTTGTTACGAAAACAACACCGAAATAAAAAAAATATTTTCTACTTCTAAAAAAAATTTTTTTTTCAAAAAGGAGTGTTTATTTTTTCCTAAACATTTTTCTAATTTATATTTTAATATTTATAAAAAAATTGTCCTGAACAGAAATCGTGGATTTCTGCTTCTGGTTGAGCAGCCCTTAGGATGCCAAATTTATTCTACATAAATATATTTTAATACTTAAAATCGCTGCCAGTCATTTATTTGCTGCTGCCAGTCGGAATGTTGGCTGTCCAAATGATATTCCAATAATATTCCACTTTACTTCCATCCAGAATGTTGGGTGTCCAAATAATATTTCAATAATATTCCACTTCACTTCCATTCAGAACGTTGGGTGTCCAAATAATATTCCACTCTTTCTTATCCATTTTTATTTATTTATTTATTTATCAGTCTAAAAATTAAACAAATATACAGACCAAATATACCGACACTTAATTCTCAGATGTAATACACGATATAAACAACATAAGCAGTCATCAATTTTAAAGTAATATTTAAAGAGTATTTAATTAAACGCTTGACAACTTCAATTAAAAACTTAGAAGTAAGTAAAAGTTAAAATGTTGTAAATGTGTTAAAATGTACTCATGAAGGAGCTATTAAATAATAATTTATGAAATTGACAATAGAGCAAATTAATAGTAGATGAAATATATACAGAATAGAATTTATACAGAATAAATTTGATTGCATACATATAAAAATAAGACTGCCAGTATACTGTGTTTCCTTGTTGTTGCTGTTGTTCTTCTAAAAGGGATTTGACCTGCCTTGCATGTACTTCGACCGTCTAGTACCATGCTTTTCACTACTTTTGTTGTGCTATGGCCTTATCATGAAGGAGAACCTCTTGTTGAGGTATTTGCGTACATTTCGCATAATTGCATCCTTTTGGCACTGATATGTGGCCATTAACTTTTAATTTTTAGTGAGAAAAAAAACATGGCAGGATCTTTATCCAATGTGATCGTTTTAACAGTTTGCTTATAAGCAATTTTTCTGATACTTTCTTGATCAAACTGGCAGGATCGCAATATAATAAATTGAAAAGATTTTATGTTGATGGTAGAATCAGAAGTGTTTTTATTTTGAAATTGCTTTCCTTTGTATACAAAATGTTCATATTCTACAGATACTTACTTACACTAATACTTACAAACTAATTGTAAATATTTCCTTTATGCGAAGTCAGCATATTAGAATGACCTATTTAGGCACATGTGTACATAAGTATGTATAATGGACAAAGTGTGTCAGTCAGCGTGGCTAATTGACCGATGTAAACAAATATGTGAATTCAATGCAGAAGTGCATGCTTAGCGATTGGATATTTGGTTTATTAATATTTTGATACATGGGTGGTCTACATGTGTGTAAATATGTAATAAACAATTGAATGCAGTGAAAGTGGAACTAGTTCTAAGGGCACGTTACATACTTAATATAGTAGGTGTCACACCCATTTTACAACGTTTTTTCTAAAGTTATATTTTGCGTCAAAAAACCAATCCAATCACCATGTTTCATCCCTTTTTTCGTATTTGGTATTTGGTATAGATACATCAAAATTTACTCAAGTTATCGTGTTTACGGACAGACGGACGGACATGGCTAATGAATTCCTTTTTCGCCAAGATCATTTTGATATATAGAAGTCTATATCTAGCTCGATTAGTTTATGCCGATATGGGGTTCCGTTATGTTAAAGCAATTAATTAATCCGGCGGCGAAGACTTGGTAAGGCGCCTGCATCAACTTCTTTGCAAAATATGGTCAGACGAGTGTATGACCGATGGTTGGAATCCAAATGTTCTTTGCCCAGGCCACAAGAGAGCGGATACTGCAAACTGTGCTTAATATCCAATATAAGATCCTGTCAAATGTATTGTGTGAAAGATTGAAGCCCACCGTGAGTCCGCTGATTGGGCTTTATCAGTGCGGCTTCAGACCTGGTGAATCTAAAATCATCAGATTTTCACAATACGCAAAATCTTGGAAAAAACCCGCAACAATTAAGCAATACACATCACCTCTTTCTCGGTTTTAAAACCGCCTTCGGCAGCACGAAAAGGAGCTGCCTATATTCCGCTATGAATTAGGTTTCCCCGCAAAACTTATACGCCTGTGCAAAATGATGTTAAGGAACACCATCAGCTCAGTCAGATTTGGGAAGAACCTCTCCAAGCCCTTCGAAACTAAACGAGATTTCGGACAATGTGGCCCTCTATCGTGCGATTTCTTTAACTTGATACTGGAGAAAATTATACTAAATGCAGAACTTAACCGCTCTGGAACAGTCTTCTATATAAGCGTGCAATTGCTGGCGTATTCTGATGATTTTGATATCATCAGCCTGGACACCCGCGCCGTAAGTTTTGCCTACTCCAAACTGGAAAAAAAGGTGGTAGAAATGGGTTTGAGGGTGAATGATGTTGGTAGCTGTAATATCGAAATAGTAAAAGACTTCGTTTATTTGGGAACCAGCATTAACACTAACAACAACATCAGCTCTGAAATCCAGCGACGAATCACTATTGCCAACAAATGTTACTTTGGACTAGGTAGGCAATTAAAATCATGCTCTAAAAGTCACTTACCGTACCCGTCCTGCAATTGATGCAGAAGCATGGACCATGACAACAGCAGATGAAGTGACTCTGGAAGTGTTCGAGAGAAAAGTTCATCGAAAGATTTATGGACCTCTACCTCCGACTACGCTGAATAGGCCAAGTTATGCGAAAGAAATATGACCCGTGCTATAATTATGTTTAAATTATTTGGTAGTTCCCCTATCGATAATCTTTTAAGGACCTCGTTGTTGAGATTGAGAACAGCCACTGATACCATTTTCAATGTTAAAATCAGACAACATATTTTCTAGCTTGGATCTTAGTACCTTAATAAATTACAATCTCAGTGGAGAGACATGTTTTTATTCGCTTCGAGTATCGGTTGTTTTTCTCAGTTTAACTCTCAATTTTATACAAAACAAATTGCTTACAGTGCATGTGAAGACATTTTATTGTTTCTCTTCTTACATATTTTCAAGCATTACGAAGCAATTGCTTTATAATTATTTTATATATGCGCTAAATTTTTCGGTACGTACAAAAATACAAACATACGTTTTTTCTGTTAAATGAAATGTCTGCTACCGCTCAACCCACTCTTAAGCGTCGTGCCAGCAGACAGTCGCCGTTCGCGAAAGCCGAAAAAGATTAGAGAAGAGAAAATTGCAGATGTGACAGAGCAGCTTAACGCCCTCTTCAGTGATCCCTTTTCTAAGCTAACTGAATGAGAGGAGCAGCTGGTGAAGCGGATCGACAAAGAAATTTTTGTATGCGTGTGCAAAATTAACGAGTCCACTATGAAGATTAGAGTGCTTGAAGATGAAGCTTAAAAACGTGATGGTGAGATAGCAGAGCTGCTGTGGCTTGTCCTCCAAAAGTAATCCTGTGGAGTTTCCAGCTTATGCTGTTGCGTTCGGTGTACCGTTTGTTGGGGGGGGGGGGGGGGGGGGGGGGAATTTAAAAGGCAATTTTAACCAGATTTACGTGTCGATTGATTTCATGGTGCCGAAAATAAGTGACATTTGCCATAGGAAGAATTCTTCTGGTCAGCATAATAATGCCATTATTATTAAATTTTACTCTCCGCATGATCGAAATAAAACTCTGCCTGCCTTACGTAGGAGAAACAACTCGACCATCCCGCTTACTTTCGTTCTATTTGACGGACAGTTAATTTTATATGAGGTCTCTCTAAGTTTAATCGTAACTTGCTGCAAGAGGCCACCAAACTAAGGCGAGATGGCAAGGTGCGGGGAGTATTTACTCTTAATGGAGTTGTTTATGTGCGATATGAAATTGGTTCTCCAGCTATGAAGATTTGATGTGAAGATGACTTAGTGCGATTTCGTTGACATTGTAAATTTGGTTATAATTATGTGGGTAAAAAGGGGTTAGTGCTATAAGACTGTCCTTTTTACGAAGTTTAAATAGAATATTTAGTGTTTATAAATAGAATGTTTAATGTTTAATTTTGAAATAAAGGTTTGGTTACAAAGATAATTAATGAAAATTACAAATGGTTGAATGTAATATGATATTTGATTAATTTCAATATTCAAGATGGTCAACTTTCACACGTGTCGTTTTGCCGTCGTTATGGTTTGAGTTCTCGTCGTCAACTAACTGTTGCTTCTCGTTTGATCTTTGTTGCTTCTTCATGTCACAAGGTTGCTGAGAAAAGGTCGATATATTGTATAGAAACACAATCCCACATTCGGCCATTCTGTCATACATTCGACCCGAAAGTACCGTCGTTATCGCTGTAGTCTTGAACCCATGGTTTTATATATTCGGCACAAGTTGTTGATTTTATTGGGCCTTTAATGTTGGAGTTTTTTTTCGACATCGTACAAATTGTTACCTTTGATTTTGTGATTCGGTATGGACCCAAGAATTTAGACTTAAATCCGCTACCGAATTGCGTTCGCTTGATTACTACCAGATCGGTGATTTTATACAGTTGAGCTGGTTTACGTTTCCTATTAAAATTGTTCTTATTTTCTCGTTGAATTTGAATGATCTGTTATTTTGCCTTCTTTCGTAGTTCATCTCGGTCGTTGCTGAATGTTTCTACCAAAAGTTTACGTATATGTTGATCGTCTTTTGTTCGCATCTTTGTACCAAGTAAAAGCTCGAATGGAGTTGTGTTGACACTTCTTGTGGACGTCGAATTAATCGCTTGTTGAACTTTGTCAACGTGTTTAAACCATTTTGTTGGATCTTCGACACTCAGCTTTGTTAAAACTGATATTATGATTGCATATAGTCTTTCGATTTGGCCATTTACCCTTGGCAAACCAGTTGTAATCATTATGTGTTTGATGTCTTCATTATCACAGTACGCTTTGAAATAGTTTGATGAAAATGCAGCGCCTCTGTCAGAAATGATGTTTACGGGAGTTACAAAAAGTACGCTTTGATTGCGGAGTCTTGTCATTACCTCTAAAGTGGTTGTTGGCTTTGTAGGGTATAACCAACAAAACTTAGTGAAAGAATCGATTATAGCTAAAATATGCTAATACTGTTTATTTGTTGACTGCAATGTACCGAGGAAATCTATATAGAAGGTTTGAAGTGGTAACTCCTCTTTCTGTATTGGATGCAGTAAGCCTTCTTGCTTGCCTAGCTTACGACTACTCAAAATACAAGGTATACAGCATGCGATGTATCGTCTTATTTTTTCGTCAAGGTTTGAGACAAAGTAATATTTTAAAATAAGTTCTTTAGTCTCCTTTATTGCAAAATGACTTCTTTCATGTGCTTCAGTAATAACTTGTTTATGCATACTTTCTGGTACTACGATTAATTCATTATCTTAGGGCGTCAACTTGTTTCATACGAGTGCCCACCCTATGTTCCACCACATAGTCGAACTCTTGTAACAGAAGTATCCAACGAGCCACACGCGTACATAAATTTTGGTTCTCCAACGTTTTGGAGAATGCATTACAGTCTGTAACGAGCTTAAATTCTATACCAAGGAGATACACTCTGAATTTCGCTAGTGGCTCAATCACTGCCAGTATTTCTAGTTCATAACTAGTAAACTTGCTTTGTGCTTCGGTGGTTTTACTACTAATATAGTACATAGGATGGAGTTGGCCGTCGTGTGTTGATTTCTGCAGCAGTACTGCACCAAACCCGTCTATAGATGCGTCCGTGTGTAACTCTGTTTCATAAGTTCTATTGTATATACCAAGTAACGGGTTATTGATCAAAGCATTCTTTAGCTCATGGAAGGCTTCCACGGCTGGTGAACTGATTTCGAATTTTACGTCTTTCTTCGTCAAATCCATCAAAGGTTTTGCTATAATGGCAAAATTTGGGATAAACTTCCTGAAGTAACCCACTAAACCCAAAAAACTTAGAAGCTGTTTCGACGTACTAGGTATTTTATAATCTACCACTGCTTTTGTTTTATCGGGCGATGCCCGTATTGTATGATTTTCCATCACATACCCTAGAAATGTTACTCTCTTTTTAAGAAACTGGCATTTCTTAAAATTCAGTTCTACCCCATAGTCCCGAAAGGTGTTGATTACCCTTTTTAGGTTGTGTAATGCTTGCTCTTTATTCTTGGCTGGAATTATCACATCGTCGATTTATGCAATGCAAAATTTTTTTTTCATTAACTTTTGAAATACCGCTTTTATATGCCTTTGAAATACACCAGGCGAATTAGATAACCCAAAAGGTACCTTGCAGAAATATACTGAAAATACTAGCACCTTGTAAACGATCAAGCTGGTCGTCAATTAGCGGAAGGGGAAAATGGTCTTTTATTATGACCTTATTAACTCTACGAAAACCGATGCACAGCCTAGATGATCCATGGCGTTTTTTAACTAGAATCACAGCACTGTTGAAATCTGAATTGGACTCTTCAATTACACCCTCTTTAAGCCATTGCTCAACTTGAGCATCAACAATGTTTGCTTCAGCGAAAGGCAATCGACGCGGTCTTGTGAATATTGGAGATTCGTCAGTCATGGTTATTTGCATCTCGACATTGGTTGTTAAGGATTTATTCGGTTTATAGCTTGAAATAAGTTTACTCACCTTCTCTTTAGCTCCTTTGCTTGCGTCAATGTCTATATCAAGATCAATGCTTTCTACTATCGCATCAATTTTCATCAAAGCTACTTCATCGCTCACTTCTGTGCATCTTTTTAACTTTTATTCCTTCTTTATTAATTACAACTTTAGCGTCCATACAATTGTTAACCACTACATAAAATTTTAGCACAAATGTCTCACTGTCTATTTCTAGCTCATAGTTAAAAGCACCACTGGGTTTAATTTTGTTTTCATTCGAGCTGGAATCAAAGCCAATTAAATAGATATTACACGCACTTAGTTTGGGTTTACCCAGATTAACGTATACTTCCTGCGTAACAATATTAAATTTACTGCCTCTATCGAACAGCGCATTATAAATTTTGTCACCAATTTTCACTTCTTTGTGAGCTAGACCACGCTTTGTTATTACGCGGAGAGTATTCGCCTTTACATTCGTTAAATCTTTTTTGTTTTGCTCACAATTCGCTGAAATATGTCCGGTTGCAATTGAAATATTTTTTACTTTTGTCTTTGTTTTTGCAACTATTTGACAAGTGCCCCCTTTCGCCGCGGTTTTAGCACTTTATTTCTTTTTGCTCACTTTTTATATTTTCTGTCGCTGTCACTGTAGCTTTTTGTTTCTTTGCACACGCATTCTTTCATAGCACTTAAATTTTTCTTTGAAATCACTTAATGTCTTTGCGCCATACAATATTGTTTTGTTCACTGATAGGTTGCCTATTCCATCGATTACATATTGAATCAATGCTTCGTTCAATATTACCCTTATTAGCAATTTCACGCATGCTATACAAATACTCTTGCAAACTCTCACTCTCTTTAAATTTACGCTCACACAATTGCTTATGCAGGAGTGCACTGTTTGTATTGTCTTTAAATTCGCTCAGCAGCGCATTCTTTAGTGCTTGCCATGAATTCAACCCTCTCTCATTCAACACAAACAATTTCGCAAAGAATTCTTTGCAAACACAAGTTTTTGTAAACAATTCCACTACATTACTTCAGATAGCTCTTCAAATTCTTAGCACCAGATATACATAGACATTTTATTTGAACCGTCAAATACTCTTATCGAGTCCTCTACATCGCGAAATGTCATTGCAAATTTCGGCATTTCGTTTGACACACATTTATTCAAGCTGATATCTTTGTACATTGCGCCGCGTTCGTCGTTTCTGTTTTCATTTTCAACGTCTCTTCCGTTCGGATCAAACTCATAATATTGAGTCATTTCATGATTTGAGCTGTGCACGCTTATTTGATCTACTACCCTAGTCTCGCCGTCGTTTCTCTCTTTGCTGTTGTTCGCTTCGTCATTGTTCTCCTCTTTATTATCGTCGTCGTTGTCACCTTCATCGCTGTCAACGTCATCGTTGTTTTTTTTTTGTGAACAATTCATTGCGTCGTAAATTTCTAAATATGTGTAACTTCACATCGTCTACGTTGTAGCTTATGCCCATCATGTTATATATTGTTACTAGGTCGAGTTCGTTGAAATTTAAATTAACGTATATCTCTTTCTGCTTATATTCTTCACTTTTTTCGTCGTACTCAAAGCCACAAAATTCACGAAGTCGGCGTCGGTTATTTCTGTCGCCACTTTCGAATACATATTTGTGCAACGTTATAATGTTGTCTTTGCTACTATTACGCAAGCTGTTGCACATAAAATAATTTAAACACGACATTTTGTATGTTGAATCAATTATGCACCGAAATAACTTTGTTCTAGTTATTATCTTTTCACTTATTTTTTTTTAAGAATGAGCCTCTGTGCTTCTTTTTAGATTCACTTATTATTACTATTTTATTCTGTTTTAGGTTGAGCCCCCAAAATGTGGGCAACAAGGGGTGAGTGCATAAGACTGTCCTTTTTTTAATTTAATGTTTAGAAATAGAATGATCAATTTTGAAAATAAAGGTTTGGTTACAAAGTTAATAATAGGTGAAGGGGTTGCAATATATTGCACATGTGATTTGCATATGAAACTCCTACACAAGTCTGCTGGAAGCGGCATATAATTTACTTTTGCTGAAATATTGGGAATGTTGGAGATTCGCGTTCAATACTCAGCTCTCGAGGAGCTAGCTGATGAAGAAGTGAAATTCAGAAACATGTATTAGTAACCATCGCCGTTTGTAAACTTTGCAATTTTTCTCTAATATCAATAACAAAAACCATTGTATTAAGCAATATGAGCAAGTCTCGCTAATTACATACATATGATTACATTGATATAAGGTAACAGTGCAAGTATTAAAAACAAATACTGTTAAAATCCAAACAAATTATACTAAGCTTTTCAAAATTGCGCCTAAAACATTCCACACAATTAGGATCAAACCGAAATTGGTTCATTTGAAAAGGCTGGCAGCGTTTAGCTTTAGAGATTTGTCTGATCGGGACGATCAGAGTTAGGTGGAGGGCAGTGTGACGAATATTAGTGACACTAACATCACTAGTCTGATGTTAAGTAAATCAAGCCACAACAACAATAAAGCAGGCCGTCACTTGTATCTACATAAACGAATCAAACATTATGTCTACACATATGTACGTACACGCAGCGGAGAGAGACGCACAAACACATGCATATATCTTATCTGAGATGCTCCCAAAAGTAGGCAATTATCTGTGGAAGTATCACTCACATATACACCCGCATATGAGAAGCTATAACGTGCATCTGTAGTTATGTTATAGCTGGTAATTTTATAGTTGGTAACAAATTTTAGAAATAGAAACGCCTAGAAATATGTCAACGAGGAAACCAAAAAGTATAAAAGCAGTAGCAGCTGATGCACGACGATTCAGTTTGATTTAAGCACGCTATCTGTCGAGAAGTAGAAGTGTTATTGTGAAAGTAGTCTAATAAAGACCATTTTGCTTTATTAAATATTGAAGTTATTTATTCAACAGTTTAGTGATTCGAACGTTAGCACAAGGTTGCAAATAAGCAGAATTACACTAAATTCGTTACAATATTATTATGCTTTTTGATTGTACAATGTACATGTACATATCTAAAATCTATTGCCTGTGTTCAGCCGGGGTGCGTCTGATCCTTGCGAGAGGTGAGCGCACCGGGTCGATCTCAATGATCGGGTGTATGCGGGAATAAAAATAATAGAAAGACGCGAATTTCTCGTTATAATAGCTGTGATTTTATTGGTAGATATTAAATATATAGGAACTAATATTATCTTTGATAAACGGCAGAGATCGCTGGCGACAGATGCGTATGGTACGGCTGTTGAAATCCAAGAGGCCGGTTGTATAGAAAGCTACAACCGTTGACCCTCCGTTTTGTAAGGGAAAGGCAATCACATATCAACCCCGACATGCATATGCATGAGAGCTGACAAAAACCACACATACACGTGCATATACATGCATGCACATGCATGTGGAGGTGATAGTGTGGGTAAGTCGAGTATCGAGTATCGATTCGCAAAGTTGCATTGGGGGGATCGCAAACAGATGCGGAAAAGTTAGGCATCCTGCCTAAACATGCCGCCCCTTTTGCGATACGCAACATCGTTTTTACCCCTACCGATCTCCGACCGCTGAAAAGCAACGAGAAAAAACATTTGAATTTAAAACTAAACTTAACCTAAATCGCGTATTTCACCAGCGTCGCGGGTGGCCGGGAGTCCTGCCCGACTTGCGCAGCATGCCACCTATGGTAGGATGAAAATAAACATTAGAAGGGGAGGAAAGTGAATATTTCTTGCCTTTGATTATACATAATTCTAAGATATATATAGAATCCATAAAGTGATATGACGTAGAAGGTCAATAGTGCTGGACCAAGAGGCCGAGGTCTCCGTTCCAGACTGGTAAATATTGTTTTTTTTTTCTCCTTTTGTTGGACGGAGAGGCCGAGGTCTCCGTTCCAGATTCGCATTTTTTTTGTTTGGTTGGACGAAGAGGCCGAAGTCTCCGTTCCAGACTCGCATTTTTTTTGTTTAGGCTTTTCTGGGCTGGACGAAGAGACCGAGGTCTCCGTTCCAGCGTCTCAGGGCGACTGTGGCATTTTATGGATGTGCGAGGGCGAGTGGCCGTGAAGTTGGTTGGGTGAGGCTTGTTCTCGCGATAGTGCATAGATTCTAAGCAGGTATTAGATTATTAGTTAGTGCTGTCGGAATGAACGAGATGCATTTAATTTTGTACGACAGCTCATGACGAATAGCGAAAAAAGTAATTAAATTCGAAATTCCACCACCTGCCTGTGCTTATATGAAGTGGATGGGTTCACCCGGGATATTAAATACAATTTTGCCAAGCAGAGATGCGTTATTTACCATCACCTGACATGAATTTGCAGATTGGCGCTGCGTTTTCCACGACGCGTTCTATCCGCACGTACCATTATGGTAAATGTAACATGCAACCCTGTTTTTGTTTTTCTTTTTGTGAATGAGAGCATAATTATTTTTAAATGAGGATTTTGCCTTTATTTTTGTGCGTAGTATTTTTAAGGACTGCCCAAGGCGTCAGTATGGATCAAAAAATGCCATTCCCGATTTTGTGTTTTGCTGGTTTTCGGTACCCGGTTGCCTCTTTTGATGCAACACTAACATGATATGCCGAACCAAGTAGGCATACATATACATATGTACATACGTTGGTTACAAATAGGTCAACGGCAAAGGACAAAACAAATGGACATTCATTTCATGTAGAGAATGGAATTTTCAGCTGAATTGAAGTAAACGGTAAATAACTTTGCCGTTTATTCATTCATTTCATTTTTATGAGTGGCTGGAGTAAAAGGGTAAGTAGACGATGATTTGCAAATTTACTCAATACTAATCACCTTCCATTTATTTCTTCTAGATTCGCTTTAATGTGACTAGGAATAAAAGGAATAGCTCTCTAAAATGGATACGAGTGACCAACTTTTGGATTACATGTGCCGGACTGATATGAAGGAGCTTGAGGCGTTCTCGGACGAGCATAACCGTAAGCACACATACATAAATCTATATAAAGAAAGAAAACATATGACGATTGATATTACTGCCGCTTTGGACCTCCAGTTGCAGCATTGATGACAGTACAGTAATCTCTATTTAAACGCTTCAATGGTTTGCATTGAATTCAATTACAATATGCACGAGAGTAACAACAACACTAGCTTCATACACCCAACTCGCAAGGGATTTGAGCAAAGTTGTCATTGATGATGCCCAACAACTGGATTCCTTTAGGGACCATTTGGCCAAGAGCGATCAGCAGACCTGCTGACTGACTGCGAAAGTGCATATGAGTGTGTGACTATTTCCGTTGATCGTGCGGGGTAAGCTGTTGCTGCTGACAGCGTTGTTGTTGCCTAAGCGTACAACGACAAAATCGGAATATATTCAAAGCTGCCAATGTCAGCTACGCCGATGATGACATTATCCGCACATTTGTATACATTTTTATCTGTTTGCGCCTCTTCCGCTGCCATCATTTGTTGCTGCACAGTTAAGGTTGCAGTTGTTGTCTCGACATATTTCTGTTAAGTTAAATGAAGTTGTCAGATATTTTTATGATATGCCTGTGTTTTATGATATACTGCTGATGCAGTTTTACTTAGCAGTAGCTTAAGTTGAGTTTGAAGCTGAAATGATTTGTTGAGTATGAATGTGGCTTTGCTTGTCATCGCCGACACTGCCGGTTTTATATGGTTGGTGTGGTTCAAGCGGGCGCAATCAATCGTGCCTAGGTTTGTTGACTTTTAAGCGCCTTAAGTGCTGCAAGTGGCGGGATTGCCATCATTGTTATGGACATCAATGTAATTAAGTTCACAATTGGTTTTTCAAAATAATTAGTATGTGCAATGATTTCAAGTATTTTTATTGGCGGATAAAATTTTGTAGCAGCGTACAGGTTTAATTGAAATTGAATTGAATTTAACTGGTGACGCGGCACCCATTTTTATACGTTAATAGAGGGGTGATATCCCACTATAAAACCGTAACTTAGAAGCTTTTTTGACAAGTTCGAATCTTGGGAATTCTGTTCATAAGGCCGTAGATCAACGACATCGGCACGCCGGTTAAAAAGATTTATTTATTTTTTGGAAGAATGTATTTAATTAGCGAGACAGAAATGGTGTTGCGACCGTAACAGGAAAAGGGGCAAATGTTTAATAACATGAGAACTAGCATTTTTGCAAATTTAATTCTTTGCATAAGTATTAAAGAGTATCTAACTATTACAATACCAGAAATTAATCATCCAGAAATTTTGAACCGTTTAATTTGTTTCTAACTTTTTATATTTGTCGCGACAATAACATTTGATACATATCCCTTGATAATTAAGGCACCGCAATTAATGTTTTTCCAATCAAGCGGGAAACAGGGGCAGATACAACTATTTCAAGTCCCCTGAATTCAGTGGTACTAATTATTTTTCTATATAAGCGCTCGTTTTCGAGATGTTGACCAAAGTTTGGACTTGGATGACCTGAACACATGTAGCGCTATGTGCGGCACCGGTGCGCACGATCTGAGTACACCTTTCAAATCATGCCTTCTTAGCCAGCTTGGTTTCGGTTTTCTTTAGTTCATCACGTGCTACTAAATTTCGGGCGCATCTCAAAAGGAAATTTGGAAAGGACTTTAAGGAGGGCGCAGCACAATGAAATTGGGTACCGGTTTGGTGCAATGGCGCATTGCCACACTATTGGCCTTGTTATATCTCATAGAGTGCGGCAGCCGTGAGAGTCCAATTGACTTTGGCAAGGGATATCGTTCTAGTTGGGTGTTGCAATTATGAGTGCTTGTACATGCTGCGCCAGTGATACGTGGGCTAGTGAGTACCCGAACGGACGTGTTCAACATATAAGCGGTTTACGTATTTGAGACAATCACAGCGTAAATTTAATATGGAGTAATATAACTGGTGTAACGATACCGTTGATTGCTTTAAAATTGTTTGGCCTTTATATTAAACAAATGTGGGGAAGTGAAAATATCCAACAAGTGACCATTTAGTGAGACTTAATAGGACATACTTAGACGGTTTATGGTTTTGTCTAACATATAACTAAATTTTAATGTAGTGCGAATGCAAAATAACATTTTTATCTTTTTTATGCAGACTTCCCCACTTTATGGAGCTTGATGCATATGTATAAACATGCTTTATATAAATACATGCGCATTAAGTCTGGGTTTCAGTGCAATTTGCCACCTTGTGCGGCAGGGCTAGACTCTAGTCAACTGTAACTGGAATGTAAATTGAACCAAAAAAATCGTGAAATTAATCGCAGGCCAACAACAATTCTTAGACATAATGTTTTTCTCTTCGTTTTAGTAGTATTCTATTTAAAACCTTTTCAGTTTATTAAAGTGGCTATTAGTTGGCGGTATAATGACCATTCCTGTTTACTGGTATCGCTCATCGAAAGGAGCTGTGCTATTTGTGTTTGAGTAGTAGTTGCTGTGTCAACATATTTCTTACCATGTTTGGGATTATACTTGGGATGTATATTTTAATAAGTTTAACGTTTGTGATAATAAACAAAAAGTCGTATAAATCAACAATCAAGTAGCATTTTAGTTGCGCGTAGTTGTAAAGTTCTTCTAAACGTCCTACTCACAATTTCAGTATTATTGCTTAACTCCGTTTCTTTAGTCACGTATTTGGTCTGCATACTGTCCATGGGCTACAAAATAGGCGATAAATCAGAGAGGCAAGCATCTCACAATCATTAATACTTGCAAAAGCTTCTCGATACTATATTCATAGGAAATGTGTTTTACTTTTATCAGGGTAACTTTAATAGCTTTGCAACAATTGATTTAAATCCTGGTTACATTGGACAAAGTACATATAAACCATTGATTGTGGAAATCTTTGTAACATTAAATATGTACTCAGCGCACTTTATCTCATTTGTGTTTTTGGTTGTGCAAAGGGCACTATGCATTAAACTTAGTTTTTTAGTGGTGGTCGGGCAGCCACCAGTAGAGACCACGCCACTGAGGTATGCTGACTGGATATTCGGTTGGGAGATTCAAACAATGATTCAGATCATGTGCATTAAATTTTAATAAGGAATTCTATCCTCATTATATATGTATGTATCTATTTAAATTTTCATGCTTCACGAAATCGAATTTTTTATATTGCTAGTATACAACACTATATTTTTTTGTAAAATAAGAGGTTGCAACTCTAGGAGGTATTGTATTGTCTCCCTTTTTTTTTGAGAATTGTGCAGAGATTCAGTTATAAAATTCAAAAGGATTTGCATAGGTAGGGAAAACTTTGCGTCAGTCTGCCACTTCCCCCCACCAGTGGTAAGGGGTGGCAGATACTGCGTGATGTATTTTGTTTTGTTTGTTAAGGCCTCGTTCCTGTGGCCGAGTGATAGTATATGCTGTGGCAGATCGGTACTTTGTTAGGGTTCTGGTGTCCTCGCTCAGGGGAGCGAGTGAATTGTGGGTTTGATTTTTGAAAATCTAAAGATAATGGGCCGAAGGCCTTTGCGGTTTGTGGCAGATAGCGGATCTGTGTTAGGGCGTTTCTGGTGTCCTCTTTATGGGATGACGAGTGAATGGGAATGGTTTCTGGTGTCCTCGCTCGGGGTGAGCGAGTGAATCATGGGATGGTTTATTCAAAGGGCCCAGGTTAGTCTTATTAAAAAAAAAACATAATTTGCCTTTTGGTTTTGCGAGCTCTCCCGTGTCCTCGTGCATCTCGCTCCCTTTCCCCATTGCCCACCAGTAGTAAGGTTTAGGATTCCCCTCGGTACACTCGACACGAGACCGGGGGTAGAGAATTAGAAAAAAAACGCACGATATACATGGTTCGGGAGAAAACACGTTCAGGAGTAGCGGGGCATCACGGCGCATAGTTTAATGCATCTTCATGTCCCGCGCTCCCCTTCCCCATTGCCATCGCGTAGTAAGATGTAGGATTGCCCTTCGGTAGACTCGTCTCGATACCGGGGGTTGATTATAATTAGGGCCTCGGGAGAGACACAAGCTTAGGGATAGCGGGGCATCTCGGCGCGTGGTTGAACTTATCTTTATGTCCCGCGCTCCCTTTCCCCATTGCCATCGCGTAGTACGTTTTAGGATTCCCCTCCGATAGACTCGCACCATCACGAGACCGGGGGGTTGATTATAATATATGGCTCGGGAGAAACGCAGGCTTAGGGATAGAGAGACACGGAGACGCGGGTTCCTGAATATGCTTTGAGTGCTATCGCTAACTGTGGGCCTCTGATTTTAGGTAGTCTGGGGAAATAGGATTTTGGTTTTTTTTTTTGGGTTTTGTAAGGCGAAATTTGGCCCCTTACATTTCATCCTCCTTGTCGTGGGACGGCAGGAGTACCAATTTCGTAATTGGTCTAGTTATTTGTCCCTTGGTTGTATGGACGTCAACAACCCGCACACGGTTATCAGAGCCTGGGTGTATGTTGACGATTCTTCCCATTCTCCACTCGTTGGGTTGAAGGTTGTCCTCCTTGATAACGACTAACTCTCCGGGTTTTAGATTAGATTGTGGATGTTTCCACTTATATCGTTTCTGGATCTCGGTGAGATATTCCGATTTCCATCTTTTGCAGAAAGTATGGTGCAGGGCCTTCATTTTCTGTCATCTGTTAATTATTGAGGCAGGATTCTCGTCACAGTCGAGTTCGGGTGGAGCTAACAGATGCCCACCCACGAGAAAGTGACCAGGAGTAAGCGGCTCCAGGTCTGAAGGTTCGTTGGATGAGGGTCTGAAGTTAAGGCATGCCTCTATTCGGCATAAGAGAGTCGTAAACTCCTCGAATGTATATTTGTGGGCGGCCGTGATCTTCCTGTAATGGGTCTTAAAATTTTTTACACCGGCTTCCCACAAGCCTCCCATATGAGGAGCACCTGGGGGTATAAAATGCTATACGACAGTTTGATGGCTATATTTATTCATCGCCTCGTCCCTTGCCTCCCGCAGAAATGCCTTGAACTCCGATCGTAAGGACCGCGAAGCTCCGACAAAGTTAGTACCATTGTCGGAGTAGACGTTTTTTGGGCATCCTCGTCTGGATACAAATATTGCGAAGGCAGCCAAGAAGGACCCGGTACTAAGGTCGTTTGTCGCTTCAAGACGAATAGCTTTCGTCGAAAAGCAGACGAACAAACAGACATATCAATTTGAGGTCCTACAGCGTCTCCCTCGGTAAGACTTTATGTCAAATGGTCCGGCGAAATCTACCCCTGTATTTGCCCTAGCAAAGGTGGTGCGCTCCTTTGGAAGGATTCCCATAAGTTGAGTTTGTGCCCGCTTCTTTTAAATAGTACAGACTTTACAGTTGTGGATGACAGACCTAATCATTTTTTAAAACGCGGTACCCAGTACTGAGTGCGAATAAAGCGCAGCATCAGCTGGTTTTCTCCATGAAGGGAGATCTTATGTATAAACTCAACTAGGAGTCTGGATAACCTACAAGTGTACGGTAGAATAATGGGGTGTCGTTCGTTGTAGGGCATATCTTTGGATGCGTCAATCCTATCACCAGTTCTGATTATACCTTCAGTATCGATGAATGGTTTTAAGGGTAAAATTTCACTCTTCCCATGAATTGGTTTCCCTGACTTCAAATTGGCATACTCTTCTCTATAGTATTGCCTTTGGCATATAGCTATCAATCTTTGTGTCGTAGTTTCGATTTCATCAGGTGCTATTGAGTGAGACTGCCTATTGAAGGAAACTTTAGTTTTAGGATGTGTTCTACAGAAAAAGCGAAAAATGTATGATATGACCCGCAACGCCCTTGAAAAGTCGGAGAACCTATCAAGGATGTTAGGGTTGTTATTTACTGACGTTGCATGAGCCTTTTACCCGCTTTTCCTCAATGGATGTGTTATATTCGGAATCTTGTGCTGGGCAGTGGGAATTGTCTTCTTGCAGCCGAGAAGGTCCCTGCCACCACAACGAATTGTTGACCAAGTCAGATGCAGATAATCCTCTGCTACCTAAATCTGCCGGGTTTGATTCTGAATTTACATGCAACCAGTCCTTATTTCCAACCATGTCGATGATCTTAGTGATCCGATGTGCGACGAAAGTGGACCAGGAACAAGGCGGTTTCCTTATCCATGCGAGGACGATAGTTGAATCCGCCCAAAGGTGAACTCTCACTGGACCCAATTTGAGGTTCCTGAGAATTGATTCTGTGATTTCCGCTAACAGCACGGCTCCGCAAAGTTCCAATCGTGGAAGAGAAAGAGTTTTCACTGGGGCTACTCGCGTTTTAGCTAGAAGCAGTTTTGTGCAGACATCATCATCCGTTTTGACGCGCATGTAAACGGCTGCTGCATAAGCCTTTTCGGATGCGTCGCAAAATCCATGGATCTCTATTACGGTTCCTGGTGAAAAGCTGACCCATCTAGGCATCCTTATTTCATCAATCTCATGGTATTGGTTGGTGAAGGTTTTCCATCGTTATAGCGCACTGGTAGGTACTGGTTCGTCCCAAGCGGTTCCTTCTAACCATATACTGTGCATGAGTATTTTCGCCACAATGACCATTGGTGCTAGCCATCCCAAGGGATCGAAAAGTTTGTCGATTGCTGATAGTATCGCTCTCCTCGTAATGTTTTCCGGGTTGTCCAGTGTCCCTGCTTTAAAATAAAATAAATCTGAATGGGCATTCCATCGAATACCTAATGCTTTCACTGAAATGGTATCTTCGAATGCCACGAAGTTTTCACTGAGCAGGTCTGCTTTGGGGATGTCCCTTAGAATGTCCTCTGAATTGGATGTCCATTTGCGAAGTGGAAACCCCGCTGAATTTAAGACTTGACTAATTTCAGCTCTGGCTTTATTTTCTACTTCCCAGAAAGCTTTCAATTGGTTTTCTAACGCAACCTCGTTATAGAACGACATGATGTTCTTCGTTGGACTCGGTGCTTCGATTCGACCGGTTAGTATCCAACCCAACACTGTCTCTTGAGCCAAGAGTGTATTCGGTACATTCTTTTTTATACCGCTCATTATAATTTTGGGATATATGTCTCCGCGAGTATGAGGTCTACGTCTTCATTGACGTAGAACCTCTTGTCTGCCAGAACCAAATCTGAGAATGCCTGCATAGTCATTGCGTTGATATGGCAGGATGGAAGATTCCCATTGAGTTTAGCTAGAACGAGAACGGGTATAGTCAGGCTGAAGCAGGAATCCACTGGTGAACGTAATTCGATGTTGGATGCTTCTTCCACCTGAGTTGACACCGCATTTGTAATGCCTGAAACCTGGGCATGTATTTTCCTCGCTGGCAAATTGATTCTACGTTTTAGTCTTTCAGTTATAAAAGAACATTCAGACCCTGAATCAATTAATGCCCGCGCGGAAAAGTCGGTACCATTATGGTGAATGTGTACGCGAGCAGTTCTTATAGCACACCTGTGTTGGAATTGGCATGGCAGGATTTGACATTCTGGTTCGTAGATGAAGGTGGTTGTCCCGATTCCTTTCTTTTCCGTGCCTGTACCGAAGTTAATGGGGTATTATCCGCGTCTTTGAAAGGGTTGCGCACCGCCGGTTGCTGAAGTGTGTTCGCATGCAGGAGCGTGTGGTGACAAGAGTGGCGGGGTTAAATCGCAAAAGCGTGAACAGTTGCGTAATCTGTGCTCCGTAGATTTGCACATTTTACACATTGATTTTGATGTTTGCTTGGATACTTTTGTTTGAAAAGCACCAAGTCTTTTCGTAGGGGTTTCTGTCGATTGTCGCGACGTGCTTGATTTCTGCACTTTAAAAGTGGCATTCCCTGTGAACCCAGACACGATTTCAAGTGTCTGAAAACGATTTGACAAGAATTTGTCCATATCCTCCCACTTGGATATGTCCGTTTTATGGCCAATGCTCTGCTCCCATAGAGCCACGTATTTTCAGGTAACTTTGTCGAACATAAATTGATGATTGAGCTGCCGCATTCGCTATCTATCTTTTATAGATTAAACAAAATTTGTAGTTGTGAGTTTACGAGAATCCGTTTATTCTCGTAACTCTCACACAGGTTTTTCCAGGCTGTTTGGAAGCTTTCATTTGTCAAAGGACATTTCTTGACTCCTTTTTTTGCGTAAAGTGTGTCAGATTCAAGTAACTCCTCGAGGGCGGTCTCTGCTTTTTCCCACTTAGCTTTCAACTCTTTTTGCTGTATTGCAAGAGTGTGTACTGTGTGCAGAGCCGCACTAATGTCATTAAAGTCGGCCTCGAATTCAGTTATTCGATCGGCCAATCTAATATAGGCTTCCATGTTTATGGATTACAATTTGTGATCAAATTGAAAATGGGATATAAAACTGAAAAACCTAAAGACTTACCCAACCAACAACGATTAAAATACGATAAAATTGCTATTAATTTTTTATTTTTCTGACTTTGCAGATTATTTATGCCGTAAAACAGGGAGCAGGGGGAATCAACACCAACGTGTATTGTGTGTGAAATAAAGGGGGTCACTCGCCACTTCTATGGTCAATTTTATTATAAAAAATAAGTGCGCGCGTTGATATAAACCTCGACGAAAAGTGTGAAACCGTGAAATAAATCTTATGCAACAAAGAACAAAACTGTGTAGCATCAATCTTTGCGAGAGAAATTAGTGAAAATAATAGTGACGCAAAAATAAATTGAATTTTGCCGCAATCGAATGGCGTGAAATTTGTGGAAGTGAGGTTATGTGCACCTCTTCCTTGTGCTATGTGTGGAGAGCCTTACCGCTGGTCACAGACCAGATAGTCACAAGGAATCTAAGACAACGTTAATGTACCGCGTTTGCACTTAATTTTCTTTTCGACACTAATAAATTTTTCACACTTTTCGCAGTTAATCACAGTCACTACGCGCGTGGCACTGGGAATATATTTTTTAGACGATTTTACTTTATTTTTATTATAACCAAAAAAAATGTGGCAAGAAATATTGCACTTACTTTTATTTGGCGATATGCTCGTGCAGTAAGATGACTTGATGTGTTGCAGTGGCTTTAGTTGGCTGTCGCTTGCTCAGTGTTTTTGCACGCTGGTATTAAATAATAGCCGTTCTTAAACTTTTTGTGTTATCGCTGTTGATTGTGGCAAAAACTCTCCGGATTACTTTTTATGTTAGGAATTTGAAATTTGTGCGGTCAGCTATGGTCTAATGTTGTGGACTGTAACTTAGGTGCTGTATATTCCTTTCTCGGGGGGATAGGACCAAATGTTCGGCCGGGGTGCGTCTGATCCTTGCGAGAGGTGGGCGCACCGGGTTGATCTCAATGAACGGATGTATGCGAGAATAAAAATAATAGAAAGACGAGAATTTCTCGTTATAATAGCTGTGATTTTATTGGTAGATATTAAATATATAGGAACTAATATTACCTTTGATAAACGGCAGAGATCGCTGGCGGCAGATGCGTATGGTACGGCTGTTGAAATCCAAGAGGCCGGTTGTATAGAAAGCTACAACCGTTGACCCGCAAAATCCTCCGTTTTGGAGGGGAAATTCACCCACACATCAACCCCGACATGCATATGCATGAGTGCTGACAAAAACCACACATGCATGCATGCACGTGTATGTGGCCGTGATGGTGTGGGTGGTTATAAATTAAGTCGAGTATCGAGTATCGATCCGAAGAGTTGCATTGGGGGATCGCAAACAGATGCGGAAAAGTTAGGCAACCTGCCTAAACAGCCTGCATGTGCAAAACACATTTTTTCCTTGTTTGCAATTTGCCTCATTATGTACATTTTCTTGTTTGCCTACATATCTATTATGTTCATGATTGCACTACACTCAGCAAGTATTTTATAAATATGTATGTACATTAAAGCTTTTAACGATGCATAAAGTAAAAAGAAGACCCCCGGGATTTAAACGCTGATCATAGCCAGGTAGGCTAATGATTTCCTCGGACGTAATCTAATTTCGTTGATTTACAAAAAAATTTGTTTAAATCTCTGAAATCTCTATGAAGTAATTGCAAACAATTTTCAACTTTTTTTTTAATGATACGCTCTAATGTACATACTTTCCTTCTTGTATATCATTTGGTCTTTTTCTACACCGCGATACTGATTTAAGATATGTGTTAAACCTATGTTTTATAGCAAAATCAATAAGAAAATACATAATGGCATGAAATTTTCTTCTTATTATCAGTGGAAATGTCATATCCTTCATTCGGTATTCGGTATTTCAAATGCATGTGAAGCGCATTAAGATAAAACAGGTGCAATTTTATGATAAACATGAATAAAAAATTCAATGATATAACTATTATAAATACAGATAATAACTTGGGATACAAAGCTATTTTATACCATAAAATACATAAAATCTTAATAGACAGCATTGAATTATGGTGGAAACCAAGAAGCCGCTTCCTCAATTCCCAACCACTGTATCTCGACAGGTAGGTTATTGTTTATTCTGCACTACACAGTGGTGTAGCAGTTACGCAAAAGTATGGTGCCAAATCTATGAACTGTTACTTGAGACAACGATGTATTTCATAAGTAGTTAAAGGAGTGTATAAAAACTCTTTGTAAAAAAACAACTTTAAAACCTCCTAATTAAATAAATATCGTATGGGAAGAATGTTTAGTGTTTTGAAAAGATTTATAGAGTGCGTTAGACAACGAATTTTGCTAGCACATACACTACCCCAACAACTGACACCGTACTGTATTTTTGAGTAGATTAGTCCATGATAAACCATTGACAAACACTATTTTAGTTTTTCCGGTCGATTGGCTACAAAAAAAACATTCAAGACAGATACATGCGATTATCAACTACGATGTTCATCGATTATTACTCCTGAATCTTTGAAATTCGAAACAACTTCGATAAGGTATTTACTGACATAGCTTATTGTATCATAAAAAGTGGGTATAGAGCTATGTTGAGCACAATTTGTGACGCGTACAAATAGAAGCATGAAAGATAATATCATTTCTTCTTGTCCCTTTTCACATACCTATTTTAAAATACATTACCTTTTTTACTGCCTACGATGAGTTTATTATTTGCAAACCAAGTTCACAACATGAAAATATCATGATTAATATCAGCATAAAGATTAAATGAATTTAAAATCCGCATAAAGGTGGTGCATCTCATAATCCCGACAGTACAATACAACAAAAAAAAATTACTAAAACTTCGTTGAAAGAAATGTGTTGTGCGCAGAAATACTATGGATGGCGTAGCCGGTGTTGGATCGGCTAAGGGTTATTTTTTTTAACGCGCTCCAAGGCCGCCTATGCAAAAAGTTGTTCGACGAAAAAAATCTGTGGATCGCGTAGCCGGTGTTGGATCATCCCAGGGTTATTT
This sequence comes from Eurosta solidaginis, assembly GCF_040869045.1. Lineage (NCBI taxonomy): Eukaryota > Metazoa > Arthropoda > Insecta > Diptera > Tephritidae > Eurosta > Eurosta solidaginis. The sequence goes on from NC_090324.1 coordinate 14,042,167, forward strand.
TATTTAAGAGCGGCAAAAGGCCGATTACGATGAAAGGAGTCCTGCGCTGAAATACTATGGATCTCGTAGCCGGTGTAGGATCGCGTAGCTGGTGCTGGATTGGCTAAGGGTTATTTTTTTAAGCACGACAGAAGACCACTTACGCAGAGAGGTGTTCTGCGCAAAAATACTGTGGATCGCGTAACATGTGGTAAGTGTAGGTTTGCAGATATTTCTAAAATACTACAGTAAAACAACAGTACGAAAGATGTGTATTTTTCATGCCATCATGTGGTTTCGATATTTAATCGTGTCGGATTTATTAACTGTCGGGATATGGTCGTGTCGGTACTATGTGTTTCCAAATTTTGTAAGTCGGGATTATGTTATACACCCCAGCATATAGATGTAATGAAGATTTATTACGACATACTTATTATCATCCATTATATTTTCTCTAACTTGCGGTCACCATGGTGGCCGCCAACCATACCGAAGATCCTGGGTTCAAGTTCCGGGCAAAGTAAAATAAAATATTTAGAAACCGGTTGTTTCAATTCGAATAAAGTTATTCTAAGCGGGGTCGCCCTCGGCAGTGATTTCGCAAACACTGCGAGTGTATTTCTGCAATGAGCTTCTCAGTGAAAACTCTTCTGCCTTCCAGATAACAGACCTCGCCGATAAAATAGACTAGTTGCCTTCCAATGATGTGATCATCTAAGTATACTAGTGCTCATTTTCCTTCCTCTTTTCCCGTCATCATCGAAACATCAACATCGCAGCATATTGTTCACCTGTATTTTAAATATCCATCCATATTAATGCCGACCATTTTCTTTACCTTATCATCACCTCTTTAATCGAATACATCTTTAAAGAAGTATATCAAATCAACGTATGTTTTCATTTTATATTAACTCACGCACTTGCGATGAACCCTTTGTCCACCTTGCGCGATATTCATCGAATCCCCTACGTGCCATCGCGGAAAGACGCATCATTCACTTAATTTATTGAAACCTTTTAAATATCACCTTGAGTTTGCATACAACGACTTCTATTGTGTAACTTGTGGTGTTAATATTCATTAAATGAATTAGAACTGAATAAAAATCATTCTTTTCATCACTGCACTGCTAACATGTTTCCTTTTCGTCATCTTCATTCCAATTTTTACCTTGCGCGTTTGTTGGCAGACTTTAAATAACCTATCGGAAAAAATTTTATTCTTACAGGCTACGTTCACAGTTTTTCAAACCTTTGTTAAAAGTGGGCGTGGTCCTTCTCCGATTTTGTTATTTTTTATTAAGCGTACATATAGTAACAGGAGTAACGTTCCTGCCAAATTTCATCATGATATCTTCAACGACTGCCAAATTACAGCTTGCAAAAGTTTTAAATTACCTTCTTTTAAAAGTGGGCGGTGCCACGCCCATTGTCCAAAATTTTACTAATTTTCTATTCTTCGTCATAAGTTCAACTCACCTACCAAGTTTTATCGCTTTATCTGTCTTTGGTAATGAATTATTGCACTTTTTCGACTTTTCGAAATTTTCGATATCGAAAAAGTGGGCGTGGTTATAGTCCGATATCGTTAATTTTAAATAGCGATCTGAGATGAGTGCTCAGGAACCTACACACCAAATTTCATCAAGATACCTGAAAATTTACTCAAGTTATCGTGTTAACGGACGGACGGACGGACGGACATGGCTCAATCAAATTTTTTTTCGATCCTGATGATTTTGATATATGGAAGTCTATATCTATCTCTATTCCTTTATACCTGTACAACCAACCGTTTTCAAATCAGACTTAATATACTCTGTGAGCTCTGCTCAACTGATTATACAAATTCTGATGAAGTGACTAACATGCAAAGTAAACACAACGGAGCATCCCCTCTGGGATACAAATTAAATACGAGCGCGACTAGTCTTTTGCAAATTTATTTAGCGCTTTATATACATATAATAAGGTTCTCTTTGTGACCTTTTCTTCATTCGTGTTGTTATTATTGGCTGGTTTTTTAGTTTACAGTCTTGCGGTAACTTTTAGTATTTGCATATTTCCACCGACACAAGATTTTTAGTCAAGCATTATTTTGAGTAAAATTATTTTTTATAAGGGCTGTATAAACCTTCTACCTTGATAGCCTTCGGGGTTGGTATTTCGATATCTTCCATAGAAACTACTATTGTAAATTTTGATATTGCTTCATGACTATCTTTTATTTGTTTAAAGATATCAGGAACATTCAAAGAAGTTATGCAAATTCTTTGATTTGCCATCTACCTTGGACAGCGCTGATGAAGCTGTCTTAATAAATTCTACTGTTGAGTGAGGCATTTTGAGGGTTACACAGTAAAGTTTTATTTTCAAATGTTTACTGCTCTTCCTCAGCTTCGGGTTGAGTTTAAATACCAAAGTACTAAAATGGATATTTGTATCTTCTTCAATTGGAAAATTTTTAGATACGGGTTTGCACATTTTTCAACTGCCTATATTTAAGTTTCATATAATTTTTGAGCATCATAGATATTGTGATGGTCAATAGCACGAATGCGCAAATTATGACCGCTAACCAAACATCTGTAATGTTTGGAACGTTTATCGTATCTGCTTCTACTGGTGGCTCATTTTTGACTATTCTATTCTCTGATGTTTCAGAGTTTCCTTTTTCTACTTCATATCCAACTATTGCTATCATAACACCGTATGCTATTTTTGTCCACCACGACATTTTGAAGAGAAAATAAAAATTTATTCCTGTTTCCTGGAGAAGAAAAAATGCGAATTTAAGATTATTTTTAATCAAATTTCTTTGATTTTATGTTATTCTATCATTATTGGACCTAAGGCATTCCATCTTACTTATTTTAGAAACAAAGAATTTTATTTTTATTTGCTATTCTTTAATTTCTTTATTTTTCTTTTAGCTCAATTCTTTTCTTAGCATCTACTGTTAGAGTTAATAACCTAAAGGTTTTAGCTTATTTCTCGTTTTTTCTTATATTGCTTTCCTCCCCGTTTTTGTCTCGGTCTTTTCACCGGGGCAGGTATTTTGGGAATGTCTTCCTTATTCCGACGCCGATATTCTTCTATTGTTATCGGTGTTGGAACTTGCTTTACTACTGTAGGCGTTTTAGCATGGTATAAATATTACCAGGTAAAACCATTTACTCTTCTTGAAGGCCATAATGGTTTTTTGATTTTTTTTTTTTTTAATTTTAAAATCACTCTCTTACACTTTGTAGAAATGCCAAACAAAAGTAAACGAAAAAAAATTGTTAGTTTGACTTTTTCATTTTTTTTAATGCCAAAAAAAAAAATAAAATGCTTATAAAATAAGTGAAAAAAATATTTCGAAAAGTTTTGAAATCGGTTTTTATGTATATGGCAAAAATTAAATACCAATATAATGGATGCCTCAGCACGTGCTATTTTTGCAAAGGGACAAAAGAAAAACCCTTACTTCTTAACCTCTTCTAATTAAGAAACGAATGTTGGAGACTAATCCACCGATTTTACATTCATCCTTCTTCACTTGGTTGATACGTCTTTAACCATTAAATATGCTGAAACTTCACTTTATAAGAGGTCACCAGTCTCAAGTGTCCTCTTTGGTTTGTTTTGGTCCTCTTCCTCGCGGTTGGAAGATACATTTTTTAATTGGCGCTTAACCGTTTAGGAGATGCTGTCGTTGCGTAACAAGTCACTCCAGATAACCCTGTTTCGCTATAACTGACGCCAACAGGGGGCACCAAGAGAGATCAAAGTCTTCCCCCACCTGCTTCTCCGAACCCATAACTTGCCCGCGCCAGCAAAAACGCTGTATCTCTTCGTAGCTTAGCTAAACATCATCGTCCAGTTGGAGTATTATAGTTCGTGGAGGCCGAATTTACCGGCTGAACGGTCAAAGTCTGCCGCCGTGGTGTAGAGCTAGTGTGTTGATCTATCCATCAAAAATATTTAAGAAAATTTGTATAAATAGTATTGATTGTCCATCGGCATTATCCTGGCACCAAAAGTTCGTCCGTATTAGCAGATCAATTTTTGGGTCGGCGCAAAACATGTATTTAGGTGAGCCAGTTCGTAGAAAAACGAATACACGATAAGTATGCTTTGAATTAGATGGAATGCTAGACTTTAATCTCCTCAGATATATATCACACCAAATTGTTATTATTAGTAGATATGTATCTTTTCCGAAACCGAGGATGGGATCCATAGTATTTTTGAGCAGAATACCTGTCTGCATTGGCGGCCTTTGGCCGCGCTTATAAAAAACTACCGCGGAAAACACTTACATACGTTCACATTTTTTTTGTAGGTACAACAAAATTATCAAAATTACAAAACCACATAAAAATTTTAAAAATTTCTTTTGCAAATATCTCTTGACATACCCAACATTTTTTACCTCCGCTTTCGGACTTGCGATCCTGGATCCAAAACGCGTCTTTTGATATCCTTCTTGATATTATTGAACGTGTATTAAGAGTGTCATGCTGTCGTATAGAATTACCAAATATATTACATTATGAAAACAACACCAAAATAAAAAAAAATAAAAATGTGAGAGCAGTGAGAATTTTAAATTTTTTTTTAATATCAATTTGGCTCTCACCGGTTTTACCTTGTAATATTTATACCATGAGTTTTAGGGACCTCTTCAGTAGTTTTTATAAGGGCTTTTATTCTTTGTTCGCAATTTTTAAAGATTTTATGGAATTCATCTTCTGGTATTGCTGGCATAACTGAAAAATAACTGCAACTTGTAGACTTTCTTCTACTTCTAACAAAAAATTGTTTTCAAAAAGGAGTGTTTATTTTTTCCTAGACATTTTTCTAATTTCTGTTTTAATATTTATAAAAAATTGTCCTGAGCAGAAATCGAGGATTTACAACATTTCGAGGATTTCTGCTTCTGGTTGAGCAGCCGTTAGGTTGCCAAATTTATTCTATTTAAATATATTTTAATAGTTAAAATCGCTGCCAGTCATTTATTTGCTGCTTCCAGTCGGAATATTGGCTGTCCAAATGATATTCCAATAATATTCCATTTTATTTCCATCCAGAATGTTGGGTGTCCAAATAATATTCCAATAATATTCCACTTTACTTTCATCCAGAATGTTGGGTGTCCAAATAATATTCCACTCTGTCTTATCCTTTTTTATTTATTTATTTATCAGTCTACAAATTAAACAAATATACATACCAAATATACCGACACTTAATTCTCAGATGTAATACACGATATAACAACAATTTTAAAGTAATATTTAAAGGGTATTTAATTAAACGCTTGACAACTTCAATTAAAAACTTAGAAGTAAGCAAAAGTTAAAATGTTGTAAATGTTTTGAAATGTACTCATGAAGGAGCTATTAAATAATAATTTATGAAACTGACAATAGAGCAAATTAATAGTAGATAAAATATATACAGAATTGAATTTATACAGAATAAATTTGATTGCATACATTTAAAAATAATGCTGCCAGTCTAATGTGTTTCCTTGTTGTTGCTGTTGTTCTTCTAAAAGGGATTTGACCTGCCTTGCATGTACATACTTGGACCGTCTAGTACCATGCTTTTCTCTACTTTTGTTGTGATATGGCCTTATAATGAAGGAGAACCTCTTGTTGAGGTATTTGCGTACATTTCGCATAATTGCATCCTTTTGGCACTAATATGTGGCCATTAACTTTTAATTTTTAGAGAGAAAAAAAAAACATGGCAGGATCTTTATATAGTGTGATCGTTTTAACAGTTTGCTTATTAGCAATTTTTCTACTACTTTCTTGATCAAACTGGCACGATCGCCATATAATAAATTGAAAAGATTTTATGTTGACGGTAGAATCAGAAGTGTCTTTATTTTGAAATTGCTTTACTTTTTATACAAAATATTCTTATTCTACAGATACTTACTTACACTAATACTTACAAACTAATTGTACATATTTCCTTTATGCGAAGTCAGCATATTAGAATGACCTATTTAGGTACATGAGTACATAAGTATGTATAATGGACAATGTGTGTCAGTCAGCGGGACTAATTGACCGATGTAAACAAATATGTGCATTCAATGCAGAAATGCATGCTTAGCGATTGGATATTTGGGTTATTAATATTTTGATACATGTGTGGTCTACATGTGTGTAAATATGTAATAAGCAATTGAATGCAGTGAAAGTGGAACTAATTCTAAGGGCACGTTACGTGCTTAATATAGTAGGTGTCACACCCATTTTACAACGTTTTTTCTAAAGTTATATTTTGCGTCAAAAAACCAATCCAATCACCATGTTTCATCCCTTTGTCGTATTTGGTATTTGGTATAGATACATCAAAATTTACTCAAGTTATCGTGTTTACGGACAGACGGACGGACATGGCTAAATGAATTCCTTTTTCGCCCAGATCATTTTGATATATAGAAGTATATATCTATCTCGATTAGTTTATGCCGATACGGGGTACCATTATGTGAAAAGCAATTAATTAATCCGGCGGCGAGGACTGGGTAAGGCGCATGCATCAGCTTCTTTGCAAAATATGGTCAGACGAGTGTATGACCGACGATTGGAATCCAAATGTTCTTTTCCCAGGCCACAAGAGAGCGGATACTGCAAACTGTGCTTAATATCGGATATAATATCCTGTAAAATGTATTGTGCGAAAGATTGTAGCCCACCGTGAGTCGGCTCATTGGACCTTATCAGTGCGGCTTCAGACCTGGTGAATCTACCATAATCAGATTTTCACAATACGCAAAATCCTGGAAAAAACCCGCAACAATTAATTAACACACATCACCTCTTTCTCGGTTTCAAAACCGCCTTCGGCAGCACGAAAAGGAGCTGCCTATATTCCGCTATGAATTAGGTTTCCCCGCAAAACTTATACGGCTGTGCAAAATGATGTTGAGGAACACCATCAGCTCAGTCAGATTTGGGAAGGATCTCTCCGAGCCCTTCGAAACTAAACGAGATTTCGGACAGAGTATCCCTCTATCGTCCGATTTCTTTAATTTGATACTGGAGAAAATTCTACTAGCTGCAGAACTTAACCGCTCTGGAACAATCTTCTATATAACCGTGCAATTGCTGGCGCATTCTGATGATTTTGATATTATCAGCCTGGACACCCGTGCCGTATGTTTTGCCTACTCCAAACTGGAAAAAGAGGTGGTAGAAATGGGTTGTGGGTGAATGAGGACAAAAAGAAGTTCCTGCTCTCATCGAGCAAAGATTCAGCGCATATGCGCCTTGCTAACCACATTACTCTTGGTAGCTATAATATCGAAATAGTAAAAGACTTCGTTTATTTGGGAACCAGCATTAACACTAACAACAACTTCAGCTCTGAAATCCAGCGACGAATCATTATTGCCAACAAATGTTACTTTGGACTAAGTAGGCAATTGAAAAGTAAAGTCCTCTCTCGGTAAACGAAAATCATGCTCTAAAAGTCACTTATCGTACCCGTCCTGCTATTGATGCAGAAGCATGGACCATGACAACAGCAGATGAAGTGACTGTGGAAGTGTTCGAGAGAAAAGTTCATCGAAAGATTTATGGATCTCTACCTCCGACTACGATGACTAGGCCAAATTATGCGAAAGAAATATGACGCGTGCTATAATTATGTTTAAATTATTTGGTAGTTTCCCTATCGATAATCTTTTAAGGACCTCGTGATTGATATTGAGAACAGCCACTGAATCTATATAACTCTGATACGATTTTAAATGTTAAAATCAGACAACATATTTTCTAGCTTGGATCTTAATACCTTAATAAATTACAATCTCAGTGGAGAGACATATTTTTATTCGCTCCGAGTATCGGTTGTTTTTCACAGTTTAACTCTCAATTTTATACAAAACAAATTGCTTACAGCGCATGTGAAGACATGTTATTGTTTCTCTTCTTACATATTTGCAAGCATAACAAAGCAATTGGTTTATAATTTAAAATTTATCAATTTATAATTTTTTTAATTGTGCGCTAAATTTTTCGGTACGTACAAAAATACAAATATACGTTTTTTCTGTTAACTGAAATGTCTGCTACCGCTCAACCCACTCTTAAGCGTCGCGCCAGCAGAGAGTCGCCTTTCGCGAAAGCCGATAAATTTGATGAAGAATTAGAAGAGAAAATTGCAGCTGTGACAGAGCAGCTTAACACCCTCTTCGGTGATCTCTTTTCTAAGCTAACTGAATGAGAGGAGCAGCTGGTGAAGCGGATCGACAAAGAAATTTCTGTGTGCGTGTGCAAAATTGACGAGTCCACTATGAAGATTAGAGTGCTTGAAGATGAAGCTTAAAAACCTGATGGTGAGATTGCAGAGCTGCTGTGGCTTGTCCTTAAAAAGAAATCCTGTGGAGTTTCCAGCTTATGCTGTTGCGTTTGGTGTACCGTTTGTTGAGGGGGAAATTTAAAAGGCACTTTTAACCAGATTTGCGTGTCGATTGATTTCAAGGTGCCGAAAATAAGTGACATTTTCCACAGCAAGAATTCTTCTGGTCAGCATAATAATGCCATTATTATTAAATTTTACTCTCCGCATGATCGAAATAAAACTCTGCGTGCCTTCCCTGCCTTACGTAGGAGAAACAACTCGACCATTCCGCTTACTTTCGTTCGATTTGACGGACATTTAATTTTATATGAGGTCTCTGTAAGTTTAATCGTAAATTGCTGCAAGAGGCCACCAAACTAAGGCGAGATGGCAAAGTGCGGGGAGTATTTACTCTTAATGGAGTTGTTTATGTGCGATATGAAATTTGATCTCCCGCTATGAAGATTTGATGTGAAGATGACTTAGTGCGATTTCGCAGACATTGTAAATTTGGTTATATTTATGTGGGTAAAAAGGGGTTAGTATATTTAATGTTTATAAATAGAATGTTTAATTTTGAAAATAAAGGTTTGGTTACAAAGTTAATTAATGAAAATTACAAATGGTTGAATGTAATATGATATTTGATTAATTTCAATATTCAAGATGGTGAACTTCCACACGCGTCGTTTTGCCGTCGTTATGGTTTGAGTTCTCGTCGTCAACTAACTATTGCTTCTCGTCTGACTTTGTTGCTTCTTCGTGTCACAAGGTTGCTGAGAAAAGGTCGATATATTGTATAGAAACACAATCCCACATTCGGCCATTCTGTCATACATTCGAAGCGAATGTACCGTCGTTATCGCTGTAGTCTTGAACCCATGGTTTTATATATTCGGTACAAGTTGTTGATTTTATTGGGCCTTCAATGTTGGAGATTTTTTCGACATCGTACGAATTGTTACCTTTGACTTTTCTGATTCGGTATGGACCCAAGAATTTAGACTTAAGTCTGCTACCGAATTGCGTTCGTTTGAATACCACCAGATCGTTGATTTTATACAGTTGAGCTGGTTTACGTTTCCTATTATAATGGTTCTTATTTTCTCGTTGAATTTGAATGATTTGTTGTTTGCCTTCTTTCGTAGTTCATCTCGGTCGTTGCTGAATGTTTCTACCAAAAGTTTACGTATATGTTGATCGTCTTTTGTTCGCATCTTTGTACCAAGTAAAAGCTCGAATGGAGTTGTGTTGAGACTTCTTGTGGACGTCGAATTAATCGCTTGTTGAACTTTGTCAACGTGTTTAAACCATTTTGTTGGATCTTCGATACTAAGCTTTGTTAAAACTGATATTATTATTGCATTTAGTCTTTCGATTTGGCCATTTACCCTTGGCAAACCAGTTGTAATAATTATGTGTTTGATGTCTCCATTATCACAGTACGCTTTGAAATAGTTTGATGAGAATGCAGCGCCTCTGTCAGAAATGATGTTTACGGGATTTACAAAAATTGCGCTTTGATTGCGGAGTCTCGTTATTACCTCTAAAGTGTTTGTCGATTATAGCTAAAATATGTTAACACGGTTTATTTGTTGACTGCAATGGACCGAGGAAATCTATATAGAAGGTTTGAAGTGGTAACTCCCCTTTCTGTATTGGATGCAGTAAGCCTTCTTGCTTGCCTAGCTTACGACTACTCAAAATACAAGGTATACAGCACGCGATGTATCGTCTTATTTTTTCGTCAAGGTTTGGGACAAGGTAATCTTTTAAAATAAGTTCTTTAGTCTTCTTTATTGCAAAATGACCTCTTTCATGTACTTGAGTAATAACTTGTTTATGCATACTTTCTAATACTACAATTAATTCATTATCTTTGATCATTTTGTATAATACATTCGATTTTAGGAAATAGTCGTCATAAGTATCGGTATTCCGAAGAACTTCGCGTATCACCTTCAAAGTATCACCTTCTAGTTGAGCTTGGCTTAATCGGACGGTAACCTCATCGTTGCGTATCGTCATGACTGCGTAACGGCTTAGGGAGTCAACGTGTTTCATACGGGTGCCCGCCATATGCTCCACCACATAGTCGAACTCTTGTAACAGAAGTATCCAACGAGCCACACGCGTACATAAATTTTGCCTCTCCAACGTTTTGGAGAATGAATTACAGTCTGTAACGAGCTTAAATTTTACACCAAGGAGATACACTCTGAATTTCGCTAGTGCCTCAAACACTGCCAGTATTTCTAGTGCATAACTAGTAAATTTGTGTTGTGCGTCGGTGGTTTTTCTACTAATATAGTACATAGGATAGAGTTGGCCGTCGTGTGGTGATTTCTGCAGCAGTACTGCACGAAACCAGTCTATAGATACGTCTATGTGTAACTCTGTTTCATAAGTTCTATTGTATATACCAAGTACCGGGTTATTGATCAAAGCAGTCTTTAGCTCATGGAAGGCTTCCACGGCTGGTGAACTGATTTCGAACTTTACGTCTTTCTTCGTCAAATCCGTCAGAGGTTTTGCTATAATGACAAAATTTGGGATAAACTTCCTGAAGTAACCCACTAAACCCAAAAAACTTAGAAGCTGTTTCGACGTGCTAGGTATTTTATAATTTACCACAGGTTTTGTTTTATCGGGCGATGCCCGTATTGTATGACTTTCGATCACATATCCTAGAAATGTTACTCTCTTTTTAAGAAACTAGCATTTCTTAAAATTTAGTTCTACCTCACAGTCCGGAAAGGTATTGATTACCCTTTCTAGGTTGTGTAATGATTGCTCTTTATTCTTGGCTGGAATTATCACATCGTCGACGTATGGCAATGCAATATTTTCTTTCATTAACTTTTGAAATACCGCGTTTATATGCCTTTGAAATACACCTGGCGAATTAGATAACCCAAAAGGTATCTTGCAAAAATGATATTGCCCTTGTTCTGTTACAAAGGACGTATATTTTCTACTTGATTCCGCTACCGGCACGTGAAAAATCTATTTTTCAAATCGATTGTACTGAAAATACTAGCATCTTGTAAACATCAAGCTGGTCGTCAATTAGCGGAAGGGAAAAATGATCTTTTATTATGACCTTATTAACTCTACGAAAATCGATGCACAGCCTAGGTGATCCATCGCGTTTTTTAACTAGAATCTCAGCACTGTTGAAATCTGAATTGGACTCTTCAATTACACCCTCTTTAAGCCATTGCTCAACTTGAGCATCAACAATATTTGATTCAACAAAAGGTAATCGACGCGGTCTTGTGAATATTGGAGATTCCTCAGTCAGGATTATTTGCATCTCGACATTGTTTGTTAAGAATTTATTCGGTTTATAGCTTGAAATAAGTTTACTCACATTCTCTTTAGCTCCTTTACTTGCGTCAATGTCTATATCAAGATCAATGCTTTCTATTATAGCATAAATTTTCATCAAAGCTACTTCATCTCTGACTTCTGTGCTATTATGCATCTTTTTGACTTTTATGACTTCTCTATTAATTGTTATTTCGGCTTGCATACACAATTATTCACCCAATACAACTTTAACGTCCATAAAATTGTTAGCCACTATATAAAATTTTAGCACAAATGTCTCACTGTCTATTTCTAGCTCATAGTTAAAAGCACCACTGGATTGGAACCAAAGCCAATTAAATAAATATTACACGCACTTAGTTTGGGTTTACCCAGATTAACGTATACTTCCTGCGTAACATTATTAAATTTACTGCCTGTATCGAACAGCGCATTATAAATTTTGTCACCAATTTTCACTTCTTTGTGAGCCAGATCACGCTTTGTTATTACGTGGCGAGTATTCGCCTTTACATTCGTTAAATCTTTTTGTTTTGCTCACAATGATGTCCATACCGGTTGCAATTGAAACATTTTTTACCTTTGGCTTTGTTTTTATAACAATTTGACAAGTGCCCCCTTTCGCCGCGGTTGTAGCACTTTATTTCTTTTCTCTCAATCTTTATATTTTCTGTCGCTGTCACTGTAGCTTTTTGTTTTCTTTGCACACGCATTCTTTCATAGCACTTTAATTTTTCTTTGAAATCACTCAATGTCTTTGCGCCATACAATATTGTTTTGTTCACTGATAGGTCGCTTATTCCATCAATTACATATTGAATCAATGCTTCGTCTTCAATATTACCCTTATTAGCAATTTCACGCATGTTATACAAATACTCTAGCAAACTCTCACTCTCTTTAAATTTACGCTCGCACAATTGCTTATGCAGGAGTGCACTGTTTGTATTGTTTTTAAATTCCCTCAACAGCGCATTCTTTAATGCTTGCCACGAATTCAACCCTCTCTCATTCAACACAAACAATTTCGCAAATAGTTCTTTGCAAACACAAGTTTTTGTAAACAATTCCACTTCATTACTTCAGATAGCTCTTCAAATTCTTGGCACCAGATATCCACAGTCCTCGACATCGCGAAATGTCATTGCAAATTTCGGCATTTCGTTTGACACACATTTATTCACGCTCATATCTTTGTACATTGCGCCGCGTTCGTTTTTTCTGCTTTCATTTTCAACGTCCCTTCTGTTCGGATCAAACTCATAATATTGAGTCATTTCATGATTTGAGCTGTGCACGCTAATTTGATCTACTACCCTAGCCTCGCCGTCGTTTCTCTCTTTGCTGTTGTTCGCTTCGTCATTGTTCTCCTCTTTATTATCGTCGTCGTTGTCACCTTCATCGCTGTCAACGTCATCGTTGTTTTTTTTTTGTGAACAATTCATTGCGTCGTAAATTTCTAAATATGTGTAACTTCACATCGTCTACGTTGTAGCTTATGCCCATCATGTTATATATTGTTACTAGGTCGAGTTCGTTGAAATTTAAATTAACGTATATCTCTTTCTGCTTATATTCTTCACTTTTTTCGTCGTACTCAAAGCCACAAAATTCACGAAGTCGGCGTCGGTTATTTCTGTCGTCACTTTCGAATACATATTTGTGCAACGTTATAATGTTGGCTTTGCTACTATTACGCAAGCTGTTGCACATAAAATAATTTAAACACGACATTTTGTATGTTGAATCAATTATGCACCGAAATAACTTTGTTCTAGTTATTATCTTTTCACTTATTTTTTTTAAGAATGAGCCTCTGTGCTTCTTTTTAGATTCACTTATTATTACTATTTTATTCTGTTTTAGGTTGAGCCCCCAAAATGTGGGCAACAAGGGGTGAGTGCATAAGACTGTCCTTTTTTTAATTTAATGTTTAGAAATAGAATGATCAATTTTGAAAATAAAGGTTTGGTTACAAAGTTAATAATAGGTGAAGGGGTTGCAATATATTGCACATGTGATTTGCATATGAAACTCCTACACAAGTCTGCTGGAAGCGGCATATAATTTACTTTTGCTGAAATATTGGGAATGTTGGAGATTCGCGTTCAATACTCAGCTCTCGAGGAGCTAGCTGATGAAGAAGTGAAATTCAGAAACATGTATTAGTAACCATCGCCGTTTGTAAACTTTGCAATTTTTCTCTAATATCAATAACAAAAACCATGGTATTAAGCAATATGAGCAAGTCTCGCTAATTACATACATATGATTACATTGATATAAGGTAACAGTGCAAGTATTAAAAACAAATACTGTAAAAATCCAAACAAATTATACTAAGCTTTTCAAAATTGCGCCTAAAACATTCCACACAATTAGGATCAAACCGAAATTGGTTCATTTGAAAAGGCTGGCAGCGTTTAGCTTTAGAGATTTGTCTGATCGGGACGATCAGAGTTAGGTGGAGGGCAGTGTGACGAATATTAGTGACACTAACATCACTAGTCTGATGTTAAGTAAATCAAGCCACAACAACAATAAAGCAGGCCGTCACTTGTATCTACATAAACGAATCAAACATTATGTCTACACATATGTACGTACACGCAGCGGAGAGAGACGCACAAACACATGCATATATCTTATCTGAGATGCTCCCAAAAGTAGGCAATTATCTGTGGAAGTATCACTCACATATACACCCGCATATGAGAAGCTATAACGTGCATCTGTAGTTATGTTATAGCTGGTAATTTTATAGTTGGTAACAAATTTTAGAAATAGAAACGCCTAGAAATATGTCAACGAGGAAACCAAAAAGTATAAAAGCAGTAGCAGCTGATGCACGACGATTCAGTTTGATTTAAGCACGCTATCTGTCGAGAAGTAGAAGTGTTATTGTGAAAGTAGTCTAATAAAGACCATTTTGCTTTATTAAATATTGAAGTTATTTATTCAACAGTTTAGTGATTCGAACGTTAGCACAAGGTTGCAAATAAGCAGAATTACACTAAATTCGTTACAATATTATTATGCTTTTTGATTGTACAATGTACATGTACATATCTAAAATCTATTGCCTGTGTTCAGCCGGGGTGCGTCTGATCCTTGCGAGAGGTGAGCGCACCGGGTCGATCTCAATGATCGGGTGTATGCGGGAATAAAAATAATAGAAAGACGAGAATTTCTCGTTATAATAGCTGTGATTTTATTGGTAGATATTAAATATATAGGAACTAATATTATCTTTGATAAACGGCAGAGATCGCTGGCGACAGATGCGTATGGTACGGCTGTTGAAATCCAAGAGGCCGGTTGTATAGAAAGCTACAACCGTTGACCCTCCGTTTTGTAGGGGAAAGGCAATCACATATCAACCCCGACATGCATATGCATGAGAGCTGACAAAAACCACACATACACGTGCATATACATGCATGCACATGCATGTGGAGGTGATAGTGTGGGTAAGTCGAGTATCGAGTATCGATTCGCAAAGTTGCATTGGGGGGATCGCAAACAGATGCGGAAAAGTTAGGCATCCTGCCTAAACATGCCGCCCGTTTTGCGATACGCAACATCGTTTTTACCCCTACCGATCTCCGACCGCTGAAAAGCAACGAGAAAAAACATTTGAATTTAAAACTAAACTTAACCTAAATCGCGTATTTCACCAGCGTCGCGGGTGGCCGGGAGTCCTGCCCGACTTGCGCAGCATGCCACCTATGGTAGGATGAAAATAAACATTAGAAGGGGAGGAAAGTGAATATTTCTTGCCTTTGATTATACATAATTCTAAGATATATATAGAATCCATAAAGTGATATGACGTAGAAGGTCAATAGTGCTGGACCAAGAGGCCGAGGTCTCCGTTCCAGACTGGTAAATATTGTTTTTTTTTTCTCCTTTTGTTGGACGGAGAGGCCGAGGTCTCCGTTCCAGATTCGCATTTTTTTTGTTTGGTTGGACGAAGAGGCCGAAGTCTCCGTTCCAGACTCGCATTTTTTTTGTTTAGGCTTTTCTGGGCTGGACGAAGAGACCGAGGTCTCCGTTCCAGCGTCTCAGGGCGACTGTGGCATTTTATGGATGTGCGAGGGCGAGTGGCCGTGAAGTTGGTTGGGTGAGGCTTGTTCTCGCGATAGTGCATAGATTCTAAGCAGGTATTAGATTATTAGTTAGTGCTGTCGGAATGAACGAGATGCATTTAATTTTGTACGACAGCTCATGACGAATAGCGAAAAAAGTAATTAAATTCGAAATTCCACCACCTGCCTGTGCTTATATGAAGTGGATGGGTTCACCCGGGATATTAAATACAATTTTGCCAAGCAGAGATGCGTTATTTACCATCACCTGACATGAATTTGCAGATTGGCGATGCGTTTTCCACGACGCGTTCTATCCGCACGTACCATTATGGTAAATGTAACATGAAATTAACCTTGTACTCTCCTTATAGTAAAGGCAATCTCTCTGCCAAATTTTGTTACTATAGGTTTAACGCTTTTTGAATTATGATTAATAATATTTGTAAAATTGATTTTATCACAAGTGGGCGGTGCCACGACCATTTAAAATTTTTTTTTTTCAAATTTCTTCCAAGAGTCTCAATATCAGTTCATACGTCAAATTTCAACATTTTAGGTGTATTATTTACTAAATACTTAGGTTTTTTGTGTTCTCCAAAATGTTATATAAATATATAAAAAGTGGGCGTGATTATCATCCGATTACGCTCATTTTCAATACCAATCTATTCTGGGTCCAAGTAAGCTCGTGTACAAAGTTTGGTGAAGACATCTCAATATTTACTCAAGTTATAGTGTTAACGGACAGACGGACGGACGGACATGGCTCAATAAAATTTTTTTTGATACTGATGATTATATCTATCTCAATTCCTTTATACCTGTACAACCAACCGTTATCCAAACAAATTTATAATACCCTGTGTACAAGTACAGCTGGGTATAAAAAGGAATAACAACAATAAGGCAATTCTTAGAGACCAATTGCAAAGCGAGCAGCGGGGAATTGATATGCCTGAGTGGTTAAGGACATTTGCCTTTACACTGGTATGAATGTTGGAGTTCCAGTTCAATACTCAGCTCATTTTTAGGCCCAATGCCTAACTTTTTTGTTTGAAGGCGCCCCTCCCTAAGGTTTTAATGACATTTCGAGCCACCCACACTATCACACCTGTATTTGTGTGCAGGCATACACATGCATGTGTATGTGTGCAGCTTTTCAGCACCCATGCGCGTATATGTGGGCGTGATTGTGTGCGTGGCTTTCCCCGTCTTAAAAAACCGGTAAGGTAACTTTTTAGCCACTGTACATTTTCTTTCACTTTAATTAAATCTCATATTTTAACGAGGAAAATCCTAATGTGTTCCTTTTCATTTATTTTTGAGAGAACCACCCTTCCCGAAATCGACCCTTGTGCGCCTACCCACTGCCGGTTTACGACGCACTCAGTCCGAACATTGGTCCTACTCCCCGAAAAAGGAGCTTAAAGCACCTTTTGAAATACAGCCCACTACACTAAACAGATAATCAACCTGCACAGCACATTTGCCTACGATAACAATTTTCCCAAAGGATTGCCACAACAATTATTTGCCCCAGCAGCCAAAATCAGAACCACCAAAGAAGTTTTGGAGCACACATATTATATACGATATTAGCAGCCACCGGAGCCACAGCCATCATAGCAATAAATCTCGCTAGCACAAAAATAAGAAGTAAGTGTTATATTTCTTGCCACTTTTTTTTGAGTGTATGTTAGTGAAAAATAAAGAGATTACCCGTATTATGCGCGAAAAATTGAAACCGAACTTTAGTATTACCAGAATACGCTTGTACACATAATGTAGTCATATGCATATACAAATGCATATTCAAATTGGCCACACTCATTCATGTCATACCTACCCTAATAAATTATATTAACCCCGACATGAGTCTAACATCATACAGACATGCCGAAATACCACGCACATATCCCTTTACGTTCGTCAACCCTATTTGATTGACACATTGACCAACTCGCCAACAGCACAACCGAACGTTAATAACGGTTTGTCAATGTGCCTGCCAAAATATTTATATGTACATAATAACCAATATCCAAAATTAGGTCAAAATAATATGCTGACAAAGAATATATGTATCAAGAATGCAGATACCTTAGCTTGTAAGTATTAGTGTAATTTCGTATGTGTAAAATAGGCAATTCTGTATAAATAGTAAGGCATTTCTTCAATAAAGACAATCAATTTTCAACCCTGCTCATCAGCGTTTCTCTTTCATTTATTACTAAGTTTACATGGCGATCCTGTCAGTTTGGTAATTTTTAGCGGAAAAATTTGCTCATAAGCGAAACTGCTATAAAGCACCATCCTAAAGGAAGACCAAAAGGAAGGCTAAAAAGGCATATAGCAGCAAGGAAACTAGGGAGATGCAGCAAAGCATAAAGAAAATGGAATAATCACAGCAAATTTCCGCCCGATGGACGGCATAATTGAAACCAACAAACTCCTTTTACCTACTGTATGCATAAAAAAGTGGAATATGTACCACATTGATGACAATAGATCAGCGCGTTTGATCGTGCATGAGGAGTGAACAACACGTAATCAGATATTTCTCCTCGTTTTTTTTTTTTGCCTTGTGCAAAAGTAAAAATCTAAATAAAATAATACATCTTAAATATTAATCATTCAAGGTTCGAATGGAGCAGCGGCAGTGATTTTAAATCTGCAGAAATAAAGATTAAGAATTATGTGCGAGCGCAATGCGCTTGCCTCTGTATTTAATAAAGTTATAAACTCTAAAAAAATGAGTTAAATAGAAAAAGGAAAAATGACAACGTGACCGAGAACACAATGTCAAAAAATTACAAAAACAATTACTACGCTATACTAGACGATGATCTAGAAGAGTATAATGAAGCATTTGAAAATTTTAAACAACATTTGCACAAATTAAATGATGAGAGTGAACAAACACGAGCTAATAATGGTCCAAACAACAACAATAACCCATCAACTAGCGCAGCAGCAGCCGAAGCTGCATCTGTTATGTAACTCAAAACAATGAATCGACAGTAATTACCAATGTCAAAAGCAAGAGTAATAACAAAAACATCCCACCTATTAATACGTTTGATGTAGAATCAAAAGAAATAATCGAACATATTAAAAATGGTCTAAAGATAACACAATTTAAAATTAAAGAATACAACCAAAATAAATTAGCGATACACTTAGCAAACCTTGACGATTACAAAAGAGTTCGCGGCTACCTTGAAAAAGCCAACGTCAAATATTATTCATATACACCTAAATGCCTAAAAACAAAAACATATTTACTGAAAGGCCTAAACGGCAATACCAACTGTGAAGAAATTCTCAACGAGCTTTGCAGCTACCAAAACGACAACTGTTTAGGTCCGAAGCCTAAATTCATACCAACTCGCGCCACCCTAATAGCACCTCTTTATCGACCACTAGTTCGTCCACATGCATGGTTATGTGTACATAGGTAGGGTTATGTTGTCCGTACACATATACATGTATGCTGGTACAACTATGTGGGAAGCTTCCCCTTAAAACCGGAGACTTTTTCCGCGGTTCAACAGTTGTCCTCGACAAGGCAACCGTCTACTTTTCCAGCGATCGTTGAGCGAACCACAGCTACCACCGCCCGAGGAACCCCGCCACATGTTATTATAAAAGGTAATTAATTTTTTTCTATGCGATTTCCTTTCACTTCAAATAAAGCATTATTATAACGAGAAATATCTCTCGCCTCTTTTTATTTTCTTTTAAATTTAACACAAACGCAATTGTGGTGCCTCCACTCCGTTGCCGAGTTTCCGACACACCACAATTGTTCATGGTCCTTTCTCCCCGAAAAAGGAACCAACGCCAATACACAGATACAGTCCACATCCATTAAATTTTACACTTAATACGCATTTTTTTGGTGATATTTTTGGATAATCTTGGTGATACGCGCCTTCCAAATTAAGCGGAAAGTCATACAAAGAGGTGATACCAGTTTTTTTATTTCGTGGTGGTACACTCAACATTTTTATTGGTGATATACACTCTTGGTGGTATTGGTGCAGTTTTTTGGTGATACGCGTTATCAACGTTATTCAACAATTATCAAAAATCATCTGGTGATACATTACTGGTGGTACTTTACGTCGTCCACATATACACAACACTTGGTATACTCGTGCAATACAAATCACTACAAACTTCACGCAGCTACGTACGTAAGTGTATATATTTCTTGCCACTTTTTTTGGTTAGTTTTGTGGTTAGTTTTTTATTTAAAAATTGCCGCGAGTGCTCCGAACCACTAAACAGTGGAAAGTGAAAATTATAAGTGACCAGTCTGTGCGATATAGTGCCTCAATTTTTGTTTGGTGCAATTGCTTTCCCCCTACCGTGTGTCGATCCGGAGTATTCCAAGACCACGGCAAGTTAATACACAAAGTTACCATAACCCCACTTTTTGAAGGCACCAAATATTTTCTGTGAAAACAACTACAGTGAGTCTGCACGAATATATCCACTCACGCGCACAATAATTTCTTTTTCACAAACCTTAGCACTGGTAATTTTCACTAATTCAAAACATTCTTTGATATATCGCGCAATTTGCACTTTGTCCTCGGCATACAATCCCCTCACAAATAAATTACCACATATAACAATATATACGTATATAAATTTGCGTGCGGGTGGCGAGTAAGCCACACGGGTGTTTTATTCTTCCCTGGGAAAAATCAGACGATTCGGCCAAGTCTGACCCAAACCACATAAATCGCGCACAATCTACTAGAACACCGTAATTAACACAAAGTTTTTGCACATACACATAAATACATATACGTTTGGATGGCGAGTAGATCTTTGAAAATTTTGTTTGTCTTAAAAAATCAGACGAGTCTGCCAAGTCTGACCTACCTAAATAAATAAAAGCGATCTTTGTCTCCTTTTTTTGTTCAAAGGATTAGTTTGTTTTTTAGTTGGGTAGGAATAATTTGTTGAGAAAATGGAAAATTATGTCCGATCAGCTGAGATAATCACAGAGTTTTAGAAACATAGGAAAATCATAATAAGCACACTCTTGCGATACAGCAAGAAGAGTTGCGCTCCTTATGGAAGCAGGTTAAGTCTGTGTTTGACTCACTGATGGGATCAGACGATGTCGACGCAAATGATGTGTTGGCCATCCGGAAAAAGCATATGACTACCTACTCAATATATATGTGATGCTCATCCACAATATCTGCTGAGGCAGCAGCCCTAGGCTGTGTCGAATATTTCTTACCAGAATATGGGGAAAATACTCGATAGCAAAAGGATTTGTCGTACAAGATAATTTTTAGTAGCACTGATTTTAACAAAAGCTAAGACAACAAAACACCGTATATATATGAACATATGTTTTAGCAATCAGATGACCGCTCGTACCTAATTGCACATATGTACGTATATGTATGATTGTAAATAATCAAAGTGGTGTATTGCTCGCCAGCCAGCAAAATTTTAATAATTAAACACAAGTGTAATGATTTTGTAAAATAATTGAAGTGACCTTTTAAAACTATAATAATTTACGTGATTTAGTGAAAATGAAACAAAAATGAACAATTGTTAAAGTTTTTTATATATGTGCACAGGCCAAGTGTTAAAAAGATGAGGTTAAAAGAAAAAGTGAAAAGTGTGATACTCCTATTCTCTAGTCTTTTCTAGCTTTATAAGAGGTCACTGAGGTAAAAAATCCTCGGCCAACCTCTGCGATCGAATGGAGTCAAAACCTCCAAACGAATATACTCTAATCGCAAATGAAGTCAAAACCTTCAGGTGCTCTGTTAGTCGGTAGTAATAAAGCCTACCGACTCATGTGCCTGTCTCCTGGAACTTTAAAAGCAAATTAATTTAAGGTACAAATTGCTTCTTTGCTGGATCACCAATTATATCGCCAAACTAAAGTTGAGTGAAATTATATCCTCGCACAAAATTTTATATGGAAATTTGGCCGCTGGATATAAATTTGTTTCTCATTTAACGGTGCTGAAGGACTATGTTCGAGGGAGCAGGAGACCTTGGGCTCGTCCGACGAGATAAATAAAAAATCAAAAATGTGGTATTAGCTTTCACGTTATAATATTATTTATTTAATTAATTAAATATGCAAAATTGTTTAATTAATTACAATATGGTATTGTTGTGTGTTGGTACGTATATGTATATGTATATATGAAAATATTAATATGAATTTAATTTTAGTGTTACTTACGTGAATCGTGGTGACTGGAGATTGCTGTCGATCCTTCGATGATTGCAAAAGAAGTGGAAGAGCCACCGTTTTCAATTGTTAGCAGTTAACTACAAGAATGGTCGTTCTCCGATTTTGCTAATTTTTATTAAGCAAACATATAATAATAGGAGTAAAGTTCCTGACAAATTTCATCATGATATCTTCAACGACTGCCAAATTACATCTTGCAATACTTTGAAATTACCGGGCGGTGCTACGCCCATTGTCCAAAATTTTACTAATTTTCTATTCTGCGTCATAAGTTCAACTCACCTACCAAGTTTCATCGCTTTTTCTGTCTTTGGTAATAAATTATCGCACTTTTTCGTTTTTCGAAATTTTCGATATCGAAAAAGTGGGCGTGGTTATAGCCGATATCGTTCATTTTAAATAGCGATCTGAGATGAGTGCCCAGGAACCTACATACCAAATTTCATCAAGATACCTCAAAATTTACTCAAGTTATCATATTAACGGACAGACGGGCGGACGGACGGATATGGCTCAATCATATTTTTTTTCGATACTGATGATTTTGATATATGGAAGTCTATATCTATCTCGATTCCTTTATACCTGTACAACCAACCGTTTTCCAATCAAAGTTAATATACTCTGTCAGCTCTGCTCAACTGAGTATAAAAATGCCCTCTCACAAATGAAGGTTTCGAGATGGCCTGGAAAAACTTGTGTGAAAGATACGAGAACAAACGTATCTTAGTGAACACACAGCTACAAATTTTATTCAATTTAAAAAAGGTAGAAAGTGAGGGCGGCAGTTCGACAAACAAGCTACAAAATGATATAAACAATTGTATTTCGTCCCTCAAACGCCACAAAATTGACACTTCCAATTGCGATGCAATCCTGACATATCTCTGCTCAACCAAGTTACCAGAGAGCACGTTGGCTCTTTGGGAGCAAAGTATAGATTATAAAGTGCGCATATCAAAGTGGGAGGATATGGCTAAATTCCTATCGAATCGGTTTCAGACACTTGAAACAGTGTCTGGTTTTCAGGGCATGCCACCTCTAAAGTGCAAAAACCAAACGCGTCGCGACAATCGACAGAAACCCCTACGAAAAGACATGGTACTTTTCAAACAAAAGTATCTAAGCAAACAATAAAATCAATGTGTAAAATGGGCAAGTCCCCTGAGCACAGATTACGCAACTGTTCACGCTTTTCCGAGTTAACCCCGGTAGAAAGGATTAAATTTATAAAATCAACAAGAGGCTGCCTGAATTGCTTATCCCCAGGACATACGGTGACGAGGTGCACCAGTTCCTACAACTGCTCCAAATGCCACTCTCGTCAACACACGCTCCTCCATGCGGATACAGCTCAGCAAAGTGCGGTGCGGAATACTTTCAAAGATGCGGATAATATCCCAACAACTTCGGCACAGGCGCGACAATCTGCGAATCGGAATGTAAATTTCTGTCATGCCAATTCTAGCATAGGCGTGCTGTTAGGAACTGCTCGGATACACATTCAACATAATGGTACCGACTGCTCCGCGCGGGCATTAATCGATTCAGGGTCTGAATGTTCCTAGAAATCAGTGGGGCGACAGGTGACCGCAGTTGGATCATGCACGCTTCCTTTACCTGCGCAGAAACCGTATTATTGATGCCCGAAACTTGAGCATGCATTTTACGCGTTGGCAGGTTTATTCTGCGCCTGAGCCTCTACCTAATGAAGAAACACTGTGTTCCTGAATATATAAGTGCTATGGCAGAAAATTTTGTACCATTGTGATGTATGTTAACCCCCGCCGTAACTAATAAAATCCCTTTGCTTGTATTAGCATGATGGGATTGTACATTGCTAGCAGATGGTTTGTTACTGCTAGTAGAGTCGCGCGTTTGTTGGGCTTGTGTAGAAGTGGACTGTATATTATCCGAAGGTTTATGTGATTTGTTAGACTGTTTCGACCGTTGATTCTGTAAATGCAATAAAGAATGATGACGAGATTGTCAAGTGCCGCAATTGTATGGGCTAGTACATCTCGACACCGAATTTCCCGAATAGAGGCAATTGAGGCAGTAGCCATTGGATTTAATATAACTAAACCTGATAACCTCTCACTTTTTGAAATTTGGACATCTGTGAATTTTGGGCTCTTTTGATTTGCACATTTTGCACGCATTATTGGCGACACTAGATTGATATGCGCCAAGCTTCTTTTAGGAAGGTTCGGGGGAGGATTTATTAGTATTATTAGATTTCTGAATCTTTGACGTGGCCCCTCGGAGACCTGAAACACTTTCCAACGTTTGAAATCTATTTGTGAGAAGCTTGTCCATTTTATTTTAGACTGACTGCTCCCAAAGCGATAGTGTTAGTTCAGGTAATTTAGTTGAACATAAGTCAGTAATAATTGCATCCCAGTTAGTAATGTCAATTTTGTGACATTTAAGGGCGGATATACAATTGTTTATATCCCTCTGCAATTTTTTAATAGAAGTCCCGCACTCTGACTCTATTGAATCTAAATTGAAAAAAATTTTCAATTGAGAATTAATAAGAATTCCCTTATTCTCATACCTATCGCTAAGGTTTTCAAAGCGGTGTCAAAGCCTTCATTGGTCAACGGACATTTTCAATTCAATTCAATTCAATTTATTTAACACATTTTTCAACAATTTCTTTTGCTTCACCTTGTGTCTTTTGATTCAAGTAGAAAAGCCTCTCGACTCCTTCAAGTGTGCCATTTTTAATATATATGGCCGTGAACATATCACGAAACGTTGGCCATGAAATATAATCACCCTTGAAAACTAAGGTACCGCAAGGTGGCAAACGGATATTATGAAGCTTTAATTGCTTTTCGTCGTTTTCCTTGCCTTTTGTTTCCTTTTCAAACGTTTCGCTTAAACTATGTATTTTTGCCATCGTTCTTATGAAGGCTGCATAGCATATTTTTTGTTTTTTTACGAATTGAGGCAATCGTTTTATCAGGAATGGATACATGTGCCAACAATTCGTCATATGCTGCTTTTACTTTGTCATACATAGCGTTAAAATCAGTTTGCCGAATTTTCAGCGAATGTATTGTATGGTCACTTATAGGAGTGCTTAGAAAATCTTAGTCATATTCTACTACTGAATCGGTGAGTCTGATAAAGGTTTCCATTTTGTTAGAAAAAACTAATGAAAAGCTTCGAAATTAATTTAAAACGAAAATAGCAAAAGAAATTTATATTTTAAGGGTTTGTGTATTGCCACCACAGATTATACACGCAAAAATTAATTCCAGCACGCAGAAAACTGATATTTTTAATATTTTGGTAAAGTAGTTCCTTTAGGTCAGTTTCGCACCAGTCTAAGGATGGGTTGGTGACAGCTTTGTAATGCTGTACTAAGATATAGTGGTTATGGTAACCAATTTATGTGTTGCCCGTACAGCC
The DNA here is from genome assembly GCF_040869045.1 of Eurosta solidaginis. Taxonomy (NCBI): domain Eukaryota; kingdom Metazoa; phylum Arthropoda; class Insecta; order Diptera; family Tephritidae; genus Eurosta; species Eurosta solidaginis. Next base: position 14,067,598 of record NC_090324.1, read on the forward strand.
CTAAGCTGTGTCGGATATTCCTTACCAGGGTAGGGGAAATAACCGATAGCAAAGAACTTTGTGAACTTTTCCTTGTACAGCCCTAGGATGTGTCGAATATTTCTTACCAGAATATGGGGAAAATACTCGATATCAAAAGGCTTTGTCGTACAAGATAATTTTTAGTAGCACTGATTTTAACAAAAGCTAAGACAACCAAACACCATATATATATGAACATATGTTTTAGCAATCAGATGACCGCTTGTACCTAATTGCACATATGTACGTATATGTATGATTGTAAATAATCAAAGTGGTGTATTGCTCGCCAGCCAGCAAAATTTTAATAATTAAACACAAGTGTAGTGATTTTGTAAAATAATTGAAGTGACCTTTTAAAACTATAATAATTTACGTGATTTCGTGAAAATGAAACAAAAATGAACAATTGTTAAAGTTTTTTATATATGTGCACGGACCAAGTGTTAAAAAGGTGAGGTTAAAAGGAAAAGTGAAAAGTGTGATACACCTATTCTCTAGTCTTTTCTAGCTTTATAAGAGGTCACTGAGGTAAAAAAGCCTCGGCCAACCTCTGCGATCGAATGGAGTCTTAACCTCCAGACGAATATACTCTAAGCGCAAATGAAGTCAAAACCTTCAGGTGCTCTCTTGGTCGGTAGTAATAAAGCCTACCGACTCATGTGCCTGTCTCCTGGAACTTTAAAAGCAAATTAATTTAAGGTACAAATATTTGTGACTAATTAACAAAAAATTAACCGATTTCAAAAAAAAAATTATTTTAACAATATTTTTGGCCTTTGCGCGCACTATTTATGAAATAAAAAAAAAAAACATGTACGTACATATGTGCGTGGGTCACAAACTAAAACAACCCTTAACTTCAATTAATTTTCAAAACCACTTTAAACACTTTTAAATAATTCTTTTAATTTGATGTATGTGTGTATGTGGATGGCTGCTCCAATAAAAAGTTGCGCTGGATCACTAAAACTTGCTTCTTTGCTGGATCACCAATTATATCGCCAAACTAAAGTTGAGTGAAATTATATCCTCGCACAAAATTTTATATGGAAATTTGGTCGCTGGATATAAATTTGTTTCTCATTTAACGGCGCTGAAGGACCATGTTCGAGGGAGCAGGAGACCTTGGGATCGTCCGACGAGATAAATGAAAAATCAAAAATGTGGTATTAGCTTTCACGTTATATATTATTTATTTAATTAATTAAATATGCAAAATTGTTTAATTAATTACAATATGGTATTGTTATGTGTTGGTGCGTATATGTATATGTATATATGAAAATATTAATATGAATTTAATTTTAGTGTTACTTACGTGAATCGTGGTGGCTGGAGATTGCTGTCGATCCTTCGATGATTGCAAAAGAAGTGGAAGAGCCACCGTTTTCAAGTGTTAGCAGTTAACTACAAGAATGGTCGTTCTCCGATTTTGCTAATTTTTATTAAGCAAACATATAGTAATAGGAGTAAAGTTCCTGCCAAATTTCATCATGATATCTTCCACGACTGCCAAATTACATCTTGCAAGACTTTGAAATACCGGGCGGTGCCACGCCCATTGTCCAAAATTTTACTAATTTTCTATTCTGCGTCATAAGTTCAACTCACCTACCAAGTTTCATCGCTTTTTCTGTCTTTGGTAATAAATTATCGCACTTTTTCGTTTTTCGAAATTTTCGATATCGAAAAAGTGGGCGTGGTTATAGCCGATATCGTTCGTTTTAAATGGCGATCTGAGATGAGCGCCCAGGAACCTACGTACCAAATTTCATCAAGATACCTCAAAATTTACTCAAGTTATCGTTGTTAACGGACAGACGAACAGACGGGCGGACGGACGGATATGGCTCAATCAAATTTGTTTTCGATACCGATGATTTTGATATATGGAAGTCTATATCTATCTCGATTCCTTTATACTTGTACAACCAACCGTTATCCAATCAAAGTTAATATACTCTGTCAGCTCAACTGAGTATAAAAATTCCCTCTCACAAATGAAGGTTTCGAGATGGCCTGGAAAAACTTGTGTGAAAGATACGAGAACAAACGTATCTTAGTGAACACACATCTACAAATTTTATTCAATTTAAAAAAGGTAGAAACTGAGGGCGGCAGTTCGACAAAAAAGCTACAAAATGATATAAAAAATTGTATTTCGTCCCTCAAATGCCACAAAATTGACACTTCCAATTGCGATGCAATCCTGACATATCTCTGCTCAACCAAGTTACCAGAGAGTAATTTGGCTCTTTGGGAGCAAAGTATAGATCATAAAGTGCGCATACCGCACTGCGTTACACGCTTTACGTAACAAAATGCACCCCTGCGTGCAAGTGGCATCGCCGTCAGCTGTGGCTGAACAGCAATGCCAATTGCACTCAGCAGTGCCAACGCAGCGTGGATATACATATAGATGAGGAAACAGTTTTGATACAGCCAGCAACAGTTATACACGCGAAGAAAATTGTAAGTGAAAAACCTAAAGTAGTAGAAATTAAAATATGAAAAAATAAAAGTAGAAATTATAAACTAAGTGTACTACTAAAAGACTAAACGCGTGTAGGAGAAAAACAACATTTTAATAAAAAACACTTAAACCTTACAAAACTAAAAGAACCAACATTTTATTTAAAAAAGGAACTGAGAACAAAAAGTAAGTGTGTGCGTGTGTGTGGGTGTGCACAGCATAAATTTTTGGATGTCCAAAATGGGCATCTTAAATGGCGACCGTGACGCCGGGCCTCGGCATTGCGGCCATAGTGGCAAAGAGGCACGAAAAATAAAAAAGAAAAAAAACCTAAAAAATTAAAATCCCAAAAAAAATATTTATCAAAAATGAATTAAATTATCAATATTACAAAAATTTTTTTCTCCTGAATTAAAATTTAATTTACAAAACCACAAAAAAAAAATTACAACAAATATTACATATATACATATATAAAATATTACACATATACGAAAGAAAAAGTTACAAATAAAAAATCCAAAAAAATCTACAAAAAAATCATAAAACCAAATAAAAATCCAAAAAAAATACAAAACTTATAAAAACCCTACAAAAAAATATAAAAATGCAAAAACCCTACAAAAAAAAAGTTCCTTTGAAAACTATAAACAAAATTACAAAAAAATTACAAAATTTAAAAACCATTACAAAAAAATTATAAAACTCAGAAAAATTGTCACAAAAAAAAATCTTTAAATCCTAAAAACTACACAAAAGATATTCTTTCAAAACTTTAAAAATTACAAAAAAAAAATTAAAAAAAAAAAACCTTTACAAAAAAAAAATGTTCTTTCAAAAACTTTAAAAATTACAAAAATACAAAAATTTGAAAAATCATTACAAAAAAATTACAAAACATTTAACTAAAATCTCTACAAAAAAAATACAAAATCAAAAAAATTACAAAATACGAACATTTAAATCAAAAACGAAAAATTATTAAAATTAGCAAGGAAAGGTGGATGGCAGTGGCTAGTGAAAAATTATCATAATTTAAAAGACATGTAAAGAACATAATACAAAAACTAAAAAAAAAAAAAAAAATGAAAATAATAAGAAATTGTTTTATTAATAATAGAAAAACTAAACGGCAGCAGAAATAATACATAATTTAACATTTACAGTTAAAACAACAAAAACTAAATTTCAGTAAAACTGTACCAAATTCTTGGTGAAAAAACAAACGGCACTAGCCACGCCACATCAATAACGGCAAACCACCGTACGATCCGAATAGCGGAAAAAATAAGGGACGCCATCTAAATGCAGCAGCATCAGCAGTAGCAGAACTCAAAGCCGGCAGGAGAACAACAAGTACAGCAAGCGGTAAATCTATCCAAGCAGTAACGGGTATGGTGTGCAAAAATTATACATTATTAAAAATAAGCTTAATATTTTCAATTTTCCTAATATTTAATATTTTTCAATTTTCTAAAAACACATTTCATATTATATTCACATTTTCATTTTTGACACTAATTCTTCATAGTCATTAAAATGTAACATATTTTATATTATACTCATATCTTTTTCTCTTAAATTTTCAAATATTATTTTTGCAAACTCTTTACAAAATACAAATAAAAATTAAATTAATCAAATTAAATTACTCACAATACTTAGTACAAACAAATTTTTCTTGTATTATATTCATACATATTTTTATATGTGTAGGATTATAGGTAGGCACTGTGGGACAGGGTCGGACAAAAACAGAAAAAATTTTTTTTTCCATAATTGCATTGCTTCAACGTTTTGATTCTTAAAACAATTGCCAAAACACAATAAACGCTTTTTTTCTAATTTTAGTCCCACTCTGCACTACAGTGGGCTCCATCAAAGAGAAAAAATAACATGAAAAATATTTTTTTGCATAAAACGGTGGTTCCGTAATTAACCAAAAAGATTTTTTTGCGTAAACGGTGGTCCCGTAAACAACCAATGTAAATTTTTTTAATCCCGGTGCGTCCGAGGATATTCGTAATACAAATTTTGAAAAGATGCGGTGCGCCCGTATCTATAAAAATAAAACCATACAATTTTAATAAAAACGGTGCGTCCGTTATTACACAAACACATTGAGATCTTTTTAATAAAGCGGTGCGTCCGTTATCAACAGCCAAGTCCTTTTATCAAATTAAAATATTTTCCTTTAAAAGCAATTTAAATTAAATTACTTCAATATACATTCAATTTATCATTAAATATTCAGTCTCTAATTAAATTACCGAATAATTCTTTCAATATTACATCAACATTCAATTCAATTTCAACTTCTGTTAAATTTTCGTAAGCAATTTCTACAAATTCGACTTTAATCAATTTAAATATTTCTTCCTTTGCTTCCTACTACATATGTTCCTTAGAAATCAAAAAGTGGTTCCTAGAATTTCAGAACAAAACTCAGATTCCGAAAATTCCAAAAATTCAGATTCCAATTCCAAAAATTTTAATTCCGAAAGTTCCGATTCCGAAAATCTCAATTTTAAAAGCCCAGTTTCCGAAGGCTCAACCACATATTCGCCCAATACAATCAAAAACCTTGTTGTTAGACTTTCTTTGTCCGGAGAATTTCACGGATTTGAGGAATTGCCCGAAACTAATATTTCAAATCCTCCTAATTCCGATACAAATATGGCGACTCCTGAAGAAAAAAGAACGTTTATCGGCATATGTGCTGGTATTATGCGTGAAAATTATAGCGGTGAGCCCCTAGGTCTCGAATCTTTCATTACTAAAATTGAGTTAATCGAACAATTTGTCGACGAAAATTTAACTAGCATTTGTATTTCATATATTAAATCCAAACTCGATGGTAAAGCTCGAGAAGCGATACCAACTCAAGTACTTTCAGTTAACGATATAAAAATAGCATTACGTAACCGTATAAAACCCGACAACTCCAAAGTTGTGGCCGGAAAAATTGCAGCTTTGCAAGTTAATAATAATAATTACACCGATTTTGCAAAACGCGTCGAGGAATTGTCTGATGCTTTAGAGCGTTCGCTCATTATCGAGGGGATTACTCAGACCAAAGCCCGTGAAATGGCCATCGAGCAAACAGTTAACGTTTGCCGATTGAACGCAAAAACCAGTTTAGTAAAATCAATCCTTGCTTCAACCAATTTTTCTGATTCCAAGGACGTAGTAGCCAAACTGATTGTAGAGCAATCAAATGAAATAAAAGAACGTCAAGTTTTGGCATTTAGAGCGCGGAACAATAACAATTTTAGAAATTTTCAAAGTAATAACCGAGGTCGAAATTTTCAAAATCAAAATCGTAACTTTAACAATTATAGACAAAATAGACCATCCTTTAGTAACAGTAATTATGGCAACAACTTCAATCGCGGCAATCAAAGGCAAAATTTCCGTTCCAGCGGCGGAAATAGGAATCAGCCTAATAATAATAATAATAATAGCAACAATAGTCGTACTAGCAATAACAACGGTTCTAACACTTCCAATAATAGAGGTAGAAATGCAAGCGTGCGGGCTTTAAACAGGGAAGCCCCTCAGGAGCGAACACTGAGGGAGGACGAGACAAATTACTAACTGATTCAGCTCACAATTTTTCTTCAAAAAACGTTTATTGTCTTAACTTAAATTATTCCGATTTTATACAAATAAATATTACTGGCTCTAACAAATTTTGTACATTTCTAGTCGATACACAAGCCGACATTTCGTTAATTAAAATTTCCTCTCTTAATAAAAATTTGTCAATTAATAACAATGATACAATTAATATTACTGGAGTAACTACAGATACAGTTTCTACATTAGGTACTTTTACAACTAACTTACACTTTTCAAATTTTTATATCAAACATACGTTGCATGTGGTAGACAATGATTTCAACATTCCATCAGATGGAATACTTGGTAAGGATTTCCTAAAAACAAATAAATGCGATATCAGCTATGCAACAAATTGCATTTCCTTCTGGATAGGCAATGAAAAGATCGCACTTCCCATCCATCACGGAATGGAAAGCGATACATTTGTTATTCCACCTCGTTGCGAAGTTTATAGAATTTTCGCTTTAAAAAAAGACTCAGAACCACTTTTCGTGGATTCTCAAGAGATTTCCAACGGTGTTTTCACAGCGAAATGTATAGTTGATACTAGTAATCCGATCATTAAAGTAATAAACACCACAAATAGCGTAAAATACGTAAACAACCACAACATTCAAACCGAAAAACTTTCTAATTATCACGTTTATAAAATCAATATCCCAGTAAAACAAGATAGTCGTATTAAAGAACTTAAAAGCATTTTAGAAAAACAAATACCTAATTATGCTGAAAACAAACTTATTAACTTATGTTTACAATATTCCGATATTTTTGCGCTAGACAATGATAAGATGACAATCAACAATTTTTATGAACAAAGACTAAGACTAAACGATACGACGCCAGTATACATTAAAAATTACCGCCTACCGTATTCTCAACGTGAAGAAATCAATAAACAAGTTAATAAATTATTGGAAAACGATCTGATTGAAAATAGTTGTTCGAATTATAATAGTCCCTTGATTTTGGTACCGAAAAAAGACCTAAATGGCCAAAAATCGTATAGAATGTGCGTTGACTTTAGGGCTGTAAATAAAAAGTTAATTGCCGATAAATTTCCTTTGGCACGTGTAGACGATATTTTAGATAACCTTGGCCGTGCGAAATTCTTTTCTACATTAGATCTTTTTTCGGGTTTTCACCAAATCCCACTTCACAAAGATTCAAGAGACATAACATCTTTTAGTACTGACCGCGGAGCTTTTCGATGGAAGGTTTTACCATTTGGTCTAAACGTAGCTCCAAATTCATTTTCAAGAATGATGTCAATTGCATTTTCTGGTATTTCACCCAACCAAGCCTTTATGTATGTAGACGATATAATAGTAATTGGATGTAGCGAAGCACATCATCTCAATAATCTAAAAAAAAGTTTTCGAAACCTGTAGGAAGTTCAACTTGCGACTTAACCCAAAAAAGTGTAATTTTCTTAGACCTGAAGTAACTTTCTTAGGGCATAAATGCTCAGCAAATGGTTTGCTACCAGACGATTCAAAAATTGAAGCAATTAAAAGGTATCCTAAGCCACGCGATAAAGATGCTGTCCGAAGATTCGTGGCATTTGCAAATTATTATAGGAGATTTATCCCAAATTTCGCTTCTTTAGCAGCTCCACTGAATCGTTTGAATAGAAAGAGGGTTGAATTTAATTGGGATACGGCATGTGAGTTAGCTTTCGAAAAACTAAGAAAAAGTCTGATTTCTCCAAAACTTTTACAATATCCAGATTTCACCAAAGAATTTTTAATTACGGTTGATGCTTCAAAGTTAGGGTGTGGTGCGATACTGAGTCAAAATCATAATGGTAACGACTTGCCAATTTGTTTTGCTTCAAAATCCTTTAGCAAATCAGAACAAAATAAAGCAATAATATAATTAGAACTTTTGGCAATATATTTTGCAATAAAGCAATTTCGTCCATATATTTATGGCACTCACTTCAAAGTTAAATCAGATCATCGTCCACTATAAAAAAAAATAAATGTAAGGCGCGATAACCTCCGAAGAGATCTAAGGCCGAGCTTCTCTTCCAATTTGCGTCGTGCTCCTCTTGATTTTCCCTACAAATTGGCCTGACGGGACCTACATGTTTTATGCCGACTCCGAACGGCATCTGCAAAGCAGATGAGTTTTCACTGAGAGCTTTTCATGGCAGAAATACACCCGGTGTGCTTGCCAAACACTGCCGAGGGGCGACCCCGCTTAGAAAAATTTTCTTCTAATTGAAAAATCTTATTTCTAAAATTTTGATGTTGCTTTGCCCGGGAGTTGAACCCAGGGCATACGGTGTGATAGGCGGAGCACGCTACCCATCACACCACGGTGGCCGTCGTCCACTAGTTTATCTATTTAATATGAAAGATCCGTCGTCGAAACTTTCCAGAATCCGTTTGGAATTGTCCGAATATAATTTTACCATTGAATATATTAAAGGAAAATCTAACGTAGGTGCAGACGCATTATCGCGAATTTCAATCCAAGAACTTAAAATTCCAATAATCAAATTTTAGCGGTACAGACGAGATCTATGACGAAACGTCACGAACAATTACAACAATCAGCTGAAGACATAAACGAAGAAAAAGGCAAATTACAGGTATTCGACAAATTTTCATATAACTTTTCCAAGAAAATCCATAGGATAAAAAGCCAAATATGTCATGACAACGATAATGATAAAATCAATTTAAAAATATATGCGCATTTAAAACACAAAAAACTCGAGTTACTTAATATTGTGTGTACTAACAAAAGAATGCAATTAGATGAATTACTTTTGAAGCTTGAAAAAGAAGCTGGTAAACACAACATTAAGAAAGCAGAATGGCAAAAAGATGATCAAATATTTAAATATTTTTCTATTTCAAATTTTAAAAATACAGGAAATTCAATTTTAAAAAATTTAAAAATACTATTAATAGAACCTGTTGAAACAGTTACAGACAACGACAAGAAACTAAAATTAATGGAAATTTACCACAATGACCCGATATCAGGAGGTCACTGCGGAAATAAAAAGCTTTACGCAAAAATACGTACGAAATATTATTGGAAAGGTATGACCCGTGACATTGTCAAATACGTCAAAAATTGCAAAAAATGCCTTTTGAATAAAGTCAAGCCAAAAACCAAAGAAAATTTAGTGCTTACACCAACACCCTGCAAACCTTTCGATGTCGTAGTTGTAGATACAATAGGACCTTTGCCTGAGTCGAATAATGGGAATAGGTTCGCGGTTACCATTATGTGCGACTTTAGCAAATACCTTGTTACCATATCAGTCCCTGATAAGACAGCAAAAACAATTGCAACAGCCATTTTTGAAAGCTTCATCCTCATTTATGGCATAATGAAATCAATTAAAACCGATTTAGGAACCGAATATAAAAACGAAATTTTCTCTGAATTAACCAAACTCCTAAAAATCGAACATAATTTTTCTACAGCTTACCATCATGAAACCCTAGGTACAATTGAAAGAAATCATCAGGTATTTAATGAATATTTACGAGCTTTTTTAAATGATAACTTCCCCGAATGGGACGTTTATTTGAAATATTTTACATTTTTGCATAATACAACTCCTAGTACAGTTTTTGATAATGGATTCACTCCATACGAATTAGTATTCGGTAGAAATGTTACCTTACCAAATGAAGTTCAAAAGGAACAAATCGATCCAATTTACAATGTTGAAAGTTATGCAAAAGAAGTAAAATATAGACTACAAAAAACGCATAAATTAGCAAAAGATTTAATTAATAAACATAAAATTAAAAATAAGGATCTTTATGATAAGAGGGCGCGTCCGTTAGCTATTAATATAAACGATAAGGTAGTAATACAAAAAGAACCTAGAAATAAGCATGAAAGCATTTACCAAGGACCATATATAGTCACAAAAATTGATGGAGTTAATGTTACGGTTTTTGATGAAGTAAATAAAAAGGAAAAAACCGTTCACAAAAACCGAATCAATAAGGTTAACTGAATTTTTTCTCATATAAATTTACAAACTAGCTTGTAATTAATTTTAAATTTTCAGTACTTTGTTATTAAAGCATGAAATATCAAATTAAAATTTATATTAATATTAATATACAAAAACAAAAAAAAAAATTTTTTAATTTGCATGTAAATAAAATCAAAAATTAATATGCACGCACTATTTGTAATAAATATATAATACAATAATTTAGTGCAATAGAAATTAGAAAACAAATTACATGTAAGTAATTAAATTAATATTAACTAAATTTCATATGTGAAAGGAAAAAATTGTTCTGATTGAACGAATGAGAAAAAAGGGGAGGAACACCCTAATATCATACATTCATTCAACCAAAACAATTTGAAAGTCAGAGAACAAGAAGAATATGACAAATCTGATCAACTTGTCAGATTCTTCTTTTTCTAAGGAAGGGTGGTATAACCGCACTGCGTTACACGCTTTACGTAACAAAATGCACCCCTGCGTGCAAGTGGCATCGCCGTCAGCTGTGGCTGAACAGCAATGCCAATTGCACTCAGCAGTGGCAACGCAGCGTGGATATACATATAGATGAGGAAACAGTTTTGATACAGCCAGCAACAGTTAGACACGCGAAGAAAATTGTAAGTGAAAAACCTAAAGTAGTAGAAATTAAAATATGAAAAAATAAAAGTAGAAATTATAAACTAAGTGTACTACTAAAAGACTAAACGCGTGTAGGAGAAAAACAACATTTTAATAAAAAAACACTTAAACCTAACAAAACTAAAAGAACCAACATTTTATTTAAAAAAGGAACTGAGAACAAAAAGTAAGTGTGTGCGTGTGTGTGGGTGTGCACAGCATAAATTTTTGGATGTCCAAAATGGGCATCTTAAAGGGAGCATATGGCTAAATTCCTATCGAATCGGTTGCAGACACTTGAAACAGTGTCTGGTTTTACAGGGCATGCCACCTCTAAAGTGCAAAAACCAAACGCGTCGCGACAATCGACAGAAACCCCTACGAAAAGAATTGGTACTTTTCAAATAAAAGTATCTAAGCAAACAATAAAATCAATGTGTAAAATGGGCAAGTCCCCTGAGCACAGATTACGCAACTGTTCACGCTTTTGCGAGTTAACCCCGGTAGAAAGGATTAAATTTATAAAATCCACAAGTGGCTGCCTGAATTGCTTATCCCCAGGACATACAGTGACGAGGTGCACCAGTTCCTACAACTGCTCCAAATGCCACTCTCGTCAACACACGCTCCTCCATGCGGATATAGCTCAGAAAAGTGCGGTGCGGAATACTTTCAAAGATGCGGATAATATCCCAACAACTTCGGCGCAGGCGCGACAATCTGCGAATCAGAAAGTAAAATCCTGTCATGCCAATTCTAGCACAGGCGTGCTATTAGGAACTGCTCACGTACACATTCACCATAATGGTACCGACTGCTCCGCGCGGGCATTAATCGATTCAGGGTCTGAATGTTCCTTCATAACTGAAAGACTGAAACGCAGAATCAATTTGCCAGCGAAAAAAACGCATGCCCAGGCTTCAGGCATCACAAATGCGGCTCAAGTAAAAGAAGCATCACACATTGAGTTACGTTCTGCAGTAGATCCCTTCTACACCCGTGCTGACTACACCCGTTCTAGTCCTACCTAAACTCACTGGAAATCTTCCATCCTGCCATACCAACGCCATGACCATGCAGGCATTCACAGACTTGGTTTTGGCAGAAAAAAAATTCTACGTCAACGAAGACGTAGACCTCGTACTAGGTGGAGACATATATTCCCAAATTTATACTGAGCGGTCTGAAAAAGAATGTAGTTAATACACTTTTGGCCCAAGAGACAGTGTTCGTTTGGATACTAACTGGTCGAGTCGAAGCACCGAGTACAACGAAGAGCATAATGTCTTTTTACAACGAGGTTGCGTTAGACAAGCAATTATAGGCTTTATGGGAGGTAGAAAATGTGCCCAAAAATAAAATGTTAATGAAGAAGAAAGGTATTGTGAACAATTGTTTACAGACACAACAAAACGTGATGAAAATGGAAGATATACAATTTTACTGCCATTCAGGGAGTATTACTCTAGAATATTATTTTACTAAAAATTGCTTCTTTGCTGGATCACCAATTATATCGCCAAACTAAAGTTGAGTGAAATTATATCCTCGCACAAAATTTTATATGGAAATTTGGTTGCTGGATATAAATTTGTTTCTCATTTAGCGGGGCTGAAAGACCATGTTCGAGGGAGCAGGAGACCTTGGGCTCGTCCGACGAGATAAATAAAAAATCAAAAATGTGGTATTAGCTTTCACGTTATAATATTATTTATTTAATTAATTAAATATGCAAAATTGTTTAATTAATTACAATATGGTATTGTTATGTGTTGGTGCGTATATGTATATGTATATATGAAAATATTAATATGAATTTAATCTTAGTGTTACTTACGTGAATCGTGGTGGCTGGAGATTGCAAAAGAAGTGGAAGAGCCACCATTTTCAATTGTTAGCAGTTAACTACAAGAATGGTCGTTCTCCGATTTTGCTAATTTTTATTAAGCAAACATATAATAATAGGAGTAAAGTTCCTACCAAATTTCATCATGATATCTTCAACGACTGCCAAATTATATCTTGCAAGACTTTGAAATTACCGGGCGGTGCCACGCCCATTGTCCAAAATTTTACTAATTTTCTATTCTGCGTCATAAGTTCAACTCACCTACTAAGTTTCATCGCTTTTTCTGTCTTTGGTAATAAATTATCGCACTTTTTCGTTTTTCGAAATTTTCGATATCGAAAAAGTGGGCGTGGTTATAGCCGATATCGTTCATTTTAAATAGCGATCTGAGATGAGTGCCCAGGAACCTACATACCAAATTTCATCAAGATACCTCGAAATTTACTCAAGTTATCGTTGTTAACGGACAGACGGGCGGACGGACGGATATGGCTCAATCAAATTTTTTTCGATACCGATGATTTTGATATATGGAAGTCTATATCTATCTCGATTCCTTTATACCTGTACAACCAACCGTTATCCAATCAAAGTTAATATACTCTGTCAGCTCTGCTCAACTGAGTATAAAAATGCCCTCTCACAAATGAAGGTTTCGAGATGGCCTGGAAAAACTTGTGTGAAAAATACGAGAACAAACGTATCTTAGTGAACACACAGCTACAAATTTTATTCAATTTAAAAAAGGTAGAAAGTGAGGGCGGCAGTTCGACAAAACAAGCTACAAAGTGATATAAACAATTGTATTTCGTCCCTCAAATTCCACAAAATTGACACTTCCAATTGCGATGCAATCCTGACATATCTCTGCTCAACCAAGTTACCAGAGAGCACGTTGGCTCTTTGGGAGCAAAGTACAGATCATAAAGTGCGCATATCCAAGTGGGAGGATATGGCTAAATTCCTATCGAATCGGTTTCAGACACTTGAAACAGTGTCTGGTTTTACAGGGCATACCACCTCTAAAGTGCAAAAACCAAACGCGTCGCGAAAATCGATAGAAACCCCTACGAAAAGGCTTGGTACTTTTCAAACAAAAGTATCTAAGCAAACAATAAAATCAATGTGTAAAATGGGCAAGTCCCCAGAGCACATATTACGCAACTGTTCACGATTTTGCGAGTTAACCACGGTAGAAAGGATTAAATTTATAAAATCCACAAGTGGCTGCCTGAATTGCTTATCCCCAGGACATACAGTGACGAGGTGCACCAGTTCCTACAACTGCTCCAAATGCCACTCTCGTCAACACACGCTCCTCCATGCGGATACAGCTCAGCAAAGTGCGGTGCGGAATACTTTCAAAGATGCGGATAATATCCCAACAACTTCGGCGCAGGCGCGACAATCTGCGAATCAGAATGTAAAATCCTGTCATGCCAATTCTAGCACAGGCGCGGGCATTAATCGATTCAGGGTCTGAATGTTCCTTCATAACTGAAAGACTGAAACGCAGAATCAATTTACCAGCGAAAAAATGCATGCCCAGGCTTCACCCGTTCTGACTACACCCGTTCTAGTCCTGCCTAAACTCACTGGGAATCTTCCATCCTGCCATATCAACGCCATGACCATGCAGGCATTCACAGACTTGGTTTTGGCAGAAAAAAGATTCTGCGTCAACGAAGACGTAGACCTCGTACTAGGCGGAGACATATATTCCCAAATTATACTGAGCGGTCTGAAAAAGAATGTACTTAATACACTTTTGGCCCAAGAGACAGTGTTCGTTTGGATACTAACTGGTCGAGTCGAAGCACCGAGTCCAACGAAGAGCATCATGTGTTTTTACAACGAGGTTGCGTTATACAAACAATTATAGGCTTTCTGGGAGGTAGAAAAATAAAATGTTAATGAAGAAGAAAGGTATTGTGAACAATTGTTTACAGACACAACAAAACGTGATGAAAATGGAAGATATACAATTTTACTGCCATTCAGGGAGTATTACTCTAGAATATTGTTTTAGGACCGTCCCTGAGGCGTGCCTGTTCACAATTCTTCAGGAATGAGGGGCGATTACTAAAAAAAAACCCAGATTTAGGCAGTTTTAGGAGTGCTGTCAGTATACGGAACGCTGGGACATATGAGAAAAATCAAAAACAATATTCCATCCGACGATTCGGATAAATATTTCCTGCCACATCACGCCGTTGTAAAGGCACTATCAAGGTGGGCGTCGTCTTCAACGCCTCAAGTCCTACGGCAAATGGAATTAGTCTCAACGACATACTCCACCCAGGTCCAGTACTCGAAGTAGACCTGCCCATTTTAATTCTACGTTGGAGACTGTACCGCTTCGTCTTTAATAGCGACATCGAAAAGATGTATCGAAAAATTTGGGTGAACGAAAATCACATCAAATTTCAACGGATTGTGTATCGCACCTCCCCGAATGACCCTATCAGTCTTTACGAGTTAAAGACTGTTACTTTCGGAGTGAACTCCGCTCCATATCTTGCGATAAGAACGCTCCTGCACCTGGAGGAAGATGTAGCAAATTCACACCCTACAGCGGCTAGTATACTGAGGGAATGCATGTATGTATACGATGTATTAGCGGGTGGACACACAATCACATCAACCATTAAAGCCAGGGTGAAATTCGTCAAGTCATACACTCGGCGGGCTTCCTACTACGCAAATGTACGTCAAATTCAGGGGAAATTCTTAATGAAGAACAGATCTGCTCAGCGAAAATTTCCTGGCATTCGAAGATACCAGCTCAGTCAAGGCATTCACTGAATGCCCATTCAGAATCTTTTATTTTAAATCAGGCGCGTTGGAAAACCCTGAAAACATTACAAAACGAACAATATTATCGGCAATCTCAACACTTTTCGACCCCCTAGGATGGCTTGCGCCAATGGTCATTGTGGCGAAAATACTCATGCAGAGTATATGGTTAGAGGGCACAGCTTGGGACGAACAAGTATCGACTAGTACACTGGAACGTTGGAAAAATTTCACCGAGCAGTACTAGGAGATAGACAACATTATGATACCGCGATTGGTAAATTTTACGCCAGAGGACGACATCGAAATACATGGCTTTTGGGATGCATCGGAAAAGGCATATGCAGCAGCAATCTACATGCGCGTTAAAAGGGACGATAAAATTTTCACAAATCTCTTGCTAGCCAAAACCCGAGTAGCCCCAGTGAAGACTATATCTCTTCCACGTTTAGAACTCAGTGGAGCAGCTTTGCTCGCAGAAATAACCGAATCCATTTTTTGGAATATCAGAATGGGACCGTTAAAACTACGTCTATGGCCGGACTCAACCATAGTGCTCGCATGGATAAGGAAACCGCCCTGTTCCTGGTCCACTTTCGTCGCACATCGGATCACCAAGATCATCGACGTGGTCGGAAATAAGGACTGGCTTCACGTGAACTCGGTGTCAAACCCAGCAGATTTAGGCAGTAGAGGATTACCTGCGTCTGAGTTGGTCAATAATGCGTTGTGGTGGCAGGGACCTTCTTGGCTGCTGGAAGACACTTCCCAGTGGCCAGCACAAAAAAGTGACTACAATACGTCCGTTGAGGAAAAAGCGCACAGTCAAGGGTAGATAAAATGGATATTCTAGACCGATTCTCAAATTTACCCAGGGCTTTGAAGGACCTATCATATGTTAGGAGATTTTATAAAAGAACTCACCCAAGAACAATAGCCTCGTTTCACGAAGAATCGTGCATAATCTCAGCCGATGAAATTAAGACAACGACTCAAGCGTTAATGAAAGTATGTCAAAAACGATCCTACGGTACAGAATACTTAAAATTGAAAAATAGGGAACCTATTGATCGAAATAGTGAAATACTCTCACTCAACCCATACCTCGACAAAGATGATATTATTAGAACAGGGGGCATCTAGGGGCATCAAAATACTTGTCATATAACGAGCGCCATCTGGTCGTCTTGCCTTACAACTGCAGGCTTTCTCGCCTTACAGTCATGATGATTCATCATAATTCCCTTCATGGCGAGAACCAGCTCATGCTCTGTCTTATCCGAACCCAATATTGGATACCGAATATCAAGACCATGATCATAGCCATCATCCACAATTGCAAAACCTGCATTATTCACCGAAAGCAGGCACGGTCTCAACTTATGGGTACCCTTCCCTGCGAACGTACTACTTTTACCCGGGCGTTCACCAATACCGGGGTAGACTTTGCGGGGCCTTTCGAAATCAAAAGCTACCGAGGTAGGGGGTGTCGACTGTCGAAAGGCTACGTGTGCCTTTTTGTCTGTTTCACCACTAAGGCAATCCACCTAGACGCCACTAGTGACTTGAGCACCCAATGCTTTCTCGCAGCCTTTTCGCGTTTTATCGCCAGAAGAGGATGTCCGAAAAACATCTACTCCGACAATCGTACAAACTTTGTAGAAGCGTCAAGATTTTTACGATGCGAATTTAAAACCTTTCTGACAGAAAGCCGAGACAAAACAGTCCCCAAGTATATCCATCAAGCATTAAGCTAGCATTTTATACCCGCCGCTGCTCCACATATGGGCGACTTGTGGGAGGTTGGAGTAAAGAGCTTCAAAAGCCACTTCAAAAAGATCGCGTCTCCCCATAAGTACTGAATGGAGGAGTTCCAAACACTTTTGTGCAGGATTGAGGCGTGCCTCATCCCGCGCCCACTCATTCCAGGGTCGAATGACCCAACTGACCTGGAACCACTAACCCCAGGACATTTCCTCACGGGCAGCCACCTACTGGCTCCGCCAATGCCGGAAGCTAGTGAGAGCTCTGCCTCGATGATCAATCGGTGGCAGAAACTCAAAGCCGTCCATCATACTTTCTGCAAGCGATGGAAAACCGAATATCTATCCGAACTTCAAAAGCGTGTGAAGTGGAAGTATCCCTAACAAAATATAAAAGTGGGAGATCTCGCTGTCCTCAAAGAAGACAACTTATCTCCAAACGAGTGGAGGTTAGGTAGAGTCGTCAACGTACACCCCGGCGAAGATGACCGAGAACGCGTAGACGGCCTCAAAACCAAGAATGACCCTTCTAGGTTTTGAGGCCGTCTACAACCATTGGTCAAACTGATCCTTCTTCCAACGGAGGACATGGATTGCGAGAAGACTAACAGCTCCTCCTAACAATCCCTCCGTCCCTCTACCTTCCTCCTTTCCAAACTCCAAAAAAAATAAATATATATAACCAGAGGCCCACGGTTAGTTATCTCACACAAAGTGTAGTAAGGAGCCCGCGTGCCTCTCTATCCCTAAGCTCTTTTTCTCCCGAGCCATATATATTGTAACGAATTTACTGCAAATCCTCTTATTTGCCCTTCTGCTAAGTTCGAATCACTAAACTGTTGAATATATAACTCCAATATTGAATAATGGGAAAATGGCCTTTATTAAAGTACTTCACAATAACACTTATACTTTGCAACTAGCTGGCTTAAAACCAAACTGATTGATAGCTCAAATGAAAACTGACTTTCAAAATAATACTGCTATGGCTCGCTAGATAGCGTCTTAATCGAAACTGCTTGATAGCTCAAATCAAACTGAATTCCGGCGCCTCTACATTTTCTGCCTTTTGTAGTCTCTAATTTCAACGTTCGCAGCTTCTAGGCGGTTCCATTTCCAGAATCTACTAGTTGCCATCACTCTCAAACTTCTCAGCTGTAACTACAATTGCACGATTTTATAGACTCTCTCATTGCATACTTTCAGGAGTATCTCAGATATATGCATGTGTTTGTGCATTGATTCTCCGCTGCTCGTATGCGTACATGGTACATAAGTGTAGATGCAATTATTGTTTCGTTTATGTAGATACATAATGATTGATCTATGGATGTGCATAATATCACTGTTTAGCATCGGCTTAGAGATAGCAGCACCCCTTAGTTCATTCATAACACTGCCCTCCACCTAAGTCTGATCGTCCCGGTTAGAAAAATCTGCCAATCTAAACGTTGCCAGCCTTTCCAAATGGACCACTTTCATTTTGGTTCGTGGTTTACCGATGGTTTGTATGCGATACACTACATCGTTGATCCGTTTTACAACTTTGTATGGGCCTTCCCAATAACACTGCAATTTCGGGGACAAACTTTTTTACGTTGTGGGTTGTATAACAGCACCAAATCTCCTTCCTGAAAACTTTCCGAATTAATTGCTTTATCGTATCTGGCTTTCATCTTGTTACTCATAATCTTTGTTCGTTGCCTTATCAGATCATGTATTTCTCTTAGCTCTTCTTCCAAATCATTAGTGGATTTCTTGACATTTCTCTCCGCATTGGCATCTATCCCAAACTTCAAATCAGCTGGCAGTCTAAGGTCATTGCCAAAAATTACTTTTGCAGGGGTTTGGCCCGTTGTCTCATGCACTGCTGATCGGCAAGCCATCAAGAATAATGGTATGCGGGTATCCCACTCTTTATGTTACTTTTCTACTATTTTCCTTAAGTGCTCCTCCAATGTTCTATTGAATCATTCTACCATACCATCGGATTGAGGATGCAATGCAGTTGTCCGTGTTTTTCGAATGCCCAATGATTTACACATTTCCTGGAACACAGCTGATTCGAGATTCCTGCCTTGGTCAGAATGTAACTCCATTGGTACACCATACCTTGCAACCCAATTGTTCATAAACACTTCTGCTACCGTTTCCGCTTCTTGATTTAGGATTCGGTATATCTCTGGCCATTTGCTGAAATAATCCATAACTACCAGTACATATTTGTTTCCGCCGTTGCTAGTAGGAAATGGACCTGCGACATCCATAGCGATCCTTTCAAATGGCGCACCTGAGTTATATTGCTTCATCTGGCCATGACTTCGGGTTCTGGGACCTTTCGCTCTGCTGCAAACCTCGCAGTTCACAACCCACTCAGTGACCGACTGACGGCAACCAACCCAGTAGAATCTCTGTTTAATCTTCTCGAGCCTCTTCGTGATTCCAAGATGACCTCCGCTTGGACCATTATGCAGCTCGCTGAGCACGTCAGGAATCCTCTTTCTGGGAACAACTATCAGTTTCTTCTTGCATTTACCATCCTCACTCTCCCATAGTCGACGAAGGCAACCGGATATCAATTCTAAACTGTTCCACTGTGCCCAATATGACCTCGCAATGAGACTCTCTACTGACATCTCTTCTTTGTTTGGTCTTTCGTTTCGTTCGAACCCTTGCATAACACGTGACAGATCTGTATCTTCTAGCTGACACTTTCTTAGCTGTCCCTTGTCCCATTCATCCGTACACGTTATAGTCATTAGCCGGATATCTATAATGTCTTCTTTAGCCTCGGCCCTTGAACAGTGCTTGCATTCCAGACTACATGGTCTTCGTGACATTGCATGGGCATTTCCATGGGTACTACCTTTTCGATGCTCAATGGAAAAGTCATATCTTTGTAGTCGCTCGATCCACCGTGCCAATTGTCCTTCCGGATTACGGAACTGCAGAATCCATTTTAAAGCTGCGTGATCTACCCTGACACGGAATCGCTGGCCGTAGAGGTATTTGTGAAAATTTTTAATGCGCTCTACCAATGCCAACAGCTCTCTCCGCGTAACGCAGTAGTTCCTATCTGGTTTTCCAATCGAACGGCTGTAATATGCAACTACCTTCTCCTGTCCAGTTGTGATAAGACGCCTCCTATAGCATATCCGCTCGCATCTGCATCTAGAATAAACGTTGTTCCTGGAATCGGATATGCCAACATTGGGGCAGTGCACAAACACTCTTTCAATGTTTGGAAAGCTACTTCTTGCTCCTTCTTCCATTCAAAAGCTTTATTTTTTCTTGTTAGCTCGTGGAGACTATGGGCTACGCTGGCAAAATTTGGTACAAATCGGCGGTAATATGTGCACAGCCCAAGGAAACTTCTCAATTCATGCAGATTCTGTGGTCTTGGCCAATCCTTTACTGCCTCTATCTTTTCATTCGCTGTACGGATACCTTCTGTCGTTACCTTGTGACCCAAATAATTTACTTCCTTTTTAAACAGCGCACACTTTTTGGGACTTAACTTCAGACCAGCGCCAGTTATTCTCTGGAAAACTTCATCTAAGTTTTTAAGATGTTCATCAAAGTTATTGCCCAATACGATGATGTCGTCCAGGTACACCAAGCATGTTTTCCAATGTAGTCCTTTCAATACCTGATCCATGAGTCTCTCGAAAGGAGCTGGTGTATTACATAGTCCAAAGGGCATTACTGTAAATTGCCAAAGACCATCTCCGACGCTGAAGGCTGTTTTCTCTTTGTCTTCCTCCTTCACCTCCACTTGCCAGTAGCCGCTTTTCAAGTCCAGTGTGGAAAACCATTTCGTATCAGAGAGCGAGTCCAGAGTGTCGTCAATTCTTGGCAATTTGTAGCTATCCTTTTTCGTAACGTCATTCAACTTCTGGTAGTCCACGCAAACCCTCATTTTTCCATACTTTTTCTTTACAAGTACTACCGGTGAGCTCCAGGGACTAGCTGATGGTTCGATGACGCCGCTGTCGCTCATTTCTTGTATAGTTTGACTCACAACTTCCCGCTTCGACAGTGGAACACTATTGGAGCTTGACGTATCGGCCTCGCGTCTCCAGTGTCAATTTGATGTTTCACAACATTGGTGCGGCCTGGTTTGGAACCATCCTGGTCAAATATGTTTGCGTACTTTAAGAGCAGTTGCTTTGCTTTACTCGGATAATCTTCCTCTAACCCCTCCCTCCATGCCGTGATGTCATTTGAAAGATCAGTATTACTAGATGAAACGTATTCCTGGAGCTGTTCACAGTTAATAATTACTTCAGCCTCTTGGCATCTTCCCAAAATAGCTCCTTTGGTCAGTTTGAGTGGTGACTTGAACTCACTGAGTACTCTTACTGGAATACGTACATCTTGTTTTGTCATAACCAGGGTTTTTCCTACAAGTATGTTCGGTGCTGATTTGTTTGCTGCTTCGACAACCCACAAGTTGTTTGTCCCACAATCTCCATCAACCTTTGCCCAGATGACTGCTTCGGATTTTGGTGGTATTTGCTGACTCTCTTCCACCAGCACTCGTTTACTGCTGTAGCCTCTCTCATAGCTGAAATTAAGTGGTACATCCATGTTCTTATATCGCATCGTCTTGCTTTGCATGTTGATCTTGATGCCCTGGTCGATTAAGAGGTCCACTCCAATTATGATTTCATCAACAATCTCTGCCACTATAAAATTGTGTACTACCGTGACGTTCCCAATTGCGACTTCACATGATACTTCTCCTAGAACTGTGCTGTCTTCTCCAGTGGCTGTACGCGATCTTGCTCCATGCATTGGTCTTATCTTCTTGTTGACTAAATCCGCTCGAATAATGGAATGGGATGCACCCGTATCTACAGTCAGTAAACGTTCCTTCCCATCCACATGTCCTCCAACAGTAAGATTGCTTGACCTTCTTCCAATTTGTGAGATAGAGATTATCGGGCATTCAATTGCGGGAGCCAGCTGTCGCCCCTTGCGGCTGACTCGCTTTAGTTTAACGATTGATTTGTCTTGGAGATTTGCTCATCTCCTTCTGCTCTGCGTTTACCACCACCCACATTGTTGGAACTGTTAGGATTGGTGTTGCAATAATGCGCAATATGCCCTGGCTTTCCACACTTAAAGCATTTGACTGCATCATTATTCTTCTGCTGCGTACCCATCAATGCTTCCAAAATTGCGTCTACCCAGTCTGGCCTTTCAACTTCCACGCGATGAGCTTTGTACGCTGGCTTACTCAAAAGTGTGAATAATGTTGTGCAACAAATTGTATTAGTACTTAAACCAAATAATTATTAATGTTTATATTAATATCCCCAAAGAAGAAGACGTAAGGTAAACGTCGAAACGCGTCGGGAACAACAAATATACCTTGTTTCAATTTATGGCCACAAATGCTCATTTTATCAAAAACAAAAGTGAGGCTGTTTTCTGAGTCAGTGCATGCGATACCGTTTCAGCAAATGTTAGTTTTGGATTCGCATATATAGCCCGCTTCGTTTCCACATCTCGTATGCCATTTATGAAGCTCTGGATTTTTACCCTTTCAGTGTATTTCACGGGTGCGTCCGCAATTGCAAGATGAGCCAATCTTTCAATATCTGAAGCAAACTCATGCAATGTCTCATTTTCTTTTTGGTAGCGGTTTTGCAACTCAATTTGAAATATTTGTTTTCTATGCTCGCTTCCATAACGTCGTTCTACAGTAGCCATCAATGCTTCATGACTGTTCCTGTAGTAGTGATGCCCCGTTATCCCTAAGCTTGCGTCTCTCCCAAGGCCCATATTATAATCAACCCCCCGGTCTCGTGAAGAGTCTACCGGAGGGCAATGCTACATCTTATTTCCTTTTTTTTACCCCCGTTCTCGTGACGAATCTACCAGAAAGCAATCCTAAAGGGTTTCTACTACATCGGGCAATTGAGAAAGGGAGCGAGATGCACAAGGACGCGTGAGAGCTTACCGAAAGCTCGCAAAAACAAAAGGCAGAAATAAGTCTTTAAATAACACTAACCGGAGGCCCCTTGCCGAAATAATCCGAGCGGGGACACCGAATCCAACCCACTCGTTATCCCATAACGAGGACACCAGAAAAGCCTACCGCAGAAGGACGAACCGATCTGCCATAGAATCTAAGGGCTTTCGTCCCATTATATTTTTTAATTTTCAAATCAAACATAAATTCATTCGATCTGCCACAGAATATCCAGTATAAAAATATTCAAATATCATACCCCCAGATGGTCGAAAATCAATGTATCGCCGGGATAAAAATGTACTTTAAATGTGATTATTCTTGAATAATCATTTATGATTCATACCTCGAAACGCTTTATTCATAATTGATATTGTAACGAATTTACTTGCAAATCCTCTTATTTGCAATCCTCTGCTAAGTTCGAATCACTAAACTGTTGAATAAATAACTCCAATATTGAATGATGGAAAAATGGCCTTTATTAAGTACTTCACAATAACACTCAAACTGTGCAACGAATAGCTTAATAACCAAACTGATATCTTAAAGGAAACTGACTTTCAAAATAATAGTGCTATTGCTCGCTAGATATCGTCTTACTCGTAACTGCTTGACAATTCAAATCAAACTGAATTACTTCTTACTCGCTGGCGCCGCTTTTATAGTTTACGCTGCATACTTCTAGGCTCTTCGATTTCCAGAACTTACTAGTTGTTTCGGCTACAAAATCGCCAGCCACAACTACGTGCACAAATTATTGCTCACTCTTGTGACAACTCAGATAAGATATATGCATGTGTTTGTGCATTGCCGCTCCGCTGCTCGTATACGTACATATGTGTAGAGGCAATTATTTATTCGTTTATGTAGATACATAAAGATTGAATTATTGATGTGAATGTTTGTAGTTTACAGTCTCTCGCGCGCACATAGGCATATAAGTAAATGCATCTGTGTGTGACATCTCTCTGGGCTGCCTATATATGTGTATACTTGATTTGATTATTAACGTAAATACTGCTTGGCATGGCCTTAGCATCGCCTTAGTGATGGGATAATTTAGTGATGCTAATATCCGTGACACTGCCCTCCACCTAAGTCTGATCGTCCCGATCAGACAAATCTCTCGATCTAAACGTTGCTAGCCTTTCCAAATGGACCACCTTCATTTTGGTTCGTGGTTTACCGATGGTTTGTATGCGGTACACTACATCGTTGATTCGTTTTACAACTTTGTATGGACCTTCCCAGTTACACTGCAATTTTGGGGACAAACCTTTTTTTCGTTGTGGGTTGTATAGCAGCACCAAATCTCCTTCCTGAAACCCTTCCGAATTAATTGCTTTATCGTACCTTGCTTTCATCTTGTCACTCATAATCTTTGCTCGTTGCCTTACCAGATTGTGTATCTCTCTCAGCTCTTCTTCCAAAACACCAGTGGATTTCTTGACATTCCTCTCCGCATCGACATCTATCCCATACTTCAAATCAGCTGGCAGTCGAAGGTCATTGCCAAAAATTACCTTTGCGGGAGTTTGGCCCGTTGTGTCATGTACTGCCGATCGGTAGGCCATCAAGAATAATGATATGTGTGTATCCCAGTCCTTATGGTACTTGTCTACTACTTTCCTTAAATGCTCCTCCAATGTTCTATTGAAACGTTCCACCATACCATCGGACTGAGGATGCAATGCAGTTGTCCGTGTTTTCCGAATGCCCAGCTTCTTGCACATTTCTTGGAACACAGCTGATTCAAAATTCCTGCCTTGGTCAGAATGTAACTCCATTGGTACACCATACCTTGCAACCCATTCGTTTTTAACCACTTCTGCTACTGTTTCTGCTTCTTGGTTTGGGATTGGGTATACCTCTGGCCATTTACTGAAATAATCCATAACCACCAGTACGTATTTGTTTCCGCGGTTGCTAGTAGGAAATGGACCTGCGACATCCATGGCGATCCTTTCAAATGGCGCGCCTGAGTTATATTGCTTCATCTGGCCATGACTTCGTGTTCTGGGCCCTTTCGCTCTGCTGCAAACCTCGCAGTTCGCAATCCACTCAGTGACCGACTGACGGCAACCAACCCAATAGAATCTCTGTTTAATCTTCTCGAGCGTCTTCGTGATTCCAAGATGACCTCCGCTTGGACCATTATGCAGCTCGCTGAGCACATCAGGAATCCTCTTTCTGGGAACAACAATCAGTTTATTATTGTATTTACCATCCTCACTCTCCCATACTCGATGAAGGCAACCGGATATCAATTCTAAACTGTTCCACTGTGCCCAATATGACTTCGCAATGGGACTCTCTGCTGACATCTCTTCTCTGTTTGGTCTTTCATTTCGTTCGAGACCTTGCATAACACGTGACAGATCTGCATCTTCTAGCTGGCACTTTCTTAGCTGTTCCTTGTCCCATTCATCTGTACATGTTATAGTCATTAGCCGGACGTCTATAATTTCTTCTTTAGCCTCGGCTTTTGAACAGTGCTTGCATTCCAAACTACATGGTCTTCGTGACATTGCATCGGCATTTCCATGGGTACTACCTTTTCGATGCTCAATGGAAAAGTTATAGCTTTGTAGTCGCTCGATCCACCGTGCCAATTGTCCTTCCGGATTACGGAACTGCAGTAGCCATTTTAAAGCTGCGTGATCTGTCCTGACACGGAATCGCTGGCCGTAGAGGTATTTGTGAAAATGTTTAACGCACTCTACCAATGCCAACAGCTCTCTCCGCGTAACGCAGTAGTTCCTCTCTGGTTTTCCAATCGAACGGCTGTAATATGCAACTACCTTCTCCTGTCCATCGACCAGTTGTGATAAAACGCCTCCTATAGCATATCCACTCGCATCTGTATCTAGAATAAATGTTGCTCCTGGAATCGGATATGCTAACATTGGGGCAGTGCACAAACGCTCCTTCAATGTTTGGAAAGCCACTTCTTGCTCCTTCTTCCATTCAAAAGCTTTATTTTTTCTTGTAAGCTCATGGAGGCTATGGGCTACGCTGGAAAAATTTTGTACAAATCGGCGGTAATATGTGCACAGCCCAAGGAAACTTCTTAATTCATGTAGGTTCTGTGGTCTTGGCCAATCCTTTACAGCCTCTATCTTTTCGTTCGCAGTGCATATGCCCTCTGTCGTTACCTTGTGACCCAAATAATTTACTTCCTTTTTAAACAGCGCACACTTTTTGGGACTTAACTTCAGACCAGCGCCAGCTATTCTTTGGAAAACTTCCTCCAAGTTCTTAAGATGTTCATCGAAATTCTTGCCCAATACGATGATGTCGTCCAGGTACACCAAGCATGTTTTCCAATGTAGTCCTTTCAATACCTGATCCATGAGTCTCTCGAAAGTAGCTGGTGCATTACATAGTCCAAAGGGCATTACTGTAAATTGCCAAAGACCATCTCCGACGCTGAAGGCTGTTTTCTCTTTGTCTTCCTCATTTACCTCCACTTGCCAGTAGCCGCTTTTCAAGTCCAGTGTGGAAAACCATTTCGTACCAGAGAGCGAGTCCAGAGTGTCGTCAATTCTTGGCAATGGGTAGCTATCCTTTTTCGTAACGTCATTCAACTTCCGGTAGTCCACGCAAAACCTCATTTTTCCATCCTTTTTCTTTACAAGTACTACCGGTGAGCTCCAGGGACTAGCTGATGGTTCGATGACGCCGCTGTCGCTCATTTCTTGTATAATTTGACTCACAACTTCCCGCTTCGCCAGTGGAACACTACGTGGAGCTTGACGGATCTGCCTCGCATCTCCAGTGTCAATTTGATGTTTCACAACGTTGGTGCGGCCTGGTTTAGAACCATCCTGGTCAAATATGTTCGCGTACTTTAGGAGCAGTTGCTTTGCCTTACTCTGATATGCTTCCCCTAGCCCCTGCGTCCATGCCGTGATGTCATTTGAAAGATTAGTATTACTAGCTGAAACGTGTTCCTGGAGCTGTTCACAGTTAATAACTACTTCAGCCTCTTGGCATCTTCCCAAAATAGCTCCTTTAGTCAGTTTGAGTGGTGAATTGAACTCATTGAGTACTCTTACCGGAATACGTCCATCTTGTTTTGTCATAGCCAGGGTTTTTCCTACAAGTATGTTCAGTGCTGATTTGTTTGCTGCTTCGACAACCCACAATTTGTTTGTCCCACAATCTCCATCAACCTTTGCCCAGATGACTGCTTCGGATTTTGGTGGTATTCGCTGACTCTCTTCTACCAGCACTCGTTTACTGCTGTAGCCTCTCTCGTAGCCGAAATTAAGTGATACATCCATGTTCTTATATCGCATCGTCTTGCTTTGCATGTCGATCTTGATGCCCTGGTCGATTAAGAAGTCTACTCCAATTATGATTTCGTCAACAATCTCTGCCACTATAAAATTGTGTACTACCGTGGCGTTCCCAATTGCGACTTCACATGATACTTTTCCTAGAACCGTGCTGTCTTCTCCAGTGGCTGTACGCAATCTTGCTCCATGCAATGGTGTTATCTCCTTGTTGACTAAATCCGCTCGAATGATGGAATGAGATGCACCCGTATCTACAGTCAGTAAACGTTTCTTTCCATCCACATGTCCTCCGACCGTAAGATTGTTTGACCTTCTTCCAATTTGTGAGATAGAGATTATGGGGCATTCAATTGAGGGAGCCAGCTGTCGCCCCTTGCGGCTGACTCGCTTTAGTTTAACGATTGAGTGGACTTGGAGATTTGCTCATCTCCTTCAGCTCTGCGTTTACGGCCACCCACATTGTTGGAGCTATTGGCACCGGTGCTGCAATGTCGTGCAATATGACCTGGGTTGCCGCACTTGAAACATTTAATAACTCCGGCATTTTTCTGTTGT
Source organism: Eurosta solidaginis (assembly GCF_040869045.1). Lineage (NCBI taxonomy): Eukaryota > Metazoa > Arthropoda > Insecta > Diptera > Tephritidae > Eurosta > Eurosta solidaginis. The sequence goes on from NC_090324.1 coordinate 14,095,584, forward strand.
GATCCCTTCAGTGCTTCCAAAATTGTGTCTACCCATTCTGGCCTTTCTACTTCTACACGATGAGCCTTATATGCTGGTTTACTCAATAGGGCGGCAGTTTCCTGAGTCAATGCATGTGATACCGTTTCAGCAAATGTCAGTTTTGGGTTCGCGTATGTAGCTCGCTTCGTTTCCACGTCTCGTATGCCATTTATAAAACTCTGGATTTTTACCCTCTCGGTGTATTCCACGGGTGCGTCCGCATTTGCGAGATGAGCCAACCTTTCAACATCTGAAGCAAACTCCTGCAATGTCTCATTTGCTTTTTGGTAGCGGTTTTGCAACTCAATTTGGAATATCTGTTTTCTATGCTCGCTTCCGTAACGTCGTTCTACAGCAGCCATCAATGCTTCATAGTTGTTCCGCTCTCCTTCGGGAATCGTCTGTAGGATTTCGGCTGCTGGCCCTTTCAATGCCACGAACAGAGCTGCAACTTTATCTTCCACATTCCAGTTGTTCACTGCTGCGGTCTTCTCAAACTGTAGCTTAAAGACCTGGAAAGGAACAGAACCGTCAAAGGATGGTGTTTTTACCTTTGGATTACTCGCTGAAACTGCTGGACGATTTAGTTGTAACTGCTCGATACGTCCTCTCAAAGCATCCACCTCGGCCTCGATTTTATCCTGTCGACCACTGAAGCCTTCATGAAACTGGGTTAGTTTTTCTTCCATATGCGCTTCCAGTTTAGATGATATACGGGCTTCCTGCTCTTCTAGTTGTGTGGAGATCTGAGATGATATCTGTGCTGAAATTTGTGCTGACATTTCCGAAATACGCGTTTCTTGTGCTTCAATCTTTGATGTTATACGTGTCTCTTGGGATTCCATCTGTGATGACATATACGTTTTCTGTTCTTCTAGTTGAGATGACATATACGTTTTCTGTTCTTCTAGTTGAGATGACATATACGTTTTCTGTTCTTCCATCTTGGATGTTAAACGTGTCTCCTGCGATTCCAGCTGAGATGCCACTGTCGATGTTTGAGCAGTTATTGCAGCCAATATCATGTTCAAGTCTGTGCTCGTAACTGTCTGCGATGTTTCGTTTTTCTCTTCCATTTTTGTTGTTGTTTCGTCCCCATCAGGATAAAAGACAAACTCGTCGACATCAATTCCTTGCGACTCCATTACCTCTCGTAGCCGTGCTTGAAGTTCGATCTTATTGCCAGTTGTATTTAATCCACGGTTTTCCAACTCCTTTTTCAGTTGCTGGATCTTCAATTCACTGAACTTTGCCATGTCCAAGTTGTATTCCCAATCTTCGGAATTTATTCAACAATTCCTCTTCTGACACCAATTGTAACGAATTTACTTGCAAATCCTCTTATTTGCAATCCTCTGCTAAGTTCGAATCACTAAACTGTTGAATAAATAACTCCAATATTGAATGATGGAAAAATGGCCTTTATTAAGTACTTCACAATAACACTCAAACTGTGCAACGAATAGCTTAATAACCAAACTGATATCTTAAAGGAAACTGACTTTCAAAATAATAGTGCTATTGCTCGCTAGATATCGTCTTACTCGTAACTGCTTGACAATTCAAATCAAACTGAATTACTTCTTACTCGCTGGCGCCGCTTTTATAGTTTACGCTGCATACTTCTAGGCTCTCCGATTTCCAGAACTTACTAGTTGTTTCGGCTACAAAATCGCCAGCCACAACTACGTGCACAAATTATTGCTCACTCTTGTGACAACTCAGATAAGATATATGCATGTGTTTGTGCATTGCCGCTCCGCTGCTCGTATACGTACATATGTGTAGAGGCAATTATTTATTCGTTTATGTAGATACATAAAGATTGAATTATTGATGTGAATGTTTGTAGTTTACAGTCTCTCGCGCGCACATAGGCATATAAGTAAATGCATCTGTGTGTGACATCTCTCTGGGCTGCCTATATATGTGTATACTTGATTTGATTATTAACGTAAATACTGCTTGGCATGGCCTTAGCATCGCCTTAGTGATGGGATAATTTAGTGATGCTAATATCCGTGACAATATTATTGAAGAAGTGAGTTTCACAGTCATTCTCAGATCATATTCGTGAACATATTTCAATCGGTTTGGTTGAGATTAATGAATGACTTTCGAATACGATTATCATGCATTTATTCTTCAAATCTCATCCAAAATAAGGTCTTCAATGAGAAGTTAAATTTTAAAAAGTAGAATATTCATTATTCAGTCAACAGATAATCAGAAAGGTTCAGAAGGCTGAATGAAAAATTATTCAAAATTGTTGATCACCTGAAGTAAGCACATTTGATTCAGATATTATTCCAAAAGATCATTAAAAAACTATATTCAGTTTTTGATCATCAAAATATTCATATTTGGGTAGTTCCCGTGTTCAATAGTATGATAACTCATTATTTAAACAGAATGAGCAACCATGTATTGATATGCAGAGAAATTATTACAACCCAAAGAAAAATCGTCTTGCCTATTACAAAGTCCCTCAAATATGGCGGTATAAGAGGTATAAGCGCTCCAGGTGCTTCGTATGGTAAAATTAATTAGCTATGTCTTCAGTTCAATTGCAAGAGTAATAATTTCATGGAACTCCTCATGAGAAATAATGCTCTAATAAGCTTCACACCGAAGAAATTCGAGATAATATTGCAAATGAGATAAATTTACGAATAAGGCTCTCTTATGAATAAACGTTTATGAAAATAATTTGAAATTTTCAAAATTGGAACAGGTTGATCTACAGCTTTCTAGTCCCTTTTTTTGTAGCATTTAAAATTTACCTTCACACCTTAATTATTTGCTAACATCTGCATTCAAGGCTTAGGTTTAGCGCATGAATTTTTACTTTAACCTACCTGTTAAAATATTCATTTTATTTATTTTAAATAGTCAATCTTTTTGTAAAGCACGTCAGTCGATAAAACAAAAAAAATAAATATACAACATACTTAGAAAGCAGTAAACCCCTTTGTACATTTCACGGTGCTTGAAATACAAAGAGCTTCCTCTTCGTAATAGTCAAAGTTACTAGTGTCTCCAGGCCCTTTGCATTGTGGTATAAAAAGAGCTTCAACTTTTCTTTGGAAGTTCGCTCTTTTTAATTGGTAATTTTATTTTGCAAATGTTCCTTATAATCCAAAATTTTGCCCTTCAAATTTAGTGACAGTTTCACTTTCGTCACCTACTCTAATGGACTTAGATCCACGTCGAGTAATTCATGCACATGCTAATGATAGCATGCAATACGTTAATGTGAACTTTTGCGTAGCACTCCAGAAGGTGGTACCAAATCTTCATCCAAAAGTTGAATAGTGCCGATTGGCCACGAACCCAGTCCACCGGCATGGCTCACCCCTAATTTTTTTCGGGTATTATTCTATTTGGCACATTGCGGCCATAATGTGCCACTGCGATATGCAAGTGTCATATCTAGCTTCCTTACATACCCCTTATTATATTTCATCGGTCATATGAAAAGCATAAATGAACAACAAATTCCAAGAACGACATACGTTAAGTAATAAAAAATGTTTCAATGGCTAAGTCTTCCAGAAAATAAAAAAAACTGAGACTCCTACTCCAAGCTGAACGAATTGAGAATAATCAACTCGAGATTGGGGGAGCCGATATGACGACCCAGTGTCAATCGACCCAGTGTCAATGCACTGTTGATTGAATGGTGGGAGATGCAGCCTCGTCCATTTTTGAGTAAATAGGGTAAAGCAAAGTAAGAATTGTCGTTCATCGAAGTGCTGGCGGACTTCCGTTGGGACTGCACCTTCATATTGTGTAAATTTATCACCTTCAATTTTCAACTGAAGCTCAACACTTTCAAAGAAGTTAATTATTTTTTTTTTTTTTTGAAAATCCTCGTCACGGTTTTTTGTTGATAATCCACAATTGTACTGGGTTCCAAATATATCGCTCGAGGTCAGACAGAATCACAGCAAAGGCTCCTAATGACTTATGGCAATACCCAAACATTTTTACCACAGAGAGTAGACAAATCATTGTTCAACCACTATCGTGAAGCCGCCTAATATGCAGCAGCTTCTAAGATTTTTATTCATATAATTTAGAAATATGTATTGTCAACCCAAAAAAAACACCTTATGTTATGCTAAATATGACTGTTATATTTACTTTTAATTTGTTTGACATAATTGTGTCTGCTATTGAAAATGCACAAAAATATGTGACTGATGGCACGAAAAGACAACGCGTAAATGTCGATACCTCAAGGAGAGGCTGGTGGAGCAAGGTGTCGGACTTATGTTTGCTGCGTCATTATACATATTTCCACCTACATAAAAATTTGCGATTCGCAAATACAAATGTCTACAAAACTGCTGTAAAACAAGGTAAATGGTCCAATAGTGTATTTATAAGACTAAAAACAATATCCACATTTGTTCAACTCGTCATTTATGCACAACAAAGAAGCAACTATATCACATTATGACCTCTTTCATTGTAGTCCGTACAGAGGCTAAAGTTATATCTTAACAAAGTAACTGCATTTCACAATCTACAGAAAACGATAGAGATAAAAAAGTTATAATGGGGTTCATTCTAGCCCGCGGCAACAGAGCTTATCACGGAGTGTGGTAACAGTGCACCGTTCTGAACTTCGAATAGTAACGTTGGGGCTAGTTCAAACACCTTTAAGACAAAGACCCATCGATACAGTAACTGATTATGATCCACGTGCATTTTATGATAGATTTGTACACATTGGCAACAATCTTATGATGTCAGACTGAGATCGGAGCTATCACAAGGACTGCCAACACATGATGACGTACTTGGTGTAGTGTCACATCTAGGTTGTGTAGTGTAACACTATTATTAGTGGAACTACATCGTTGCAATACGGTATCAATACCAAAGCCAGATGCTGGACCACCACCTGCACCATGCTTGCAATATTTACTTAGCGAAAACCTGTCAAATAAATTATATGAATGGGGTTGTACCACAGCTCGGTATGTTAAGGCTGTGCAGCTGGAACAACTAAAATTATATGAATCACTTTTAGTCATTCGCGACATCAATTACGGTGTCATTAGCCCTTTCTCCACCCTCTACTGAAAACCTTGTACCAAGTCCACTAGATAGGGAAAAACGTTTAGTTTTTCTACTAAATAAATTATGCGTAGTTATAATGCAAAATGTACGTTTGCTAGATTTGTTTCTTTTTTATTCGGCCGAGCAGCACAAGCATCAAACAATTTGTGGCATTGTAGATGCCCCGTTACAACAACATGCCGACGAATATTCCCGAGCATACGCTATTTATGAGCGCATTATAATTGCGTATTGCTAGGGTACAGGTTGCATATGAGATGATTCGAAACCAACTTTTGGATATTCTTTATCAGGGTTTTTTTTATTGTGCCGATATTGGGTCAGGCTGTATTGCAGACAAAAATAGAATCATAAATATCATCAATGTCTTACTTGCATTAAAATTATACTCCATAGCTGAACCCGGACTGGTACGCACCTTTGTTAAATTCCCTTTGGCCAACGATAAGTTTGATGGGGACGCGTTTTGTGTACATTAATCGATCATTTGGATTCCACAGACGCCAGTTTGACCATGGTAACAATGGCCTCATTCGATACATTACTTTGCTTAAATTGAAATCTATATTACTCGGCATGCAAAAAGTACGGCAAACAGGCGCGTTCTTAATCAATATTGTGATACTTTTTCGCTTATGATCAATATTAAATTTGTAATTTGGACATATGTATATTTGTAACTGCTAGCTGGTATACGGTATACCTAAAAATAAGAGAGAAATTAACTAATAAAAGGCAGATTACGCATTAGAATCATACTCACCACCGCGTGCTAAATGAATGACTTTTTTCCATTCAGGAAGTGAAAAAGCGTAGAAAATGTCAAAATTTCTACACTTCACTTCTGTTAGTCAAGCATGGAAAAACAGACGTTAGGCCTCATGCGCTAATCATTTCGCGCACGACATGTCGCGTTTTACATCTCTCAATCAATGGTTCAGTTGGTCGAGATTTAAAATACTTAATTTCACGAATTTCAACATTAACGACAAAACACGTCGAAAATAATGTTGAATGGCGAAAATGAAATGGCACAGCCAGTCCTTTATACCGTCCTAGCCAAGTTGCGAACCGCGTGGTGGCAGGCCACTTGTGGTAAGAAAAAACACACCACAAATTAATCAGTAAGAGACTCAGCGACATCTACCGACCAAAGGTCGAATTATGTAAAGTAGAATACCTAACGCACCATGTAGATGCGCGGGTATTACAAGCAAGAGTTGTACCTTTTTCGGCTAATTCCATAAAGTTGATTATTTTTGTTGGGGGAAGTGGGCAGGAAACTTTTTGGCATTCTAGCACCAACAACAGAGTCATAACTCACCCATTAAGGACTGGCACATAACCCCACTCACACTTTCTATCTGTTCTAACCGGTACTGAGTAACCACAATTTGCCCGCGTCATCTATCCGCGGAGCATATATCTAAAATATATAATTCACCACCACACATGCCGTACGAACTTGGTCAAGTCTAACTTAGGCCGCAGTCCTATAGTGTCTTTCACAAGTCGCTTTCTTTGGCGCTTTAGACAGCGTAATAAATTACCAGCCTCAATATGTATCTGTTTATTTATCACATTTTGGCCGTAACTATGAAAAAGGCGACAAAGGAGGAGGATATACCTCACCTTATCAGAAATGACCACTCGCCCCTCCACTTCGAGACTGACTCGACCCAGTCAGACATGTTGCATTTCTTTCAGGAAAATGGGTCGTTTTGCCGCTATGCAACGAAATGCTGCCAAGAACGTCACGCAATTTACGTCGGAATGCCGCGCTTGTTTTAAGTAACATCCCATACGCTTCCCCATCTTTCGGGCCAAAAAACCCGAGGAGCGCCTTTACGTAGCGATCCGCGGGAGCTACTACGGAAATTGCTGGCTCTACACCAACGCTCTAACGCGTGCACAAGCCAAGGACGATGTAAAAAGTGGGGTGAAAAACATCACACGATGCTACACATCTCCGCGATTGATGAAGAGGAACAGCCACTCCACGAAGCCCGCTCCAAGCCATGGAGTGTACAAGTTGAGGTGGAACTGGAATCAACCCGAGAGCGGATCGACGACTACATATCATTATATGCGTCAGATGCTGGAACGGAGACTGGGCCTCTTCGTCCAGCTCGAGTCCACGGAATCAGAGCGGAGACTCCGTCTCTTCGTCCGACCACAACACCAGCAGCGAAATCATTTCGACCGCTTTTTCAGCATGAGAGGAAGCGGCACGAAGCAGCAACAGTCCAGCGCCATACATGCAACGGCCGAGCGGAGACCCGGTCTCTTTGCCGGAGAACCAAGAACCCCCAACGGAGACGACATTCGCGGGACCGCAGAGCGGAGACAAGGCCCCTTCGCCTGCAACCACGACACCACACCCATCATCAGCCACAAGATCGCATCCACGAATCCAGCTTGTTGCAGCTCTACACAGTGTCCGGCTTCCGGGCAGGGCTCCTAGCCCCGCATTCAGCAGCCACCGCTACCATGATACCGACGGTAGCGATCACCCCCACCGCGGTCGTGAAAATAGAAGCAGGGGGCGGGTACAACTCGTTCGCGCCTTAATTGACACAGTGATTGCGGATGAGCTCGCTCAGGAGCTCCAACTCCCTACCAGCAACATTGGAGGGCAACCAGGATGCCTGCTACGTATCCGAGGAAGAAACGGACAGAACAAAAGGATTGGGACCCATGTTGTCGTAATGTCCAATTTTCGGCGAATGGCCCCCACGACCAGCATATACAGAGCCATCGCAGCCCCGTACGCAAATCTCCGTGTGGTGGATCCGCACTTTTATTCATCCGCCCCGATCCGCCTCGTACTCGGGACAGACGTATAAAAAAAAAAATTAAGGCGCGATAACCTCCGAAGAGATCTAAAGCCGAGCTTCTCTTCCAATTTGCGTCGTGCTCCTCTTGATTTTCCCTACAAATTGCCCGGACGGGACCTATATATTTTATGCCGACTCCGAGCGGCATCTGCAAGGCAGATGAGTTTTCACTGAGAGCTTTTCATGGCAGAAATACACCCAGAGCGCTTGCCAAACACTGCCGAGGGCGACCCCGCTTAGAAAAATGTTCTTCTAATTGAAAAACCTTATTTCTAAAATGTTGATTCTGGTTTTCCCGGGGTGTGAACCAAGGGCATACGGTGTGGTAGGCGGAGCACGCTACCATCACACCACGGTGGCCGCCGTATATGCGGAGATAATACAGCCAGGGATTCTACCAACCACGTTTGGACCTTTGCTTGCTCAGAGTACCATCTTCGGTTGGGTACCCTCGGGCACAACCAAGACCTAAAATTAAATGTTCGGCAACAACCGAACACACGTTGTTTGGTACCTTTTATCCCTTATCACAGTCTTCGGCACCAACCGAAATACATGATTTTTTTGTACTTTTGTTATTTTTATTGAATATTGTTTTACAAAATTACAAAGAGGTGTGCGTTACAATACTTTATCGTTACAATAATTTATTAGTTAATGAAGTCTCGCTCAGCTTTAATTTTACAAGCCTTACCGCTATGAAAACGATCTATCGCGCTGCTAAGCCGGCGGACTGGCCGTCGCTAGATTAGGCTTTTAGTCATAATTTGTTATAAGTTTTTTTATTTTTCCTATTCTTAACGGTCGGTGATCACGGACTGTGAGGTTGTGTACCGCAAGGGGCGGCATGTTTAGGCCCAATTCCTAACTTTTTTGTTTGACGGCGCCCCTCCCTAACGTTTTAATGACATTTCCAACCACCCACACATTCACGTCCGCATTTGTGTGCAGGCATACACATGCATGTGTATGTGTGCAGGTTGTCAGCACCCATGCACGTATATGTAGGGATGATTGTGTGCGTGGCTTTCCCCTTCTTAGAAAACCGGAGGACTTTTTCGCGGCCTAGCGGTTGTCATCAACCGGACGACCGCTCTCTTTTTCGATCGACCGGCAAGCAGTTCACATCGCCCAGAATCACCATCGTAATTTTCTACATAAACGTAACTTTTTATCCACTGTAAATTTTCTTTCAGCTTAATTAAATCCCCTATTATAACGAGGAAAATCCTCTTGTGTTTTCTTTTCATTTATTTCTGAGATAACCATCCTTCCCGGGTGCGCTTACCCACTGCCGGTTCACGACGCACTCAGGCCGAACAGCTCCCGAGAAGCTATCTGATGAAGAAGTGAAATTCAGAAACATGTGCTATTGATCATCGCCGTTTGAAAACTTTGAAATTTTTCTCTAATATCAATAACAAAAACCATTGTATAAAGCAATATGAGCAAGTCTCGCTAATTACATACATATGATTACATTTATATAAGGTAACAGTGGAAGTATTAAAAACAAATACTGTAAAAATCCAAACAAATGTTACTAAGCTTTTCAAAAGAGCGCCTAAAACATTCCACACAATTAGGATTAAACAGCATACAGAGTGTATGAACCTAATAGTGAACAAGTAAAGGTGTCTAAGTTCAGGTGTAACCGAATATTATATAATCAGCGTGAGCTTCAATTCCACATTTCATTTCAGATAAATTACTTTTCTACATAACACGTGACAGCGCACATTTAAAAAAAATGTCTCCCCATTTGCTCTTGCAATAAAACTTGTTAAGTGAAATATCATTGATTCAAAACTATTTTTTGCTAAGGTATAGCTTATTATTCTATTTTACGACCCTTTTAAACTGGTTTTATATAAAAGTGGGCGTGGTCTTTAACCGGTCACGTCCATTTTTACTAGAAATGGGAAAATATGTGTACATTATTTCATTATGATATGTTAATTTTTCTTCGAGTTATGGCTCCCGAAACAAAGAAAATTGCTTAGTCATAAAAGGGGCAGTGCCACACCCGTTTTCAAAAATTTTTGTGTTTTCAAATTTAATATTATAATTCAATTTAGAAAGTAAAATTCTATTGATACAAAGCTCTTTTTCGCTAAGATATGGCTTATTATTTTCGTCTACGACCCTTTTAAAAATCTTTTATATAAAAGTGGGCGTGGTATTTACCCAATTTTATTACGATCCCTTAATTTTTCTTCGAGTTATGGCTCCCGAAACATAGAAAATTGCTTAGTCATAAAAGTGGCGGTGCCACGCCCATTTTTTAAATTTCAAGTTTTTCCTATTTATTGTTATAAATCCACTTGGGAAATGAAATACCATTGATATAAAGCTCTTTTTAGCTAAGATTTAGCTTATTTTATTCATCCACGACCCTTTTTAAAATCTTTTATATAAAAGTGGGCGTGATACTTAACCGATTTCGTTAATTTTTCTTCAAATCCTTCCTTATAGCAAAGGCAACCTCTCTGCCGAATTTTGTTATGATAGGTTTAACGATTTTTGATTTATGATTTGTAAAATTGATTTTATCATAAGTGGACGGTGCCACGCCCATTTTGATAAATTTTTCAAGAGTCCCAATATCAGTCCACATGTCAAACTTTAACATTCTAGGTGTATTATTTACTAAATAATCAGGTTTTTTGTGTTTGTTATATATATAAAAAGTAGGCGTGGTTATCATCCGATTTCGCTCATTTTCAATACCAATCTATTCTGGGTCCAGATAAGCTAGTGTACCGAGTATGGTGAAGATATCTCAATATTTACTCAATTTATCGTGCTAACGGACGGACGGACGGATGGACGGACATGGCTCAATCACATTTTTTTTCGATACTGATGATTTTGATATATGGAAGTCTCTATCTATCTCGATTCCTTTATACCTGTACAACCAACCGTTATCCAATCACGCTGAGTATAATAAAGGTGTCTAAGTTCGGGTGTAACCGAATATTATATACTCTGCGTGAGTTTCAATTGCACATTTCACTTCAGGTAAATTACTTTTCTACATAACACGTGGCACCACACGTTTAAAAAAAAATTCTCTCCCTTTGCTCTTACAATAAAACTTGTTAAGTGAAATATCATTGATTCAAAACTACTTTTTGCTAAGTTATAGCTTATGTAATGATGGGAATAAGAAGTAATTGGATTTGGTGTAGTGCCCATTTAGCGGCACCAGACGGAATTGAGTTCTTTATTAAAAAGCTGTTTCTTTTATACAAAATTTCTATAAGCTAAAATACCTACCAATGAATGGCCGCTAATTCTTTCTCAATTGTTGCTTTATTAATTTCTCCTTTAGATTTATGAATAAAAATATTTATATAATTGATTTTATCACAAGTGGGCGGTGCCATGCCCATTTTGAAAAATTTTTCAAACTTTTTATCAAGAGTCTCAATATCAGTCTACATGTCAAACTTCAACATTCTAGGTGTATTATTTACTAAATTATCAGGTTTTTTGTGTTTTCCAAAATTGTATATATATAAAAAGTGGGCGTGTTTATCATCCGATTTCTCTCATTTTCAATACCAATCTATTCTTGGTCCAGAAAAGCTAGTGTACCAGGTTTGGTGAAGATATCTCAATATTTACTCAAGTTATCGTGCTAACGGACGGACGGACGGACGGACATGGCTCAATCAAATTTTTTTTCGATATTGATGATTTTGATATATGGAAGCCTGTATCTATCTCGATTCCTTTATACCTGTACAACCAACCGTTATCCAATCAAAGTTAATATACTCTGTGTGCAAAGCACGCTGAGTATAATAAAAAAGGAATAATAAGGCAATTCTTAGAAACCAATTGCAAAGCAAGCAGCGGGGCATGCATATGCCTGAGTGGTTAAGAGCATCTGCCTTTACACTGGTATGAATGTTGGAGATTCGAGTTCAATACTCAGCTTCCGTGAAGCTAGCTGGTGAGGAAGTTGCTGGGTCACCGATTGAGAACCACTGCCTCGCCAGTTAACTCACATATTTAAAGTTATTAATATTCAACTTTGCCTATGCACTCAAATTCAAGGCTACCATCATCGCGGCCATTCACCTGAATTACCGATACTGGTAGTTTATATTATTTTGTCTAACGTTAGTTACGCTCACGTCATTATATTATTGTTCTATAATTAATCTCTCTTTGCATAAGCTATGTATGTATACACACACGCACATCTATGTTGGAAAGTGCAATTATGTATGCAGCAACAAACTTAATATAGTATAAGAGTTTTTCTATTTTTCCTACTCATAACTCATGTATTTAATAAAGTGACTTTTTAATAATAAAGTTATTCTAACAGCTGACCACCGTGTCCATCATTTGGTGACATAGCAGTCGATATTTTTTTGTTCTGGAATTTCTTTGTGGCCCACACGTGAAGCACGAAACATAAGTACATAGTATATTCGTGATTGTAAGTATAAATTGGACATCTGCTGGTCAGCTTTAGACCACTCATCGCTATCGTTGGACGAGCTCCAAGCCATCGAACATTGCTATCTTCAAGCAACGTAGCCACAGCTGCTTTTGAACAAATCGTCATCGCTGCCTGCAAATTCGCTATCATCGTTTCTGCTACCTCGTCGTTCATTGACGTCGCTTCAACTCACGCATTTGGGAAATTGCTGCTTGCCAGGACAAATTCCAACACTATTGCTGCAAACTACAACAGCCAACCCCACTTCAATGGGGTAAACAGCGCGCCCCCTACGAAAAATGAAATAATTTCAGCAATCAAGTCCTTAAAAAAGGGCAAGGCCCCAGGAACTGATGACATATATGCTGAATACCTCATAGCAGATCCAGATACCGCAGCTGAAACCTTACTTCCAATCTTCCGTCAGGTATGGGAAGAAGAATCCTACCCTCGTCAGTGGAATGAAGGCATACTTGTAAAAGTCGCAAAAAAGGGAGATACCTCTGATTGTAACAACTACAGAGGTATCACCTTACTCTCGATTCCTAGCAAAGTGTTCTCCACGATCTTACTGTCCCGAATTGAAGAGGCGGTGTATGGAACTCTAAGAGAAAATCAGTTTGGCTTTAGACAAAACCGATCCTGTGTTGATCTAATAAATACCGTCCGAATCATTGTTGAACAATGCTGTGAATACAGAACATCAGCTTATTTACTTTTTATCGACTTTAAAAAGGCTTTTGATAGTCTCGACAGGAAATATATTTGGGAAATACTACGAAAACGAGGGATGCCCAATAAAATAATCAACATTATAAAGGCAATGTATGCCGAATTTAAGTGCCGGGTCAGTCACGATGGGCGCCTCTCAGAACCCTTCGAAATTAAAAGCGGGGTGCGACAGGGATGCATACTCTCCCCGCTCTTGTTTATCTTGGCATTAGACAAGATTATGAGGAACACAGAAAATGGTGGACACGGTGTACAGTGGACGCCTTTCACTCAGCTAGGGGATTTAGAATATGCAGACGATGTCTGTCTGCTAAGCCACAGAAGTACTGACCTTCAACACAATTTAGAAGCTGTCAACACACATGCAAAGGAGGCCGGACTAAGCATCAATACAGCGAAAACCAAAGTCATAAGATGCGGCTAGAGTATTTCATCGAGGCCATTGACGCTTACGGTTGACGAAAATGAAATTGAAGGTGTAGAGTCCGTTGTTTATCTTGGTAGTATTGTCTCAAATAAGAGCGGTGCAGATGAGGACGTTCAGTCTCGCATAAACAAAGCAAGAATGGTTTTTGGGCAACTGGCAAACGTGTGGAGGTCCAGCCAAATATCTCTAAAAACGAAGCTTCGACTGTTTAATTCGAATGTTAAATCAGTACTGTTTTATGCTTGCGAGACGTGGAAAAGCTCAACTTCAATTCAGAAACGTCTACAAGTTTTTATTAATAAATGTCTGCGCCGAATCCTGAAAATTCGATGGCCGGAAAGAATTTCAAATGACGACTTATGGTCTAGAACAAATCAACCTAAGGCTACCACAGAAATAACCAAGCGTAAATGGTCGTGGATTGGTCACACTCTCAGAAGACCTCCAGTAAATATAGCCAGACAAGCATTGCGATGGAATCCACAAGGAAGCCGACGACCTGGTGCACCTGCGAAAACTTGGCGCAGAACTGTGGATAAAGAACTCGAAGACGCAGGATATACGTGGAATGACATCACAAGAACTGCACCTAACAGAATAAGATTTAAGTCGGTGGTCGAGGCCCTATGCTCCAATAGGAGTTGAGGAGGATGATGATGATGATGAGGATAAGTAACTATCGCTATAAACAGGCTCATCCGTCGCTGCCGCTGATAATCTACTGTAAAAAACAGCATATCGGACGCATGTATGTATGTATGTATGCACCTTGATTTGACCACCCTTATTTTGCTTGCCATTGCCATTGTCAAAACATTTACTTTTTTCATACCAGCCATTTGCGGTTTACTATATTATTGCATAAAATTACATCGTATTTAACATGTCTTTACCCTCACTAGGGTAGGCGCCTTGTCGTTGGTGTGAGGGCTTAGCCGAACTCCATAGCACCCGACTATGAGGAGGAGCTGTTTGGGACTGACATCTACATCGTTTCGCCGCATAGGAGGGCGGCGGTATGTCGGTGACCAAGAACTACCAAGCCCCTAATCCAAGGTGTTATGCGGACCATGCCTATTGGACGATTTGCAGCCGGGGGATAAATTCGGCTGTATTCGAACGCAGCCACCCGATAACGGGCCACCTCGGGAAGTATTTAAGGCCACAGTAAGGAGCGCTGCTGTGGCGGATGGTTCTTCCCCGGACCGCCGTGCCCGCCTTGTCGGGCAGGTGGTCGTACGACCAAGATGAACGACTCATTACCTGATTGTAATAAGAACGATGTAAAGAGGAGAACTGAGTCGCAATCCAAGGACGACAAATACGAACTAAGCGATGCGTCGGACTCGGGGAGCGAGAGTATTGCTGATTCAATGAACTCCGTCTTGGAGAAGCACACAAATGAAAACGGAGTAGAAGAGTGGAGAAGGGTACGGAGCAGAGGAAGTAAAGAGCTCTCTCGCAGTCCGGTGCAGCTAAGAATTGTACAACGCTGGGAAGCAGTGGTCGACCCAACAGAAGTGGAGATCGAGCGCTTGGAATGGACCCATGAAGCGGGAGAAGTAGGTCGAAGACTGTTCAAGAGGTTTGCTGCTAGAAACCTTCGGTTCTGCAACCGGTACGAGGTGGAGGAAGGGTCGAATGGCAGAATGAAGCGGCAACGTTCGGCGTAAGGCGACAAGCCTGGTTTCAAGAGACAGAAAGGAGCCAGTTATAGAGCCGCGAGGCAGGGCAGTCGTATAGACAAGACAAGTGGGCACAAAGCTGTAAGACAGATGGGCTCCAATAGCGAGGTAGCAACTGCCTCGAAAGCTGCGAGTCAAAGGGAAGTTCCAACTACGGAAGTAGAAGATAAGCCAAAGGAAGATAACGCTAAGACTCCGGCTTTCTCGGAGGCGCTAAAGGGAGTTAACGCTAAGACTCCAGCTTTCTCGGAGGTGCCAAACGGAGATAAAACTAATACTCCTTCTTTTCCCGAGAAGATGAGTGATGTGGCAAAGCAGTAACTGACTGTGGCGCTGGTTGATCGTAGCAGTCCTTTCGGACAAATGACTACTGAAAGGTGGAGATCTGTCTGTAGGTTGAGCTGGCCTGTCAATGGGGACCTCACATAGACTTAATGAGTCCGTAGAGTTGCCAGAAGTTTGTTTTAACGACCAAACTGAAAACCCTATCAAAAACCAGGACCTATGTTATAAAATAACTCCGTCCTCTTGGCAACCCACGCCTTTCCCGCTTGGTAGATCATGTGCACCTCTGGCATTCGCTCAATATCGCCCAATCTAATTGGGACATCTACGGAGAAGCGTCGGGGTTGTTTTCAGGGCTCCCGTAATGCTAAGTATCGATAGTCTGCATACCCCTCTAATTTTTGAGGTATGTTGTTTTTTGTGTGGCTTTCCACCAAACAAGAACTCCAGAATATAGAATAGGGCTTACAATCGCTGTAAAACCCAATGAGAAAGAGAGGGCGATAGGCCCCACGTACACCCCAGCATTCTTTTACATGCATAGAGTGCCGTTGAGGCCTTCTTGACCCTCTGTAAGGTCACCCCTCCTAGCTTAGGCCTGGTCCAATTTGGGAACTTGTACCTCTTTGTAAACAAGACCATATCCGTCTTCTCCGCATTGACTTTCAACCCGACATTAGATGCCCAGGTATGAATATCCCGAAGCGCCCGATCCATCAAAGAACTAATCGTTTGAAGGCACTTTCCACTTATGACAATTGCAACGTCATCTGCGTAAGCCGTAAGTTTTACGGATCCCTCATCGAATTGCCTGAGCAGTTGGTTGATGACCAGCGTCCACATCAGAGGTGATAGCACCCCTCCCTGCGGCGTGCCCCTGTCCACTGATTTCGTGGCCTCCTACAATCCCCATTGTGATGTAATCTTTCTGCAATTTAAAACGCAGCCGATCCACCTGATTAAGGCAGGATGTACTTTAATGTAATTAAGACCATCCATAATCGCCCATTTTGCAACATTATTGAAAGCCCCGGCAATGTCCAAGAAGAAGAAGGGATTTCTCTATGCTTATTACCACCCTATGCAACGCGGTGTCTACCGACTTGCTTATGATGTACGCATGCTGTGTTGTGGAGAGCAGCTTTTCATCCACGTTGGACTTTATGTACACATCTATCAGCCTTTAAAGGTTTTGAGCAGAAATGATGTTAAGCTACTGGGTCTATAGTCTTTGGGATACACGTGACCGATCTTCCCCGCCTTTGGTAGAAAAGCTACACGAGCAGTTCTCCAAGAGTGCGGTACATGACTCAGTCGTATGCACCCATCGAATATTATTTTAAGCCATTCCAAGACCGCCCTACTTGAGACTTGTAGCATGCTGTGTTGTGGAGAGCAGCTTTTCATCCACGTTGGACTTTATGTACACATCTATCAGCCTTTAAAGGTTTTGAGCAGAAATGATGTTAAGCTACTGGGTCTATAGTCTTTGGGATACACGTGACCGATCTTCCCCGCCTTTGGTAGAAAAGCTACACGAGCAGTTCTCCAAGAGTGCGGTACATGACTCAGTCGTATGCACCCATCGAATATTATTTTAAGCCATTCCAAGACCGCCCTACTTGAGACTTGTAGCATGGCCGGGAATATACCATCTGGGCTCGGCGATTTAAACTTAGAAAACGTCTTCACTGCCCACTCGATCTTGGTATCGGTAACCAAGCCCGGCACTACTAGCTCCGTGATCGAAGTGTGAGTGATGTCTGCTGGCTCCTCTAAACCGTCTCCCGATGGGAAATGTGTATCGAGAAGCACCTCAAGGGATTCCTCGCTATTACGTGACCATTCCCCGTTCTCTTTCTTTATTAGTCCCTGGTGAAATGTTTGATTTGGAATAAAAGATGTGATAGGTTTGTTAGTCAAACATTAATCCTTTTTTATTAAATAAATTCTTTCCCTTTTATAGTTATTTACTTAACCTATACATTCATAATTATCTTAATACTAATAAACTAAAAATATGTACATTGGTAATCGAGTATGCATACATGTAGGTTTGTATACATGCTTTGTATACATGTAGATTTGTATGCCTGCTTGCAACGTCAGCAGATCAATGCGAGTAATTTGGTTAATGCTGTGCATGCATGTAGGTTTGTAGGCATGCTTGCAAAGTCAGCAGATCAATGAGAGTATTTGGTTAATTCCCATTATTGGTTGTATGTAAATAATAAGCAGAATTTATTAGCTGTGAACGGACAAGGGTTTCATATTCGGCATTCCATTGATGTTAGCTAACCGCTGGGTTAGTTCAAAAATTTATGTTGTATAATATTGTAATATGATTATTACTAAACTGTATTTGGCATAGAAGTTCATGATGCGTAATGCCGCAAGTGTATTACATAGGTGGTTATGACGCATAATGCTACACGATCCGCCTTAGAAAAAGAGGGTTATATAATTGTTTTGTGAACAATTGCATAAGACTCTTTGTCGTATTTTCAATGATTTTGATATTTTACTGTAACTTGATATTGTAGTGAAAGATGTTGTTTGCTTTGCTTCTGATTTGCTGACCTTGATATTTTTATTGTTTACATTTTATGCATATCCCTTTTTTTCAAAATTTTAAGTTTAATGATTATTTTACTTATTGTATTTATTGTATATATTTTATAGCCGGGTTTTAAATGTGTCGACCCAACTAAAATCCGTTTTTTTTTTAATTATTTTCTAATATTTATATGGAAATATGAAGCAGAAAAAAAGATTTGTTTTAAATTGCTTAGATACTAATTATTACTGAGTAGATTGGAATATTTAGTTTTAGATTATTTCCAAGAGATATCATAGATGGACTACTAATTCCTTATTTATTGCTTCTATTACTAGTTTCTAAATTATTTTTATAGTTCTTACCATTTTTATCCTACTATTATGTAGTAACTTATGCAAATTATTTTCCTATCGAAATTTTTCTATGTATATAAGTTTTATTATTTATCTACCTAGGGTTAGAGAAAAAAAATTTGCTATTAATATTTTCTAATCTATTGGGGCTAAAGTAGAATACTTTCCTAATATGAAAAATATGACCTTATGAGACCTAGGTAATAAATGATGGTATTTATTTAATTGTTATTCAAGGAAAAAATAATTCTTTTTTCATTTGACCTTATTTTTTTTCATAATTAGGTAAATCTGTAATAAATTGTATATATAATAGAGGGGGTTGCTGATGGAAGAGCGGGGTAGTTATATTAATGGATAAGTGGAAGGTACAGTGGGTGCAAAAAAATGTTTTTCGTATCTTTAAATTTTTAATAATTTCCCTATTTTCCAGCAATATTTTTGATCTTATTTGTCATTTGGTTTCTGCGGCGGCCACCAAGACAGAATCGCCATTACTTTTATGAAGAATTTATTTTTATTTTTATACCGGGATTTGTCACTTTCACAACCTTTTTGGGTTTGTGCAATTGTTTGATCTTAGAGAATTTGGGTACCTACTTTTATTATTTTAAATTTGCCTACTCGAATAAATATTCAATTATTTTTCACCTATTTGTCCCTCAGGACAACTGTGTTTTTCTTAAAAATTTCAAGTCCTGGATTGGCGGCATTTGTACAACGTGTGTACAGCCTGATAAGTAATTGTTCTAAGTCAATTTTATCATCTACAATCAGGTTGCTTGTATTTCTTAAGCTACCATTTTAGGAGCGCGACATGTCTTATTGCTGCAAATTTATATAGCGATTCACTTATATTTTTATAGGTTCTCTTTATGACTTTTCTTCATTCTTTTCTTTTTGTTGTTATGGGCTGGTTTTTTAAATTTTTCTTGTTCTTAGTTTTTGCCTATTTCCACTGTCCTAGAATTTTATATTGCTTCATGACTATTTTTGTCAGGAGCCATCAAAGGAATTATGCGAATTTTTGATTTGCTGTTCGCTTTAGGCAGGGTTGCCTTTACTGTCGATTGTGACATTTTTAGGTTTACTATTTGAGATTTATTTTAATTGTTTATCGCTCTTCTTCAGCTTTGGGTTTGGTTTAGGTAATGGGTTGCAAAAACTGGTGTTTCTTAGATACGAGTTGTGGCGGGTTTTACCTGCCTAAATTTATGCTTCATATAGTTTTTGAGCATCATAGCTATTGTGATGATCAATAGCCTGAATACACAACCTATAACTGCTAACCAAACATCTGGGATGTTCGGAGTATTTTCTGTATTTACCTTAGTTGGTGGCTCATACTTGATTATCTTGTTATTTGTTCTTTCAGAGCTTTCTTTACCTACCTCGTAGCCAGCTATGGCTACCATGATGCCTTGGGCTATTTTTGTCCACCAAGACATCTTGAAAGTTCACTAATTTTAATAAGAAGTTAGATATTTTGTTTTATGACTTTTTATTTTGTGGATATTGTTGATTAAAAATATTAAAAAAAAAAATTTTAATATTCCAAAAAAATTTTCTTAGTGTAGTTTATAATATATTTGGAAATATTCTTATATATTCGTATTAAACGGGCTTTTAATATATATATTTTTTTTTGTTTTTGATGCCACTTAACATTTGGAATTTTCGGGGAACACTCTCCTAATCATACGCATTATTTCCTCTTCCCTGGTAGTGGGGTTTATAATATCCTCAATTGTGGGTTCCCTTTCCATACCTATTATCTTCCACAATTTCTTTAATCCTTCTAACTCCTTTTGTAAGTCCCTAGTGCGTCGGTTATTTTCGTCCCACCAATAGAGAGGAAGATCTGAGGAGTTTCTTTGCATTTTAGTAGTTATGGTTAATTTTTAAACCTTATTAAAATGTTCTATGGGCTTTCTTTAGAGGATAGGTGAACTGTCTGAAGATGATTGACTATTTTACAGAAGTGTCCTAAACATTCCAATTTACTTGAATTTTTTTTTCTTATAAAAGTTTAATTTAAGATTTTTAGCATTTTAGCCTTTTTTTTCGAATAAGAAATTTTTAATTTTCCTCATACTTCTTTTTTCCATAAAAATTTTACTTCAAATTTTAACAAATTAGATAAATTTTTGTTTTTCAAGTTCAAAAGAAATTGTTCGTACATACTTTTGTTTTAGTTTAAATTTTACATCATTTATTTATTTATTTTATTTTTTTTTTTCAAGTCCTATTTAAAAAAAAAAAAATTCCTAAGCAAAAACTCTCGTTTTTGCTAATGGGTTAACGTCCGTCAAGGCCCCCCAATTTGTTTCTAAAATTTTTGTATACTTATATTAATTGCCTCGAGTGTTATGCCTCCGATCTCGCCATGAAATGTTCTTTCATGTTTGAAGGCGAATCCTGTTAATTTTATATCCAGGATTTTCCTCCAGCAATGTCTTCAGCAGTTTTGCTAATTCTTGACCTCCTGGGAGGATCGCCATGAAATGTTTCTGGTTTCGTTTTGGTGTTAACTTGTGCCAATTGAAAGGTATCCTTCGATCCTGTTGTGTTACCACCAAATATTTTTCAACTTAGTTTGCCAAATCCTTGCCGGAAAACGGCTTTCCTTTATAATATCTTAATTGATGCCATATAGTAGTACCTTTTGTTTACATCAAAGAGTTTAATTGTACTGTAACGGTGCCAATATTAAATTTTTGGGTGCTGCCATAATGACATTAAAGGCTGCTTTGTTTAAATGTCCTTTTTTCTCCTTTTGCCTTTCTTTAAATAAAAACTTTTTACTTGTTTTACAAATGGTCAGAATCCTGAGCAGTCAGATCCTTTTTAGCAGTTGTGCCAATTTTTGATCTGAACTGGCAGAATTCTTCCTCCAGCAAGATCTAGCTAATTTTGCTTAATAGCAAATTTTTCAGCTAATCAAAGATCAGGCTGGCAGGATCGCCATGAAATGTTTGAAGGCAAATCCTGCTTATTTTATATCCAGGATTTTCCTCCAGCAAGGTCTTCAGAAGTTTTGCTAATTATTGACCAAGCTGGCAGGATCGCCATGAAATATTTGATTTGGAATAAAAGATTTGAAAGGTTTGGTAGTCGAACATTAATTCTTTTTTATTAAATAAATTCTTACCCTTTTATAGTTATTTACTTAACCTATACATTCATAATTATCTTAATACTAATAAACTAAAAATATGTACATTGGTAATGGGGTATGCATACATGTAGGTTTGTATACATACTTTGTATACATGTAGATTTTTATGCCTGCTTGCAACGTCAGCAGATCAATGCGAGTAATTTGGTTAATGCTATGCATACATATAGGTTTGTATGCATGCTTGCAAAGTCAGCAGATCAATGAGAGTATTTGGTTAATTTCCATTATTGGTTGTATGTAAATAATAAGCAGAATTTATTAGCTGTGAACGGACAAGGGTTTCATATTCGGCATTCCATTGCTGTTAGCTAACCGCTGGGTTAGTTCAATAATTTATGTTGTATAATATTGTAATATGATTATTACTAAAATGTATTTGGCATAGAAGTTCATGATGCGTAATGCCGCAAGTGTATTACATAGGTGGGTATGACGCATAATGCTACACTGGACTATGTTTCCCTTTGCTAGGACTTTTTTCAACCGTGCTGTTTTGCTGGAGCACTCTATGTCCGTACAGAAATTTTCCATGAGTTTCTCTTCGCCCTGGTAATTTCACGCTTGTAGATCCTCAGTAGATCACTGTACTCGTCCCGACACGCTTCGCTTTCCGCGGTCTTTGCGAGCTTAAACATTTTTTTACCTGTCTTCTTAGAAGACTCAGCTAGTTGCTCCACCATGGCGGCTTTGCTTTTCCTCTGAATCTTCTTAGAGGGTAAGCTTTGTTATCGCAGTCATAAGCGTCCTTGTTAGGAATTCATTCGACTCCTCCAAATCCTTTACATTAGCAACCTCCGTGGGTTGTTCCAGTTTTGTTTCTACATGTTTCTGGAATTTTGTCCAGTTCGTTGACCTAGAGTTTCTAAAGGTTCCTCCCTTCTCTACCCTCTTTAGGGGGATGTTGAAGCTGATATACGCATGGTCGGAGAAGGATGGTCTATCAAGAACCATCCAATCATACCTTGATATATCACGTTCGGAGCTCAATGTAATATCCAAAACATTGCTGGATTTTGGACCAATGTATGTAGGGATATTTCCCCTGTTGGCTATCTGCAAATTGGTTTGCAGGATGTAACAAAATAGAGATTCGCCTCTCTCGCTCGTATCTGCTCTTCCCCGCGCATTGTGGTGCGCATTTGCATCTGCGCCTATGACAAACCGCCCTTTGCGCCTTTCCTCCTGTACTAGCCATTTGCACTCCATCGGTGGGACCTCCGCAGCATGGGCCATGTAGCAGGACGCCAGGATAAATGCCTGCTTAATCTTTTGCTCAACGGCCACCGCTATGAGATCCTCAGTGGTGTAATTAGGCAGCATATATGAATGCAGCTGTTTCCTTACCATTACTACAGCTCGCACCCGTCCTTCCGTTTACGCGTAGTAAACGCCAAACCCGAGTCTTAGCGTTATCTCCCTTTGGCTTATCTCCTACTTCCTTAATTGGAACTTCCCTCTGACTCGCAGCTTTCGAAGAAGTTGCTACCTAGCTATTGGAGCCCATCTGTCTTACAGCTTTGGGCCTACTTGTCTTGTCTATGTCAATGCCCTGCCTCGCGGCTCTAGGACTGGGTCCTTTTTGCCTCTTGAAAGCAGGCTTGTCGCCTTCCGCCGAACGTTGCCTCTTCATTCTGCATTCGACGCTTCTTCCTCCTCGTACCGGTTGCAGAACCGAGGGTTTCTCGCAGCAAACGTTTTGAACTGGCTTCGACCTACTTCTACCGCTTCATGGGCCTATTCCAAGCGCTCGATCTCCACTTCTGTTGGGTCGACCACTGCTCCCAAACGTTGTACAATTCTTAGTGCTGCACGGTACTGCGAGAGAGCTCTTTTACTTCCTCTGCTCCGTACCCTTCTCCACTCTTCTACTCCGTTTTCATTTGTGTGCTTCTCCAACACGGAGTTCATTGAATCAGCACTACTCTCGCTCCCCGAGTCCGACGCATCGCTTAATTCGTATTTGTCGTCCTTGGATTGCGACTCAGTCCTCCTTTTTATATCGTCCTTATTACAGTCAGGTAATGAGTCGTTCATCTTGGTCGTACGACCACCTGCCCGACAAGGCGGGCTCAGCGGCCAGTATTATATACGGGGAAAGAACCGTCCGCCACAGCAGCGCCCCTTACTGTGGTAAGGCCATTAATACTTCCCGAAGTGGCCCGGTATCGGGAAGGCTCCGTTCGAATACAGCGGAATTTATCCCCCGGCTGCAAATCGTCCAATAGGCACAGTCCGCATAACATCCTGGATTAGGGGGTTGGAAGTTCTTGGTCACCGACATCCCGCCGCCCTCGTATGAGGCGAAACGGCGTAGATGTCAGTCCTAAACAGCTACGCCTCATAGTCGGGCGCTATGGAGTTCGGATAAGCCCTCACACTAACGACAAGGTGCCTACGCTAGTGAGGGAAAGATACGACAGTAAAACTTTAATTTTTTTTGGAAAATATCTCGTCTCTATTTGATTTATCGTCTCTCTCGAAACCAATGCCTTACAATTGAGAAGCCTTATCGATAAGGCTTCTGCTGTTTATGAATCACTTCTCTTGTTGGGTAATGATAAGCAAATAACTCAAGCTATGCTCATTTATTTGGTATTGCAGCAATCGGAAGAACAAACAAATAAAAAGTGGAAAGAATCTTTGGATTTTAAGACGCTGCCAATATGGGACGATTGTGTGAAGATATAAGAAAGACATTGCCAATATTTGGAATCGATGCAAGCTACACACACCGGATCATCAGTATTTCCAGGTAGCATATCCACTACAAATAACGTTAAGAATACAACCAAGGGATACTCGTTTACCTGCTCAAATACGCCGTTCTCCGTTTGCTCAAATACAACTCACAAAATTTACAATTGCAACCATTTCAAGGCTTTGAATTCGACTAAGCGCTTCGAAAAAGTTAAGAAAATAGGACTCTGCATCAATTGTTTATCTAGAGGAAATCAACTAGCGCAATGCCGTTCAACACACAGATGCTAGGTTTGTTCGAAGCACCACCACAGCTTATTACATCGTGGATCTACTATAGCCCAAAATGCAACACCATCATCATCACATGAAGCAGCAGTGCACACGCACATGCACAGTTCATCTGATCAAGTCATTCTAGCAACTGCCAAGATTTTAGTTCGCGATTCGTGTGGTAACTATAGACTGCGCAAAGCCTTGCTCGATTCTTGCTCGCAGGTGAATTTTATTACTGAGGAATTCGCGCATAAATTATCGTTACCAAAAATTTAACAAAATATAGAAATACAAGGCATCGGTAAGTCGTCTACAAATATAAAATACAAAATTTCCACTAATATTAAATCGCGGCAAAGTGAATTCGAGCTTCCGCTAACGCTTTGCCTTAAACTTGGAAATAATTTGCCAATCTTGCAAAAAACTCTTTTAGAATGGGTTTTATCGGGCCAATACCAATCAAGCAATAATTCGCCTCAACGTACAAGAACGTCGTTTAGCAAAGTTACCCCGTCGTGGATAACCCAAATTCGCAAGAACCACATTATTTCATCCCACACCATTATGTCTTGAAGCCAACCAGCACAACAACAAAACTCCGTGTTGTTTTTGATGCTTCTTGTCGGACCACAACACAAAAATCTCTCAACGACATTTTAATGGTTGGTCTTACAATTCAAAGTGAGTTAGTTCTTCTTCGATTTCGCCTATATAGATTTGCACTTACCGACGACATAGTCAAGATGTACAGACAAGTTCTTGTGGATGATAATAACAGACGTTTCCAATATATTTTGTAGAGGAGTTCGCCGACAGATGAAATTCGCACGTTTCAGTTGAATACATTAACGTATGGAATGGCTTCGGCACCGTATCTGGCTATACAAAGTTTAGTATATTTGGCTGAACAACATCAAGATCAGTTTGTACTTGTATCTAGCATCGTTAAATCATCATTTTATGTAGATGATTTTTTGTGTGGCGCAGATAGTTTGAACGAATTTCTTCGAATAAAGGAAGAGCTGGTAGAGTTGTTAGCTTTGGGTGGATTCGAGCTTTGAAAGTGGCACTCAAACCATCATCGACTTAGGCAAGACAACTGTGCGAAAAATCTCAATTTGGACATTACCAGCGCCATGGGTCTGCGATGGGATCAAGCACATGATACTTTCTTGTTTTCGTTCGAACCAAGGAAAGGGCTAATGAATCGAATAACGAAGCGCTCCATCCTCTCAGGAGCATCATCTTTGTTTGACCCTCTTGGTTTGTTGGCTCCTATTGTAATTATATCTAAAATTCTATTACAGGAGAAATGGCTACTTAAGTTGGATTGGGATGAATCTGTACCTCAGAACATACATTCTGCTTGGACAAGTTTCCTCACGTACATTTCAGACATATCCTCACTCACCGTGCAAAGGTATTGTCTTTCAACGGACACCCAGTATTTGCAATTGCATGGCTTCTGTGACGCATCTATTCGATCATATGGATGCGCAATATACACGCACACAGTTACCAAGTCCGGAAGCATTAGCATTCAGTTACTCATAACAAAGTCTAGAGTCGCCCCTCTCAAAAAACAGTCGTTGCCAAAGCTACACTTTTAGCTCGCCTATTTTTAAAAATCAAATCAATTTTAAATCTCTTAATGTTTTTCTATGGACGGATTCACAATTGGTCTTGCATTGGATGAAGATGCACTCAATAACGCTTTCTACATTCGTCGGAAATCGGGTTTCGGAAATACAAAAATTAACTATGCAAGCCCATTGGAGGCATGTTCCATCAAATAGCAATCCTACAGGCATCGTGTCCAGAGGGTGTTCGGTGGAAGAACTCGAAAGATCGGTTTGGTACACTGGACCAGCATTTCTATATGAAACCATGGAGGCTTGGCCAAAAAACGAAAACGAATGCCTTGATATGGACATTATAGAAAGCGAAAAACGAAGGTCGGCGTTTAGCACAACTATAAACAATAACTATACTCTTGAAGTCATTAGCCAAAAGGGCTGTTATATTAGCAGTATTCGATTAATCGGTTGGACTTTTAGATTCGTCAATAAACTACGACCTGATTTTAAATATTGTTGAGAGTTGGTGGGCGTTTGAGTCTAGCGAACATTCCAAAAGAGAGAAAACACCCATTAATATTGCCAAGCAAATGCGAGTTCACCATTAAATATGTGCGATATCTGCACTAAAGGCATTACCATGCAGGACCAAAGGCGCTTGTAGCGCTGATAAGACAAAAATTTTGGATCTTCAACGCGCGCGACGTGGCAAGGCGAGTGGTCAGATCATGCATACATTGCGTACGCTATAAGCCTAAATTCATCCAGCAAGTCATAGAACACTTACCGGTTGAACGATTGACTCCATCACGCCCTTTTTCCCTATGCGGCATTGATTTTTGCGGACCAGTTGATGTATACTTTCGAATTAGAGGCAAAACACCCTACAAAGCCTACATAGCAATTTTTGTTTGTCTTGTTTTGTTTGTATCAAATCTTTCGACTGACGCATTTCTCGCATCATTAAAGAGAATGATCCGAAGGAGAGGCTTGCCGCCTGACATTTTTTGTGACAATGCCACAAATTTTGTTGGCGCTTCCAACAAACTCTTAGAATTGAAATCATTTTTACTTGAAAAGGAAACACAAGATTTAATTACAACATACTGTGCCAATGAATTTATAAATTTTAATTTTATTCCCCCCAGAGCACCTCATTTTTGCGGGATTTGAGAAGCAGCCGTGAAATAAGCTAAGGGGCATCTGAATCGCAGCACGGCTAACATACGAAGAACCTACAATTGTGTTGGTAGAAATCGAAGCGGAGATGAATTCTCGGCCAATATCGCCATTATCCTCTGACCAATATGACTATGAAGCATTGACTCCAGGCCACTTCATCATTGGCGATGCACTAAAGGCACTTCCGGAGAAAAATGATTCATACAACGTAAGCAGTTCGCAACAGTGGGCAGAAATAAAATACAAGCACGCTCAAAGTGGTATAACGATCGTCCAAACATCGAGAACGACACCATGGTAATCATACACGAACACAATCTGCCCCCCCCCCCCCCCCCCCCCCAAAAAGTGGCTTGTGGGAAGAATCGTTAACTGCATACCAGGAAAATATTCAAAGGTCCGTGTGGTGGACGTTCGCAAATCAAAGGGAATAATTCGGCGCCCAGTTCACAAGTTGGCAATTTTACCAGTTTGAAATGTCTTTCAATGGGGCCGGGATGTTGGGCCACCGATTTAGAATCACTGCCTCGCCAGTTAACTCACATATTTAAAGTTATTAATATTCTACTTTGCCTATGCACTCAAATTCAAGGCTACCATCATCGCGGCCATTCACCTGAATTACCGATGCTGGTAGCTTATATTATTTTGTCTAACGTTAGTTACGCTCACGTTATTATATTATTGCTCTATTATTGATCTCTCTTTGCATAACCTATGTATGTATACACACACGCACATCTATGTTGGAAAGTGCAAGTATATCTGCAGCAACAAACTTAATATAGTATAAGAGTTTTTCTATTTTCCCTACTCATAACTCGTGTATTTAAGAAAGTGACTTTGCAATAATAAAGTTAGTCTAACAGCTGACCAACATGTCCATCATTCGGTGACATATCAGTCGATATTTTTTTGTTTTGAATTTCTTGCGGTTACAAAAAACTTAGTAATCCTACAGAAGTGAAATTCAGAAACATGTCCTAGTAACCATCGCCGTTTGTAAACTTTGCAATTTTTCTCCAATATGAATAACAAAAACCATTGCATAAATTTGATACAAAATTGAAGCAAATTACAATAAAAGGGCAAAAAAAAATTCAAAACCCTAATCCCTGACCTATCGCAATGCGGAAATAAATATGTATAAAATTAGCATTGACACAGCACTGTCTTTATGGATAGAGGGCACACGGTTTTATGTTAATAAATTCACTTTATTCACACTTCAAACTTTAACATATGTGAATGTAATTATTAATTAAAATATGGCGGGCGAAAAAAACTCCGATTGTCGAGCGAACGACGGATTTTGCGCGGTGCGTGATGGCGGGCAGTTTTAACTAAACTAAAAAATTGAGAGTGCGGTGGTGGTTGGCAAGCCACAGATGAGCTGCCCTGCCTGCGCTTGGCCGCACTGGCCGGGTGTTGCCAGACGGCGGGGCGGACTTACTCCGAAAATCGGATCATGTCTTCAACATGCTCCCCCCCCCCGCACGACGCGTGGCTGGGTTGAGGACAGCCTCGATCTTGTCTAGGGCCGCCCGTGCCTCTTTCACTAATTTCCTCAGTTTTTCGTCGCGCTGTCGAGCCGACCGGCTTTGGATTGCCCTTGGGTGATGTTGGGCTGGTGCGCGCCTTTGTCCGCTGTCCGTGCGACGTCTGTTGGTGCTCTGTTGTCGAGCTCGGTGTAGGAGAGTGTGGTGGCCGAGTGAGCATTTGCGGCAGCTGGACGGGGAGTCACATGCCCCGGTGCTGTGCGACACTGCCAGACAGTTTAGGCAGTACCGGTGGTTCCTCGCGCGCTCGTAGCGCTCCTCAGGCTTCATTGCGAGGAAGGCCCGGCACTGCCTTAGCGCGTGTCGCTGCCCACATAGCCGGTATTTCTGGGTCTCCGTAGATCTGCGGGTCCTGTAAAGACAAGAAAAGAAAAAATACGTATTTCTTAAAAAATGGGTTAGAAAAATACGTTGGGGGGTAGCTTATATGTAGATTGCTAGGGGCATGAAGCAGAGGGTACCAGAGGTAGGGTTAGCACTGCTAGGCAGTTGGTAGCACGCACAGTTTGGCAATATTTCGGGTTATTATTCCGTTTTGGGTTATCCGATCCAGGGTGTAAAGTGATTACCCGTCCCAAACGCCATTCGTTCGGGGGTAGTAAATCATACTTTACCACGACTAAATCTCCAACTTAAATATTCGTTGAGAGCATTTCCATTTGTACCGCTTATGCAGCTCCTTGAGGTACTCGTTCTTCCATCGTGTGCTGAACTGGTGGTAAAGCGTTTTTAGTTTCTGCCATTTGTTGACCAGGGTGAGATGCTCTGCAGTTGGCTCCGGCAGTGATAAGAGTGGTGCGCCACGTAGGAAATGCCCTGGGGTTAGGACTAGGGGATCCATTGGATCTTCGGACATAGGGGAGAGCGTTCCGGAGTTGAGGGTAGTGAGCTCTTCGAAGGAAAACTTCTGGTTTCCTGCTACCTTCGTAAAGTGTATCTTGAAACTTTTCACGGCCGCTTCCCATAGACCACCCATATGTAGAGCGTATGGTGGGATGAATTTCCATGAGAATCCGTGAGTTGCATACTTTTCGGCGACGTCTTTAGCGACTTCCTTGAGGAATGTGGTGAATTCTCTTTGTAATCCGCGTTGTGCGCCGACGAACGTCTTTCCGTTGTCAGAATATATCTGGTGAGGTAGGCCACGGCGGCCAGTAAATCGGGCTAAGGCTGCGTTGAAGGCATTCGTGCTGAGATCAGAGCACACTTCTAAATGAACAGCCTTTGTGGAAAAGCAGACGAACACACAAACGTAAGCTTTGATATACGAAGCTCGGCGAAGTGGAGAAGTTTTTACCATAAATGGCCCAGCAAAGTCGACTCCTGTTGTATGAAAGGGTAGGGAATACGTTGACCTCTCGGGTGGCAAAGCTGCCATTATCTGCGTTTTCATCTGCTGTTTGTAGATGGTGCAGGTTTTGCAGTGGAAGATGAGCTTTTTGACCTTTTGCTTCAAACGTGGAATGTAGTACTGTTGCTGTACCATTCGGATCATCAACTGTTTGTCGGCGTGCAGCATGTTCGAATGGCGGAAATCTAACAAAAGAGAACAAAATCGGGAGTTTTCGGGTATGATAACTGGGTGCCGCTCATTAAAGCTACATGTGGCATAGGCTAATCTTCCAGAAACTTGCATGATTCCTGATTCATCTAACATGGGGTTAAATGTCAGAAGGGTGTTCTTTTTTGGGTAAGGGTCCTGACGTTTGAAGCAGCTCTATAGTGTCTCCGTAATGGTTCCGTTGAGTTTGAATGATGATTTTTGTTTTGGTATCACTCACCTCGGCGTGGGTGAGGTTGAGCGTGGCTGGAACTTTCAGTTTCCTTGCTTTCTTGATAAACCGCAACATATAGGCCACGACTCTAAGCGCTCGAGAAAACGACGAAAACCGCTCGAGTATATCTATATTTTCTTCCTGCAGGATGTGGAATGCTTCCACATGTCGTTGTTCGGGTGGAGTTGGGTGGTGAGATGTATTCTTTGGCCACGACGTTGATGGATTGATTAGCCAATTAGGTCCTTCCCACCATAGTGGACATTGGACTAAATCTTGAGGCTTGCAACCTCGAGTGCCCAAGTCCGCTGGGTTATCCCTACTGGAAATGTGCCTCCAAGTGGCGTTGTCGACGTTCTTAAAAATTTCGGATGTCCTGTTGGCGAAATACGTTTTCCAGGTATGGGGTGGTTTTTCTAACCAGGCCAGTACGATGGCAGAATCGCACCAGAGAATGAGTTCGTGTGGGGGTAGATTCAGCTCACTTCGCAGCTGTTTCACCAGCTTGGAGAGTAAAACTGCTCCACAGAGTTCCAACCGTGGAAGACTCATGGTTTGGAGGGGTGCTACTTTACTTTTAGCAGCTAGCAAATGGGATGAAAAACTATTTTCATGGGTTTGTACTCGTAAATATATACAGGCACAAAATGCTTTTTCTGAAGCATCTGAGAATCCATGCAGCTCGATTAGTTTATCGGGGGAATACTGTACCCACCTGGGGAATTTAATGTCTCTGATGTGAGGTAAATTTTCATAAATTGAGGTCCATTTTTGGAGAGCTCCGGGCTTCACGTCTTCGTCCCAATCCGTTCCTTCCATCCAGAGTCGTTGCAACAACATTTTTGCCAGAATCATTATTGGCGAAAGCCATCCTGCGGGGTCAAACAGTTTTGCAACTGCTGATCAAATCTGCCTTTTTGTAGTCGTGTTTTCTGCTGATGGTGGATCATACGTGTAGGTGAAGGTGTCGGTTAGCGCGTTCCACTGTATTCCAAGGGTTTTTGTGGAACTCGAATCATGGAATTTAAGGAAGTCGACGTCTAGCAAATCATGGTCGGGAACGGGTTTTAAAATTTCAGGGTGATTTGCCGACATCTTCCTCAAAGAGAACCCTGCAAATTTTAAGGCTTCGATAACTTGAGTCATAGAGTTCAAAGTGGACTGTATATTATGACCGCCGGGCAAAATATCGTCAACATAAATTTCATTCAATAAAATATTTTTAGCGAGCGGATATTCGTCTTGACAGTCGTGGGCGAGTTGGTGTAGGGTTCGAATCGCCAAATATGGCGCGTAATTTACACCAAAGGTAACTGTTTTTGGTCGAAAATCTTCGATCGGAAGAGTTGGGTGTTTTCGAAAAACGATTCCATGAAAATCTTTATCTTCTTCATGGATGAGTATTTGGCGATACATTTCCTCAATATCGCCATTAAAAACAAACTTATAAAGTCGCCATTTAAGTATGACGAGCATTAAGTCATTTTGTAGTATGGGGCCTGTATGAAGCACGTCGTTCAACGAGTTGCCAGAATGCGACATTTTTGATGCGTTGAAGACGACTCGCACTTTTGTGGTTTTGCTCTCGGGTTTTTTGACAGCATAATGGAGTAGATAAAACGATAGATATTTACCATCTCTAATTATCTCTTGTTGGGAGGCGGGTTCCATGTGATCCATGGTTAAATATTCATTAAGGACTTCAAAATATCTGTCTCTTAATTCGGGTTTTCTTTCGAGGGTTCATTCGATGCTGATATACTGCTGTTGTGCTGCGGGTCGTGAATGACCGAGTGCCAGATTTGCTGGAAATTCCGATTTGAATGGCAGTATAACTCTGTAGCGTCCATCTTCTTCGCGAACTGTGGTTTTTCTGTAGAGTGCTTCACAGTATTCGTTCTCAGCTGATCGTTGTTGGGTTTGGTGAACTTATTCCTGTTCCCAAAATTGTCTCAAAAGTTGATTGATGGGGTCATCGGTGCATTCCGTGACATGAGTGCTGAAGGTTGATACCTTTTCAGCTACAGGGCCGCTTAATATCCATCCGAGTATTGTGTTTTGGGCAAGTAATGTTCCACTCACATTTCGCAGGAGCCCTGCGGTGAGGATTTGCGGGGTGATATCGCTGCCGATTACCACATCGATTTTCGATGGTATCGAATACTGTGGATGGGCTAACGGTAAATGGGACAGTTCTTCGAGATCGATGCTTGAAACTCTGACTCTGGGCAAGAACTTCGTTAGTTTTGGCAAAATTATTGTTTGTGCGTCTATCATTTGGGTTAAGTCTGCTGAACAGAATGTTATCTGGCAGACTTTATTGGCATTTTTCACAACCGTTCCACCCATTCCAGATATCTGGTGGAGAGACTCTTTTGTGGGTAGACCAAGAACCTTTTGTATACGGGATGATACAAAAGATTTTTGTGAGCCTTGGTCTATTAAGGCATGAGTTTTATGAAATTCGCCAGCAAAGTATACTGATACTATTGCTGTGGGTAGTAGGGTGGTTCCATGATTACTCTCGTTTTTGCTAATGGGTTAACGTCCGTCAAGGCCGCCCAATTTGTTTCTAAAATTTTTGGTATACTTATATTAATTGCCTCGAGTGTTATGCCTCCGATCTCGCCATGAAATGTTCTTTCATGTTTGAAGGCGAATCCTGCTAATTTTATATCCAGGATTTTCCTCCAGCAAGGTCTTCAGCAGTTTTGCTAATTCTTGACCTCCTGGGAGGATCGCCATGAAATGTCTCTGGTTTCGTTTTGGTGTTAACTTGTGCCAATTGAAAGGTGTCCTTCGATCCTGTTGTGTTACCACCAAATATTTTTCAACTTAGTTTGCCAAATCCTTGCCGAAAAACGGCTTTCCTTGATAATATCTTAATTGATGCCATATAGTGGTACCTTTTGTTTACATCAAAGAGTTTAATTGTACTGTAACGGTGCCAATATTAAATTTTTGGGTGCTGCCATAATGACATTAAAGGCTGCTTTGTTTAAATGTCCTTTTTTCTCCTTTTGCCTTTCTTTAAATAAAAACTTTTTACTTGTTTTACAAATGGTCAGAATCCTGAGCAGTCAGATCCTTTTTAGCAGTTGTGCCAATTTTTGATCTGAACTGGCAGGATTCTTCCTCCAGCAAGATCTAGCTAATTTTGCTTAATAGCAAATTTTTCAGCTAATCAAAGATCAGGCTGGCAGGATCGCCATGAAATGTTTGAAGGCAAATCCTGCTTATTTTATATCCAGGATTTTCCTCCAGCAAGGTCTTCAGAAGTTTTGCTAATTATTGACCAAGCTGGCAGGATCGCCATGAAATATTTGATTTGGAATAAAAGATTTGAAAGGTTTGGTAGTCGAACATTAATTCTTTTTTATTAAATAAATTCTTACCCTTTTATAGTTATTTACTTAACCTATACATTCATAATTATCTTAATACTAATAAACTAAAAATATGTACATTGGTAATGGGGTATGCATACATGTAGGTTTGTATACATACTTTGTATACATGTAGATTTTTATGCCTGCTTGCAACGTCAGCAGATCAATGCGAGTAATTTGGTTAATGCTATGCATACATATAGGTTTGTATGCATGCTTGCAAAGTCAGCAGATCAATGAGAGTATTTGGTTAATTTCCATTATTGGTTGTATGTAAATAATAAGCAGAATTTATTAGCTGTGAACTGACAAGGGTTTCATATTCGGCATTCCATTGCTGTTAGCTAACCGCTGGGTTAGTTCAATAATTTATGTTGTATAATATTGTAATATGATTATTACTAAAATGTATTTGGTATAGAAGTTCATGATGCGTAATGCCGCAAGTGTATTACATAGGTGGGTATGGCGCATAATGCTACACTGGACTATGTTTCCCTTTGCTAGGACTTTTTTCAAACGTGCTGTTTTGCTGGAGCACTCTATGTCCGTACAGAAATTTTCCATGAGTTTCTCTTCGCCCTGGTAATTTCACGCTTGTAGATCCTCAGTAGATCACTGTACTCGTCCCGACACGCTTCGCTTTCCGCGGTCTTTGCGAGCTTAAACATTTTTTTACCTGTCTTCTTAGAAGACTCAGCTAGTTGCTCCACCATGGCGGCTTTGCTTTTCCTCTGAATCTTCTTAGAGGGTAAGCTTTGTTATCGCAGTCGTAAGCGTCCTTGTTAGGAATTCATTCGACTCCTCCAAATCCTTTACATTAGCAACCTCCGTGGGTTGTTCCAGTTTTGTTTCTACATGTTTCTGGAATTTTGTCCAGTTCGTTGACCTAGGGTTTCTAAAGGTTCCTCCCTTCTCTACCCTCTTTAGGGGGATGTTGAAGCTGATATACGCATGGTCGGAGAAGGATGGTCTATCAAGAACCATCCAATCATACCTTGATATATCACGTTCGGAGCTCAATGTAATATCCAAAACATTGCTGGATTTTGGACCAATGTATGTAGGGACATTTCCCCTGTTGGCTATCTGCAAATTGGTTTGCAGGATGTAACAAAATAGAGATTCGCCTCTCTCGCTCGTATCTGCTCTTCCCCGCGCATTGTGGTGCGCATTTGCATCTGCGCCTATGACAAACCGCCCTTTGCGCCCTTCCTCCTGTACTAGCCATTTGCACTCCATCGGTGGGACCTCCGCAGCATGGGCCATGTAGCAGGACGCCAGGATAAATGCCTGCTTAATCTTTTGCTCAACGGCCACCGCTATGAGATCCTCGGTGGTGTAATTAGGCAGCATATATGAATGCAGCTGTTTCCTTACCATTACTACAGCTCGCACCCGTCCTTCCGTTTACGCGTAGTAAACGCCAAACCCGAGTCTTAGCGTTATCTCCCTTTGGTTTGTCTCCTACTTCCTTAATTGGAACTTCCCTCTGACTCGCAGCTTTCGAAGTAGTTGCTACCTAGCTATTGGAGCCCATCTGTCTTACAGCTTTGGGCCTACTTGTCTTGTCTATGTCAATGCCCTGCCTCGCGGCTCTAGGACTGGGTCCTTTTTGCCTCTTGAAAGCAGACTTGTCGCCTTCCGCCGAACGTTGCCTCTTCATTCTGCCATTCGACGCTTCTTCCTCCTCGTACCGGTTGCAGAACCGAGGGTTTCTCGCAGCAAACCTTTTGAACTGGCTTCGACCTACTTCTACCGCTTCATGGGCCTATTCCAAGCGCTCGATCTCCACTTCTGTTGGGTCGACCACTGCTCCCAAACGTTGTACAATTCTTAGTGCTGCACGGTACTGCGAGAGAGCTCTTTTAATTCCTCTGCTCCGTACCCTTCTCCACTCTTCTACTCCGTTTTCATTTGTGTGCTTCTCCAACACGGAGTTCATTGAATCAGCACTACTCTCGCTCCCCGAGTCCGACGCATCGCTTAATTCGTATTTGTCGTCCTTGGATTGCGACTCAGTCCTCCTTTTTATATCGTCCTTATTACAGTTAGGTAATGAGTCGTTCATCTTGGTCGTACGACCACCTGCCCGACAAGGCGGGCTCAGCGGCCAGTATTATATACGGGGAAAGAACCGTCCGCCACAGCAGCGCCCCTTACTGTGGTAAGGCCATTAATACTTCCCGAAGTGGCCCGGTATCGGGAAGGCTCCGTTCGAATACAGCGGAATTTATCCCCCGGCTGCAAATCGTCCAATAGGCACAGTCCGCATAACATCCTGGATTAGGGGGTTGGCAGTTCTTGGTCACCGACATCCCGCCGCCCTCGTATGAGGCGAAACGGCATAGATGTCAGTCCTAAACAGCTACGCCTCATAGTCGGGCGCTATGGAGTTCGGGTAAGCCCTCACACTAACGGCAAGGTGCCTACGCTAGTGAGGGAAAGATACGACAGTAAAACTTTAATTTTTTTTGGAAAATATCTCGTCTCTATTTCATTTATCGTCTCTCTCGAAACCAATGCCTTACAATTGAGAAGCCTTATCGATAAGGCTTCTGCTGTTTATGAATCACTTCTCTTGTTGGGTAATGATAAGCAAATAACTCAAGCTATGCTCATTTATTTGGTATTGCAGAAATCGGAAGAACAAACAAATAAAAAGTGGAAAGAATCTTTGGATTTTAAGACGCTGCCGATATGGGACGATTGTGTGAAGATATAAGAAAGAAATTGCCAATATTTGGAATCGATGCAAACTACACACACCGGATCATCAGTATTTCCAGGTAGCATATCCACTACAAATAACGTTAAGAATACAACCAAGGGATACTCGTTTACCTGCTCAAATACGCCGTGCTCCGTTTGCTCAAATACAACTCACAAAATTTACAATTGCAACCATTTCAAGGCTTTGAATTCGATTAAGCGTTTCGAAAAAGTTAAGAAAATAGGACTCTGCATCAATTGTTTATCTAGAGGAAATCAACTAGCGCAATGCCGTTCAACACACAGATGCTAGGTTTGTTCGAAGCACCACCACAGCTTATTACATCGTGGATCTACTATAGCCCAAAATGCAACACCATCATCATCACATGAAGCAGCAGTGCACACGCACATGCACAGTTCATCTGATCAAGTCATTCTAGCAACTGCCAAGATTTTAGTTCGCGATTCGTGTGGTAACTATAGACTGGGCAAAGCCTTGCTGGATTCTTGCTCGCAGGTGAATTTTATTACTGAGGAATTCGCGCATAAACTATCGTTACCAAAAATTTAACAAAATATAGAAATACAAGGCATCGGTAAGTCGTCTACAAATATAAAATACAAAATTTCCACTAATATTAAATCGCGGCAAAGTGAATTCGAGCTTACAATTGTGTTGGTAGAAATCGAAGCGGAGATGAATACTCGGCGAATATCGCCATTATCCTCTGACCAATATGACTATGAAGCATTGACTCCAGGCCACTTCATCATTGGCGATGCACTAAAGGCACTTCCGGAGAAAAATGATTCATACAACGTAAGCAGTTCGCAACAGTGGGCAGAAATAAAATACAAGCACGCTCAAAGTGGTATAACGATCGTCCAAACATCGAGAACGACACCATGGTAATCATACACGAACACAATCTGCCCCCCCCAAAAAGTGCCTTGTGGGAAGGATCGTTAACTGCATACCAGGAAAATATTCAAAGGTCCGTGTGGTGGACGTTCGCAAATCAAAGGGAATAATTCGGCGCCCAGTTCACAAGTTGGCAATTTTACCAGTTTGAAATGTCTTTCAATGGGGCCGGGATGTTGGGCCACCGATTTAGAATCACTGCCTCGCCAGTTAACTCACATATTTAAAGTTATTAATATTCTACTTTGCCTATGCACTCAAATTCAAGTCTACCATCATAGCGGCCATTCACCTGAATTACCGATGCTGGTAGTTTATATTATTTTGTCTAACGTTAGTTACGCTCACGTTATTATATTATTGCTCTATTATTGATCTCTCTTTGCATAGCCTATGTATGTATACACACACGCACATCTATGTTGGAAAGTGCAAGTATATCTGCAGCAACAAACTTAATATAGTATAAGAGTTTTTCTATTTTCCCTACTCATAACTCATGTATTTAAGAAAGTGACTTTGCAATAATAAAGTTAGTCTAACAGCTGACCAACATGTCCATCATTCGGTGACATATCAGTCGATATTTTTTTGTTTTGAATTTCTTGCGGTTACAAAAGACTTAGTAATCCTACAGAAGTGAAATTCAGAAACATGTCCTAGTAACCATCGCCGTTTGTAAACTTTGCAATTTTTCTCCAATATGAATAACAAAAACCATTGCATAAATTTGATACAAAATTTAAGCAAATTACAATAAAAGGGCAAAAAAAAAATTCAAAACCCTAATCCCTGACCTACCGCAATGCGGAAATAAATATGTATAAAATTAGCATTGACACAGCACTGTCTTTATGGATAGAGGGCACACGGTTTTATGTTAATAAATTCACTTTATTCACACTTCAAACTTTAACATATGTGAATTTAATTATTAATTAAAATATGGCGGGCGAAAAAAACTCCGATTGTCGAGCAAACGACGGAAGTTGCGCGGTGCGTGATGGCGGGCAGTTTTAACTAAACTAAAAAATTGAGAGTGCGGTGGTGGTTGGCAAGCCACAGATGAGCTGCCCTGCCTGCGCTTGGCCGCACTGGCCGGTTGTTGCCAGACGGAGGGGCGGACTTAATCCGAAAATCGGATCATGTCTTCAACATACTCCCCCCCCGCACGACGCGTGGCTGGGTTGAGGACAGCCTCGATCTTGTCTAGGGCCGCCCGTGCCTCTTTCACTAATTTCCACAGTTTTTCGTCGCGCTGTCGAGCCGACCGGCTTTGGATTGCCCTTGGGTGATGTTGGGCTGGTGCGCGCCTTTGTCCGCTGTCCGTGCGACGTCTGTTGGTGCTCTGTTGTCGAGCTCGGTGTAGGAGAGTGTGGTGGCCGAGTGAGCATTTGCGGCAGCTGGACGGGGAGTCACATGCCCCGGTGCTGTGCGACACTGCCAGACAGTTTAGGCAGTACCGGTGGTTCCTCGCGCGCTCGTAGCGCTCCTCAGGCTTCATTGCGAGGAAGGCCCGGCACTGCCTTAGCGCGTGTCGCTGCCCACATAGCCGGTATTTCTGGGTCTCCGTAGATCTGCGGGTCCTGTAAAGACAAGAAAAGAAAAAATACGTATTTCTTAAAAAATGGGTTAGAAAAATACGTTGGGGGGTAGCTTATATGTAGATTGCTAGGGGCATGAAGCAGAGGGTACCAGAGGTTGGGTTAGCACTGCTAGGCAGTTGGTAGCACGCACAGTTTGGCAATATTTCGGGTTATTATTCCGTTTTGGGTTATCCGATCCAGGGTGTAAAGTGATTACCCGTCCCAAACGCCATTCGTTCGGGGGTAGTAAATCATACTTTACCACGACTAAATCTCCAACTTAAATATTGCGTTGAGACCATTTCCACTTGTACCGCTTATGCAGCTCTTTGAGGTACTCGTTCTTCCATCGTGTGCTGAACTGGTGGTGAAGCGTTTTTAGTTTCTGCCATTTGTTGACCAGGGTGAGATGCTCTGCAGTTGGCTCCGGCAGTGATAAGAGTGGTGCGCCACGTAGGAAATGCCCTGGGGTTAGGACTAGGGGATCCATTGGATCTTCGGACATAGGGGAGAGCGGTCGGGAGTTGAGGGTAGTGAGCTCTTCGAAGGAAAACTTCTGGTTTCCTGCTACCTTCGTAAAGTGTATCTTGAAACTTTTCACGGCCGCTTCCCATAGACCACCCATATGTAGAGCGTATGGTGGGATGAATTTCCATGAGAATCCGTGAGTTGCATACTTTTCGGCGACGTCTTTAGCGACTTCCTTGAGGAATGTGGTGAATTCTCTTTGTAATCCGCGTTGTGCGCCGACGAACGTCTTTCCGTTGTCAGAATATATCTGGTGAGGTAGGCCACGGCGGCCAGTAAATCGGGCTAAGGCTGCGTTGAAGGCATTCGTGCTGAGATAAGAGCACACTTCTAAATGAACAGCCTTTGTGGCAAAACAGACGAACACACAAACGTAAGCTTTGACATACGAAGCTCGGCGAAGTGGAGAAGTTTTTACCATAAATGGTCCAGCAAAGTCGACTCCTGTTGTATGAAAGGGTAGGGAATACGTTGACCTCTCGGGTGGCAAAGCTGCCATTATCTGCGTTTTCATCTGCTGTTTGTAGATGGTGCAGGTTTTGCAGTGGAAGATGAGCTTTTTGACCTTTTGCTTCAAATGTGGAATGTAGTACTGTTGCTGTACCATTCGGATCATCAGCTGTTTGTCGGCGTGCAGCATGTTCGAATGGCGGAAATCTAACAGAAGAGAACAAAATCGGGAGTTTTCGGGTATGATAACTGGGTGCCGCTCATTAAAGCTACATGTGGCATAGGCTAATCTTCCAGAAACTTGCATGATTCCTGATTCATCTAACATGGGGTTTAATGTCAGAAGGGTGTTCTTTTTTGGGTAAGGGTCCTGACGTTTGAAGCAGCTCTATAGTGTCTCCGTAATGGTTCCGTTGAGTTTGAATGATGATTTTTGTTTTGGTATCACTCACCTCGGCGTGGGTGAGGTTGAGCGTGGCTGGAACTTTCAGTTTCCTTGCTTTCTTGATAAACCGCAACATATAGGCCACGACTCTAAGCGACCGAGAAAACGACGAAAACCGCTCGAGTATATCTATATTTTCTTCCTGCAGGATGTGGAATGCTTCCACATGTCGTTGTTCGGGTGGAGTTGGGTGGTGAGATGTATCCTTTGGCCACGACGTTGATGGATTGATTAGCCAATTAGGTCCTTCCCACCATAGTGGACATTGGACTAAATCTTGAGGCTTGCAACCTCAAGTGCCCAAGTCCACTTGGTTATCCCTACTGGAAACGTGCCTCCAAGTGGCGTTGTCGACGTGGTTCATTCGATGCTGATATACTGCTGTTATGCTGCGGGTCGTGAATGACCGAGTGCCAGATTTGCTGGAAATTCCGATTTGAATGGCAGTATAACTCTGTAGCGTCCATCTTCTTCGCGAATTGTGGTTTTTCTGTAGAGTGCTTCACAGTATTCGTTCTCAGCTGATCGTTGTTGGGTTTGGTGAACTTATTCCTGTTCCCAAAATTGTCTCAAAAGTTGATTGATGGGGTCATCGGTGCATTCCGTGACATGAGTGCTGAAGGTTGATACCTTTTCAGCTACAGGGCCGCTTAATATCCATCCGAGTATTGTGTTTTGGGCAAGTAATGTTCCACTCACATTTCGTAGGAGCCCTGCGGTGAGGATTTGCGGGGTGATATCGCTGCCGATTACCACATCGATTTTCGATGGTATCGAATACTGTGGATGGGCTAACGGTAAATGGGACAGTTCTTCGAGATCGATGCTTGAAACTCTGACTGTGGGCAAGAACTTCGTTAGTTTTGGCAAAATTATTGTTTGTGCGTCTATCATTTGGGTTAAGTCTGCTGAACAGAATGTTATCTGGCAGACTTTATTGGCATTTTTCACAACCGTTCCACCCATTCCAGATATCTGGTGGAGAGACTCTTTTGTGGGTAGACCAAGAACCTTTTGTATACGGGATGATACAAAGATTTTTGTGAGCCTTGGTCTATTAAGGCATGAGTTTTATGAAATTCGCCAGCAAAGTATACTGATACTATTGCTGTGGGTAGTAGGGTGGTTCCATGATTACTCGAGAAGAGTGAAGAAACCGGGGTTTTGTCTTGAGACTGTTGGGAGGAGGTGGCTCTTGCGGCGGCTTTCGATGTTGAGGCTCGCTCGCGTCCGTTCTCCTAGGGGTGCCGGCTTGAGCATTTGAGCTCTGGGGGTTGGTTGTGATTTTTGGGGTTTGGGCTGCAAATGCAGTAGCGAATGATAACCCTTTTGGCAATAAACGCACGTGAAACTACTTTTACATTCGTTCTTGGGTGTGACGTTGATAAACAGTTTTTCACAGTAACTATTTTCTCTCACAAATTTGATTCGGTCTGATCCTAAACCTGACGCAAGATATGACTGCGTGGTATTGGTTGCATAATCTACACGAAGCCGTTTTATTTAACTCCGTATGATATGCATGGGTTCTATTATTGTTAGATTGGGTCGAGTTTTGATTCACCGTTCGTGGTGTAAAACTCGAAAATTGGTGTTTCGCCTTGCGTGGTCTGTAGGTACTTAGTCTTTCTACTACCTCGTATCTACTGGTGAGGAATTTATTCATATCCTCCCATAGGGGCAGCTCCTTCTGGGAGCTGAGGATTGTTCCCATAGTGAAAGGCTTTCACTGGGCAGCTTTGATGAGCACATATAAACGAGGATCGGGTCCCAGTCCGTTGTCGGGATTCCTTGGGTGTTTAAAGTTGACATGCAATTGTTGATTGTTGTCTGCATCTTCTGGATTTGTTCTCCATTTTCTGTGAA
Source organism: Eurosta solidaginis (assembly GCF_040869045.1). Lineage (NCBI taxonomy): Eukaryota > Metazoa > Arthropoda > Insecta > Diptera > Tephritidae > Eurosta > Eurosta solidaginis. Next base: position 14,138,185 of record NC_090324.1, read on the forward strand.
TATTGTGGGTAGGTTGAACAGCGTCTTTAGTTAATTGTCGACGAGTATCTTTTTATTTTCGTACCTCGATCTAAGTGCTTCCCAGGCAAGCTCGAAATTATCATCGCTCAGTGGGTATTGTTTTACAATGAGTCCTGCTTGCCCTTTAGTTTTCAGGCGTAGGTGGTATAATTTTTGAGCGGGTGATAATTTAGGGTGGTTTTTATAGACTACCGTGAACATATCTCTAAAGGATGGCCAGTCTTCGTATTAACCATGAAATACTTCGGTGTCGCATGGTGGTACTTTTAAATAAAACCGTTTGCGTTTGAATTGTTCATTCGGTAGGCGGGTATTTGTTGTTGGTTGGTGCTAGCAGTATTAAAAAGCTGTAAGGCTTCTAAAATTTCTGATTTGCATGTTTGGTACGTTTCCATGCATTTAGCAAATTTTTGCTCAACGGAGCCGCTGACATCTGTATAATTATCAGAGAAACTTACATCTCGATGGGACCCTAGCACCTTTGCCCATATTTTATCTAGGTCTTCTAGTTTGACCTTAAGCATACACTCTGATAAATCGGTAGCTTGGGAGGGTGACCATCTTGAGCAGTAAACCTCTACTTGGTTACCGTCATATATGAATTCCTGCAGGCACTGGTCTGCAGTGGTAAATTTTTGGGTTTTCGTCCGACGATTTCGGCATTATAAATTAGTTTGGTTTATTAAGAAATGGGAGCTTTTATTAAGCTGTGAAAATCGAAAGAAAATGTTGTCAAAACGGCAAAAAAAAATTTTTTTTTGAAACCAGCCCAATGTACGCTTGGTTTTTTAATACGGGCTTGTCTCAGCGCTTCTGAGTACAAGTAATATGAGTATATAATAATATAAATATTATAATATTTGTGTTCACTGGGTTTTTTATTTTTTATTTTTTGAGACCGGCCTAATGTGTACCGGTTTTTTGGTTTGTTATATGTACTTGTCTCAGCGCGTCTGAGCACAAGTAATATGTGTATATAGTAACGTATGTATGTATACATATATAAGTGTGTAAAATATTGTAACGAATTTACTTGCAAATCCTCTTATTTGCAATCCTCTGCTAAGTTCGAATCACTAAACTGTTGAATAAATAACTCCAATATTGAACAATGGAAAAATGGCCTTTATTAAAGTACTTCGCAATAACACTCAAACTGTGCAACGAATAGCTTGCTTAATAACCACACTGATTGATAGCTCAATGAAACTCTACTATTCAAAATAATACTGCTATTGCTAGATATCGTCTTAATCGCAACTGCTTGACAACTCAAATCAAACTGAATTCCTTCTTACTCGCCTGCCCCGCTTTTATAGTTTACGCTGCATACTTCTAGGCTCTTCCATTTCCAGAACTTACCAACTATATTCGTGTGTGTATAGTTCTCATATAGTTTCTACTTGTTTACAATTGTCTACTTTTTAGCGCTTCTCAGATGTACATATGCGAGTTTGTAGTTTACAGTCTCCCGCACACACATAAGCGTATAAGTAAATTCATCTGTGTGTGACATCTCATCTCTCGCTGCCTTGTATGTAAATGGTGCTCGTCGGAATGTGTACATATGTGTAGACGCAATTATTGATTCGTTTATGTAGATACATAATGATTGAATTATTGATGTGAATTCACGTCACTGCTTAGCATCGGCCTGGAGATGACAGCACTCCTTAGTTTTGCTAATATTCGTAACACTGCCCTCCACCTAAGTCTGATCGTCCCGATCAGACAAATCTCCCAATCTAAACGCCGCTAGCATCTCCAAATGTACCACCCTTCTAATCCGTGGTTTCCCAGTGGTTTGTATGCGGTAGATGGTACCACTGATCTTCTTCACAACTTTGTACGGGCCTTCCCAACTGCACCGAAATTGGGCTGGAACACCTTTCCGCCGGTGAGGGTTGTTTAACAGTACCAAATCTCCATTCCGGGAACCTTCCGAATTATTTTCCCTGTCGTGCTTGTGTTCCATCTTACTACTCATTATTCTGGATCGTTCTCTCGCACTCTGTTGCTTGGCCAATGAAGAACTACTTTGTAGAGCTTGTTCTTGACGGATTGGCTTCACATACTCCGTATCGTTCCGCCGTTTCCCAACAAAAGTGCGCGCTGGCTTGAAACCATCCTTGCCTTCTTTCTGAAAAATTCTTTCAGTCATTTTAGTGCGTCCATTAGGATTTGTTGATGCCGGTCTTTTCCTCGCAGGTACTTTTAATTTCGCTTTATTTGGCACATTCGATCCATCACCCTTTGCTCGATCTACTTTCCTTGACTTTCGTGGTCTCTGTCGAATCTCCTCCACCAGCACTCGCTTACTGCTGAACCCTTTTTCCAAACTGAAGTTAAGTGGCACATCTTGGTTCTCATAATGCATCACCCGTCTCTGCATATCGATCTTGATGTCATGGTCAACCAAGAAATCCACTCCCAATATAATTTCATCAACAATCTCCGCCACAACAAATTTGTGTAGAACCATGACCTTCCCAATCAATACTTCACATATCACTTCTCCCTGAACTTGGTTATACTCGCCAGTGACCGTACGCAACTTTGCTCCAGGTAACGGTTTTACTCTCCTGTTGACCAAGTCAGATCGGATCAAGGAATGAGATGCGCCCGTATCTACAGTCAGTATTCGTTCGTTGCCATCCACATTCCCTCTGACGGTAAGACTGCACGATTTTCTACCAATTTGCGACACAGATATCACAGGGCATTCAATAGCCGGATATAGCTCTCTACCTCTTACTCGCTCTTGCTCATCTCCTACAGCTTTGCGTTTACGCCCACCCACATTGTTGGAACTATTAAGACCAAGATCGCAATGACGTGCAATGTGACCGGACTTCCCGCATTTGAAGCATTTGATAACTTTTTCACTCCGATTTTGCGATCCTTTTAGCGCCTCCAATATTGCGTCTACCCACTCTGGCCTTTCTACTTCCACACGGCGTGCTATGAAAACTGGCTTACACTGAAGCGACGCTGTTTCCTGAATCAGAGCATGTGATACCGTTTCTGCTAATGTTGGCTTTGGGTTTGCATATGTAGCTCACTTTGTTCCGACGTCCCGAATGCTATTTATAAAGCTCTGAATCTTTACCCTTTCAGTGTATTCCACGGGTTCGTCCGCATTCGCTAAATGTGCCAGCCTTTCAACATCCGACGCAAACTCTTGCAATGTTTCACCAGACCTCTGGAAGCGGTTCAGTAACTCCATTTGGTATATCTGTCTCCTATGCTCAGTTCCGTATCATCTATCTAGAGCGCTCGTCAATGCTTCATAACAGTGCCGTTCGCCCTCTGGAATGGTTTGTAAAATCTCAGCTACAGGCCCTTTCAACGCCATGAACATTGCAGCAACTTTATCTTCAGCATTCCAGTTGTTAGCTGTTGCGGTCTTCTCAAATTGTAGCTTAAAGACCTGGAAAGGAACAGAACCGTCAAAGGATGGTGTTTTTACCTTTGGATTACTCGTTGAAACTGCTGGGGGATTTAGTTGCAACTGCTCGATACGTCCTCTCAAAGCATCCAACTCAGCCTTGATTTTTTTGTCAAACTGTAAAATTTTAGTGTCCTGGGCCTCCAACTTCCATGATACCTTTATCTGCTGTGCCTCCAGCTGCGAGGATATACTGGCCTCCTGTGCTTTCAACTGCTCAGCCAACTGAGATGTCATATATGTCTTCTGTTCTACCAGTTGAGATGCCATATATGTCTTCTGTTCTTCCAGTTGAGATATTATATTTGTCTCTTTACTTCGAGCTGTGCTGACATATTTGTGATGATATTTCTGACATTTGTGCCGATATTGCAGCGAATATTATGTTCAAGTGTTTGCTCGTAACTGCCTGCGATGCTTCGTGTTTCTCTTAAATTTTTGTTGTTGTCTAGTCACTATCAGGATAAAAGACATACTCGTCCACATCAATTCCTTGCACCACAATTTTCATAATATTATTTCCTCGAAAAAACAAATATATATATGAATAAATGAATTTTTTTAGGCATTATAAATTTTTTTTTCGAATTTCAATTTGAAATAATCCTTCTAATCTTATTAGAAGGCAAACACATCATATAAATATTTTCGATTTTTGGTTTTTTTTTACTGAATTTGATTTTTTTGAAATTTTTTTTTTTTTTTGAACTTATAACTTTTAATAACTTGTAATATTTTGCACCTTTGAATTTTCTTATACTTTTCTGACACATGCTTGGGGTTATGTGTAAAAACACATAACTTCGATAAAATCAACTTTGATTTCGTTCTTTCAAATTTTCTTAATAACTACATTTTTTTTAAGTTGCGTAATTACTGCCCGACAGTAGTAACAAACTTACCATTTTGTACACTTTTTTTTTTCGAATACGCGTTTTTTTTTTTACTTTTTAATTTGTTTGTTCACGCCACGCGGTTAATTTCGAAATCAAGGCAAATATTGCCCTTGATCGCGGTCACACGGCCAAAGCCCTACTAACTGATCAAATAAGTATACTAATTTTGCTTTGTAGCTTTGTATGTTTTTTTGTCCTCCACTTTCAGCTATACGCCGCATTTGGTACCAAACCCGGTTGACAATGGGAGGTGAGTTTGAACAACAATTAACATACCTATAAACACATTTTTCTTGTTTTCAATAGATATGCGCGTACATACGTATGTACAAATTTTAAGAAGTTAATAGGGTTTTTGCGAAAGCTTGTCTTAGAGCAAGTGCAAGGAAAATATCTGAATAGGCGTTAGGGCGTACCAATTTTAGAGGTTTTTCTTTTGTTGGAAGAATAAGGCATATAGAGATTTTGAAATAAAATAAATTATATTATTATGAAATTTATTAACGAATTTAATAAACTTTTTATTGAAGAAAAATATATATCAATAGATTAATAATAATAATGAAAAGAAAATAAATTTAGTATTAGTGTAGCCTGAATACTTTTTCTATAAAATTTTGAAGATAATTGAAACTGGGTAATTGATTAAAATCACTTTAAAGTTTAAATTTATTGAATTTTAAGTTTTAATAGTAGTACCTATTAATAGTTACATGTTTGATTTTCTTAGGTAATTTAAGACAATAAAATGGTGAATATAGAAATTATTGTAAATTTTTAGAGCAATCCTCAGAATATTTATTTATATGGGTTGAGTCTACAGAGCAATGACCACAGGTATGTCAGGCTAAGGTTTCTTTCCTTGTTGGTGCAGGTGTTGCCCTTGTGGCAAGTGTTGCAGGTGAGTTGAGATAGTTGTAGGAGTGATGGACAGGGACTGAAGACTTAGTGACGGACGATGTCAGGAAATAGGGGACTCCACTCGGATGACGGAGCTATAGTGGAGTCCAAGGCTGTTCACTCTTTTGTGAACAGAAGGGGTGGGAAGGCTCCACACCTGACAAGGACTGGGCATTTCTCCCGCTTTTGCTTTCCTATCTCTTTTCCTTTCTTTTGCACAAACACGCACATCTAGGCATGAAACCTTTTTGCTATGTAACTGTGGGAAAGAGACGTGGCAAGAACCGCGCCCCTAAGCCGACGAGCCCCAGCCGGGCTACAAGCATGCCGAGCCGCCACTCCTCCTCTCCCAACACAAGCAGTTACGTAACACACTACTCCAAGAAATAGAACGTTCTCCCCACCCCCCCCCCCCCCCCCCCATCTAAAAAAATCGGCCACAAATTATCCAAGTGGTCGGCAAGCGTCGGTTAAACAGGGGATACCGCAGTGTGGTATTTTTCCTAACTTATGTTTAATTTCTATATATCAAAGCTGCCTTCCCCACCAAAAGGAGTTACCATAATTTTATATGCCGACGACAGCACAATAATGACAACAGGGCCTGCCCCCAATATAGACGAATTAGTTTCCAAAATCTCCCGTCTTTCTGGTTCTGTCTCCTCGCACAATCTGGTACTGTTACCGGTCAAGTCGACGGCCCCGCTGTATACGACGTGAAAGCAACATATGACGCAAATATTTGACATTCACGTAGGCGTTGTACCATTCGACAACACTCTTACAACTAACCAACAACTACAACTGAGGGCAAAATGCATGGTATATTACCATTTAAATCTTCATAACTTAAATACCTTTGATTTTCCTCCATGTTGTTCCAAAATAATGTTCCTCCACCAAAGAAATTACTACTTTGCGTTGTATTTAATTGTAAAATGAAATATTTGTACAATTTTTGTTTTGCGCTTTTGAGTGAAGTTGGCTGCGATAGTTCTATATGTCAAAAAATTTCCTTGGTGTATTTTAGACTTCATTCACAATACAGCAATTTTTTCTATTTTCAACACTACCTCTCAACTCGGTTATTGATTAGCCGACTTCGCGGACTGGATAAAATAAGCGAGTTAGTGTTATTGCTTTGAATGTAATTCGATGAATAAGCGAGTGTTCTTTTCGTGCTCGCTTAGAATAGAACGCGCCTGTTGTTAATATTGATGGTTTATCCTCCAGGCCTTTTGTTGCCACTTCCGGTGTACCACAGGGGAGTATATTGGGACCGTTATTTTTTATTTTTTATCAACGACAGTAGTTGCTTCTCGTTCGCCAAGTGTTTGCTTTACGCTGATGACCTGAAGCTATTCTCAGAAATTAAGGGGCCAGATGATGCCTCAAGATTACAAAATTACATTAACAAACTCTATCGCTGGTGCGAGGAATCTCATCTTTTCTTGAACCCCGCCAAATGTTTATACATAACTTATGCGAAAACAACTAGTACACTACATAAAATTTACAGAATTTCAAATTATGAGCTTCAGTGTGTTAATGAGATTAAAGATCTTAGTGTTATCTTTCATAGTTAGTTCTCGTTTAACAATCACGTAAACTATATAACTGCTAAATCATATTCTATGCTTTGTTTCGTTAAGCATAATACTATAAAATTATCAGATCCGCATACGATCAAGTTATTATTCACGGTCTTTGTTAGGGCGCGTTTGGAATGTGCAGTTTTATTTGGAGGCCAAGCCAGTAGACAGCTGTAAATAGAATAGAGCGTATAGAGAATATCTTTCTTAAATATGCTCTTCGACCTTTAAACTTCTTTGAACCTATGCCTCCTTATTCTTCTCATCTCTTTCTATTAAAGTCCTTGTTGGATCGTAGATCTATTATCTGCTAAAGTTTCGCTTATAACATTATTAATGGGTTTATTGACTGCCCGTACTTGCTGGAGCGGTTTCGATTTAATGTTCCTCAACGTTCCCTCCGAAATTTCTATCCCTTTTATGGTGATAATCTTAGAACTAATTATGCCTGTAATGCTCCTATTGCCCCTGCTATACGTGAGTTTAACTAACTGAGCGTTACGGTTTTCCTGGATTTTTCACTACCAAAGTTTAAATTTTTAATTATTTTAAACTCTGCATTTTAAGTTCTCCGATCCATATATGTATATAAGTTTCATACTTTAAGCTCTAAATTTAATTTAAGAACTATTTAATATATTTAGTCTGTAAGGATTTATTCTATTGACTGCAAATAAAGGAAATATGAAATAGCGAGGTAGCAACTACCTCGAAATAATGGTGCGAAGATGATAGCGCGCGACAACATCGCCAGCTTTCGGTGGCTGGAGGAAGTGGTGCCAAACCTCCATAGGCAAGGCATGAACGCGCGGTTTGAGGTGGTGGATAAAACACAAATCCCCACGGCACCAAAAGTTAAGGTATGTATACCATGCGAACATATCAGGACAGTATTGGAAGGTACTTACTGTATTTCGGCCTACGGACAAACTTGGGTCTCTCTTCGCTACACTCTTATAAACAATAAATCGATTTTTGAGTTTTTTCATAAAACGTTATAATTCATTTAATTTTTAACTTCTTCTTTTAATTAATTACAACAACTTTTTCCTCTTTAAAATAGTTGTTCACCAAAAAACGTTTTTTTTTTTGTTGTAAATAGTAGTGTATATTTTGTATATATTGCTTGTTAACTAAGCACTTTGAAATTTTTTCTAAATATTTGTTTATATATATTCTTTCGTTTTACAAAAGTGTGTATCAAAGAATTCTTTTTTTTTTTTTGCAATTTTTTTTTGAATTGTCCTTTCACTTTTATTTATTTTGTATGTATAGCTAACTATATTTTTAAGCAGACACACTTTAGTTTTTTGCTTTTTTTTCAATTTACATTTGTTTTATATTTATATGTTTCTTGACAATTGTTTTTGCGCAGCTATGGCAAAAAAAAATTTTTTTTCTACTTACTACTCCAAAAACAAAATACAATTTTTCAAATTTAGAAAAATTAAAAAATAACAATAATTATCATTACAAAAAAATTATTGTTCTGGCCTTGAGCTCGAATCGAACCTTGAATCATTTATATGTTTCTGTGTATATGTATAAGTAACTCTATTTTTTCACACCCACTGTTTATACACTTTTGTGTAGTTTGTTTTAAATTTTTATTTTATTTTTTTTGTTTTTTGGCGAACGAAAACGAAAAGCGCGATTTAAATTTATAATTTTTGTTTGTAATTTTTAGGGCGTCTGGACCCACTGCTTTGGATGGTTTAGCATGACCGATGGCATCCTCAACCTCTTTGGCGGTGATGGTAATTGGTGACGCGCTGAATTTATGTTTATGTGCGTGTCTGTTGGCCCTCCGTCTATCTTTGTCGACCGTAGAATGCTTTATATATTGTCGGCAGAGAGCGCCGCACATTTTTTCGCATCTGACAGCACTTTGTCGCCAAAGACGATGGAAAGTTTGTCATTGTGCCTAGACGGATTCGATAGGGACTTTACGGTGGACCAAAGATTACCTACACCGGCAGAGAGGTTACAACCGCTTAGGTGGTCCTCCAATTTCGCCAAGCAATCCACACGCAATTTCGAGCTGTCTTATAAGGTCACGTTCTCTCGCTAAATTTGCGGCCTCCGCCGGGAAGTGCGGCCGAATTTCGGGAATTCTACCGGCGGGAATGAAAAGTGCTGAGCCGAATTCAATGACCTTGCGGAAAGCATGTCCCCCTTGGTTATTCACTGAGGTTACAAACGCTTAGGTGCTCCTCCCATTTCGCCCGCTTGTGTTCATCTACAAGCAATCTGATGCGTTGGTTTATATCCCTTATTTGGGGGTCGCCCGGATCGAGCTGTCTTATAAGGTCACGTTCCGTCGCCAAACTTGCGGCCTCCACGGGAAGCAGGGCCGAATTTCGGTAATTCTACCGGCGGGAATGAAACGAGCCGATGAGGATTCAATGACCTTGAGGCAAGCACGCTCCCCTTGGCGGGCATCAGTAGGGATAGGGAGCGCAGCAAAGCGGTTGTCTGTAAAGAATTTGTATTCGTCCCACTTTCATTTTTTAAAGTTAATGAAAGTGCGTTTTACTGCGATGATGAAGTCGGCGGAACGCTCGAGCGAAATAAGTATAGGCAGGTGATCGGATGCCAATATTATCATCGGCTGCCAGTTGACGCAGTTTACGAGTTCTGCGCTAACGATTGAAATATCCGACGAACTGTGACAGCTTCCTACCATACGTGTGGGGGCGTCTCCGCTTATAGTGCAGAACGTCGTTTTTCTATTTGATCCGTTAACATCTCACCCCACCTGTCCACCCGCACGTTTGAATGCCATAGATCGTGATGGGATTGAAATCGCCTAAGATAATGCGATTGTTGCCAGTGAGTACGGCGCTGATATTAGGACGGTATCCACTGGGGCAACAGGTGGCAGGAGGGATGTAGATCTTGATGATTTCTAGCTTTGCATCGCCCGACCGGACAGATAATACTTGACGTTCTAAGACACTGTCCCTGCCACTTTGGAAGGCCAGGACGCGACTTCTGTTGTGGCCCTGGGACTAAACGTCCTTGGGTAAGCATTGGGGTACCCGGTGTATTTGGGTATACGGCCTGGCAACATGGCGCAATGAAACCCGTCATGGGGTTTCCGTCGCGGAGACCAGAACATCTAGGTAAGTGGTACCGTCCATGGCAGGAGCTGCATTGGGCGGATGTCGCAAACGTATATATTCTGTGCTGGCAAACGGCGCAAACGGAGGTAGGCACAATTTCTGCCGGAAAAGAGGGGGGAAGAAGACGGGGGCGGGGGCTCATGCTCGACGTTGCTCCCGACTCCACTATGGAGATTGTAGGTATGAGTAGCAGCAGCCGTGTGATTTGGTGGCTCTATGGGGTGCGAGCAAAAGCGGGTACTTGTTGTGGTTTGCTGAGCAGCGGGGCTGCTGGAAGGTAGGGGGGGGGGGCTCTAAGGCGCAGACTACGGGACGTCCTAGGGCGTGAAAAGTAAGGAGCCACAAAAGATTTATAGAAGTTATGTGGACGTGTGATTTTGGGGTCTAGCCCAGAACAACCTGTCCGATGCAACCATCCCTTACACGAGACACACTGACAAGAGTATGACCGTCCTAAAAAGATTCTTTTCCGGCATATGCAGCGAAATCATTTCTCAGGACCGGGGTAATGAGACGGACCCGGATTGGGTTCGATACCTTCCTGGAGCAAGATAATATGGAGCAGTCCCGCTGCAAGGAGCTGCTGGGAGGATGACAATTTGTGGGAGGGACGCAACAAATTAAATGGGGTTACACTGAAATGGCAGTCCTTGGTCGAGGAAAATCCCGAGTCGCTCCGGTACATAGAACGGAGGGCCTAGGGAAGCGTATATATCTCCTTCGTATGCGTCTGTTGTTTTGTCCCCGTCTGATACTACCAGCGTGTATGCTCGTACACAATCCACTGCTATTAGTAATGTAGTTGCTGCTCACGCCAATGCTTTTGCTGACAATTCTGCTGTCGCCAACATCAATAACGCCGCCGCTAACCCCATTAACGAAATGCATGTTTCACAAACGAATGCAAATCATTCAAAAAACATATAAATAATATAGCACGTAACGTTGTTGTAGGCACAAATACGAGTTTTGAGCTCTATGTTACTGTTCAACTCAAATGGTTTCATGTGAGCTCATTCAAGCCTTCTGTTCAGACAACTGACATATCTACTTATATAGCAAAGCAAACTAATATTTAGTCAAAATATATTTCAAAAGCATGAAATAATTAAAAAGGATGTGGCGATAGAATCGATAAGTAGAGTCAACTTTAAAATCGGAGTTACAGCGGCTGATGTGGACAAAATGCTGGACCCACAGCTTTGGCCTACGAATGTCAAAATTCGGCCGTTCGAGTTTTTTCAAAAAATAGCCTCACCCGTAGGTGCGCAATAAGTGAGACAGCTGATCGTAACACTACTTCTTTCTTGGATATTTATAAGTCTAATTTAAATTTAAATTATGCGTCTAATTTAACTGACTCTTTTTTAATATTTTTTTATAAAAACTTTAGGGGGTTGAACACTAAACCAACGGTTACTTTTCTAAAAGGTAATGATACTTATTATGACGTTCTTGTTTTTACTGAGACATGGCTGAAGCCAACTGTTTTCATTTCCGAAATACTATCCGAATCGTTTGAGATTTTTAGCAAAGACCGAGTGGAGAGAATTGGTGGTGGCGTGCTGATTGCCGTTCACACCAGTTTTTCTGCAGAGGAAGTACATTTTGCTGACTCTGCTGATATCGAGTTTTTTTGCGTGCGCGTAAAATTTTCAACAACGTTTAAATATTTTGTTGCCACTTATATACCAGCCCCAATCGCATATTTCCATTTATTTGAGACATTCCTCTTTAGTGAAAACAGTTGTTTCTATGGCTATTTCCTCTTAATCTGCCATATTGCTTAGCGACTTTAATCTACCTTGCGTGTCTTGGAGTCTAGTAGATGGGTTAACGGTCCCTGCTTCTTCCCGGGATATATTCTTTCAGTTATTAAATGAGCTTGTAGATGCAGCACTTTATCAATTAAACAATGTTAGTAACAAATACGGAAAATGTCTAGATTTAATGTTCACAAACGACACCTTGAATTGCTCCGTTCATAGATGTGATCCATTTGTATTGCCTGAAGATGTTTATCATCCAGCCTTGCTCTTGCTCTTTATGTGGAGTCTTCCTTGCGAAGGTCAGAAAGTCGTGAGAGAGACATCTCGCCGGTTTCTGTTCAAGAAATCTAATTGGCCTGCGATAATCAGTGAATTGTCAAAAATAACCTGGCCCGAATACACCGGTGATATTGATAAGAGTACATTTCACTTCAACAATGTACTCTACGCCTTATTTCATAAATACATACCGCTAGCGAAAACCTCTACAGCTACTTCGTCAATTGCATGGATCAGGATCCAGGCAGTGGAAGGGATGTTTCCAGGCAGTGGAAGGAGTCCTTTATAATTCCTCTCCTTAAAAGTGGTAGCAGATCCTGTGTCACAAATTAAAGGGGAATTGCCAAATGGAGTGTTGTTCCAAATCATTTCGAGTCAATAATCACTAGCAACTAGCGCATAGTGTATCGTCGGACTTATCACAACACGGCTTTTATAAGGGGAGATCGATTGTCTCAAATGTGCTCGAATTCACAAATCTTTTATATCACAGCTTGAAGTTTAATTGTGAATCTGATGTAATTTACGCTGATTTTGCAAGGCTTTTTAAAAAGTATCTCATTGTGTACTCTTGTACAAACTTGATCAACTGGGATTTCCTCCTTTGTTTCTTTTTTGGATCTCTTCTTATTTATATGGAAGAAAGCAAACCGTTATATTTAAAAATAGTTGTTCTAATTTTTTTAATGTCACTTCTGGTGTTCCGCAAGGTAGCCACCTTGATCCAGTGTTATTTCCACTTTTCATTAACGACCTACCAAGTGTTTTGAAGCACTGCAAGCCGTTGATGTACGCGGATGACGTCGAACTTATTATGCCTATCAGCTCACCAGATTGTAGAGCACTTATTCAGTCGGATCTTAGCAACCTAGTGGAATGGTGTAATGTGAACATCATGTCATTAAACATATCCAAGTGCAACTTTATGTGTTTTACACGTAAACCCTTTCATCGCCATGCCTACGTGCTTACACTATTAAGCAAGTATCTAGCTTCTCTGACCTAGGCGTATTAATGGACCCCAGGCTTGATTTTAAATCACACGTTGAATCTTGTGTAAATAGGGCTAAATGTACCTTGGCGTTCGTTAAACGATGGTCCAAGGAGTTTAACGATCCATATGTTACTAAAATTCTTTTTACATCATTAGTGAGGCCCATATTGGAGTATGCTTCGATAATCTGGAACCCACGTTATCAGGTTCATTGTGATAAACTGGAATCGGTCCAAAAACAATTTTTGATCATCGCTTTGAAACATTTACCTTGGGATACTTCACGGAATCTTCCGCCCTACAGCAACCGATTGAAACTTTTACAGTTGCCTACGTTACAGAGCCGTAGAGAGATACTTGATGTCGTATTCAAAGTAAAACTTATAAGAGGGAAATTCAGTTCAATATTCCAGCTCGGCGAAATTCAGTTCAATATTCCAGTCAGACCATCTAGACATTTTCAACTACTGCACATAATTATTTGTAGATCAAACTTTGAAATGCATGAACCGCTTCGCAACCTATTACATGATTTCAATAAACACCCCTACGACTCAATATTCGGAATTAAAAAATATCTGCTTACCACCTTAAACACGTAGGTCAAATCGAATGTGTTCCGACCCCCTATAACTATGTATTAAATTTCTTTTCAACTTCTGTATACTTTATGAATTTGAGAATATTTAGCGTTTAATTAAGCACTGTGGCCTGATATATAAAAGCTGCAATTAAGTTTTAAACTTATTTTATTTTGACTTTGACTATGCGCTTATATCCTTTAGTGTTTTAAGTGTTTGGTTTTTGGTCAGTATAAGGCGATGAGATTTATATTAAATAAAGATCGTGATACTCCGACAAGTGATATGCTGAACATATTACAATGGCTTAGTGTTAAACAGCGTATACTTTATTTTGTAATGATTTTTGTTTTTAATATTAAAAAAGGGAATTTACCGGAGTATTTGAGCAATAATATTGCATACCAAAAAGATATTCACAATATTAATACTAGAAATAAGAATAATTTTAGGCTTCCGCTCTTTTCCACAGAAAGCGGACAGCTCAACTTATTTTACCAAGGATTAAAAAGATTTAATGAACTTGCTATAGATATAAGAAACTGTGAAGAGCTGAATGTATTTAAAAATAAATTAATATCATATTGTCGTACAACTGCAATAAGATAGATAGAAGAGATCTCATATAATATGTAATATGTGATATGGAGTTATTAATCTAGGCTTATAAGCTGTAATAAATAAATAAATAAATAAATAAATAAATAAATAATTGTTCAGTTTCTTGACTCATTGACCGATAAATATATAAATGTATGTATATAATGCGCAGCATCTGTTATATTGAATTCTATGTATTGTAATTTTGTATTTATATAAATTTATTGTAATTGCTTTCTTATTTTAAATTTTTAATGTTATTGTTATTATCATTATTATTATTATGTTAATGGTTATATATTTGTGAGGACTATGTCCTATAGAAAAAATAAAATAAAATAAAAATAAAATAAAATTAAATAAAATAATTTCTGTCATTTCATATGTTTTCACTTCATAATATTCTATTTTATTTAGTTTCATATCTTTTCGTTTTATTTTTTTTTTTTCATTTCCATATGATTTCTATTTTTTTAATTTAATTTAAATCATTCGTTTTATTTCATATAGTTTCATTTTGGTTTCTTTTCCATATCATGTCATTTTTCATTTCATTCCGTTTAACTCCGTTTAATTTCGTATAGTTTCATATTTTTTCGTTTCAGTTTTTTTCTGTTTCATTTCATTTCTTTCCGTTTCATTTTATTTTGTTTCATCTAACTTTATTCCATTTCATTTCAGTGAATTTATTTTTCTTTTAATTTGTTCTACTCCTTTTTTTATGCCAATTCATTTTTTTAAATTTTATTCCATTTAATTTCTTTAGTTTTATTCCAACTTATTTTTTTTTTTTACTTTATTTATTTTACTGATATAAGAGAAAACTTGCAAAGTTTACAAACGGCGATGGTTACTAGGGCATGTTTCTGAATTTCGCTTCTTCATCAGCTAGCTTTTCGGGAGCTGAGTATTGAACTCGAATCTCCAACATTCATGCTAGTGTAAAGGCTGCTCGCTTTGCGGAGGTTCTGCTAATAAAAGCAGTATTGAAATCCATTGTTACTAAGCTTTTAAGCACGCCTAAAAAAAGTCCACAGCATTAGGATAAAATTGCAAACAGAATCAGTATGTACCTAAATGTTGACTAAAAGGGATATCAACAAAAAGGCAACACTTAGAGACCAATTGCAAAGCGAGTAGCGGGGCATTCATATGGCTGAGTGGTTAAAGGGATCTGCCTTTACACTATGAATGTTGGATATTCGAGTTACATACTCAGCTCCCGAGAAGCTGGCTGATGCAGAAGCGAAATTCAGAAACATGTCCTAGTAACCATCTCCGTTTGTAAACTTTGCAATTTTTCTCCAATATCAACAACAAAACAATTGTATAAAGCAATATGAACAAGTCTCCGTAATAAAAAAATGCAGATGATAATATTGATACAATAGTTAACAGCGTAATTTGTGCTAAGAAAAGCAATACTGAAAGCCATTGTTACTAAGCTTATAAAGGACCCTTAAAAATTCCACACCATTAGGATTACAGAATTACATACAGAATTAGTATGTACCTAAATGCTGAATAAAAGGAATAGCAACAAAAAGTAACGCTTAGAAACCACTTGCAAAGCGAGCAGCGGGGTATTCATATGACTGAGTGGTTAAAGGCATCTGCCTTTACACTAGCATGAATGTTGGAGTTTCGAGTTCAATACTCAGCTCCCGAAAAGCTAGCAGATGAAGAAGTGAAATCCAGAAACATGTCCTAGTAACCATTGCCGTTTGTAAATTTAGCAAATTTTTTCTAATATCGATAACAAAACAATTGTAGAAAGCAATATGAGCAAGTCTCGCTAATTAAAAAATAGATATGTTTATTTATTTTATTTCGTTTTATTTTTATTTATTTTGTTTTCTTTCATTTTACTTTATTTAATTCAATTAATTTTATGTTTTCTTTGTGTCGTTTTGAATTCTATTTCATTTTATTCTATTGATATATTATTAAAAATTTTTTAATAAAAAATTAAATTATAAAAATTTTTAAATTAAAAAAAATTTATAAAAAGCTTGAAACATTTTGTTCGGAATTGTTAGTACATAAAAAAGCGAATAAAAAATTTGGAGCATTTTTATGGAAACTTTTGGAGCATGTGGAATTTTTGGGTATTAGGAAAACGGTTTTTGGATGTTTTAAGCGACGGTCTGGCAATACTGCACATTGACGTTCAAAGCTGTCATTTGTACCAAAAATTATGCAGTCGTTGCAGACTGACAGCTCACACGTATACTAAATATCCGAACAAAATTATCCAAATTATTATCCAATTTTTTTGGTCGCGTCAATATATGATTACCCAAATTTTTATCCACTCATTGTTTATAGGGTAATTTAATGTTCATGCCGCTATATCTGTGTGTATGTTTTAATTATTTTTGTTCATACATGAATACTGCCTTTTGACATTTCCATGTGCCCTTGGTTTATTAATAATTGTTTTTATCTTATATCGGCCTATTGATAAAGAATTCCAGGTTCGATTCGAGCTCAAGGCCTATAACAATAATTTTTACGATAATTATTGTTTCTTTACATTTTTTTATAACTAAAATATAATTTTTTATTTTTGGAATAGAAAATAAAAATATTTTTCAGACACCCGTCATAGCCGCGCAAATATATCCGTTCCGAAGGGTGCTAATCCTTCATCATCTGTAGGCTTCATTCATTTAGCGTTAACCATTTAGCTACCAACGGTCGTTCCCCTTTTAGTGTTTCCTGGAAATTGGCAGGACGGGACCTACATGTTTTATGCCGACTCCGAACGGTATCTGCCAGCCAGATGAATTTTCACTAACAAGCGGCAGAAATACACGGAAGTCTTTGCTAAGTCATTGCCGAGGGGCGACCCCGCTAGAAAAACTTTTTTCTAATTGAAAACACTTTTTTCTAATTTTCGATTATGCTTTGACCGTGGCTTGAACCCAGTATCTGTTGTGGAAGAGGGAGCAAGCTACCACCGCACCACGGGGCCCTCCAAATACATTTTTTTATTCGGGCAAAAAGGAAGCAAACCTCAAAACCCAGCAGTGAAGTAAGTCCCTTCCTTATTATGAAAGTGAGTTGAGAGGTAAAATCAAATTGAGCAATTTTAAAAAAATTTTGATTCAAGGTTCGATTCGAGCTCAAGACCAGGACAATATTTTTTTCTAATGATAATTATTGTTAATTTTTAATTTTTCTATAATTGAAAAATTGTATTTTGTTTTTGGAATAGTAAGTAGAAAACTTTTCAGACAACCTGCCATAGCTGCGCAAATAGATCCATTTCGAAGGGTGCTAAGCCTTCATCATCAGTACGGTTTAGGCACGCTGCGCTAACCATTTAGCTATACAGCGGTGGTTTGTTTGACTTCCATCCGTCTGTCCGTTAACACGATATCTTGAGTAAATTTTGAGGTATCTTGATGAAATTTGGTATGTAGATTCCTGGGCACTCATCTCAGATCGCTATTTAAAATGAACGGTATCGGACAATAACCACGCCCACTTTTTCGATATCGAAAATTTCGAAAAATCGAAAATGTGCGATAATTCATTACCAAATACTCATTAAGCGATGAAACTTGGTAGGTGAGTTGAGCTTATGACGCAGAATAGAAAACTAGTAAAATTTTGGCGTGGCACCGCCCACTTTTAAATGAAGGTAATTTAGAAGTTTTGCACGCTGTAATTTGGCAGTCGTTGAAGATATCATGATGAAATTTGACAGGAACGTTACTCTTATCACTTTATGTCTGCTTAATAAAAATTAGCAAAATCGGAGAACGACCACGCCCACTTTTTAAAAAAATTTTTTTAAATTCAAATTTTAAAAGAAAAGTTAATATCTTTACAGCATATAAGTAAATTATGCCAACATTCAACTCCAGTAATGATATGGTGCAACAAAATACAAAAATAAAAGAAAATTTCAAAATGGGCGTGGCTCCGCAATTTTTCATTTAATTTGTCTAGGATGCTTTTAATGCCATAAGTCAAACAAAAAATAACCAATCCTTGTGAAATTTGGTAGAGGCTTAGGTCCTAGAATGATAACTGTTTTCTGTGAAAAAGGGCGAAATCGGTTGAAGCCACGCCCAGTTTTTATACACAGTCGACCGTATGTCCTTCCGCTCGGCCGTTAACACGATAACTTGAGCAAAAATCGATATATCTTTACTAAACTCAGTTCACGTACTTATCTGAACTTACCTTGTATTGGTGTAAAAAATGGCCGAAATCCGACTATGACCACGCCCACTTTTTCGATATCGAAAATTACGAAAAATGAAAAAAATGCTATAATTATATGCCAAATACGAAAAAAGGAATGAAACATGGTAATTGTATTGGTCTATTGATGCAGAATATAACTTTAGAAAAAAACTTGGTAAAATGGGTGTGACACCTACCATATTAAGTAGAAGAAAATGAAAAAGTTTTGCAGGGCGAAATCAAAAGCCCTTGGAATCTTGGAAGGAATACTGTACGTGAATACCAGATGATGTTCTGGATCACCCTGGTCCACATTTTGGTAAATATCTCGAAAACGCCTTCACATATAGAAATAAGGGACACTCCCTTTTAAAACCCTCATTAATACCTTTAATTTGATACCAATATCCTACAAACACATTCTAGAGTCACCCCTGGTCCTCGTTTATGGCGATATCTCGAAAAGGCGTCCACATATAGAACTAAGGCCTAATCCTTTTTAAAATACTCATTAACACCTTTCATTTGATACCCATATCGTAAAAACAAATTCTAGAGTCACCCCTGGTCCACCTTCATGTCGATATCTCGAAAAGGCATCCACCTATAGAACTAAGGTCCACTCCCTTTTAAAATACTCATTAACTCCTTTCATTTGATACCCATATCGTACACAAAAATTCTAGAGTCACCCCTGGCCCACCTTTATGGCGATATCTCGAAAGGGCATCCACCTATAGAACTAAGGCCCACTCCCTTTTAAAATACCCATTAACACCTTTCATTTGATACCCATATAGCACAAACAAATTCTAGAGTCACCCCTGGTCCACGTTTATGGCAATATCCCGAAAAGGCGTCCACCCATAGAACAAAGGCCCACTCCCTTTTAAAACACATTGCACTTTTCGTTTGATACCCATATTGTACAAACGCATTCTAGAGTCACCCATGGTCCACGTTTATGGCGATATCCCGAAAAGGCGTCCACCCATAGAACAAAGGCCCACTCCCTTTTAAAATACTCATTAACACCTTCCATTTGATACCCATATAGCACAAACAAATTCTAGAGTCACCCCTGGTCCACGTTTATGGCGATATCTCGAAAAGGCGTCCACATATAGAACAAAGGCCCACGCCCTCTTAAAATACTCATTAATACTTTTTATTTGATACCCATATGGTACAAAATAAATTCTAGAGTAACCCCTGGTCCACCTTTATGGCGATATCTCGAAAAGACGTCCACCTATAGAACTTACGCCCACTCCCTTTTAAAATTATCATTAACACATTTCATTTGATACCCATATCGTACAAACAAATTCTCGAGGCAGGCCTGGTCCACCTTTATGGCGATATACCTAAATGGCGTCCATCTATAGATCTATGGCACACTCCCTCATAAAATACTCTTTAGTGCCTTTCATTTGAAAGACATGTCATACAAACACATTCCAGGGTTACCTAGGTTCCTTTTGCAACATGGTGATTTCCCTTACTTTGTCTCCACAGCTCTCAACTGAGTATGTAATGTTCGGTTACACCCGAACTTAGCCTTCCTTACTTGTTTTATTTTGACTTTGACTATGCGCTTATATCCTTTAGTGTTTTAAGTGTTTGCTTTTTGGTCAGTATAATTGTTCAATTGTTTGACTCATTGACTGATAAATATATAAATGTATGTATATAATGCGCTGCATCTGTATATTGAATTCTGTGTATTGTCATTTTGTAATTATATAAATTTATTGTAATTGCTTTGTTATTTTTGTTATTTTAAATTTTTACTGTTATTATTATTATTATTATTATGTTAATGGTTATCTATCTGTGAGGACTATGTCCTATAGATAAATAAAATAAAAATAAAAGAAAATAAAAATAAATAAAATAATTTCTTTCATTTTATTTCGTTTCACTTCATAATATTCTATTTTATTTAGTTTTATATCATTTCGTTTTTTTCTTTCATTTCCATATGATTTCTATTTTTTAAATTTAATTTTATATCATTCCGTTCAATTTCATATAGTTTCATTTTGGTTTCTTTTCCATATCATGTCATTTTTCATTTCATTCCGTTTAATTCCGTATAGTTTCATATTATTTCGTTTCAGTCTTTTTCTGTTTCATTTCATTTCTTTCCGTTTCATTTTATTTTGTTTCATCTAACTTCATTCCATTTCATTTCAGTGAATTTATTTTTCTTTTAATTTGTTCCACTCCTTTTTTTATGCCAATTCATTTTATTTAATTTTATTCCATTTAATTTCTTTAGTTTCATTCCAACTTATTTTTTTTTACTTTATTTATTTTACTGATATAAGAGAAAACTTGCAAAGTTTACAAACAGCGATGGTTACTAGGGCATGTTTCTGAATTTCGCTTCTTCATCAGCTAGCTTTTCGGGAGCTGAGTATTGAACTCGAATCTCCAACATTAATGCTAGTGTAAAGGCAGATGCCTTTAAGCACTCAGCCATATGAATGTCCTGCTGCTCGCTTACCAAATATATGTAATTCGGAGCAGCAAAGGCTGTCCGCATTAATTAAGAAAATTTACTAGATATATGTAAGCCGGAACAGCGAAGACTGGCCGCATTTGTAATAAAAACAAAACTGATTTTCTTTGTGAAAAAGAAATCTAAGCGTTCTCGTGGCTATACAGCGAGACGTGTTTGTTTTTTTTTAAGTGTTTGAAACAAATCTGACTTTCTTTGTTAAAAAGGTCAAGCGTTCTCGAGGCTATACAGCGAGAAGTGTTAAAAAAAGTGTTAAAAGCAAAACTGATTTTGTTGTAGAAATAATTAGTAAAGGTAAGCCGGAGTAGTGAAGGCTGTCCGCATTTATAAAAAAAAAACTAATTTTGTTTAATAAACAAAAAAAAAAAAAAAAATCAAAGCGTTCTTGTAGCTAAACAACGAGAAGTAAAAAAACTCGGTGTAAAAAAAAACTTTGAAAAAGAAAAAACCAGGGATACCTGATCATACCATACGATAAAATTAATTTTTTTCTGGTTACGGCCCCTGGAAAAAACTTTTAAGTGCAAGCGTACTGAAAAGGCAAAAAGGGTTGGACGATCTTGCTGCAGCGGAAGAAAAAGGGATCGGAGGCGGAAAGATAAGAAAAGCGTCATGTTTAGAATAATATTATATTAAACATATTCAATCAATTAAGACAGAATTCGATACCAATCACGCAAAAATTATTGCCAAAATTAGCTCAGAAGCTGATGGATATATTATCAAAAAATATTAAGAGCATTTTATTCAGCTTCTGGAAAATTTCATTCAGCAGTTGAGAGAGTGAAGTGCAGCCGAAGAATTAACAACGACAGGTGGCTTAACAGCAGCAGATGGTCTAACGGCAGCAGGTGGCTCAACAGCAACATGTGGCAATCAACTAAAAGCCGAGTCTATACGACCAGATAATAGTGTTGAGGTAGAAATAAGAGTTCAACGCCGAGGAGAAAAAGTCGGAAAGATCGTAAAAGAAATTCAAGATAGTAGTTTGCTTTCAATCGAAGAAATAAGAGAGCTAAAAACTCAAATACGATTTGAAAACCATTTAAAAACCATTAATAAAAACTCGATAGAGGAAAAAATAGAGGACCTCAGAGAAAAATATTCCATGAATCTAGAAAAATTAACTAATAAATTAAAGCGGTATACGACGACCCAACCTGCGTCATCTACAATGAAATTACAGGAAATTAAAATTCCGTTATTTCATGGCGATATGAAGAAATGGTCATCATTTCGCGATCTTTTCCAAGGTTTAGTGCATAATTCGAAGCACTTTACTAAGGTTTAAAAAATGTTCAGACTTAAATCATCACTAGCGGGAGAAGCTGGAAGATTAATGCAGCATTTACAAGCCGCTTGGAAAATTCTCCACGAAAGGTATGAGAACAGAAGGCACAAGAGGACAGACTTCTTGATCAGCCAACAGCAAATAGGGAAAGCGCAGTAAGCATGAAGCAGCTGTTGGATACTACCAAGGAATGTATCTATGCTCTTAACGGGCTCAATTTAAAGGCGAAGAACAGGCAATCATAGCTCGAATAATTTTTCGAAAACTGGACTAGGAAAATCTCCGGTTATACGAGCAGAATGTGAAGAAAACTAGGATATTCAAAACCCAGATGATGTTTTTCGTTTTCTGGAGCAACAATATCAAGCTCTAGAAGCCATACGAGACAAAATGTCGACTAAATGGAGCAATCAAAAGCAGCCACAACGAGCACCCACATTCTATACAGCTACGCAAAAGAACTGCAAATTTTGCAAACTTCCTGTGCATCAAATTTCGGAGTGCAGAAAGTTCCAGGTATTGAATACGCTGAGTCGTAGAAATTTCATAGTTAACAATAAGCTATGTAACATATGCCTCGATCATGTATATGAAGGCAATTGTAATAACAAAAAAAAAAATGCAGTAAATGTGGAAAAAATCATCATAATTTACTGAATTATAATGAGTTCCAAAAGGAAAAAGGAGCAGGTGAAGAAAATATGAAGAAATCATCCGTTATGACCACACAAAATTCCGAAATATAAATACTTTTAGCCACAGCAAAAGTAAGAATAAAAGCAGCAGATGGAGAGTACGTGATATTGCGAGCACTCGTTGACCGAGGATCACAGAAGACTAAAATTTCGAAAGAAGCGGTTCAAATACTACACTTACCAAAGAAAAGAGAAGTAACTGAGCTACAAGGCCTAGTAAATACTACGATGGGAGTCACCAAATTTAAAGTAAAAATTGAAATCAAGCTGAGATTCCTAAGCAATGTGACTACAACATTTTGGAGAGGTTTTGGGAAATAGAAGACACCACATCACAACTAATAAAGCAGATGAAGATGAATGCCTAGATATTTTTGACAAAACGACAACAAGAGATGAAAATAATAGATATGTCGTCAATCTGCCTTTTAGGAAAGAAAATGAATAGGCGGGTCTCGCAAAAAAACAATGGCGAGGTTTCTTAATCTTAAAAAAAGTTTGCGGCAAATGACGAATTGAAAAAACAATATGTTCAATTTATGAGAGAATACTTAGAAATGGACCATTTGAAAAGAGCAAGTGAAAATAATTGCGGAAAATTCTATTTGCCACATCACCCCGTACTTCGAGAAGACAGTCACACAACTAAGCTACGAGTAGCTTTTGATGCATCTGCAAAAACTACGAATGGTACCAGCTTAAATGATATAATTTTCATAGGGCCAAGGCTCCAAAAAGGTATACTTGATATCATTATCAAATGGGGACTTTGGCAATAGGTGGTAACAAGCGATATAGAAAAGATGTATCGGCAAATTAAGGTAGCAGAAGCTGATCAAGATTATCAGCGCATATTGTGGAGATACACGAAGGAAAAGCCAATTAAAGAGTAAAAACTGCAAACAGTTACGTACGGAACAGCATCCGCTCCTTTTCTTGCAACAAAAACTTCTTGATACAACAAAAACTTTACAAGAAATCGCAAAACCTTGCGAGCCCTACGATGAGGTGCTTTCAAACATCATTAAGGGCTTTTTCTACAAGGACGATTTAATGACAGGAACAGACTCAATAAATGAATGTAAAGTCATTCAGTGCGAAATACACTGGATCACAAATTCCAATTTTTTCTGCACTAGAGATGCCATTATGGAATTTCTATTTAAAATTACCCCTGATTCCGAAAACGAAGTTTATTTTTAATTCTATGGTAACGTTTTTGAGATATTTACAAATAACCGTTTTTTCGAAAAAAAAATTGGGTCCACTTAATCATATATATTTCAAGAAGGAATTGAGCAATTCCAAAACGGTTTGAAGGTTTTAAAAGGCAAAAAAATTTTCTACATACAACAATTTTTGCTAGGCGCTGCAGATTCAAAGATAACGAACAATCATTACGGATTTTTTAAATTTTTTTTGTAAAAATATAAAGAAATTGGTATTTTGCGAGGAAGGATCTCGAAAACTTTTTATTTTTTTGTAGATTTTTCTTTTCTCTCTAAGCTCTGTTTTATTAAAAAAAAATTATGCTTTCATTCAACAAAATCGATGTACTAATACAAAAGTTATAAGCATTCAAGTAAATATATCCATTTAATACTTAAGTACCCCACTGGTCCATATGTGTTAGTATTCGTATATCAAATAGTTAGCAGGTAGATTTTCGAAGGGTTATTAGATAAAAAACGGTTAGTGTCGTTTTCTCAAACCCAGGTCCATTTCAAGCAAGAGCATATTTTTAAGGCAGCTAGTGTTTTCTTTGTGGAACTAGGGAGCCTTTTTGTCTAGGTAGGCTTGAATTTTTACTTCATCTTTGTATAAATAATAGTACATGCGCCTTGTTCCTTCATAATATCTGCAAGGCTCGTCGGATACTGTTCAGTTTATAATTGCTGTTTATAACCCGTCATTTACTCAAAAATATAATATGAATAAAAGGACGCGAGAGTTTGAGTGTACAAATGATCCAGATATGTTCTGTTTCATCTGCGGTCAATATATCGTTAAAAGGATGCGACGTGTGTTTTCAAATCCTTTGAAAGTTACATACTATAATTATTTTGGAATTGAGCCTAAAAACAACGAAAGCCATGGCACCGAATACTGTGTGCACCACATGTCAAGTCGAATTTGCTTTTTTCGGAAAGCGGAACAAAAAGGTGCGTTGTAAAAATTAGGAATTTGCTCCCTTATAATACATAGCTGACCAATTTCTGGAACTATCTATTTAGGCGTCATATGAAATTTATTACACCAATGAAGTGGAGGGAACCAACTTGCCATTAAACGGACTGCTATAGTTGTACTACAAAAGTACTTTGGGTTGGAAAGTCAAGAAAAGTAACCTATGCGAGCGTATCTACAGTGTCACTACCAGAACTAAATTCAACGGAAGCTACATTGCCAGAATCAAATTTAACTGTAGTTCCGGCTCCAGTTTCATTGTCAACGGCAGTACCTGATTACGCGGCATCATGTTGTACTGGATTTTCTTTGTCACAAGCACAACTCAAAGGAAAATGCCGAACTACACGCCTTTCATATGCAACAATTTAAATTTGTTTAATCCGATTTTAAGGTAACATATTATAGTACCCGTCACGAACAATTTTCCAAGTACTATACGAAGGAGGACATTGTTTGTTACTGCAAAGGCATTGCTGGTCAATTCAAACAGTTTGGTGAACCATATGATTCAAAAGAGTGGCGATTGTTCATAGACGGCAATAAATTAAGTTTAAAGGCCGTATTATTGCATATTGGCAACCAAAAGCAATCTATCCCGATCGCGCACGCAGTAAATACGAAGAAAACGTATGAGATAATGCAAAAATTGCTCAAATTAATCAAATACGAAGAACATGAGTGGAAAATATGTGCCGATCTTAAAGTCGTTGGAATGTTATGTGGTCTACAAAGTGGGTACACAAAATACTGTTGCTTTATATGCAAATGGGATGGCCGAGCTCGTCCTTATCAAAATCTTTGTCAAGGCTCTTGACAGGCTCACTCTCCCAATTCCGCTAAAGCATCCATCTTACAGCAAGAAGCAAATTATTCCAAGCGTTTCTCACTTGAAATGTTACACATTATAAACACTCCGCCAAATATACGACTGAACTGCAAGACTGACACGGACAACGTCGCGCATATTTACAGACATTTAATTACAAATAAAGTAGTAACAAACTCCACGCCTAAGCAAGAGGACGTGTAAATTAATGTATGTCATTTGTTGTTACTGTTTCATCAATATTTTGTTTATATAATGTTATTTGTTTGTATAGATTTTGCAGTTTATATCCCTGATGACGGTTACCGCGGAGTAACCGAAATATATCGGATTTTTAAAGAAAACTTGTGTTTATTTTTTAATTGACCTCGAGCCGGCAAGAATATATACAAAAAAAATTGTATGAAAATTTTTAAATTTACATGAGAATATATAGCCCTAAATCTGAATTCATCGTCCAGTTCCGAACAAACAAGAACGAGAAAAATTTAAACAAACAAGTTTTTTCTGAATTGAAATATAAATCCAGCCTAAAAAAATTATATAATACTGTCACTTATGTATTTATCTAATATATTTTTTATTTTCTTTCAGGAGTAAATATGTCTTTAAAAATTTATTTTCTACACTGCCATTTAAATTTTTTCCCGCAAAATCTTGGCGACGAAAGTGACGAGCATGGCGAAAGGTTTCACCAGCAAATGAAAATTATTGAAAGTCGGTATCAAGGATTCTGGGATGCCGCTATGATGGGTGACTACTGTTGGGTTCTCATAAGAGAAACCGATCCTAATCTAAATAAGCGTCAAAACAAGACACATAACTTTTTCAATTATAAAATAAGATCATAGAGTTAAGACAGAATCATATGTACATATGCTATTATTTGTAGGGAACTTAAGTTTTACCATATGGATATATTTATTTGAGCTTATAACTTTTGTACTAGTTCATCGATTTTGTTGAATGAAGGCCTTTTTTATAATAAAACAGAGCTTAGAGAAAAAAAATCTGCAAAAAAGAAATAAAAAGTTTTCGAGATCCTTCCTCGCAAAGTTCAAATTTCCCTATATTTATAAAAAAAAAAATTGAAAAAATCCGTAATGATTGTTAGTTATCTTTGAATCTGCAGGGCCTAGCAAAAAGTGTTGTATGCACCAGATTGTAGCAAATTGTATTACCTTTTAAAAGCTTCAAATCGTTTTGCTCAATTCGTCCTTGAGATATATATGATTAAGTGGACCCAATTTTTTTTTTTTTTTTTTTTTTTTTTGAAAAAACGGTTATTCGTAAATATCTCAGAAACGTTAACATAGAATTAAAAATAACCTTGATTTTCGGAATCAGGGGATGATTTTACATAGGAATTTCATAATGGCGTCTCTGGTGAATTTTGGCTGTAAACCAGTGATATCGAAATATCTGCAAAAATATGGATTTCACTTACGAAAATGGATGTCCAATAATAATAGTGAGATTATAGAAACCATTCCCACAAATGGCGGAAATGAGGTAATAAGAATAGCAGAAAGCGAAACAGTTAAGAATTAGGGTATACAATGAGACCCGATCAAAGATATGTTTGGATTCAATATGAATTTTTCAACAAATAAGCTAGTAACAAAGAGGCAAGCTTTATCTGATTTGGCGAGAATTTTCGATCCAATGGGTTGGCTTTCACCTATGACGGTTATAGCAAAGTTGTTTATACAAAGACTTTGGTTGTTGAAACTCAACTGGGATGAGTTACTTGACGAGACTTTGGCAAAAGAATGGCAAGAGTTTATGCAGTACGTACCAGAGATAAAAAGAATAAAAATTCCTAGATGGTTTGAAACAAAAAATAACTTTGAAATTGAACTTCACGGATTCGCAGATGCATCTGAAAAAGCTTAAGCAGCAGCACTATATGCTAAAGTGGGATAAAAAAAGGAAGACATTGCCAAAACTTGAATTATGCGCAGATCACCTTCTTGCTAAAGTGCTGCAAAGGACAAAGGCAACTATCAATTGAGAGTGTAAAATATTTGCTTGTAGTTACTCTACTGTAACCTTAGCATGGATAAACAATTCCCGAAATAAAGAAAAATTCATTAAAACGAGAGTAGAACAAATCAAACTATATGCTCCCACAGCGATATGGCAACACGTTGGAACCAAGGACAATCCAGCTGATGTATCATCCAAACGAGTAATGGCGAACAAATTTGTGGAGCACGAAATATGGTGGAAAGCCCCAAATGGTTACAAAAAGAAGAAAGTTAATGGCCAATACAGAATATACTTAAATTCGATGCATTTTGTGTCTCAATATCAAACTAATCATATTTCTTGGATGAGGTAATAGTAAAGTAGTCTAGTTTAACTAAATTAATAAGAGTTGTAACTTACATATTGCGATTTATAAAACAAATACGAGGAGAAAAATATCCTTCGCATTTAATAAAATCAGAGCTTAAAGAAGCTGAACAGATAATAATAAAACACCAGCAAAGATTACAATTTAAAGAAGAAATAAAGAGCTTGGAAATTACGAAAGAAATTAGTAATAAAAGTAACATTGCAAGCTTATACCCAATCCTAGATAATAACGGAATCTTTCGCGTAGGTGGTAGGTTGGGGAATGCAAAACTGCAATTCGATCAAAAGCACCCGATAATATTAAATAAATCACATTTATCAACGTTAATTATTGAAAATATTCACAAAACACTTTGCATGGAGGAAATAAGTTAAAGGAATCAATGAGTAGAAGGAATTATTGGATAATAGGATTGAAAAATTCAATAAAGAAAACTATTAGGGCTTATAATTGCTGCATACGTTACCACAAGGAAGCAGCCAAACAAATAATGGGAAATCTTCCAGAATTTCGAGTGTCAGTGTCAATTCCATTCACACATGTTGGTGTAGGCTATGTAGGTCCGATACAGATGAGATGTTCTAAAGGAAGAGGGCATCCGGCATTTAAAGGATATATGGGCGATTCTCCGCGAGTTCTCAATTTTATTAACCCAAGGTTAGGTTAGGTTGAACTGGCCGGCCCACGAGGACCTCACATAGACTGAGTAAGTCCGTAGTGTTACCAGAAGTTTGTTTTAACGACCAAACTGAAAAACCCTATAAAAAACCAGGACCTATGTTATAAAATAACTCTGTCCTCTTGGCAAATACTAGAAGCTTCCTTGGATGTAAGCCACTTGTTGCTTCTAGATCTGACAGCTGTATCACTACTAATAGCTGAAGTCTTAGCCTGGCAAGCGCAGGGCAAGAGCACAGAACGTGCTCGATCGTTTCCTCCTCCAGCCCGCACTTCCTACATCTGCTATCACTGACCAAGCCTAATTTAAGGGCATGTGATGCCATAAGGCAGTGTCCAGTCAGAATACCCGTCATGAGTCTACAGTTCTCTCTTTTTAATGATAGAAGCAACTTTGTTAGTCTAAGGTTGTAAGACCTGCACATAATTTTCAACACTTTACAGCCCCGCGCTTGAACCCACGCCTTTCCTGCTTGGTCGATCATGTGCACCTCTCGCCTTCGATTAATTTCGCCCAGTCTAATTGGGACGTCTGCGGAGTAAGCTTCAACGGATGCGCCCTTTTTAGCTAGTTCATCCGCGTTTTCATTCCCATCTATCCCCATATGCCCTGGGACCCGATATAGATGTATGATTCTCCCTGTTCCGATTCTCTCCAGGGACTGCTTACACTCTAACACGCATTTAGATGCTGTGCCATGCGAGATTATTACCTTAATTGCCACGGTTTCTACTGCTTTGGTTACGGCTACTATTTCCGCTTGAAAAACACTGCAGTAATTCGGCAGCCTGTATGATCTTTTTACTTCCAGATCAGCACAGTATACCGCAGACCCTACTCCTTCCACTACTTTGGAACCATCTGTGTGCACATGTATCGCCTCGTCCGCCATTTGAGCACCCTTGCGCTAACCGTCCACCTGCATTTTGGCTTTAAGATCTCCCTCGAAGCGCAGATAGGGAATCAGGTAGTCTATTCGTCTTGTGATTGATGACACTATAATACTATGGTCGTATGGTCGGCGCTCAAGCTGCCCCAGGCACCGAGCCTGGTAGCAGTTGTTAACGCTATGTTCTTTGCTGCCAGGTCTACAGGTGGAATGTGCAGAATTGCATACAGTGCAACTGTCGGGGTTGTTTTCAGGGCTCCCGTAATGCTAAGCGTTGATAGTCTGCATACCCCCTTTAATTTTTTGAGGTAGGTTGCTTTTTATGTGGCTTTCCACCAAACAAGAACTCCATATTTTAGGATTGGGCTTACAATCGCTGTAAAACTCCAATCAGAAAGAGAGGGCGATAAGCCTCACGTACACCCCAGCATTCTTTTACATGCATAGAGTGCCGCTGAAGCCTTCTTTACCTTCTCCTACACGTTGAGCTTCCATGACAGCTTACAGTCTAGGATGAATCCCAGATACTTTGTGCAAGGTTTCTCCTGTAGGGTCACCTTTCCTAACCTGGGCCTGATCCAATTTGGGACCTTGTACCTCTTTGTAAACAAGACCATATCCGTCTTATCCGCGTTGACTTTCAACCCGATATTTGATGCCCAGGTATGAAAATCCCGAAGCGGCCGATCCATCAAAGAGCTAATCGTTGGAGGGCACTTTCCACTTATGACAATTGCAACGTCATCCGCGTAAGCCGTAAGTTTTACGGGTCCCTCATCAAATCGCTTGAGCAGTTGGTTGATGACCAGCGTCCACAGATAGCACCCCTCCCTGCGGCGTTCCCCTGTCCACTGATTTCGTGGCCTCCTACAATCCCCATTGTGATGTAATCTTTCTGCAATTTAACATGCAGCCGAGCCATCTGGTTAAGGATGGATGTACTTTAATGTTATTAAGACCATCCATAATCACCCATTTAGAGGCATTATTGAAAGCCCCGGCAATGTCTAAGAAGACTCCTAGAGCATATTCCTTATATTTCAGGGATTTGTCTACGCTTATTACTACCCTATGCAATGCGGTGTCTACCGACTTGCCTTTGGTGTACGCATGTTAGTTTGTGGAGAGCAGCTTTTCAACCACGTTGGACTTTATGTACACATTTATCAGCCTCTCGAAGGTTTTAAGAAGAAATGATGTTAAGCTAATGGGTTTATAATAATTTTGGAATACACGTGACCGATATTGCCCGCCTTTGGCAGGAAAGCTACACGAGCAGTTCTCCAAGAGTGCGGTACATGATTCTGTATTATGCCCCATCGATTATTATTTTAAGCCATTCCACGACCGCCCTACATGAAACTTGGTATCGGTCACCAAGCCCGAACTACCCGCTCCGTGATCGAAATGTGAGTGCAGTCTGCTAACTCTTCTAAACCATCTCCGGATGGGAAATGTGTATCGAGAAGTACCTCAAGGGATTCCTCACTATTACGTGACTATTCCCGTTTCTCCTCCTTTATAAGTCCCTGGACTATATTTCCCCTTGCTAGGACTTTTCTCAACCGTGCTGTTTCGCTGGAGCACTCTATGTCCGTACAGAAATTTTCCATGAGATTCTCTTCGCCCTGGAAATTTCACGCTTGTAGATCCTCAGTAGATCCCTATACTTGTCCCGACACGCTTCGCTTTCCGCGGTCTTTGCTAGCTTAAACATTTATTTTACCTGTCTTCTTAGAAGACTCAGCTCATTTCTCCACCATGGCGGCTTTGCTTTTCCTCTGAATCTTCTTAGAGGGCAAGCCTTGTTATACGCAGTCATAGCGTCCTCGTTAGGAGTTCATTAGGCTCCTCCAGTTCTCCACATTGGCAACCTCTTTGGGTTGTCCCAGTTTCGTTGCTACCTGTTTGGGGAATTTAGTCCAGTTTGTTGACCTAGGGTTTCTAAAGGTTCCTCCCTTCTCTACTCTCTTTAGGGGGATGCTGAAGCTGATATACGCATGGTCGGAGAAGGATGGTCTATCAAGAACCATCCAATCATACCTTGATATATCACGTTCTGAGCACAGTGTAATATCCAAAACATTGCTGGATGTTGGACCAATGTATGTAGGGACATTTCTCCTGTTGACTGTCTGCAAATTGGTTTGCAGGATCTAACAAAATAGAGATTCGCCTCTCTCGTTCGTATCTGCTACTCCCCACGCATTGTGGTGCGCATTTGTATCCGCGCTACCACTACGAGGTCCTCAGTAGTGTAATTGGGCAGCATATATGAATGCAGCTGTTTCCTTACCATTACTACAGCTCGCACCCGTCCTTCCGTTTGCGCATAGTAAACGCCAAGTCCGCGTGCGCTAAGTTCAGAAACCTTTCCTCCCGATGAGAGCCACGGCTACCAGATCAGCGCCACGTCAAACGAACTCTCCTCAAGGGTTAGGAGGAGTTCGCTCGACGCCACTCTACTGTATTGGTGGTTTATCTGTAGAACTCGCAGCACCACTGGGATGTTTGTCCCCCTACAGCACCTTCGTCGTGACTTCGTCGTTCTCCCCTTGCCCTTTTGGTTTATAGTGTTCGAAGCCCCCTTCGGCCTCTTGTAGCTGATGTGCCGGGTGTTCCTCTGTGCGACTCACAGCACCATCTGGCTGTCGGTCCTCTTCTAACACCTTCGTGGTGACGTCGGCTACCTCCACCTGTCTTTTTCCCCTTAGGCTTTTGAGGTCTTTTCGACTTCGCCCACTTCCAGCGTGTTAGGATTTTTATACTCGGGACTTCTTTTCCTGAGTCGCATATACATTTTCCCTGTACCAAAGGACATTTTTCCAAGCTGCGGGTACAATATATCCTCCGCCTGCTTGTTTATTTGGAAGATGTAGAACTGACCTTCTTCCGTAGGTCGAGATACAGTAAGTACTTTGCAATCCTGTGTCGGTATGTTCGGATTCTGATTCTGCGGAAGTCGCAGTGTATCCTCCGACTTCATCACGCATGGTATCCGTACCTTAACTTTTGGTACCGTTGGGATTTGCGCTTTACTCACCACCTCAGATCGCGCGTTCGTGCCTTGCCTTTGGAGGTTTGGAACCACTTCCTCCAGCCACCGCAAGCTCGCGATGTTGTCGTACGCTATCATCTTCACACCATTATACCATCCCCCGAATCAAAGGTTGGAAGGGGCTTACTTGGTTGTGCCGGCATCATCTTAAGCATTAAGCTAATAAGCTCCCTTTCTACAGATCTTCACCTTTCACTAGTCATTTGTACGAAGGGATTGCTACGATCAACCAGCGACACAGTCAGTGACTGTTTTGCCACATCTCTCATCTTCTCGGGAAAAGCCGGCGTCTTAGTGTTAACTACCTTTGGCACCTCCGAGAAAGCCGGAGTCTTAGCTTTAGCTCCCTTTGGCACCTCCGAGAAAGCCGGAGTCTTAGCGTTATCTCACTTTGGCTTATCTCCTACTTCCGTAGTTGGAACTTCCCTCTGATTCGCAGCTTTCGAGGTAGTTGCTACCTCGCTATTGGGGCCCATCTGCATTACAGCTTTGGGCCTACTTGTCTTGTCTACTGCCCTGCCTCGCATCTCTGGGACTGGGCCCTTTCTGCCTCTTGAAAGCAGGCTTGTCGCCTTTCGCCGAACGTTGCCTCTTCATTCTGCCATTCGACGCTTCTTCCTCCTCGTACCGGTTGCAGAACTGAGGGTTTCTAGCAGCAAACCTTTTGAGCTGCCTTCGACCTATTTCAAGCGCTCGATCTCCACTTCTGTTGTTATTAAAAATGAAAAAAAACTCATCCAGCAAAATTACCACTGGGAAAAGTTATAAAAACTCATCCTGGAAGCGATGGAAAAACCAGAGTAGTAACCCTAGAATTGCAAAATGGGATACTTAAACGACCCGTTCACAAACTATGCCCGCTAGAAATGACAGGGAGCAGCAATACAGAAGAGCGAAATCAAGCTGCTAGCCTGTTGACATCAAGAATATCGGAAAATATAGCAGGTACAGGGGGGCAGAAAATAGCAAAAACAATGATGATGTGCTTCTTTACGTTTCTTATGCTAGCAGTGCAAGTTAAGGCATTATACGTAAATGATACAGGGAAAATAGGTGCTTCAGTGGCTGAGCTAAGAAAGAATACCACAATAGACATAATAAATTCAAAATGGGACTTAATCGTTTATTACGAGTTAGGTTCCTATTACGAAAGGATTTAGAGAATAAAAGAATTTATTAATAGACTTGAGCAATAGTGCAGAATATTGACGTATTATGAAGAAGCTTGTATAATGATTACCGCAAACTTGAAACAGAGATATAATAATCTTAAGTCAAATAACGAGCTGTTCATGAAGCAAGGGAATAGAAAAAGACGTGCGCCATTCTAATTCGTTGGCTCAATTTACCACATATTATTCGGAATCATGGACGCTGACGACCGGGAGAGTATGGAACCAAATATTAAAAATATTTTTGAAAACCAAAAGGATATCGCAAAGTTGTTTAAGAAACAGACATCAGTGGTTGATTCTAAAATAAATATATTAAAAAAGACAACCGATGAAGTTAATAAAAATTTTCAAAAGATGAATGAACAGCTAAATAAATTTTATAACGAACTAGTTAAAAATCAACCGATCAATCGACTTTAATGTTTCAGGTATTAACCATTCAAATAGGAATAGTTATGGGTGAATGTGAAGACATTCAAACTTCGATAATCAACTTATTAATTGACATAAATCATGGCCGTATAAATCCAAAACTATTAAAACCATCACAGCTTAATAATGAAATAGCATTGATTAAAAAACAGCTACCACACAAATAAGTATTACCTGGGAAACGACTCGGTAATGAATTAAAAGAAATCTATAAGTCAATGACTGCTAAAGGTTAATTGTTGATTCACGAGTCGTCATAAACATAGAAATTCCCTTAATATCATATGAGCCATCCAATGCGTACAAATTAATTACGCTACCCATAAAATACAGAGGAAACATGATTGTTCCTCATATAAAGGCAGAATATTTAATATACAAGTTTGATTTAAATCAATATGATTAGGCCACCATCCTAAATATTACGGACCACCCTAACGCGCGCACCAATTTATCTTCTTTCTTACCGGTAACGGCTAACACCGGTCTAGCGCTAACTTCGAAGAGGAAAAACTCGACGAAAGTTAACTATCGACAGGTGCCGAGGACTTTTTCGCGATTTGTTTCTTTCTTCTATTTTGGAACGCTCACTAGCCAGTAGCTGGCCCCAGGTGAGTTATCCCACCACATATCCTTTTGTTTGAATTATAATTTATTCCGTGCACATTTACGAATGTGTAATTAAACATTTTATAATTTTGAATTTCGAATTACCGCAAACTTGAAACAGAGATATAATAATCTTAAGTCAAATAACGAGCTGTTCATGAAGCAAGGGAATAGAAAAAGACGTGCGCTATTCGAATTCGTTGGCTCAATTTACCACATATTATTCGGAATCATGGACGCTGACGACCGGGAGAGTATGGAATCAAATATTAAAAATAGAAAAAGACGTGCGCTATTCGAATTCGTTGGCTCAATTTACCACATATTATTCGGAATCATGGACGCTGACGACCGGGAGAGTATGGAATCAAATATTTAAAATATTTTTGAAAACCAAAAGGATATCGCAAAGTTGTTTAAGAAACAGACATCAGTGGTTGATTCTAAAATAAATATATTAAAAAAGACAACCGACGAAGTTCAAAAAATTTTCAAAAGATGAATGAACAGCTAAATAAATTTTATAATGAACTAGTTAAAAATCAAAATACCGAACGAATGACTTTAATGTTTCAGATATTAACCATTCAAATAGGAATAGTTATGGGTGAATGTGTAGATATTCAAACTTCGATAATCAACTTACTAATTGACATAAATCATGGCCGTATAAATCCAAAACTATTAAAACCATCACAGCTTAATAATGAAATAGAATTGATTAAAAAACAGCTACCACACAAATAAGTATTACCTGGGAAACGACTCGGTAATGAATTAAAATAAATCTATAAGTCAATGACTGCTAAAGGTTAATTGTTGATTCACGAGCCGTCATAAACATAGAAATTCCCTTAATATCATATGAGCCATCAAATGCGTACAAATTAATTACGCTACCCATAAAATACAAAGGAAACATGATTGTTCCTGATATAAAGTCAGAATATTTAATATACAAGTTTGATTTAAATCAATATGTTTAGGCCACCAGCCTAAATATTACGGACCACCCTAACGCGCGCACCAATTTATCTTCTTTATTACCGGTAACGGCTAACACCGGTCTAGCTCTAACTTCGAAGGGGAAAAACTCGACGAAAGTTAACTATCGACAAGTGCCGAGGACTTTTTCGCGATTTGTTTCTTTCTTCTATTTTGGAACGCTCACTAGACAGCAGCTGGCCCCAGGTGAGTTATCCTTCCACATATCCTTTTGTTTGAATTATAATTTATTCCGTGCAAATTTACGAATGTGTAATTAAACATTTTATAATTTTGAATTTCGAATTGGTTTGTGAAGTAATTCTTCTATTTCATAATAAATACAACTAGTAATTTATATTGTTTACAAATTGAATAAATTTCTTATTACTCGTTGGTAATTCTTTTCTTTATTTCTTTTTATTTGCGTGCACCGCGCCCGATTAACCCGGGTCCAAATTGCTCCGCAAGCATTGGTCCTTCGTGCCGAGAAAAGCAAGATCAGAAATAGCATCCTTTTTAAAATTCGTATTTGGATAAAGTTGGAAAAATTTGCATACTAGGATATTCGAGGAGGTTATTATCAACATACATAAAAAACCAGCGAAGAAACAAAACGAACGAGCAACACATACAGTCCAGCTGGTCATCACAACACACATACAGCCACAAATGATTATTTTATACAGTTCAAACGAATCAAATCATCATCCGATATCACGTCCATTAGTATCACATCTTACACAGTAGCATCAAATCAACATCAAACAATCCACTTCTCAACACCACATACAGTCCATTACAGTCAAGAGCACATCATACATTTTCAACATCGCAGTACACTCTTCAAGTTCACATACAACATCCCATCAGGCAAATCATCACATCAACACAGCGCCGATCAACGATTCGCTTAAAAAACTTAAGGTACGTGGTTGCTTGGTTGCACAAAAACTTGTTTTATTAGTTACGTTATTTTACGTACGGACAGCGCATTCCATAATAGATACAACGAAGGCAAAGCTTGTGAAAGTGACAAATTACGTGTTTTTAAACACCCAATCGCCTTTTGACTATCGGGTAATTCCCCCCACCAGTGGTAAGGGTTACCCGACACAGCTCAAGACAGACAGTCAGTGAATTTTTAAAAGTTTTTTTTCACACTCATCATTGCACTGTGCACACCTCGCTTCGTCACATACTTGTTGACAAAATTTCGCGATTAATAGTCACAACAATTTCCCTTGGTTGATAGCCTCAACATATCTATCACGAAATTCACTTCACTTATCAGTTTTTTTGAACTCAGGCAAAAAGCCAGATAATTCAATACGCTGGGTGGCTAGTGGCTTAGTCATATTGGTTGTAAGCCACACAATTATCACAGAACACACTTTATTAATCAGTTTGCGAACTGAAAGAAATAATACAAAAGCGGAAAGAGTAGCACATTGATTGCAAATCGCAATTACTCATAAACACAATTTATATTTTCTCTTGTATTTTTTGTTTAAACACTTTTTATAATAAATAAAAAAAAAAATTGTACTTTTCCACATTAAATTGGATAGACAAATAAATTTCTTTTTGTTTGGAAAGATACCCTGGTTGGCTACTCGGGAATACTCATCAGCGTTCACTTTCACCCTTTAGACACATTAAATCCTCATCAGGATTCTATCTGTGCTCCATATCACTACATACACATTAAATCCTGGTCCGGATTTCTATCTGTGTCTTATATAACTTCACACACATTAAATCCTCGTCAGACGATATTCACTTACAGTCCATACAAATGTATTTGCAAAATTGTGTTTTAAACAGAAAAAATCAAAATATATAAGTTTATTATGGTTTTCACATTCGAAGAGGTACACAATTGCGTTCAATTCCTTTTTTTGGAATACTAATTTGGTTTGGCACAATTAGCCCTAGAGTGGCTAAATCGGACACTTTCACTTTCATCAAATACTAATTTTGACACATTAAATTTGCATCCAAATTTCTATCTGTGTCACTGGTAGAGATTTCAACAACAATACACCAAAATTAGGCACATTAAATCTTGAAACAGATTTCTATCTGTGTCAAGTCGTATAATTTCGCTTTCGTTGCAAGCACAATACTCCAGAGTCGTCACTTCCGCTCTCGTTCCTTAAAAGAGACAAGATATTTAAAATAATAAAAAAATAGAGACCTACATAAGAATGGCAGACTCCATTGTGGAGTTTGAGCAGGAGTTCAACGCGAAGCCAATCGCTGAACAAAACAAACACACCCTTGCAATACAGCAAGAGGAGCTGAAACCACTATGGAAGAAGACAAACTCACTTTATGAAGGTCTCCTCAACTCTATAGACATAACGAAAGAGGACCTGTAATCCATTAAGCAGAAAACTAAAAGCTGTTTCGCATGCTATATGAAATGTATGGCTGCAATCGCTGCTGAAGTTGAAAAATTAGCACCAACTGCAAATGCCCCTGCCACAAAAACCAATGGAAACCAATCCCAGTCAGGGACATAAAATTAGGCTTCCCCCTTGCGATACCGATGTGTTTAAAGGTGATTACCTTTCTTGGCCGGCCTTTAGAGATATGTTCACGGCCTTATATATTCTCAACAAGGATCTGCAAGATGTTGAAAAAATGTACTATATAAGGCAGAAGACTCAAGGGGAAGCAAAGGAAATAGTAGAAAGATGCTCCCTGACGAATGAAGGGTTTGAAGCAGCCTGGAAAAGACAGGTATGAGAATAAGCGTTTCTTAGTGAACACGCAATGGAAAATTTTGTTCAAAATTACGGCGGTCGAATACGAATGCGGAACAGCAATAAAAAAATTACAACGCTAAATAAATAATTGCATATCGGCGCTTCAATGTCACAAAATCGACATCACAAAGTGGGATGCAATTATAACATACTTATGTTCCACAAAACTCCCTGAATCTACTTTGGCGCTATGAGAACAAAACGGTAGAGAAGAAAACGGACATCCCAAAATGGGAAGATATGGACAAATTCCTGTCCAGCCGTTTTCAAACTCTAGAAACCGTGTCTGACATAAAGGGTAATAAACCATCCAAGGCGCCCAAAACTCACACGAATAGTTCAAGGGAAATGTCTACAAAACTTGGAGTTTATGAAGCCAGCGCCCAAAAACGGCATGTATGATGTGCAACAGTAAGGAGCACAAATTACGAAACTGCCAAAAATTCCGTAAGCTGTCCACGGTAGACAAAATAGCTTATGTGAAAAGCAACAACCAGTCGACCTCATCCTAGGAGGCGTCTTCGGTTGGATATTAACCGGTCGCACAGAAGCCCTCTGCCAATTAATAACCGAGTATATTTTTTTAATGAAATCAGCATCGAGAAACAATTGAATGCCTATTGGGAGCTAGAAGATATACCTAAGAAAAGGTCCCTCACTGAGGATAATGTCTATTGTGAGGCAATTTACAAAGCGACAACAAAAAGGATAACCGATAGGAAATACATCGTAGCCCTACGAATCAAGCAGGAGTTTCCAAACAGCATCAGACTAGGGCCCTCTCTGAAAAACGCTTGCTCTCAGTTTTACCGAAACGTGACGCGCGTATCGAAAACGCCAGCCCTACAAATTGAATACAACATAGTATTAGCGGAATACCAAACACTAGCGCATATGAGAAAAGGTCCTACAATTATCCCTCCACATTCAACAAATTGCTATTTTTTGCCTCATCATGCGGTAATAAAAGAGGAGAGCACGACTACAAAAGTAAGAGTAGTTCTTAACGCATCGTGTCTTACTGCTAATGGCACTAGTTTGAATG
Organism: Eurosta solidaginis; assembly: GCF_040869045.1. NCBI lineage: Eukaryota > Metazoa > Arthropoda > Insecta > Diptera > Tephritidae > Eurosta > Eurosta solidaginis. The sequence goes on from NC_090324.1 coordinate 14,178,126, forward strand.
ACGTATTATACACCGGCCCCGTTCTGCAGACCGACCTAACAATTCTGCTCCTTCGTTGGCGATTCTTCAAATATGTCTTTAACAGCGACATAGAGAAGATGTATCGCTAAATATGGGTAATGCCCAACCAAACCCAGTTTTAAAGAATAGTATTTCGCAATAATCCAGGGGATCCTATCAACGTCCTTATCTGGCAATAAGGACACTGCACCAACTAGCAAATGATGTAGATACTTCCTCACCCATAGCAGCCAGAATTCTGCGCACAAGCATCTACATCGATGACGTGCTGGCCTGCGAAAGTAGAATTCGAACTGCAGCCCAATACTGAAAGGAATACCAAAATCCCACTTGCTAAACGCAGATTTTCTGGAATTCGAGGATGCCAGTACAGTCAAAGCATTAGGCATCAGATGGAACGCACATTCGGATTATTTCTATTTTTCCGCGAAACCTATCGAAAAACGTGAGGCCTTGACAAACAGGGAAATACTTTCAGCGATTGCCAAACTCTCCGATCCTTTGGGATGGTTCCAGCCAGTCATCATAGTAGCCAACATCTGGCTGGAAGGAACTGACTGGGATGACGCGGTGTCCACAAGTACCCTAGATAAATGGCAAAACTTTATAGAGGACTACCCCGACATTAGCAACATTCAGATACCAAGATGGGTAAATTTTACACCAAATGTGGATTGAATTACATGGGTTCTGCGACGCATCCGAAAAAGCCTATGCAGCTAAAATATTTCTTAGAATAAAGGTTAAGGAGGAGGTCCACGTCAGCCTGCTAATGGCGAAAACAAGAGTAGCTCCCGTAAAAACAATTCCGCTACCCAGATTAGAACTGTGTGGAACAGTCTTGTTAGCCGAAACTTTAGAATCAATTCGCGAAAACCTGAACCTGGGAAAATTCCATACACATCTATGGACTGACTCACGATCGTTTTAGCGTGGATTAAAAAAACTTCACTGCTCTTGGTCAACATTTGTTGCTCATCGAGTAACCAAAATCGTAGAAAAGGTAGGGAATAGTGCCTGGCACCACGTAGAGTCTGCATCAAATCCAACATATTTGCAGAGGGATGTCAGCAAAAGACCTAAATGCAAGCTCCTTGTGGTGGCAGGGACCTTCTTGGTTACAGGAAGATAATTCAAAGTGGCCGAATCAAGAAAAAGAGTATCAGACAAATATTGAGCAAAAGAGCGTAAAGGCCTTTATCACATCAAAAATAAGTGGATATCCTCATTTATCCTAGAAAGGTTTTCAGAACTTTCAAGAGCCTTGAGGGTCATATCATATATCATAAGATTTTCGCAAAGAACCAATCCTAAGACAAAATCTTCCTATAAGGCGGCATCGTACTTCATTTCACACGATGAAATTCAGGCCACGACAAGTCGTTCAATAACTATCTACCAACGGAAGCATTATTCGGAGGAATTCTCGAGTTTAAATTCCGGGAAACTCATCGGTTCAAAGAGTGAAATCCTGCCTGTTACCCCCTTGTCGATGAAAAGGGCATACTGAGGGTGGGCGGTTGTCTTTCAGGGGCCAAGAATCTTCCCTACAGTGAACGGCACCCGATCATTCTGCCTTAAGACTGCCAGCTCATACGACTTCTTTTCCAGTTCATCCATAAAGACACCCTGTTTGGTGAGAACCAACTTATGTTTCGTCGCCTACGCACACAATATTGGATCCCTAGGATCAAAAATATGATCAGATCGGTCATACATAATTGCAAAACGTGCACCATATTCCGCAAACTGACCAAAACCCAACTTATTGCAGATCTACCTCCAGAACAAACCACCTTTTCCCGGGCTTTCACCAATGCGGGGGTAGATTTTTCCGGACAATTTGACATCAGATCTTATAGTGGAAGAGGATGCCGCTTTTCAAAGGGTTACGTCTGCCTCTTTGTCTGCTTTTTCACCAAGGCGATTCATTTAGAAATCGCGAGTGACCTCAGTACCGCCGCCTTTTTAGCAGCTTTCGATCGGTTTGTCGCCAGGCGAGGATGCCTCTAGAGCACTTCGATCCGAGCTTAAAGCTTTCCTCGCCGATGCGCGTAACTAAACCCTATCGAGATACTCTTACCAAACCCTTCAATGGCATTTCATACCTGCAGCCGCCCCTCATGTGGGCGGACTGTGGGAAGCTGGAGTCAAAATTTTAAAACCCACTTCAAAAAGATAGCGTTGGACTATAAATTTACTATGGAGGAGTTCAGTACCCTTCTTTGCAGAGTTGAGTCTTGTCTCAACTCGAGACCTCTGAGCCCTTCCTCTAACGACCAGTTCAGCTTGGAGCCACTCATTCCGGGACGCTTCCTCATTGGCGGTCATCTACTAGCCTCACCAGAGATTGACGTCAGTGAGAATCGTGCCTCATTTGTCCACCGCTGCGAGAAGCTAAAGGCATTACATCAAACATTTTGCAAACGGTGGAAGTCCGAATATCTCACCGAATTGCAAAAACGCACCAAGTGGAAACACCCACAAGCCAACCTTAAACAAGGGGGCCCGGTAGTCATAAAAGGAGAAAATTTACCTCCGAACGAATGGAGATTAGGCCTAGTAACCAAAGTTCATTATGGAACCGACCATCGAGTTCGAGTCATCGAGCTTGATACGGCGAGAGAGCACACGACGAGAACAATCACAAAGCTCGTCTTGCTTTCTCCTTACGAGGAGAGGGTCGGAAATCCTTAATATCCCACTTCGCTTTCTCCCTAAGTCCACTTCCTTTCTAGTCAGGGTGTGACACCGAATTAGGGATCTGAATCTTATCTACAATTCTTATTACCCTATGACCAATTATCCAAAACCAGCAAACACTTCATGCAACACTCTTTAGGAACAAATTTCTAAACAACGATGCGGTTGGCCAATTGCAATGAAATGATTTGGCTAACATTTGTACTAAATTACAAAAATGTGGTACTCGGAAAATTTCTACCTTTATAAAATTTATATTGCTTAATATTTTCAATGAACTATTTCTGTTACTAACTCAGCAATTCCAAGTTCATTTTGACAACTAACAATTTCCCTTTCCTCTAACAAAAAGCTGGGGCAGAAATTTGTGATATCGATTTCTCTAGTTCAACTTTGAGCAAACTCATGAAATAAAAACTAGAGCAACTCGGAGCAAGAAAAATTGTCAAGAAACAAAATTATATGAAACATTTCAACCTTGCGTAATCCAGAGCAGCTCAATAAACAGAACTGTTAATTTGAGCCATTTAAAATAAAAATCTAGGTTTAAAAAAATGCTCTTATCAGCTATGAATATATATATATATATATATATATATATATATATATATATATATATATATATATATATATATATATATATATACAACAGGAGAATTTCCTGCAAACACATAATATAATGTTTAATTATAAAAGTGAATAGGAGCTCAATTGGGAACGCGTGGATCAGGCCATACCTATATATAACTTAACTAATTCACCCCAGCGCAAGACTTGCTTTCATGCGCCCATGCTTTCGCTTTGGTATGAGAGAAATGCACGCTTCTATGTTTGGCGGAGCCATTCACACATACACAACCGCTCCTTAGTTTCACGGAGCCTATGTTTTGGCATGAATGAAATGTACACTCCTATGTTTGGCGGAGCCATTCACATACCTCCTATTTGGCGGAGTCACATACACACAAAACAATGGGGGCCACACCAACACGTTCAAACAATTTTACTCGTGATAATGGCATGTCTTCAACATGCTCCTCTAAGACCTTCATGGCTGACAAAAAAGTTTTTCCCTAAAATTTAATGGTAGTAAAGGTTTTTTCTCCACTCACGTGCGTGGAGCACAAAAAGTTTGCAATCATTTTTTATTTTAATTTTTTATTTCAAAAAAGACAAAATTACCCAGCGGGCAAAAGGAAACCTTTACAGTTGGTATAAGAAATGATTAATGCTATGTTCAAACAGAAAAATAAATTGAGGCTATTTCGATTTAAATTGAGTGGTGTTCATACAACTCTATTTAGCTTACACAATAGTAATTTGATAGCTGGTTGGCTCATCTCTACAGTAACAACATATCTTTGTTGAGACTGTCAAAATGTGCGTGTTGGTATTAGGTGAATGGAATGGAATGAAAACATAAAACTTTGTAATTTTTGTGTGTTGTAAGAAAATGTGTTCAGTGTTTTGTTTTCATTTTGATTTTGCCATCTTCTTTTGACAGTCCCTACTCCAGTGAAATGAAAGACATAAAATCAGCTGATGAAATGAGCCAACCATATAGATCAGCCATGCGTAAATGACGTTTAAATATACTCAATAAACACACTTTACAATGTTGCATTTGCAGGTTGAAACAATTTATTACGCATTTTTTTTTTAAATTGGCGATTTATTATTACAATTTATTATATGACAAAATGCGTAATAAATTGCCCAAACAGTATAAATTGCCAATTTGGTGTGTGTTTGAACCTAGTATAATGGAAACTATTGCAAGTGATGATCCAATCACAAGCAAGTTTTAGGAGAAAATATTAGAAATGCAAGGAAAAACTCAAACTAAATCAAGTATGGGTTTTGGACACCAGAGACTCGTGATGCGACCTAATTAAAACCAATTTATTATAGTCTTGGGGTGACAAAAGGAAGTCAACCAAACCCATACAGACGCCCATCTCGCCGGTTAAGGATGTGTATGGATAATTTCTGAACTAGTTTTTTTAGCCTAACTCGTTTTTTAGACTTCGTTTTTGCATTACAAATTACACGAAGGTACACTCATCACTGTTGACGACCCTTAATATTAAAAACCAAACCTCCTGTGACCAACAATTTAACGCCCATGCAGTCAAAATACGGAAGTGCACAATAATCATGTACATCCCAGATAGTTGTGAGAGGCGCTTTGAGAGACCAACCTCTTCCAAAGGGCAGAAAACACAACTTGGTGCGTTTTGTTTTTCCCTTTATGTATACATAGCATTCATAAATACATTTACATGAAATGGAAGAGTCAGAGGAGTGTTTAGCTATATGCTTCAAAGGCCAACCCAATTCGGCAGCTCTGATGACAGCTACATAGCTGTCCGGACCAGCACCTGTCCCCACCAAATCGGCCTCATGGGTGCTCGTGTAGAAAAGAACAGTCAACACCCCCAATATAGCGTCATTAGTGCGAAGCGGGGTCTGAATTGTGACAGTGGTGTAGTCAGGTAGGGTACAATGCACCTTTTGTTCTATATTCGCGTTAACTATAGATACCTACCGTTGCACAGTCAAGTTTGCACTAACATTTTGTACATAGAAATTTGTCGATATTTTCATGTAAATTAACAAAGCGGGGATGAATTTAATTTAATACGAAAGTGAATAGCATGTGGAGGTAAATTAATGGTCGCTTCACCGTCTGTATGCTTTACTTGAGACCAAGAATATACGGCAAAGTGTTTATAGCACCAATTCAGTGATACAAAGACCGTTTGCCACAATCCAGCGTAGTAGCATTTGACCTAAATAAAGATTTTCACCCATATACAAAAGCTAGCAACTTCACCGTGGACTCGCTAAATATTCAAATCATGGCCGATGCAAACATGTAGGATCAAGGACGCTTCGCGAGTCGGAAATCACGGCGAAATCGAAAGACTTCGTCGTAACAAAATTACGGAATATATTACTGAGCTATCAGGTATGGTGCCAACATGCAGCACCCTAGCACGCAAACCTGACAAATTGACAATACTACGCATGGCTGTGGCGCATATGAAAGCATTTCTTGGCACTGGAAATACGAGCAGCGATGGTACATACCAACCATCACGCGATGGTACCAATTATGCGGTAGTTCATTGTAATGGTTACAGAAAAACTGGCCCCAGCTGATATTTTCCTGGCGTACATATGGAGCGTCCAGTAGATGATGGTATGCCTTCATCGCATTGTTTCCTTGTGGCGATTGGCCGCTCACAGGTAACTTCAACAGCATCGAATGACACGACAACCTCAAATAATCAATCTGAATTTATTACACGTCATGCAATGAATGGCAAATTTACATTTGTTGAGCAGCGCGTTATGAATGTATTAGGTTTTACGCCAACAAATTTACTTGGCTAAATTTTTTACGACTTTTGCCATGCAGAAGGTCAGATGAATGTTAAGGATAGTTTTGATCAAGTGCTGAAACAAAAAGGAAACTTCTCTTTGATGTATCGGGCGCGTGGCAAAAGTGGTGAATACATTTGAATTCGTAGGCTTGCCAATGCATTCCAATAGTCGGATATATCGTATCCACAAACAGCTCATCCAAGGCCTTACACTCATCCAATGCAGCACATGAGCAGCCTATCAAACAACAGCTGAACATATTTATGTCGCACCTGGTGTAGATTAAACGGCGCAGGCACGTCTAGATGTTGCACCATCTGCTGCAGCTGCTGATGGTATGTATAGCACGCATGGTATGATTGGTGCACATATGCCACCACAAAGTGTAATACTTACAACACAACAAGCTAGTAATGCTGCGCATCCAGGTTCAGCACAAAATCCTGTAGCCGCCTATAATTATGATATAACACATTCACCTTTAGGTGGTTACCCACCAGCGCCAGGTGGACCTTCACCCAATACTGCACATTTGCAAAAATTCCTAAAGGTAATAGCTCACCAACACCTTCTGCTATTTCTTGGAGCACTAAAAGCACTACAAATTTAATGTTTCGTTTGCAAACCTCAAATTGATATATTAACACCCCGATTCTGAGCGTTACCCGTAAAATAGTACCCAGAACATTATGTAACCGAATACTGTTACCAGTTTTTCTATCCGCGATTCTGGCCCAAGTGGTAACGCTGTCATCACCGAAAAACTCACCGGTGTCTGTGGAGAAATTTAAAAGGTAGTTTTCTTCGCTTTCACGGTTGCCACTTTGGTCCATTTGGATATAATTTATGCCAAGCATTAAAAATAAAAGTGTTGGTAAACACATTGTCGTTAATTGTTGATGAAATAACCGACTAATCAAAAAAACTCTTGTTATATAATAATATTAATAACGGCTAGATATTTCGATGGGTTATACAACACTATGTAAAATATATGAAAATAAAAATCGCCTAGCATAGCTTATAGCGAGCACTCTGCCGTCAGCCTAACACTTTCAAAACTTATACAAAGAAATTTTATGCATTACTTCTCGTTTGGCACTTTGATATTTAAATCTTTCTCACCCAGCTCAATGAGTTCAAGGAGTTCCAGGACTATTGTGGTGTTAAGCCACGCAAGATAATTGAAAACCAAGTATCTTGGCACAAGAAATATTTCAACTCGAAGACATAAGGAAGCAAATGCAAACAAGATTTGATTTCGGAAGAAATGTTTTGTATAAAATTATTTCCGTAGGTGCTAGCTCAGGGGTTCTTGGGATCAAAACTCACACTTACTGAATCTAGGCTCTGATATGAAGTTTAAACGTTAAGGGAAAAAGTAAGCATCTATAAAAATAGCGCTAACAAAATTGCTTAGTTTCATTTATGATTTACTGAGTTTTCCACATACATAGTTCGGCAACACCAGAACGCAAATTTTAAACATTTTCTTACTAAAACCCATTGTGAATTCATACAAGTGAAAAATCGTTCTATTCCTCCATTGCCATACCTACCTGTCAAATAATAGCTGACAGGGAGAACGGCTGTCGCCAATGGCCAGAGAATGGAGGAAAGGTTTGTTTTTTACTCACGATTATTAATTTGAAGTGCCATGAGTTGCCCATTTGTGTTTCAAATCAGCTTTTCTTTTAAATGTGTCTACGGAAAATCAGACTACATATTATTATTCATTTCTTAAAACTAGTTAAGAGATTAAATGTGAGCAGCCAGTTAAGCGAACATTTTAAAATATGTAAATAATGCAGTGTACCAGTCGTCTCCAAAAATATTTGAAAAACACTATTGAACAAATGATTTAAGTAATCGAACAGCGATAGAACAGGTGATCGAGGCTGTTTACTATTGTGGACGTTTTTATCAAACATTCGCCAATTGTATGAATTCACAATGCTAAAACCTAACTACAATATAGATTTTATTTCATTGCAATGAACAACATAATGCTAGAACCAAGAGCTTTGTGACCAAAACTAGGTTCACAACGTTTGGTTGGTGAAAGACATATACTTAGCCTATGTCAAAATATAGAGCCATTTTTGGTTGCATGCACATATATTTGTTTGTTCAGCTTGAATTAAAGAAAAGTCTTCACTATGTTTAGTAATATTTTATATGGAAACATCCTAAAATTTTGTATTTTATACTAATAAAATAAAACAAAAATTTGGTCCTTTTTTTTGATGAATTTTGGTCCCAAATGGAAACAAAATTTTTCGCTTGTAGATACGAGATTAAAAAATAAACGGGAGGATGTGTGTATGCTTATTATGCATAATAATTTTCTACATAGGTATATTGTAATTTATTTTGTGAAAGTACAAAATGTATACAAACATGTATAGCAAGAAGCAACACTTTCCTACAATTATCTTTACTTATTTGTGCTTACAATTCTTTATTTTTCAGTTTTGCCATTTTCTAAACAACAGCTGTTGTGTGGTTATTTCGATGTAACCACCTAATTTTGTGGGTAAAAAATTATCCGGCTACTTTCGAGGGTGGAATGCCAAAAGGGTGTAAAAGTTGCCACATGATTTCGTTACTGTGGTGAAGAATGTTGTTACCACACTAGAATCGGGGCGTAAATGTAAAATTATGAAAGAAACAACAGTAATACCTCCAACCATGTATGATTTCTTCCCCACTGTCATGACAAGCACACCACAGCCTGTTAGAATAGCGATTGTGTGGATTCGCCAGTCGCCTTTCGTTGCCAATCGCGAACATATTGCTATTCCTACATGGCTAATTAAGCTCCAAGTAAGCAAAACGCTTATACACAAGGAAATTTGCAGTGTTGATGGTAATATGCAGGTTTCACGTGCGCTTTCCCACGTTAAAATTGGTTGATTCGCCTCATACATGGCATTGTAATTTGCATCCACATCTTCTATTTTTACATCATCAGAGGCATAGATATAATGGTAATGCGACAGGGCTTGTGGACGGCAATTGTCTTCTGCCTGTTGCACACATAGAACGTCCTATAGTTCATTGGCACACATGATTGAACACTAAATATGGATTTTCGCCATAAAAAATGTCGTTTTTAAATGATTTCCGTCACCAAGTGTTAGCGGTTTAAGCCTTTAACGTTTTGCGTATCCTGGAAATAAAAAGGGGAAAGTCATGACTAAAAAAACGATAAAATCTACCATTATACTATATAGGTACTCACCACCGCGTATTTTATATCAATGATTTTTTTGCCATTCAGGAAGTGAAAAGTGTAGCAAATTTCAAAATTTCTACACTTCACTTCTGACAGTTAGCAGTCAAGCATTGCTTACAGACGTTAGCGCTCAAGCGCTAACCATTTCGCACACTACATGTCGCATGTCGCGTCATACCTATCTCTTATCAAGCATTCATTTGGTCGAGATTTAAAATACTTAATTCTACGTATTTCAACAGTATCGACAATACACGACGAAAATAATGTAGAATGGTGAAAACGCAGCTACACAAGCAATTTTTTATACCCTTTCAGCCAAGTTGCGAACCGTTTGGTGGCAGGCCACTTGTGGCAAAACTAAGATACACAACAAATTATGTAGCACCTGATTCAGTGACATCGACCGACAAAAGCCGAACGATTTAAAATAAAATAAAATACTAAAGCACCAGTTCCATTGAATGCATTGGTACTAAAATCAGTTTAATCCTTTTTACCTTATTGCTTTCTATATTCACTATTTTGGTTGTTTAGAACATCAAAGTTTTCATTCTGTTGGAAATATTTGTCAAAGCAAAATATACTTGTAGGCGTATCTAAATAAAAATTTTATTAAATATAACAAAGGTTTCAACTACTACAAACATATAATTATATCGGCAGAAAAACTTAACAAGATTATTCATTCTACATAAACGCTTTAACCACAATCTCAGCTAATTAAGCTCCTAGTCTCCGCTCATACGCCACCCAACCCCTTGGAGTGAAAAACAAATAATAAAAAATTCCCGTTCCAGAATGACGGGCTTCTCGGTCAAACGCAACAAGACGGAACAATTTGTTGACTCCTTCACCGTCTCCTGCCGCTTGTATCAGAAGAATTACGGCATACGACTATGCCCGCTACAGGGGAATGTCGGCAGAAGAACGCCTCCAGGCCGTCCTAATACACCGGCACTGCCCCAACTGTCTATCGCCTTTCCATCGGTTGGAGATATGCCCTAGCACCGACCGTTGTCACCGCTGCCAGGAACCTATATATGGAGGAAGAGCAAGCGCGGCCACGCCCGATCTTTTGTGAAGAGCGCGACGACGATGCAAGCGCCGACGATGCAAACGCCGACGAGGCGCTATCGATAAACATCACCGAAGACACACGATCATGGGCTCACCAGGTAGCAGATGAGGAGAAGGAAATGGAAGAGATCGCTAGAAGTGCAGCAGCCTTAGCTATCGCCCCAACGACCAGCGGAAGCACGATCTTTCCGATAGATGCTTCAACATGAAAAGCGGCCAGCAGTCCCGGACCGGAAACGCGACCAGGTGCAAAATAAACACGGGGATGGCGCGGAGACACGTCCTTTCCATCCATCTTACCGCAATGCCAGTGGGCGACGGGGCGGTGCGGAGCCGCGTCCGCTCAGCCCGACGCAACGCTCCACTGAGAGAGCGGCCCCGTATCCACCACGCGAGGAAGGTACTACCCACGATAGGCGATTTCTACCGTCTTCAGAACAGGGCGATTGCGGGCAACCAACGACGCGACGACAATTACTCCATTATTTATAGCTATTGCTCCTACAGCGATTGTACGAATAGAGGCAGGGGCACCTCCATTTGGTTCGCGCACTTCTTGACCCCTGCGCGCCGACGTCCGTGATCGACGCGAACTTAGCCAACGACCTCCAGCTCGAGCGGCTTAAGACAGCCAGATTTACGGAGGATACCTTAGTGCTACGCGGGATGTATGGAATTACAGATCGGATCACGACCCAGGCTACCGTGGTAGCACGACATGCGCGTCTGATCCCAACCGCGACGATTGACTCCTCGTTCGCCTCACCATTCCAGTTCATGAAGCTCACCCGACGTCGATCCGCGCCGGTACTGCTACTACTTGGTGCCGACGTCTACGCCACCATTATGGTCAGTGGCACAACCCCGGCAACGGTCAATGGGCTTCTCATGCAGCCCACTGTCTTCGGACTGGTAATATCCGGAGCCTTCTAACAATAATGTTCTGGCATCGTTCTCATTTACAGTTATTTTAATTGCCTCCCAATTCCAAAATTACATCTAAATAATCAGGTGCATTAAAACCCAGGCAACCCCACGTACTTGAACACTAACGCTTTTCTCTTTCATCCACATTTCAGCGAAGCTGCATTATTGACAGCAGGGATGTCCACCAGGGAGATCGTATTTACCATACAACCATACATACATATCATATATTTAATTTATTTAGTTTATCCTGCCTTGGGAAGGTTGCTGGTACACTCACCGAGTTTCAAGTTGCTCGCCGCAAGGGGCCCGGCATATTTAGGCACCAGCCTAAATATTACGGACCACCCTAACGCGCGCACCAATTTATCTTCTTTATTACCGGTAACGCTAACACCGGCCGAGCGCTAACTTCGAAGGGGAAAAACTAGACGAAAGTTAGCTATCGGCAGGTGCCGCGGACTTTTTCGCGATTTGTTTCTTTCTTCTATTTTGGAACGTTCACGAGACAGCAGCTAGCCCTAGGTGAGTTAGTCTACCACATATCCTTTTGTTTGAATTATAATTTATTCCGTGCATACGAATATGTAATTAACCATTTTATAATTTTGAATTTCGAATTGGTTTGTGAAGAAATTCTTCTATTTCATAATAAATACGATTAGTAATTTATAATGTTTACAAAGTAAATAAATTTGTTATTACTCGTTGGTAATTCTTTTCTTTATTTCTTTTTATTTGCGTGCACCGCGCCCGATTACCCCGGGTCCACATTGCCCCGCAAACACAATATGTATTGATAAACCAAGTAGATTTAAATGCGTGTTCAATTAACTCGGAAGATCATTACCAATGACCAGGGAATTGGGCTTGGAAGTCAGCAACGGACAATTTATGCGAAGTAGCAGCATTAAAGCAATATGAAAACGAAGTGTGTGGATTCATTCCCGCCTCAGATCGTTGGCTTTACAAGATATATAGCAAATCAACGACACATCTAGAATGTGATGACGATCAACAAATGCGAATGGAAATCACTAAACAGGGCGTTATCACAATAAGAGAAGGATGTACAGCTCGACATGAAGGAGTAACTTTAACAGCATCTCATCAAATACAATCCGAGGTCACTAAAGAATTGCTATCCTCTTCTTGAAACATTGAAAATATACCTGCGAATTAGACCTTTTGACTCTACCTTAATAAGCAACACAAGCAAATGGAAGTTCTCAATAGGAAAATATAAAATTAAAAGGTATACATTTTCACCACATAAGTGGCCACGCTACACTGTCTTTAATTTTAATAATAGGGCTGATAATCGCTATATTATATGTAAGATTAATATGTAAAACTAAAAACGTAGCTATTCCATTTGAACTTCCAGTTAGATATGATCATAATTAAATAAAATTTTAGGAAACTTATTATGTTTAAGAGAAATAGGGTAATTTTTGGCCTTTGGCAGAATGTTCATAAATATATGAACACGTAATCTTGTCGGCCCCATGGCGATAAGAAACTAGAAATATACTATAAATATCTATAGTCCACCTAAATGTCGAAATAAAAGATAAGCGTAACAACGTGAATGCTGTTCATAAAATATTTCTAAATTACTTATCTGAAAACACATAAAAATATAAAACTACCTCAATACACCAACGCATACAAGCAGCAACTAGATTTTAATTATTTAAAATAAGTATGTACGTGCATTAGTGCACTTAAGTCAACAGTGCCCTTAAGCAAAGATTATTGCTGATTACGATACATTGGAGCTGCATGAGACACATTAAATTTAACGCACTTAGAATGCGTTGGTATCTAATGTACACATTAAAAATAAATTCACACATACATATTCATATGTAGCAAAATGAACCTCTGTAAATATTTGTGTATACAACAACAAATTATAAGAAAACTAGGATAAAAAAAATGTATATAAAGTAAGATATTTTTGTAAATAAATCAGAATTCATTTGAACTCTCGTTGGAAAGCATCTTTTCCTTTTTAAGTTATAATATTCTTGTTTTCCCTTACCAGCGGCAAGGACCAGGAATTTACAGCTTAAACAAAGTAGAAATTTTTCAGACAACCTGCCATAGCTGCGCAGATAGATCCATTTCGAAGGGTGCTAAGCCTTCATCATCAGTACGCTTTCGGCACGCTGCGCTAACCATTTAGCTGGATTTGTTTATTGTCAATTACTTTGTTTGACATTCACAAGTGTTAATGGTTTATTAACAACTGTTTTTGTTTTTATCGGCCTATTGATAAATGATTCAATGTTCGATTCGAGCTCAAGGCCGCAACAATAATTTTTTTCTAATGATAATTATTGTTATTTTTTAATTGTTCTATAATTGAAAAATTGTATTTTGTTTTTGTAATAGTAAGTAGAAAATTTTTCAGACAACCTGCCATAGCTGCGCAGATAGATCCATTTCGAAGGGTGCTAAGCCTTCATCATCAGTACGCTTTAGGCACGCTGCACGTTAAAAAAATAAAAATAATTACCATTTGAAAAAAAATATTGTTCTGGCGTTGAGCTCGAGTCGAACCTTGAATCAATTATCAATAGGCCTATAAAACCAAAAACAATTGTTAAAAAAAATTGTTAAAAATTTACTACAATTTAAATTTGTTTTATCTTAAATATAAATCCCAGGTTCGAATTCGAGCTCAAGGCCAGGACAATAACTTTTATGATAATTATGGTTTTTAAAAATTTTTCTAGGATCGACTAAACTACTTTTTATTATTTTGGAATGAAAGATAGAAAATTTTTCAGACACCTGCCATAGCTACTCAGATAGATTCATTTCGAAGGATGCTAAGCCTTCATCATCAGTATACTTTAGGCACGCTGCGCTATTAAGGTATACAGGTGGTGGGTTGGACAGATAAATTGCTACTTCTATTCCTCTTTATCAACTACCTTTACCAACTTTATGCCATCTGTTGGAAGTAACTGATAATGTTGGATTGAGTCGGGGCGGGTCTATATTGGATCCCAGGGCATAAACGAATAGATGGGAATTAAAAAACGGATGAACAAGCCAAAAAGAGCGCATCCCTTCAAGCTTCCTCCGTAGACTTCCCAGTTAGATTGTGCGACATTAAGAAAAGGCAAGATGCACATGATCGACCAAGCGGGAAAGGCGTCGGTCCAACCATGGGGCTGAAAAGTGCCGAAGATTATGTGTAGGTCTTACAACCTTAGACTAACAAAGTTGCTTCTTTCATTAAAAAAAGAGGACTGTAGACTTGTGACGGGTATTCTGACTGGACACCGCCTTGTGCCGTCACATGCCTTTAAATTAGGCTTGGTGTGTGATCACCGATCGAGCAAGGCTAAGACTCTAGCTATTAGGAGTGATACAGCTGTCAGATCTAGAAGCAATAAATAGGTTAAGTGCTAGAAAGCTTCTAGTATTTTTCAGGAGGACGGAGTTATTTTTTAACATAGGTCCTGGTTTTTGATAAAGGTTTTCAGTTCTTCGTTAAACAAACTTCTGATAACACTATAGCCTCATTCAGTCTATGTGAGGTCCTCATGGACCGCCCAGTTCAACCTAACCTAACGTATAAAAAACAATATTTATCTTTGACTTTTGACTCAAATCGAACTTGGAATCCTTTATCAAAAACATTTTTTAACAAACCAAGGACACATGGAAAATGCACAGTAAGCAAAAATCCAGTATTATCAGTAATTTTCAACAGATGGCGTAACGCTAGTAAAATATTATCTGTAAAGGGGAATAGAAGTAGCGATTTATCAGTTAAACAAACCACTTCTGTGTAGCTAAATGATTAGCAAAGGTGTCCGAAAAAACTCTATCTTCTATTAAAAAATAACAAATAATATTTCAGTTGTAGAAAAATTATAAAAATAATCAACAATTATCATAAAAATTATTGTTATAGGCCTTGAGCTCGAAGGGAACCTGGAATCCTTTCTTATATTTAAATATATTTGTTTTTAAATTTTTGATTTTGTTTAGCCTTGGGTGTGAACCCATAATCTTCTTCATTCTATCATTGCTTTTTTACGTTAGTGTAAATAAATACACTGCATGTATTATAAATGTATATATATTGTAACGAATTTACTTGCAAATCCTCTTATTTGCCCTTCTGCTAAGTTCGAATCACTAAACTGTTGAATAAATAACTCCAATATTGAATAATGGAAAAATTGCCTTTATTAAAGTACTTCACAATAACACTTATACTTTGCAACTAGCTTGCTTAACAACCAAACTGATTGATAGCTCAAATGAAACTCTTCTATAGCCCGACAGATTGCGTGCTTAATCAAAACTGCTCGATAGCTCAAATCAAACTGAATTCCAGCACCTCTACATTTTCTTCCTTTTATACTCTCTGATTTTAACGTTCGCATCTTCTAGGCGCTTCCAGAATCTACTAGTTGCCATCAGCTCTCAAACTTCTCAGCTGTAACTACAATTGCACGATTTTATAGCTTCTCTCATTGCATACTTTCAGGAGTATCTCAGATATATGCATGTGTTTGTGCATTGACTCTCCGCTGCTCGTATGCGTACATGGTACGTATGTGTAGACGTAATTATTGTTTCGTTTATGTAGATACATAGTGATTGAATTATTGATGTGAATTCACGTCACGGCTTAGCATCGGCCTAGAGATAGCAGCACCCCTTAGTTTTGCTAATATCCGTAACACTGCCTTCCACCTAAGTCGGATCGTCCCGATCACACAAATCTCCCAATCTAAACGCCGCTAGCATCTCCAGATGTACCACTCTACTACTCCGTGGTTTCCCAGTGGTTTGTATGCGGTAGATGGTATCACTGATCTTCTTCGCAACTTTGTACGGGCCTTCCCAACTGCACCGAATCTTGGATGGAACACATTTCCGCCGGTGAGGGTTGTATAAGAGTACCAAATCTCCTTCCAAGGAACCTTCCGAATTTGTGTTCTCATTGTACCTGCGTTTCATCTTACTACTCATTATTTTTGATCTTTCCCTCGCACTCTGTTGTTTGGCCAATGAACTTCTTTGCAGAGCCTGCACTTGACGGATTGACTTTGCATCATCATTATCGTATGGACGTTTCACAACAGTAGTTGCGCGCTGGCTTGAAACCACCCTTGCATTCTTTCTGAAAAATTCTTTCAGTCGTTTTAGTGCGTCCATTAGGGTTTGTCGATGCCGGCGTTTTTCTAGCAGGTACTTTTAATTTCTCTTTATTTGGCCCATTCGATCCATCAACTTTCCTTTTGACTTTCGTGGCCTTTTTCGAGTCTTCTCCACCATTACTCGATTACTACTGAACCCTTTCTCCAACTTGAAGTTAAGTTGTATATCCTGGTTCTCATAACACATCACCCTTCTCTGCATATCGATCTTGATGTCATGGTCAACCAAGAAGTCACTCCCAATATGAATTCTTCAACGATCTTCGCCACAACGAAATTGTGTAAAACCATGACCTTCCCAATTAAGACTTCACAGATCACTTCTCCCCGGACTTGGTTATACTCGCCAGTGACCGTAGGCAACCTCGCTCCAGGTAATGACTTTACTCTCCTGTAGACCAAATCAGATCGAATCAAGGAATGAGATGCGCCTGTATCTACCGTCAGTACATGTTCTTTCCCATCCACATTCCCTCTGGCGGTGAGGCTGCTCGATTTTCTACCAATTTGCAACACCGATATCACAGCGCATTCAATAGCTGGATCCAGCTCTCGATCTTTACCTCTTACTCGCTCTTGCTCATCTCCTCCAGCTTTGCGTTTACGGCCACCTACATTGTTGGAACTATTAGACCAAGATCGCAATGACGTGCACCGGACTCCCCGCATTTGAAGCATTTGATAAATTTTTCACTCCGCTTTTGCGATCCTTCCAGCGCCTCCAATATTGCGTCTACCCACTTTGGCCTTTCTAATTCCACACGGCGTGCTTTGAAAACTGGCTTACACAGAAGCGACGCTGTTTTCTGAATCAGAGCTTGTGACACCGTTTCTCCGAATGTTAGTTTTGGATTCGCATATGTAGCCCGCTTCGTTTCCACATTTCCTATGCCATTTATGAAGCTCTGGATTTTTATCCTTTCAGTGTATTCCACAGGGTGCGTCCGCATTTGCAAGATGAGCCAATCTTTCAATTTCTGAAGCAAACTCCTGCAATGTCTTATTTGCTTTTTGGTAGCGGTTTTGCAACTCAATTTGGAATGACTGTTTTCTATGCTCGCTTCCATAACGTCGTTCTACAGCAGCCATCAATACTTCATAACTGTTCCGTTCGTACTCTGGAATCGTCTGTAAGATTTCCGCTGCAGGCCTTTTCAATGCCACGAAGAGTGCAGCAACTTTATCTTCAGCATTCCAGTTGTTAACTGTAGCGGCCTTCTCAAACTGTAGCTTAAAGACCTGGAAAGGAACAGACCCGTCAAAGGATGGTGTTTTTACCTTTGGATTGCTTGCTGAAACAGCTGACCGATTTAGTTGTAACTGCTCCATACGACCTTTTAAATCATCTACTTCTGCCTGAAATTGAGCCATTTTTGCATCCTGCGCTTCCAGTTTTGATGATACCTGTTCCAAAATTTCTGCCGACATTTCAGATATACGTGCCTCTTGCGCTTCCAATTCAGGTGCAATATATGTCTTTTGGTCTTCCAGTTGAGATGACACTTGCGACGTCATTTCTGAAATACAATTGTAACGAATTTACTTGCAAATCCTCTTATTTGCCCTCCTGCTAAGTTCGAATCACTAAACTGTTGAATAAATAACTCCAATATTGAACAATGGAAAAATGGCCTTTATTAAAGTACTTCACAATAACACTTACACTTTGTAACTAGCTAGCTCAACAACCAAACTGATTGATAGCTCAAATGAAACTCTTCTATAGCCCAACAGATTGCGTGCTTAATCAAAACTGACCGATAGCTCAAATCAAGCTGAATTCCAGCGCCTTTACATTTTCTGCTTTTTATACTCTCTGATTTCAACGTTCGCATCTTCTAGGCGCTTCCAGAATCTACTAGTTGCCATCAGCTCTCAAAATTCTCAGCTGTAACTACAATTGCACGATTTTATAGCTTCTCTCATTGCATACTTTCAGGAGCATCTCAGATATATGCATGTGTTTGTGCATTGACTCTCCTCTGCTCGTATACGTACATGGTACATATGTATAGACGCAATTATTGTTTCGTTTATGTAGATACATAACGATTGAATTACTGCTGTGAATTCACGTCACTGCTTAGCATCGGCCTGGAGATAGCAGCACCCCTTAGTTTTGCTAATATTCGTAACAATATTCTTTTAACTTAAACACCCGCTTCATATATGTCGGAGAGAAAAAGCTATTATCCCTTAAAAGTGTTTTCTAGTGTTGGGAACTATCGAATTAAAACTATCGAGTTATTCGATAGTTCAATAATTTTCATTCGTTCGATAGTCATTTGAAATTCGTTCATTACTATTTTTTCGAATTACTAGTTTTAGGTATGAATGATTCGTTCACTACTATTTTTTCGAGTTACTAGTTATAGGTATGAATGATTCGTTCATTACTATTTTTTCGAATTACTAGTTTTAGGTATGAATGATTCGTTCTCTACTATTTTTTCGAGTTACTAGTTTTAGGTATGAATGATTCGTTCATTACTATTTTTTCGAATTACTAGTTTTAGGCATGAATGATTCGTTCACTACTATTTTTTCGAATTACTAGTTTTATGTATGAATGATTCGTTCATTACTATTTTATCGAACTACTAGTTTTTGGTATGAATGATTCGCTCATTACTATTTCGAATCATTCGTTCTATTTAAATTTTTGCTGTGCATATATCAGTGTTAAAAAGATATTAAAATAAATTTAGCATACGTCAACCTAATCGACAAACGTTTTAAGCGTGGTAATTGTTAAATATTTTTAACTGAGGAAGTGATTTTAACGATTTAATTTGTGTAGATATTTATAATGCGGCCTGGATTGAAGAGATCTTCTGTTTGGGAGTTTTTTACCAAAAATGGCAAAGAAGTTAAATGCCATATATGCAAAAAAATTTTTAAATTTTCTGGCAACACATCAAATTTAAATGACCATCTACGCCGTAAGCATCCGTCTTCCTCAGAACATAGGAATCTAACTTCAGGAGAAATAGCGCCAGTAATTTCAGAAGAGGAACGTAGTTCCACTTCTCTTTCGTCAACTACTGCAGGGAGTGCAGCGCGCAGTTCGTTAACAGTACCTACCGAAGACATTTCCAATAGTGGATGTTTGAGAGGGACTGTTCAAACAAAATTATTTGTTACCAGCACACGTTCTGAGCTCTCAGAGCAAGAAAAAAATAATATTGATGAATCTCTTTTAAAGATGATTACAAAAGACTTGCAGCCGCTGTCCATCGTTGACAATGTAGGATTTGTAGAATATACAAAAAAGCTTCAGCCATTATATTCCTTGCCAAACAGAAAAGTTTTATCAAATACAATGCTACCTTTTAAATACAATGAAGTAAGAAAGAAACTGCATGACTTGCTCAACATTGTAACACATATTTCAGTTACAACTGATATGTGGACTTCTGATAGTCAAAAATCTTTTTTGTCAGTTACTAGTCATTTCGTTCGGGATAACAAAATGATTTCTGCAGTTTTATCAACAAAGGAAATCTTAGGAAATCATACCTCCCAAAATATAGCTACAGAATTGAAGTTAATATTTGATGAGTGGTCCGTTTTTGACAAAATAGTTACTGTAGTATGTGATAACGGGGCTAATATTAAAAAGGATATAATTGAAATGCTACAGAAGCACCACCACCCATGTGTAGCGCATACATTATATTTATGTGTAATTGATGCCATCAAAGCTGTTCCACAAGTTACTGTGCTCATAAACAAGTGTCGTGCCATAGTCACTTACTTTAACCATAGTTCTCAAGCGACGGAAAAATTAAAAAATATGCAAAAGCAAATGGGCGTTACTGAACTGAGGTTAAAACAAGATGTCCCTACCCGGTGGAATTCCACCCTTATAATGATGGAGCGCATATGCTTGGTAAAAGAACCACTCTCTGCCATAATAACTTCTTTACCAAATGCTCCTGATTTCCTCAATTCATCAGAATGGGAAACATTGTTGGACTACACTAATCTTTTCAAGCCCGTAGAGGCCATGACATCCGAATTGTCAGGAGAAAATTATCCCACGATGTCACTGGTAGTGCCCCTAATCAGAGGCTTCAATACGCAGTACGAAATCGCAAAATGAAAACTGTAGAGGGAGAAAGTTTGAAGAGCAGATTGTTAGAGGTAGTTTGGAGACGATTAGGGCAGTTGGAGTCTAACAAAATGTTCGCCAAATCAACATTCCTAGATCCTTGGTTTAAAAAAATTGCGTTCGGTAACGAAATTAATGCAAATAATACAACAAAATGGCTAGTGGAAGAAGTAACTTCCCTAATACGGCAACAAAACACAAGTGTTTCTACCAACACCCCAAGAGAAGTATCGGTCGATAAAAGCGAAGTATCTCCCTGGGACCTTCTCGATGAAAAAGTTGCTGAAGCAAAAACAATTTGTCAAAACGCGCCCAATGTCAATGCAAATATTCAGTTGGAGCAATATCTAAGGCAAAATTTTGTTGATCGCTCAAATAATCCCCTAGACTATTGGAATCGTAGCCAGCCAACATTTCCGGAACTATATATGCTTTCGAAAAAATATTTATGTATACCCGCAACATCGGTTCCGTCAGAACGAGTTTTCTCGAGATAAACTAGATATGATAATATTTTTGAACAGCAATTTAAACATTGAAGGTATTTTTCATGTCAACTCAATGTACATACTTGTATTATTTACTTTACAATCAATTTTTTTAGGGGTTTAATAACACAATCAGTTGCCATCTCTGCGGCGAAAATTTAATATAGACCCTCATGCACTATCCGATTTTGGCTAGAACAACCATAGCGACTTTTAGTATTTAAGTGTTTGAAATATTTGTTTTATGTTTCTTTTATAAGTGAAATTTAATGTGCAATTTTTATATTAATTAAACGTGACCTGAATTTTGAAAAAAAAAAAAACAGTAGCTTATGTATAAGTTAAGGCAATCAATAATGCCTCTGAAACAGATTTGAATAATACAGATAAAAATCCATTTTAAGTAACCTTATTTCCTGTTGTTGTTGTTGTTGTTGTAGAGGCATAAAATCTCCCCACAGATTTGGGGAGCCCAAAAAACTGTGGGTTGCGAACCAAGGTCATTTGCATATCATTCATGCGCTTTGCATAACATGTAACAAAGGCATTTAAATTGAATATTTTCATTATTTACTTGAAGCACAATTTACACCATTTTAGTCATATTTAACGTTTTTGTTACGTTCCAATGTAGCGTGATCCAGATACGGATAGAAATTTAACATACAAATGCAACAACAAATTGATCCATATGGTTCACATTGTTGTCGCATTTGCATGTTAAATCTCTAGCCGTATCTGGATCTCGTTTCATTGGAACACGACGTTTTTTGTCTTATATAGGTTTGTTCTTTAGCTACCCCGAAGGGTAACTAAAACAATCCAGAAATTGTTCTTTTGGCTTCTGGCAAGCTAAAGAACAAATTAAATGAATGAATGAAGATATTCGTTCGATAGTTAAAATCATTCAGTAACTAACTATCGATAGTTGAATTCATTCGATAGTTCCCAACACTAGTGTTTTCCGTGTATTGTTAGTGCATTGTTGTATTCAATTGTTGATTACCCTATGCCAAGCCACAGTGAAGTTTTTCATATAAATGCCTTCAACGCAATTGAAGTTTATTTCTCCTTAAAATAAAGACAAATTCATTCAAATGAGAATAGAACAATTCAAACCATATGCTCCCACGGCGATATGGCAACATGTTTGAACCAAGGAAAATCCGGCTGATGTAGCATCCAGAGGAGTATTGGCGAACAAACTTGTGGAGCACGAACTATGGTGGAAAGGGCCCAAATGGTTACAAAAAGAAGAAAGTCAATGCCCAATACAGAATATATTTAAATTCGATGAATTTTGTGTGTCAATATCAATAGAATCACATTTATTGGATGACGTAATAGTAAAGTATTCTAGTTTAACTAAATTAATAAGGGTTGTAGCTTACATATTAAACCCAATTCTAGATAATAACGGAATCCTTCGCGTATGTGGTAGGTTGGGGAATGCAAAACTGCAATTCGATCAAAAGCACCCGAAAATATTAAATAAATCGCATTTATCAACGTTAATTATTGAAAATGTTCACAAAACAACTTTTCATGGCGGAAATAATTAATGTAATCAATGATTAGAACGAATTATTGGATAATTGGATAGAAAAATTCAATAAAGAAAACTATGAGGGCTTGTAATTGCTGCATACATTACCGCAAAGAAGCAGCTAAACAAATAATGGGAAATCTTCCAGAATTTCGAGTGTTACTGTCAATTCCATTCACACATGTTGGTGTAGACTATGCAGGTCCGATACAGATGAGATGTTCGACAGGAAGAGGGCAAAAAGCATTTAAAGGATATATGGGCGATTCTCCTAGAGCCCTCAATTTTAGTAACCCAAGGTTAGGTTAGGTTGAACTGACCGGTCCATGAGAATCTCACTTAAACTGAATAAGTCCGTAGTGTTACCAGAAGTTTGTTTTAACGACCAAACTGAAAAACCCTATCAAAAACCTATGTGATAAAATAACTCCGTCCTCTTGACAAACACTAGAAGTTCCTAGGATTTAAGCCACTTGCTGCTTCTAGATCTGACAGCTGTATCACTCCTAATAGCTGAAGCAAGCGCAGGGCAAGAGCACAGAACGTGCTGTATCGTTTCCCCCTCCATCCCGCACTTTCTACATCTGCTATCACTGAACAAGCCTAATTTAAAGGCAAGTGATGCCAGAGGGCAGTGTCCAGCCAGAATACCCGCCATGAGTCCACAGTCCTCTGTTTTTAATGGTAGAAGCAACTTTATTAGCCTATGGTTGTAAGACCTGCACATAATCTTCGACACTTTACAGCCCCGCACTTGAACCCACGCCTTTCCTGCTTGGTCGATCATGTGCACCTCTCGCCTTCGCTTAATTTCACCCAGTCTTATTGGGATATCTACAGAGAAAGCTACAAGGGATGCGCCCTTTTTAGCTAGTTCATCCGCTTTTTCATTCCCATCTATTCCCATATGATCTGGGACCCAATATAGTTGTATGCTTCTCCCTGTTCCGATTCTCTCCAGGGACTGCTTACACTGTAACACGCATTTAGATGCTGTGCTGTGCGAGATTATTGCCTTAATTGCTGCTTGAATGTCAATATAAAAGTTAACACGATCGCAGCTTGGGATATTTTCTTCCAGGGTTTCTACTGCTTTGGTTACGGCTGCTATTTCCGCTTGGAAAACGCTATAGTAATCCGGCACCCTGTAGGATCTGTTTATTTCCAGATCAGCGCAGTATACCGCAGACCCTACTCCTTCCACTACTTTGGAACCATATGTGTACACATGTATCGCTTCGTCCACCATTTGAGCACCCTTGCACCAACCGCCCACCTCTATTGTGGCCTTAATATCGCCCTCGAAGCGCAGATATGGAATCAGGTAGTCTGTTCGTCTTGTGATTGATGACGCTATACTACTATGGCCGTAGGGTCGGCACTCAAGCTGCCACCAGGCACCGAGCCTGGTTGCAGTTGCTAACGCTATGTTCTTTGCTACCAGGTCTACAGGTGGAATGTGCAGAATGGCATTCAGTGCAGCTGTCGGGGTTGTTTTCAAGGCTCCCGTAATGCTAAGCATTGGTAGTCTGCATACCCCCTCTAATTTTTTGAGGTAAGTTGCTTTTTGTGTGGCTTTCCACCAAACAAGAACTCCATAGTATAGGATATGGCTTACAATCGCTGTAAAAACCCAATGAGAAAGAGAGGGCGATAAGCTCCACGTACACCTCAGCATTCTTTTCATGCATAGAGTGCCGTTGAAGCCTTCTTCACCCTATCCTCCACGTTGAGCTTCCATGACAGCTTACTGTCTAGGATGAATCCTAGATACTTTGTGCAAGGTTTCTCCTGTAGGTCACCTTTCCTAACTTGGGCCTGATTCAATTTGGGACCATGTACCTCTTTGTAAACCAGACCATATCCATCTTATCCGCGTTGACTTTCAACCCGACATTTGATGCCCAAGTTTGAATATCCGAAACGCCAGATCCATCAAAGAGCTAATCGTTGGAAGGCACTTTCCACTTATGACAATTGCAACGTCATCCTCGTAAGCCGTAAGCTTTACGTGTCCCTCATCAAATCGCCTGAGCAGTTAGTTGATGACCAGCGTCCACAGATGAGGTGATAGCACCCCTCCCTGCTGCGTTCCCCTGTCCACTGATTTCGTGGCACCGTACAATCCCCATTGTGATGTAATCTTCCTGCAATTTAACATGCAGCCTTTCCATCTGGTTAGGGCTGGATGTACTTTAATTTAATAAAGACCATCCATAATCGCCCATTTAGAAACATTATTGAAAGCCCCGGCAATGTCTAATACTGTTTTCACCTGCTAATGAAATCGTAAATTTTTTGCTTTCACACAGAAGTAACTGCTCGATTAGTGTGAAGGATGAGACAGACAACCATGGCGGAACGATACAAGGTGGGAGCATGGTGACATACCTACAAACAAAAAAAATTCCATGTACTTGTAAATTCGATGGACAAATGTCAAAATCGTACTGCGCCGGTAGTTGATGTATCAAATCAAATAAAAAAGGTTATAATCAGCTGTTCGATGTGGCCACCTTGTATCGTTCCGCCATGCAGACAATGACATTTGCTTTGACAAATGACATTTTTAAGCACTGAACACACAAAAACTAAGAAGCGGAAACGGAAGTGGAACGCTGCCAACAGAGTTGCATTGTGCTTTTGACTTCATTAGGCATTCGATTAGCTACTAATGAAATAATAATAGATTGGAATTTTGTAGGGAAGATTGAGCTCAATAAGCGTCTTAATGTAGAAAATTGCCTTTATTATTCAATAAGCCGTCTGTGTGAAAATAGTATAAGAATACTCCTAGAACATATTCCTTATATTCCAGGGATTTGTCTACGCTTATTTCCACCCTATGCAATGCGGTGTATACCGACTTGCCTTTGGTGTACGAATGTTCTGTTGAGCAGCTTTTCGTCCACGTTGGACTTTATGTACACATTTATCAGCCTCTGAAAGGTTTTGAGCAGAAATGATGTGAAGGTAATGGGTCTATAATCTTTGGGATACACGTGACCAATTTTCCCGCCTTTGGTAGGAAAGCTAAACGAGCGGTTCTCCTAGATTGCGGTACATGATTCAGGCTTATGCACCCATAGAATTTTATTTTAAGCCAATCCACGACCGCCCTACTTGAAACTGGTAGCATGGCCGGGAATATACCATCTGAGCCCGGCGATTTAAACTTAGAAAATATCTTCACTGCCCATTCGTTCTTGGTATCGGTCACCAAGCACGGCACTAACTGCTCCGTGATCGAAGTGTGAGTGCTGTCTGCTGACTCTTCTAAACCATCTCCGGATGAGAAATGTGTAACGAGAAGCACCTCAAGGGATTCCTCACCATTACGTGGACATTCCCCGTTCTCTTTCTTAATTAGTCGCTGGAATATATTTCCCCTTGCTAGAACTTTTCTAAACCGTGCTGTTTCGCTGGAGCACTCTATGCCCGTACAGAAACTTTTCCATGAGACTCTCTTCGCCCTGGAAATTAAACGCATGTAGATCCTCAGTAGATCCCTGTACTTGTCCCGACACGCTTCGCTTTCCGCGAGCTAGCTTAAACATTTATTTTACCTGTCTTCTTAGAAGACTCAGCTCATTGCTCCACCATGGCGGCTTTGCTTTTCCTCTGAATCTTCTTAGAGGGCAAGATTTGTTATACGCAGCCATAGAGACCTCGTTAGGAGTTCATTAGACTCCTCCAGTTCTCCACATTGGCAACCTCTTTTGGTTGTCCCAGTTTCGTTTCTACCTGGAATTTAGTCCAGTTTGTTGACCTAGTGTTTCTAAAGGTTTCTCCCTTCTCTACCCTCTTTAGGGGGATGCTGAAGCTGATATACGCATGGTCGGAGAAGGATGGTCTATCAAGAACCATCCAATCATACCTTGATATATCACGTTCGGAGCTCAGTGTTATATCCAAAACATTGCTGGATGTTGGACCAATGTATGTAGGGACATTTCTCCTGTTGGCTATCTGCAAATTGGTTTGCAGGATGTAAAAAAATAGAGATTAGCCTCTCTCATTTGTATCTGCTCCTCCCCACTCATTGTGGTGCGCATTTGTATCCCCGCCACCACTACGAGGTCCTCAGTAGTGTAGTTAGGCAGCATATATGAATGCAGCTGTTTCCTTACCATTACTACAGCTCGCACCCGTCCTTCCGTTTGCGCATAGTAAACGCCAAATCCGCGCGCGCTAAGTTCAGACACCCTTCTTCCCGATGAGAGCCACGGCCTCTTGGTCCTCTTCTAACACCTTCGAGGTGACGTCGGCTACCTCCGCCTGTCTTTTTCCGCTTAGGCTTTTGAGGTCCTTTTCGACTTCGCCCACTTCCAGCGTGTTAGGATTTTTATACTCGGGACTTCTTTTCCTTAGTCGCATATACATTTTCCCTGTACCAAAGGACATTTTTCCAAGCTGCGGGTACAATATATCCTCCGCCTGCTTGTTTATTTCGAAGATGTAGAACTGACCTTCCTCCGTAGGCCGAGATACAGTAAGTACTTTCCAATCCTGTGTCGGTATGTTCGGATTCTGATTCTGAAGAAGTCGCAGTGTATCCTCCGACTTCATCACGCATGGTATCCATATCTTAACTTTTGGTACCGTTGGGATTTGCGCTTTACTCACCACCTCAAATCGCGCGTTCGTGCCTTGCCTTTGGAGGTTTGGAACCACTTCCTCCAGCCACCGCAAGCTCGCGATGTTGTCGCACGCTATCATCTTCCCACCATTATACCATCCCCCCGAATCAAAGGTTGGAAGGGGCTTACTTGGTTGTGCCCGCATCATCTTAAGCATTAAGCTAATAAGCTCCCTTTCCACAGATCTTCACCTTTTACTAGTCATCTGTACGAATGGATTGCTACGATCAACCAGCGCCACAGTCAGTGACTGCTTTGCCACATCAATCATCTTCTCGGGAAAAGCCGGTGTCTTAGTTTTAATTAACTTTGGCACCTCCGAGAAAGCCGGAGTCTTAGCATTAACTCCCTTTAGCACCTCCGAGAAAGCCGGAGTCTTAGCGGTATCTCACTTCGGCTTATCTCCTACTTCCGTAGTTGGAACTTCCCTCTGACTCGCAGCTTTCGAGGTAGTTGCTACCTCGCTATTGGGGCCCATCTGTATTACAGCTTCGGGCCTACTTGTCTTGTCTATGCGACTGCCCTGCCTCGCGACTCTGGGACTGGGTCCTTTCTGCCTCTTGAAAGTAGGCTTGTCGCCTTTCCCCGAACGTTGCCTCTTTATTCTGCCATTTGATGCTTCTCCCTCCTCATACCTGTTGCAGAACTGAGGGTTTCTAGCAGCAAACCTTTTGAGCTGCCTTCGACCTATTTCAAGCGCTCGATCTCCACTTCTGTTGGGTCGACCACTGTTCCCAGGCGTTGGACAATTCTTAGTGCTGCACGGTACTGCGAGAGAGCTATTTTACTTCTTCTGCTCCAAACCCTTCTCCACTCTTCTACTTCGTCTTCATTTGTGTGCTTTTCCAACACAGAGTTCATTGAATCAGCACTACTCTCGCTCTCAGAGTCCGAGGCATCGCTCAATGCGTATTTGTCGTCCTTGGCTTGCGACTCAGTCCTCCTCTTATCATCCTCCTTATTACAATTTGGTAATGAGTTCTTCATATTGGTCGTACGACCACCTGCCCGAAAAGGCGGGTTTAGCGGTCCAGTATTATATACGGGGAAAGAACCGTCAGCCACAGCAGCGCCCCTTACTGTGATAAGGCCATCAATACTTCCCGAGGTGGCCCGGTATCGGGAAGGCTCCATTCTAATACAGCCGAATTTATCGCCTGGCTGCAAATCGTTCAATAGGCACGGTCCGCATAACACCCTGGATTAGGGGGTTGGCAGTTCTTAGTCACCGACATCCCGCCGCCCTCCTATGAGGCGAAACGGCGTAGATGCCAGTCCTAAACAGCTCCGCCTCATAGTCGGGCGCTATGGAGATCGGCTAAGCCCTCACACCAATGACAAGGTGCCTACCCCAGTGAGGGTTTACTAACCCACAATTTTTGAAAAAAAAATATTCTATTTTTTTTTATTTTTATTTTTTTTTACTAACGCAAAATTGTGGAAAAAAATTCGATTTTCAAATATTTTCAAACAGTTTTCTATGAGTTTTTATAGCTAAAAAACATTCCCAGACTGGAAGAGCTACAGCTATTAATTTCTGTTCTTGAAGCCTACCACGGTTGTGACATTACACGCGTTACGCGCGTGCCACGGTTGTGACATTTTGACAATAAATTGCTCATTAAAAAAAACCTAGTATGACTCGCAAGATACAAGTGCCGCGATTGTGACACGATTTTATGATACGTACAGTTTTTTCCAGTTCTTCAGTGTTTAAAAATAGATATTAGTTATTTTAAGACTACAAACATTAACATGGAAATATGCGGGGACACTTGCTGATCAAAATTTACACTCACATGTCACACACCAGTGTGCAATAAAGCAGTACCAACCTAACGATTTGAATAACATTTTTTACTCAAAAACTCATGGACACTTTTCAAAATCAAATTACAAAGCGACAACAGAAATGCTATCATTAAAACAACATTTAATATTGCGGATTAAGTCAAGCATTTAATATAATGACAGTTTATTACTCGCGCAATTGAAGATTAAAAAAGTTACCACCTAAAATGTTAAGAAAAATGAGGTTGTGGACATGCCACGGTTGTGGCATTTGTAGGGTATTATAAACTCCAACTTCATAAAACTGATGACCAGTCAATAAAATTCAACATGAAACTTTAAAATAAACATTAGTTTAACTCAATTCCATAATTCAATTCATAGAAAATGCTTTAATATATTTCAAATTTCGAAAAGACACAAAACTGTAAGCTGGCGGAGAATCACCCATATAGCGGTATTTGTATGTATGGCAACAAAGGCAGTAAGTGATTTAACAACTGAAGCGTTTCTAGCTGCCGTGAAACGATTTTTTGCTAGAAGAGGTAAAAGTCAGCATACATAATCAGATAACGGAACAAACTTTGTCGGAGCTTGCAGAAAATTAGACTTACTTTTCAACAAGGCAATAAAAAATAATTCAACAATAGCTCCCATATTAGAAGCAGACAAAATTCAATGGCATTTTGGGCCGCCGGCAGCTCCTCACTTCGGAGGAATTTGGGAGGCTGGAGTCGAGTCAGTAAAATATCATTTAAAAAGAATGCTAGGCGAAAGTAAATTGACATTTGAAGAGATGACCACTTTACTATCACAGATTGAAGCAGTGCTAAACTCGCGACCTCTATGTGCGATGGATAGTGAAAGCGATATAGATGTTTTAACCCCTGGACATTTTTTAATAGGATGCCCATTAATAGACTGCCCTGAAGCAAATGATTACACAACAATAAGTTCATTAGACAGATGGAAACTGATACAGAAAATTAAAAGAGATTTTTGGAAACGGTGGGAAAGCGAATGTGTTACAATGTTGCAACAACGGATGAAATGGAAAAATAAATCCGACAATCTACTAGAAGGTCAAGTAGTCATTATTAAAAATAAAGAAACTCATCCAGCAATATGGCCACTGGGCAAAGTTATTAAAACTCATCTGGGAAGCGATGGAAGAACCAGAGTAGTAACCCTAGAATTGCAAAATGGGATACTTAAACGACCCGTTCACAAACTATGCCCGCTAGAAATCACAGGGAGCAGCAATACAGAAGAGCGAAATCAAGCTGCTAGCCTGTTGACATCAAGAATATCGGAAAGTATAGTAGGTACAGGGGGGCAGAAAATAGCAAAAACGATGATGATGTGGTTCTTTACGTTTCTTATGCTAGAAGTGCAAGTTAAGGCATTATACGTAAAGGATACAAGTAAAATAGGTGCTTCAGTGGCTGAGCTAAGAAAGAATACCACAAAGTATTCGCGTCCAATTGGCAAAATAGACATAATAAATTCAAAATGGGACTTAATCGTTTATTACGAGTTAGGTTCCTATTACGAAAGAATGGAGAGAATAAAAGAATTTATTAATGACTTGAGCATCAGTGCAAAATATTGACGTATTATGAAGAAGCTTGTATAATGATTACCGCAAACTTGAAGCAGAGATATAATAATCTTAAGTCAAATAACGAGCTATTCATGAAGCAAGGGAATAGAAAAACACGTGCACCATTCGAATTCGTTGGCTCATTTTACCACATATTATTCGGAATCATGGACGCTGACGACCGGGAGGTATGGAATCAAATATTAAAAATATTTTTGAAAACCAAAAGGATATCGCAAAATTGTTTAAGAAACAGTGGTTGATTCTAAAATAAATATATTAAAAAAGACAACCGATGAAGTTAACAAAAATTTTCGAAAGATGAATGAACAGAAAAATAAATTTTATAATGAACTAGTTAAAAATCAAAATGCCGAACGAATGACTTTAATGTTTCAGATACTAACCATTCAAATAGGAATAGTTATGGATGAATGTGAAGATATTCAAACTTCGATAATAAACTTTCTAATTGACGTAAATCATGGTCATTAATCCGAAACAATTAAAACCATCACAGCTTAATAATGAAATAGCATTGATTAAAAAACAGCTGCCACACAAATTAGTATTATCTGGGAAACGACTCGGTAATGAATTAAAAGAAATCTATAAGTCAATGGCTGCTAAAGGTTAATTGTTGATTCACGAGTCGTCATAAACATAGAAATTCCCTTAATATCATATGAGCCATCAAATGTATACAAATTAAATACGCTACCCATAAAATACAAAGGAAACATGATTATTCGTGATATAATGGCAGAATATTTAATATACAAGTTTGATTTAAATCAATATGTATTGATAAACCAAGTAGATTTAAATAAGTGTTCAATTAACGCGGAAGATCATTACCAATGACCATGGAATTGGGCTTGGAATTCAGCAACGGACAATTCATGCGAAGAAGCAGCATTAAAGCAATATGAAAACGAGGTGTGTAGATTCAAGCCCGCCTCAGATGAAAATGTTTGGATTAAACTATCCTCTCAAAATCGTTGGCTTTACAAGATATTTAGCAAATCAACGATACATCTAGAATGTGATGACAATCAACAAATGCGAATGGAAATCCCTAAACAGGGCGTTATCACAATAAGAGAAGGATGTTCAGCTCGACATGAAGGAGTAACTTTAACAGCATCTCATCAAATACAATCCGAGAGCACTAAAGAATTGCTATCCTCTTCTTGGGTAAAAAACAATGAAAATATACCAGACCAGCGAATTAAACCTTTTGACTCTACCTTAATAAACACACACAAGGATATCTTTACGCTTAAACAGCAAATAGAAGTTCTCAAAAGGGAAAATATCTAATTAATAGGTATACATTTTTATCACATAAGTGGCCATATTTTACTGTATTTACTTTTAATAATAGGGCTGATCATCGCTATATTATATGTAAGATCAATATGTAAAACTAAAAACGTAGCTATCCCATTTGAACTTCCAGTTAGATATAATCATAATTAAATAAAATGTTAGGAAACTTATTATGTTTAAGAGAAATAGCGTAATTTTTGGACTTTGGCAGAATGTTCATAAATATATGAACACGTAATCTTGTCGGCCCCATGGCGATAAAAATCTAGGAATATACTATAAATATCTACAGTCCACTTAATTGTCGAAACAAAAGATAAGCGTAACAATGTGATTGTTGTTCATAAAATATTTCTATATTATCTGAAAACACATAAAAATATAAAACTAACGCAATACACCAACGCATACAAGCAGCAGCTAAATTTCAATTATTTAAAAATAAGTATCTACGCGCATTACTGCACTTAAGTCAACAGTGCCCTCAAGCAAAGATTATTGCTGATTAGGGTACATTGGAGCTGCATGAGACACATTAAATTTAACGCACTTAGAATGCGTTGGTATCTAATGTACACATTAAAAATAAATTCGCACATACACATTCATATGTAGCAAAATGAACCTCTGTAAATATTTATGTATACAACAACAAATTATAAGAAAACTAGGATAAGTAAAATGTATATAAAATAAGATGTTTTTGTAAATAAACAAGAATTCATTTGAATTTTTGTTGGAAAGCAACTTTTCCTTTTTAAGTTATAATATTCTTGTTTTCCCTCACCAGCGGTAAGGGACAGGAATTTACAGCTTAAACAATTTAGAAATTTTTCAGACAACCTGCCATAGCTGCGCAGATAGATCCATTTTGAAGGGTGCTAAGCCTTTATTATCAGTACCCTTTAGGCACGCTGCGCTAACCATTTAGCTATACAGCGGTGGTTTTGTTTGACAGATAAATTGCTACTTCTATTCATTCTTACCAACTATATTTATTCAGCGTTGCGCCATCTGTTGCAAGTCACTGATAATGCTGGATTTGTTTATTGTCAATTACTTTGTTTGACATTCACAAGTGCTCATGGTTTATTACAACTGTTTTTGTTTTTATCGGCCTATTGATAAATCATTCAATGTTCGATTCAAGCTCAAGGCCAGAACACTAATTTTTTTCTAATGATAATTATTGTTATTTTTTAATTGTTTTAAAATTGAAAAATTGTATTTTGTTTTTGGAATGGTAAGTAGAAAATTTTTCAGAAAACCTTCCAAATCTATACAATAATTATCATTTGAAAAAAATTATTGTTCTGGTGTTGAGCTCGAATCGAACCTTGAATCAACTATCAATAGGACGACAATAACAAAAAAATTTTGTTAAAAATTTAGTACAATTTAAATCTGTTTTATCTTAAATATAAATCCCAGGTTCGAACTCGAGCTCAAGGCCAGAACAATAACTTTTATTAAATAATGGTTTTTAAAAATTTTTCTAGGATCGAAAAACTACTTTTTATTATTTGGAATGGAAGATAAAAAATTTGTCAGACACCTGCCATAGCTACTCGAAGGATGCTAAGCCTTCATCATCAGTATGCTTTATGCACGCTCGCTATTAGGCTATACAGGTGGTGGATTTGACTGATAAATTGCTACTTCTATTCCTCTTTATCAACTACCTTTACCAGCTTTGCGCCATCTGTTAGAAGTAACTGATAATGTTGGATTTGTGTCGGGACCGGTCTATATTGGATCCCAGGGCATATGGGAATAGATGGGAATTAAAAAACTGATGAACAAGCTAAAAAGGGTGCATCTCTTAAAGCTTTCTCCGTAGACTTCCCAATTAGATTGGGCGAGATTAAGAAAAGGCAAGACGTGCACATGATCGACCAAGCGGGAAAGGCGTGGGTCCAACCGTGGTGCTGTAAAGTGCCGAAGATTATGTGTAGGTCTTACAACCTTTGACTAACAAATTTGCTTCTTTCATTAAAAAGAGAGGGCTGTAGACTTATGACGGGTATTCTGACTGGACACCGCCTTGTGCCGTCACATGCCTTTAAATTAGGCTTGGTGTGTGATCACCGATCGGGCAAGTTTTGAAGTCGTGCCTGCGGCTAAGACTCTAGTTATTAGGAGTGATACAGCTGTCAGAGCTGGCATAAGTGCTAGAAATCTTCTAATATTTTCCAGGAGGACGGAGTTATTTTTTAACATAGGTACTGGTTTTTGATAGGGGTTTTCAGTTCGTCGTTAAACAAACTTCTGATAACACTACGGACTCATTCAGTCTATGTGAGGTCCTCATGGACCTGCCAGTTCAATCTAACCCAACCTACAAAAAACAATATTTATCATTGACTTTGGACTCGAATCGAACTTGGAATCCTTTGTCAAAAACATTATTTAATAAACCAAGAGCACATGGAAAATGCACAGTAAGCAAAAATTCAGTATTATCAGTAATTTTGAACAGACGGCATAACGTTAGTAAAATACTATATTTAAAGAGGAATAGATGTAGCGATTTATCAGTCAAACAAACCACTTCTGTGTAGCTAAATGGTTAGCGAAGGTGTCCGAAAAATATTTCTATCATATATTCCAAAATAACAAATAATATTTCAATTATAGAAAAATTATAAAAAGAAACAACTATTATCATAAAAATTATTGTTATAGGCCTTGAGCTCGAATGGAACCTGGAATCCTTTCTTATATTTGAACAAATTTGTTTTTAAATTTTTGATTTTGTTTTGCCTTGGGCGTGAACCCAGAATCTTCTTCATTGTATCATTGCTTTTTTACTTTAGTGTAAATTAATACACTACATGTATTATAAATGTATATATATTCTTTTAACTTAGACGCCCGCTTCATATATGTCGGAGAGAAAAAGTTTTTATTGTTAAGTTTTATTGTTAGTGCATTGTTGTATTCAATTGTTGATTACCCTATGTCAAGCCACAGTGAAGTTTTTCATATAGATGCCTTCTACGCAATTGAAGTTTATTTCGCCTTGACCATTCACATCCAAAATTTTTCGAAGCACTGTTATAAATATGCTCACTATACAAGAAAAATATTTGCTTACATATTTTGTGTCCTATTCCTTTGTTAATATAGAGTTTTTAACTGTGAAAAATTTTAAAACAGTACCAACGATTGGGAAAAATAATTTCACTTGCAAAGTGTGAAAGCAGCCTTAGTCAAACCAACTGTCGAATTCTTCTTCTTATGCTTTGCTTGCAACAAAAGTTGGAAGTTGGATAATTTTTCACGTCATTCATGTGCACAACAATGTGCTCGCGCAGCTGAGTGAAAATTTCTCAAGTAGGCCATTGGAAAATTTTTAGGTTAAAAATTGTGTTGCAAAAACACTCTTTCGACAGGCCTTTCGTACCCATTTTCATGTTGGATATTGAATATAATTTGGGTCATCTATGCTTGCAAATCATTCTATGCAAAGATATGTAAATACTTCTTTACGGGTACTCTTTTAACGGGCGTACTCTCATGTGCAGTTGATGATTATTCATAACTTCATTCGATCAAGTTTTTTTTTTGTGTTAAAAATTCAATGTAGAAAACGTTTTTGTATTATTTTGCATACAAAATTTATTATGAAACACATTTAAATGTACAAATATATTCGAAAAAAAAGTTAAAGTTCAAAGAACGATTAATTCTGTCTATCGCCGTTTGAATTTTAAAAATCGAACAGACCCAGCGGAAATTATATATTTGTGCAAAAAAATACAACATAAACTTTGTTTATATTAGCAACAAAACATGTTTTCCATTGAAATTGGTTGGCGCATGAGTAAAGGTCGTCTAAATCTGACAAAATAGCGTATTCGCAACAAAAATGGAGACATAAAAATTTTCGGTTGGCTCACTTGGGAAAAGGGCCGAGTGACAAGAACACTTGTCAAATTAATATTATTACTACCCTGTACCGTGGAAACCGAAAATACGGCAGATTCTTATCTTCAGCAATAACCTTACTTGCAAATATTGCATAAAGCAAAAATTAACGGACTCCAAACACATTCCTCGATGAAGATACAATGAAACATTTCTTATTTTTTCTATCCAGCCTATCTTTTCCTATTAATATGTATTATATATATGCGAAACTTTGGATGTCCAGACGTTTTTCTTTGTGACTCAATCGCGCAAGAACAGCTGGACGGATTTTGATGAAATTTGGCACACAATAGTCTAGAAGGATATACTAGCTATATGGTTTTGAAAAGGGAGGAGGACCATGCCCGCTAGGAACAGTTATAATTTAATTATATTTTTTCATCTTTGTGACTGAATCACGTCAGAACGGCTACACGGATTTTGATGAAATGTAGAACACAGATAGACAAAAGCCTACTAGCTAAAATTTTTTCGAAAATGTAAAGGGGGAGGTCCCACGACCCCTTCGAACTTTTGCAAAACATTAAATTTAAGTATACTGACCTTGGCCAATATTACAAACTCAATAGACCAAATAAGTCGGGGGCTTACACATCATTTTCGGATGGTTTTCGGGATCCCACTGGGAATCACGTGACTTCTTCTTGACTATTTCAGGATCATTTGCGGATATTTCAGAGATCAATTCTGGATGGTTTTCGGGATCAGTCTGGGAACCCGTTGGGGACATTTCGAGACTCTTTCGGTATCATTTTGGGACCCTTCCGGGATCATTTCTAGACAGTTTCGGTATCCGTCCGGGATCATTTCGTGACTTTTTCTGGACTATTTCGGGATTATTTTGCGACCCTGCCGGGATATTTTCTGGATTATTTACGAGACTGGTTGATTTTCGGAATCCCGTCAGGATCATTTCGGGATCATTAGGGGACCCTTCCGGCATCATTTCTGTATGATTTTCGGGATACCGTCAGGGTATTCTCGGGACTTTTTCGGGATCATTCGCGGACCCTTCCGGTATCATTTCTGGATGGTTCACGGGATCCGTCAGGGATCCCTTCAGGGCCATTTCGGGACTTTTTCGGGACTATTCCGGGATCATGTGGCCAATCTTCCTGGATCATTTCTCTAAGGTATGACGCATAATAAATTCAGGTTAAAAATTTCTGGTCTTGGCCTTGTTTTTCAGCTATTTTAAGTCTTTCTCTTTAATTTGCTAGGGTATATTGTAATTATGATAGATTTACTATGAATAACAACTATTTATAACTACCACCACCAATTCTTTTTCTGTCTTTTTTAACAAACTCACTGATCTCCTGTATTGCAAATAATGACTTGTATACGTGTTTATACTGACGTCAACTGCGTATCAACAAATAAACAATGAATTATCCACAATCACAATCATCGCTACTTTTGATCGATCTCTGTGTATCTTTATTTCAATTACTATTTCATGTATCGCCCGTGCTGGAACACTTGGTTTCTTCGTTTTCTATTTACACGATAAAATTAGATCAGGGTAGTTAATGCTTTCCGTCAAGGACTTGATGGCCGCTATGGTGACGTCACTAGTACCTCTTTAGCCGAAGCATTGCGCAAACAAACATCAGTTAACAAACGATTTTCGGATACATCTTCTATTGAATATGCCGATAACATACCAGATGAGTTGACGATCCCGGAGATCGATGTTGAGAGGCTCTCATCACATAGTCACACAGAGACAGCTGTTTGAAAGCGGCGAGAAAACAGCAAGAGATATAAGAAAATAATAATAAAACGAATCATAGAATAAAAAAACTGTAAATAACAAGAACATATCCAAGCAAGTGCATAAGCAAATAGTAGCAAAGAGCTTAAACTAAACAGAAAAGCTTGACCAGTCTTGTAAATATCCAAGGAGTCCATATATGGGGAAAACAACTAGGTTGATAATGATTTCTTATATGAAATTTTAATATGATCCTTTTTGCTTTGATAGAGGCATAAGTCCATATGTTTGAAATTTTATTAAAATTAATTTTGGTAGGTGCGATAACTGTTTGCTTTTTTTCATTGGACTTACGCTTCTATCAAAAAATTGCTCATATTTAAAATATCTAAAACATTAAAATAAACATTAAACTATATAATTTCCAAATATTTTGAATTACTTACAAATTTACTTGCTGTTATTTGATACACTGCTTTTTTAAGAAAGTTCAGTTTCTCTCGATCACTCCCAAAACCGTATCATCTTTTATCAGTGTATATACATCTGGACAGTCATACTACATATGTGTATGTAATACTTCTATATCGGCAGTAAAGACTTGGAAGCTAGCTACTAAGACTCTCTTGTCTAAATTAAAACTTATAGACACTATAACTATTCCAAAAAAACGAAACAAATTAGAGATGGGTATTGTGCCAGATATATAGTTTCGTATCATAATAAAAATTTTGTATGCTTGAAAATTGCAGCGGATAAATCGTATTTATAATACAATTATCCGTTTGACTAACATTTATTGCTATTTATATTATCATACACATAAGTACTTACAGTTTTTTTCTAGGTTAGGAAAGGTTGAACTGACTGAAGGACTTCACATAGACTAAATGTGTCCATAGTGTTACCAGAATTTATTAGGCGACCAATCGAAAAAACACAGTAAGGTACAAGGACTTATGTTTCAAAAAAGCTCCGACCACTTGGCAAGTATTAGAAGTTTTCTAGAGCCTAGCTTAATAGCTGCCTCGATATTTGAAAACTCTGCAGCCACTAATATCTGGAGCATTGACCACGCAAGCGTAGGACACCAACACAACCCGTACTCAACCATTCCTTCCTGCAGCCTTAAAGAATCTTTTCTTTATTTGTAAGTCTTATATCGTTGGAATCGCACAACACAATAGAAGTTTTGAAGACCACTCTTATTTCCACGCACTTCCAGCATTATATGAAACTCTTGGTATTGTCTTTTGATTTCTCCCGAGCGTTACCTTCTATACCTTTATGACCAGGAGGTGTATGGTCCGGCATGAAAAAAGCCAAATTTATGAAACCAAAACGATGTTGCTACCCAAATTCAAAACCTCGGGCCCCAGCTGCCCTTATTATTAAAATACCCAACTCAACTTGTTGAGTAAATAATGGGAAAAAGTTACGTTTATTTTATTGCTCGAAAGCTAATAAAACAGGAGTGCATAATTAGAAAACTTGGGGAAAATCATGGAAATATTTGCGAGCAGGAAAAGAGATAGAAAGGCGGAAAGATACTCTCTCACTCTTGAAAACTCCTTTACCAACAAGGGCCGTATAAATGCGGAACTATTATCCATATATTTAGGAGTGGCACAACGATCACCTACACCTGAATTAGTGGCATGCTTCGACCGCATAAAGACCAAATTTGATAAGGGATGACGGAAAATCGTTCCAATATACATCACTAAAGTTTTGCTATAAAAATATTTTTTTTAATTTAGTTCATCACAAAATATAAATAAATCTTAATAAATACATTTATTTTGATTGGGGCCTTAGGGCCGTTTTACGGTTAACGCTAACTTGCAGTTTATTTGGCAGATAACCGGACCATTTCTGGTAAATAAACTGTCAATCAGCGCTAACCAGAGATGGTGAAAACGGCGCTAAGACCCCAATCAAAATAAATGTTTTATACCTTTTTATTAAGATTTATTTTCTTTTATATTCTATGATGAACCAAATTTTAAAAAAATATTTTTTAAAGCAAGACTCGGTATAACATTGTCCCTTGAAAGACTAACAAGTTTCAGTTTTTCTCCTAGAAAACTAGCACAGAAAATCGGAAACGTGTTAGTCTTCCATGGGAGCGACTATATGTAATCCAAGGGCGCCATTAAAGTAGCGGGTTTGAGGGGGGCGAAGGGGCGATCACCTCCCCAGACTAGATTTTTTTCCAAAATTTATTCGGAACAAAATTTTTTTCACGAAGTCCCAGAAACTCACTATTTATATGCAGTATTTGTATAAATATAATGATGGATATTTGATCGTTACTTTTCATAATGCTGTGTTTGTATGCATGCATTCATCGAGTATAAATTTTCAAATAATATTAGCGCTCAACAGTAAGAATGCTCATGCAAATCAGCCAATGCTCAGAAATATTTGCGCTGTTGATAACATAATGAATCAAACCTTACTTTATTGAATAAAGTTTATTCAGAATCTTCACTCTCACTCTACATATTTTTCACCACTTTCTACTGGCATTTGTCATCTCTGTAGAAACTGCAGTGCACATACTCAATTACAGTAGAATCGCGAGAAAGTTAATCGCCAGTGTTCGGACTTCTACCACCATTTTTCTTTTATTTGAAGTTATACCACTTCTACCACGCAAGCTCGAAAAAAGGTGGTAGTTTTTTTATAAAAGTTTTTTGAAGAAACCTTTGCCTTTCCACAATTTTTTGAGAAGAGAAACAATACCTAGTGATACTTTGATCACCATTTAATCCCTTTTCCTTTAGGTTTTTAGTACATAACTGCCATTTCCACCTACCTTTGTATATATAGGAAAGAAGTGAGTAAGATTCACTACTTAAAAATATTTCAAATATAACCCAATGCTTCCGCTTTTTTCATAAATCTACCACTATTTTCTGAAAAATCTACCACTAAAGAAAATTTTAAAGACCGCACACTTTTAATCGCTCGGCTAAGTTGACCTAATATGAGCGTCCACGTCCCGCTCTAAAAAGTTAACTATGGATTGCTTAACTTTTCTGAGCTCATCAATTTTTTCAAATCTAACCGTTTGTTTGGCAATAAAAAAAGTGCAGGTATTCCACGAATTCCTGTGTGAAAAATTATTGTCGGTGTCGCGTGGTGCAAATGTAGTTTGTCATGGGCATTTAAACTTGTGAGTTGTGTACTTGCGTTAACTTGTGTTAAAGCTTGTGTTTTGGTTAACTTTTTCGCGATTCTACTGTATTAACCTTAGAATTATAAAAAATATAACCTAATTCATTCGATTTACCGATTCGTTCGGCATCGTGAACTATTAAATAATTATTATTTAGTTAATCGACAATTGGAAGTTCGAGTGACAGATAACCAGCAAACTAAAAGACCGAGGGCGGAAGAACTCGAAAATGGTAAGTAGGAATTTTCCATTAAAGTGTGAGTCGGATTTTTCCATCGAACATACATTGCTATTTTCATATAATCGTTAAACATTTAATAAAATTTCATGAATCAGACTGCTTTTTAATAGTCGAGTATAAATAACAGTAGCGAGCAATATAGTTGCACCAGCTTTTTTTCGAGAGATCACTCGGATATAGTATGTTTATGCATATACTGAAGTCGCGGCAAGAAAACAAGTGCATATAGCTTGTTTTTATAGTTTTCTTTTATTATCAAAAGAGGAATCTTGTGTATACGTATTTCCAATTCGCTACATCAAACAGCATCAAAAAAAAATTCAAGGACGGAAGCTCTGATGGAAATGTAATAAGAAGCGATGAGCTATGAAGAGCATCAAAGAATATTTTTGCAAGCTGCAAAACTTCAAGAACAGGTCTGCGATGATACAAATGTAGAAAACGGAAGCACTGCTCCACTCTTAACTCATACTAATCGCGACGTTAATACATTGTTGGTTGATAATAATAATGAGAAAACGTTGCATTCAACATCTATGAATACTGAATCGGGTTCGAATGTACCTATATCACTTTCACAAAATTCTATTGTTGAAAAATTCGACATAGGTAATTTTGTGGGAAAAAACATTTATTAGATAGATATACGAAGTAAAACTTAATAAAATATCATTTGGTACCACCGAAGGACTATATCTTCCCTTTTTCGAGTCATACTAAAAAAGGAAAAATAGAAAAGCGATACTTTAAACATCATTTTTTAACTTACTTATCTTGTTTGGTTGATTTTCCGACAGGGTGGATAAATGATGTATATTGGAACGATTTTCCGTCATCCGTTGTCAAATTTGGTTTTAAGACAAACCGGTTTCGGCGTTGTGCCATCATCAGTGTCGATTTTCGTTCTGATCTGTTGTTGTCATTTGTCCTGTATTTATAGTTCGTAGGTATATGAGCAGGTATTGTCAAATTGATGCTTGTGTATATTTAGTTATGTGTATGTGCTGTGTGTTCGTTCAGAAACGAGGGTGGTTTACAAATCGATTTGTGTGGCTGACTGGGGTAGGTAGAAATCTGTGATTTTAGTCGTTTGACCTTCTTTGTCGGTTTTTTGTTTTGGTGTATTAATTGTTTTGTGTTTATTTGTTGTTGTGTGTTTGTCTGTTGTACCTGTGTGATTAAGTTGTTTCCTGTAAACAAGTTTTAAAGGCTCGAATATTGTTTCAGAAATTGTGTTTATCTGTTCGTTTATTATTCTACCGTCGAATGTTTTCTGTTTGTAGATTTCCATGTTTTCGAGTACGTTGAGACGTCGGCCCTTTTCTTGTATGTGAAGAACCCTAACTGTTTTATTGATGTTTGCTGGGGAACATTCATTCTCGACCATGTGATTCGCGAAGTTAGACTCGGGTATAATGTTTGGATTCCGTATTTTTTTGTTGTAATCTCTAATATGTTCTCTGAACCTCGTTCTTATTTGCCGTCCTTTTTGTCCTATGTAACTATGCTGGCATCCGCAAGTAAGCTTGTATACGCCGTGGCTGCTAAACGGATCCTCTGAGTTAATGTTAGTTCTTAGTTTTCGCCCTAGATTGTTCGATGTTTTGAATGCTGTGTTAATGTTGTATTTTTTAAAGAAGTTTGCCAATTTATATGTTGCTTTTCCAGTATATGTCATAGTCGTCCAGCTATTATTTTCCTTTTCATTATTTCTTTTTGGTTCTCCATTTGTCCTTCTGAGCTTATCTACTAGTGCTTTTTTATATCCGTTGTTTGCAGCGATATTATATATGACCTCAAGTTCTCTCTTATATGCCTCTTGTGTAAGAGGTGTTCTTTCAAGTCTATGTACCAAGTGCCTTAATGCTGCATTTTTACAATGTTGATTGTGATTTGAGGTATTGTGTATTATTGTGTCGGTGGCCGTTGACTTTCTATATAGTTAAATCTTTTGGCTTCTTTATCAATATTTATCGTGAGGTCTAGATAGTTGATTCCTCCGTCTTTTTCGGTTTCCATTGTAAATTTTATATTGCCGTGCTGTTTGTTGAGGTACTCCAGTACGAGCTCTTCGTTATTAGTAGTTAAAACGCATATTATGTCATCCACGTATCTAGCATAAAATGACACGCCTAATTTGGACTTCAGCTCCTGTATGTACTTTTCTTCCAGATTTTGCATGAACACTTCCATAAGAATTGCTGATGTGGGCCTTCCCATTCCAAGACCGTTTGTTTGTCTATATATTTTATTGTTGAATTTAAAATAGTTTTGACGTAAAGTGGTTCTTAGCGTATTTGTGATTTGCATACTTTTCACTTTGTTTTTTGTGTTATGAACTATTGTTGAGCTAACTATGTCCAAAGTCTCCGATAGTGGTATAGATCGGTATAGATCTTTTATGTCAATAGATACCAATTTGCTGTTTCTTGTTAGCTCTACGGTCTCGAGTCTCTCTATTAGTTCTGTTGTGTTAGCTATTGCATATTCGTTCCTTAGCTCCAGAGTGTCTATCAATATCGTTTTTAAATATTTGGGCAGTTTGTAACATGGTGCCGAATTAAAATTAATGATGGGCCTCATTGGCTTGTCCGGCTTGTGGATTTTTGGTAGCGCAACCAGTGGATGAGCCGAAGAGTTCATTTGGACCAATCTATGTGCCATGTTAGAATCTACTATATTTGTTGCATTTTTTATAGCAACTTTGATTTGTTTTTGGTATTCACCTGTGGGATCCTCTCTCATTCTACGACATTTCATTTCCTCTATGAGATCTCTTTTTCGATTAGCACAGTGGTGTTTCCTTTGTCCGCTTTCGTTGTGACAATATTGTTTTTGCTTAGTTTATGCCATAGATTTTTTATTGTTTTCTCC
Source organism: Eurosta solidaginis (assembly GCF_040869045.1). Lineage (NCBI taxonomy): Eukaryota > Metazoa > Arthropoda > Insecta > Diptera > Tephritidae > Eurosta > Eurosta solidaginis. The sequence continues at coordinate 14,222,143 of NC_090324.1, forward strand.
TCTGTATTCGGTTTTTGTCCTTCCTGTGCTTTCACCTCCTTTCTTTTGATTTCCTTTCTCATGATTCGCGAAGTTAGACTCTGGTATAATGTTTGGATTCCGTATTTTTTTGTTGTAATCTCTAATGTTCTCTCTAGGTTCTCTGAACCTCGTTCTTATTTGCCGTCCTGTTTGTCCTATGTAACTATGCTGGCATCCGCAGGTAAGCTTGTATACGCCGTGGCTGCTAAACGGATCCTCTGAGTTAATGTTAGTTCTTAGTTTTCGCCCTAGATTGTTCGATGTTTTGAATGCTGTGTTAATGTTGCATTTTTTAAAGAAGTTTGCCAATTTATATGTTACTTTTCCAGTATATGTTATAGTCGTCCAGCTATTATTTTCCTTTTCATTATTTCTTTTTGGTTCTCCATTTGTCCTTCTGAGCTTATCTACTAGTGCTTTTTTATATCCGTTGTTTGCAGCGATATTATATATGACCTCAAGTTCTCTCTTATATGCCTCTTGTGTAAGAGGTGTTCTTTCAAGTCTATGTACCAAGTGCCTTAATGCTGCATTTTTATGATGTAGAGGGTGATTTGAGGTATTGTGTATTATTGTGTCGGTGGCCGTTGACTTTCTATATAGTTCAATCTTTTGGCTTCTTTATCAATATTTATCGTGAGGTCTAGATAGTTGATTCCTCCGTCTTTTTCGGTTTCCATTATAAATTTTATATTGCCGTGCTGTTTGTTGAGGTACTCCAGTACGAGCTCTTCGTTATTAGTAGTTAAAGCGCAAATTAAGTCATCCACGTATCTAGCATAAAATGACACGCCTAATTTGGACTTCAGCTCCTGTATGTACTTTTCTTCCAGATATTGCATGAACACTTCCATAAGAATTGCTGATGTGGGGCTTCCCATTCCAAGACTTATTGTTTGTCTATATATTTTATTGTTAAATTTAAAATAGTTTTGACGTAAAGTGGTTCTTAGCGTATTTGTGATTTGCATACTTTTCACTTTGTTTTTTGTGTTATGAACTATTGTTGAGCTAACTATGTCCAAAGTCTCCGATAGTGGTATAGATGGGTATAGATCTTTTATGTCAAAAGATACCAATTTGCTGTTTCTTGTTAGCTCTACGGTATCGAGTCTCTCTTTTATTTCTGTTGTGTTAGCTATTGCATATTCGTTCCTAAGCTCCAGAGTGTCTATCATTATCGTTTTTAAATATTTGGACAGTTTGTAACATGGTGCCGATTTAAAATTAATGATGGGCCTCATTGGCGTGTCCGGCTTGTGGATTTTTGGTAGCGCAACCAGTGGAGGAGCCGAAGGGTTTATTTGGACCAATCTATGTGCCATGTTAGAATCTACTATATTTGTTGCATTTTTTATAGCAACTTTGATTTGTTTTTGGTATTCTTCTGTGGGATCATCCTCCCTAATTTTAAATCGGCACCATGTTACAAACTGTCCAAATATTTAAAAACGATATTGATAGACACTCTGGAGCTAAGGAACGAATATGCAATATCTAACACAACAGAACTAATAGAGAGACTCGAGACCGTAGAGCTAACAAGAAACATCAAATTGGTGTCTTTTGACATAAAAGATCTATACCCATCTATACCACTATCGGAGACTTTGGACATAGTTAGCTCAACAATAGTTCATAACACAAAAAACAAAGTGAAAAGTATGCAAATCACAAATACGCTAAGAACCACTTTACGTCAAAACTATTTTAAATTCAACAATAAAATATATAGACAAACAAACGGTCTTGGAATGGGAAGCCCCACATCAGCAATTCTTATGGAAGTGTTCATGCAAAATCTGGAAGAAAAGTACATACAGGAGCTGAAGTCCAAATTAGGCGTGTCATTTTATGCTAGATACGTGGATGACATAATATGCGTTTTAACTACTAATAACGAAGAGCTCGTAGTGGAGTACCTCAACAAACAGCACGGCAATATAAAATTTACAATGGAAACCGAAAAAGGCGGAGGAATCAACTATCTAGACCTCACGATAAATATTGATAAAGAATCCAAAAGATTTAACTATGTCATATATAGAAAGTCAACATCCAACGACACAATAATACACAATACCTCAAATCACCCTCAACATCATAAAAATGCAGCAATAAGGCACTTGGTACATAGACTTGAAAGAACACCTCTTACACAAGAGGCATATAAGAGAGAACTTGAGGTCATATATAATATCGCTGCAAACAACGGATATAAAAAAGCACTAGTAGATAAGCTCAGAAGGACAAATGGAGAACCAAAAAGAAATAATGAAAAGGAAAATAATAGCTGGACGACTATGACATATACTGGAAAAGAAACATATAAATAGGCAAACTTCTTTAAAAAATACAACATTAACACAGCATTCAAAACATCGCATAATCTAGGGCGAAAACTAAGAACTAACATGAACTCAGAAGATCAGTTTAGCAGCCACGGCGTATACAAGCTTACCTGCGGATGCCAGCATAGTTACATAGGACAAACAGGACGGCAAATAAGAACGAGGTTCAGAGAACATATTAGAGATTACAACAAAAAAATACGGAATCCAAACATTATACCCGAGTCTAACTTTGCGAATCACATGGTGGAGAATGAATGTTCCCCAGCAAACATCAATAAAACAGTTAGGGTTCTTCACATACAAGAAAAGGGCCGACGTCTCAACGTACTCGAAAACATGGAAATCTACAAACAGAAAACATTCGACGGTAGAATAATAAACGAACAGATAAACACAATTTCTGACACAATATTCGAGCCTTTAAAACTTGTTTACAGGAAACAACTTAATCACACAGGTACAACAGACAAACACACAATAACAAATTAACACAAAACAATTAACACACCAAAACAAAAAACCGACAAAGAAGGTCAAACGACTAAAATCACAGATTTCTACCTATCCCAGTCAGCCACACAAATCGATTTGTAAACCACTCTCGGTTCTGAACGAACACACAGCACATACACATAACTAAATATACACAAGCATCAATTTGACAATACCTGCTCATATACCTACGAACTATAAATACAGGACAAATGACATCAACAGATCAGAACGAAAATCGACACTGATGATGGCACAACGCCGAAACCGGTTTGTCTCAAAACCAAATTTGACAAGGGATGACGGAAAATCGTTCCAATATACATAATTTTTTAACTTGTTTATTCTGAACAAAAAAAAGGATGTTTTTGTAAATATTGTTTCTTATTTGCAAGTGATACTGGTGACTCGAAATAGAATGTTCCTCTCAATGCACTTGTCAAAGTTCCTGTGACATCGTTTGCAAAGTTTTCCGGTAAAGAAGTTGTACTAAATAACAATGCTATTAACAAATATCACTCTAAGTCAGCCCTTTTTAGTCAAGATTTCATAAATACTTATGAAAATCAAGGAGAGGAAATCACTAATTTGCTTTCTTCTCATCGCATGGAAGAAGTAGAGAAAAATAGAAGATTGTTGGAGATTATTATAAAAACTATTATTCTTTGTGGGCGACAGAATTAAGAATAAGAGGCCACAGAGATGACGGTAAACTTAAATTTTCTGAATCAGCAACAAACGAGGCCAGTTTTAGGGCAATTTTGAGATTTTTAGTCGCTGCAGGTCATAAAGATATTGAAGAACTTTTAAATTCTATACATCCAAGAGCTACTTATATAAGCAAAAGCGACTTAAAGCGATCTTATTCAATGCTGCAAAGATGAAATTCAATCAATTCAATTTTGATAGAGGGTTAAAAAAGCTAGACTTTTTGCAATTATTTTCGATGAAACTACTGATTTTAGTCATACTGAGCAACTCAGCCTTTGTTTGCGGTATTTATATGATGGCAATATAATAGAAGATTTTGTAACTTTCCTTGATGCGTACGATTCGATCCGAGAAGAAGATGTTATAAATGGAAAAAAAAATTTACAGGTGTAGCCTTGGCACACATAGTGATCGATATTTTTAATAATTTAGGACTACTCTTCGAAGATTGCGTTGGAATTGGAACGGATGGATGTTCTGTAATGACATCAGAAGTTGATGGAGCTGTGCAGGAACTTCTTAAAATATGTACCAATGCTAATCATTGTCCGTGTTTCAACCGTTGTCTTAATAACTCGCTTGCGAAAGCGTCGAAAGTTGTTCAAACAAAGGATTGTATTGCGATGATGAAAAAAATTATCAGTTTTCCAAATCAGTCTCCTAAGCGTACCATAATTTTCAAAAAACATCTGCAGGAATCACTAAGTGGACTATGTGAAACGCGCTGGTCTGAAAAACATGATGGTATAATGCAGTTTGAAGAAAACATCACAAAAATTGAAATTAAGAAATTTCTACTTGGCAAGATTCACCAACAAGTTCTGAGGCCCGTTCTATGTTGAAATCTATTTGCGAGACAGAGTTCGTGATTTCAATGATTTGTTTGAGCAATGGATCTTTCTTTTACACGACCATTAAGCTTACTTTTGCAAACACCGTCAACAGATTTGAATCAAGCTTCTGAATCATTGAGTGACACTTTGCGAACATTAAAAAACCATAGACTTAAAGCAGGAAATCGTTTTTCAGGACTTTACAAAAAAATAGTCGCCTTAGCAGATGAGTTGAAGTTTGATATTTTCCTCCCACGAATTGCTAAAAAGCAAATACATCGAGCGAATTACACTTCATCAGACGAAGTGTGGTTAGAACGCTGGTCTGATAAGCAATACAAAAAATCAATTCCACTATCAGCTGAAACAGTTTTAAATGATTGCAATGAATATGCGTTTCCATCAATAAATGCTCTTATCAAAATTCTGGCCACGCTTCCAGCGAGCAATGCTTGTGCTGAAAGGAGTTTTTCGACACTTTGCCGGTTGAAAACGTGGTTACGGTCCACAATGTCCCAGAACAGACTCACTGGTCTTGCACTTTTAAATACCCATTTCGATATTGATCATATAATTGACAGATATGTAAAAAAAGGGAAGCATAGAATTAAATTTACTGTGTGAATATGAACTATGCGAAAGATAAAAATGATGTCAAAAAATTGGATGTACAATTGTTAATTTGAATAACTAAATGAAACCAAATATGTGTATGAAATTACTAAACAATGTAAAAAAATACTAATAAATGTACCCCTAAAAAGTAACGGTGTGCTATACGTTTCCCTTGTTGTTTTGTCTTGCATTTTCACGTTCAAAACACATCAGCTATTGGGAGAAACAATTACTGACTGAAATCCCCCCCCCCCCACCCCCTTCAAAAAGCAGCCTGGATCCGCCACTGCGCCATTATCGGTATTTGCACGCAGTCAAAAAACTGCCAGCGGCGGGCTTGCTAGATACACTGAAGCACAAAAAACTCATAGTCATTTGTATAAGAGTCTAATGGAAGATCAATTAACCGGTGCATTTCCTAACACACAAATAGCTCTTCGGATTTTTTTTAACATTAATGATCGCAAATTGTTCTGCCGAACGATCCTTCTTGCAATTAAAAAGAATCACACCTGCTGAAAGAGCTAAAACGCGACAAGGGCGAATCGAGATGTTAGGTATACTTTGAATTGAGTCAGATTTATTGAACAAAATCGATATTGATGATATAATTGATGAACTTGCCGAAAACTAATGTAGAAAACGACATGTTTGAAATGTATGTAGATAGTAATTTTTATTGGTGTTATTACATTGTGACAATAAAATTTTTATGAAAGATATAAATTTGTATTTTTTAATCGAAAAAGAGGGGGGTCGTGAAAAAAACGACCCCCAAACTGATGGTTGCCTAGGGCCCCGTTGAGGGTTTAACTGGGCCTGTGTTTGTGATTTCCATACTTTTACCTTTGCCTTTTGTGTTATGAATTATTTTTGATTTAACTATGCCTAATATCTCCGATAATGGCATTGATGGGTACAGATCTCTTATGTCAAAAATACCAATTTCCTGTTAGCTCAACGGTCACAAGTTTCTCTATTAGTTCTGTTGTGTTAGGTACTGCGGGCTCGTTATTTAGTTCTTTTAAATATTTAGACATTTTATAACATGGTCCCGATTTAAAATTTATTATGGGCCACATTGGAGTGTTCGACATGTGGATTTTTGGTAGCGCAATAAGTTATTTATATGCCATGTTCGAATATACTATTTTTGTAGCATTTTTAATTTATTTCTGATATTCATCCGTTGTATCAGCACTGTCGTATTGCCTTCGTTCGGTTTCTTTGTGGCAGTGTTGTTTTTCCTAAGTTACGTTGTAGATTCTTATTGTTTTTTCTCCATGTTATGTTTTTGTCATTCTTGTGCTTTCACTTCTTTGTTTATTATTTCCATCAACATGTGTCTTGCAATCCCTGTATCTACAATCATCCTCTCCGTTTTTCTTATTTGACTTTGCTCCATGGTATTGTGCTTTCGACCCTTTTTGAGCAATTGTATTTCTTCTTTGGCTATGGCCACTGTCGTGAGACTCAGGAGGTTGTCATTAAATTGGTGTGTTTGTTAGTTTTAATGTGTTTTTGTTGTAACTCCTGTTTGACTTTAGTCTTTATGCGGTCGAAACATGCCACTAATTCAGGTGTAGGTGATCGTTCTGCCACTCTTAAATATATAGATAATAGTTCCGCATTTATCCGGCCTTTGTTAGTAAATGAGTTTTCCAGAGTGAGAGAGTATCTTTCCGCCTTTCTAACTCTTTTCCTGCTCGCATTGGTATCACGTTCAATGTAATGTTAGCAAATTTTTGGTGTCACATTCAATATTTATTGAACCAAATACATACTCGCCTTTGTTGCATGCATCTTCAGTAGGCGTCACTTGTAAACTGTTAGTTGTCCGCTCCTGTTGAAGATAAAAGCCTGACACACATTAACTGATCCATTTTGTTGTGTGGAAAACCAACACACTGGGTGGGTAAGTGATGTATATTGGACAATTTTTTTGTCATCCCTTGACAAATCTAGTTTGAAGACAAACCGGCGTTGCGCCATCATCAGTGTCGACTTTCGTTCTGATCTGCATTTGTCGTTTGTCTCATATTTATAGCTCGTTAGTGCCTGACAGGTATGATCAAATTGAATGTTTATGTATATATATGTAAATATATGTGTTATGTGTTATATGTCCTTCAGGCACGGGGGTGCTTTTCTGGGTGCTTGTTGATTTATTGTTTTGTGTTTATTTGTTGATGCGTGTTTGTCTGTTGTACCTGTATGATTACTTTATATTTTGTAAACAAGTTTTAAAGGTTCAAATATAGTGTCAGAAATCGTGTTTGTCTGTTCGTTTATTATTCTACCATCCAATGCTTTTTTAAACGAGTTTATTTAGCTTGACTTGACAGGCCGGCCGGCCGTTGTGAACGAATTTTGTAATTAAAATTTAAGTAACTTCCCGATAAGCTACAAGCTTGAAACTTGAAATATAGTTCATAACCTGAAAAATATTTTCCCCGGGCACAAGAAAACCTCACTACGTCACAGGGTCGGAAGTTGTATATGTGCCAACGCTTTTGCGAATGAGGAATAACAGTTGGCGGTTTAGCCTATGAGCGCGTATTATTGTTGGACTACAGCGTGGACTGTCAACCGCTTATTTACTCCGGGCCTACCGCGTATTCTAAGATGATATCTCATGCAGTGTCAAGGGGAGTGCCCCCAAATCCCCAAAAAAATCCCCAAACACAGAATCCCCAGGTAAAAAAAAAACTTCTTTTGTACATTAGTGGCACAGAAGATTAAGTCTTCAACTACCGTGCAAAAGTCGTCGGTTCAATGCCAGATCACGGATTTAAATTTCATTTTCTATTTATTTAATTTTGGTTTATTTAATTTTATTTAATATTAATTTATTAATTAATTTATTATTAAAAATACTGTGAAAAAATATTAAACAATTTAAATGAAAAACCTAGATCTGGTAGTGAACCGACGATGAGAAAATATCGCAAAATTAGCATAATATCATTATTATAGCTATTGAATAGAAGGAAACTACGAAAGCAAACTGCAAAAGTTCTCAAAATAATTGAAAAAAGGAAAATTCAAAACGTTACAGATCTCCATCGCCTAAATATCTTCTTGGAGAAAAAATTCCCGTAAAGTATAAGTTTTGTTTACCAAATGAATTTCTATCGCCTTATTAACTGCAAAATGTATCGAATTAGTTACTTCTTGGCGATAGACGATAAAATTACCAGAAAACTGCTGGCAGGGTTTTGTAATGCAATTTATACATAAAAATATATGTATTTCCATATGTATTTATAATTTGTAAAAACAAAAAAAAATGTTCCGATGTTTATCTGCAATGCAATGAATTTTGAATTTTTTTATGTAAATACTCTATTAATTGTATTTATAAGTTATTGCGTTGCACTGTATTTTGTTTAATTGCCCATTAAATATTTGTGAAATCATCAATATTGAAGTGTTAATTTGGAAATAAATAAACATAACTATCCTTTTTCTGTGTGAAAACTATTCAAATTAGGTTTAAAATTGCCGCGATGGGAGAGAGAGATGTTCACTAGGTAGTGTCGCTGACAATATAGTGTAATCCAAGGACGACGGCTCTCCACAGAGAGAGGGAGATAGAGTGCTAGCTTAGCGGTGGCTGAGATGGTGAAGACGACGGTGGCTCTCGCTAAGGGATGCTAACGGCGGTAGTAATGACGGCGGTAGTTAGGATCACGCCCGAAGAGAGAGTACTGAGTTACGGTTGCTCTCACCAAATAGCTTTGACGATCGTGGTGGCTAGACTTCGGGATGGGATGTCCGAGGATCGGGATCGTGGTGATGTACCTACGGCGAAGTGTCTATTAGTATGAAGCTAACTAACTACAATATATTGGCTCGGGTATTCGGCTAGGGTAGTAGGGGAGTTTGTCCCGCCGCAGGCGTTGGGAAGTGTTCCCCTCTTCCTTCCTTGAGCCGTGTATCCGTGCATTACCCTTCCTCTGAGTAATAGGGGGGGTGAGTCCCTTCTTACTCAGAGGAGATGATAACAAAATATTAGGGTTGCCCAATAGGCCGCGGGGGGAAGTACCATCGGCAGAACCGACCTTGTAACTTTACCCCCCCCCCTCGACCCAAAGGGAGCCCCTGGAATATGGGTAAGGCTGCCCAATAGGCCTGGGGGGAAGAACCATCGGCAGAACCGACCTTGTAACTTTACCCCCCGTCGACCCAAAGGGAGCCCCTACAATGTATTTATATTGGCTCGGGCAGTCTGCCAGGGTAGTGGGGAAATCCGCCCGCCACTGGCGTTGGGACGGGTTTCCTTCCTACCCGAGGAGGCTGCTCGTGCATTACCTTTCCGATGAGTAATAAGGGGTGTAAATCCCGTCTTACTCACCGGAAATGTGGGTAAATCTGCGGGGTGTCCGATAAGCGGGGGGGCGTACCATCGGTGGAACCGACCTTGTAACGCACCCTCCTAACCCAAAGGGCACCCCTTGTCGACCGCCAGTGGCGGCCGACACGCACTTCACTTACCTACGGCGAAGTGTGCCTGGTGTATTCCGGCCAATCATTTTATTAATAGGTAACTATGAACACGTTGGGAATTATGCTCGCATTGTCGCGCACAGCGCGCCACGAATGAAAATTCCCAAGCATTGTGCGTTCACCAACGCTGGCTTGCTTTGTGCTTGCGCGATGTTTGTTGGGCCGGTATGTATGTATATATGTATTTCGGTACATACACTACTAGGGGTGGGCAGTAAATGGAAAATATGATGTTAGGGGTGGGCGCTAAATAGGAAATAGATATTGTGGCGTAGCATTTGCTAATTTACAGTCCCCCTCCTACTTCGGCGAACGAAAGGTTGTGGTATTCTAGGGTTTTTGCGCGGAGGCCTGAACTACCATGGGCAGAGTCCAGGTATGTTTTATCATCGGTTGAATCCGGTGGCTCGGCCGACATGTGTGTATATGTGTTCGTTGATGTTTTTATTATTATGATTGATTGATTTTTTTTCTTCTCTTTTTTTCAACAATAATGTGTACATTTCATTTGTGTTTAAATTTACATTGCAAGTAGAAATTCATTTTAAATTTACATTTCAAGATTAAGGTATATACATATGTACATTTTTATATTACATTTTAAATTTACATTTCATGTATAGAAAACTTATCAAACTAGGTCGGATCTTGCTTCTCCTCAGCCAGCGAATCGTACCATCATGGAGTGTTCTTTCAGCTTGATTATGGCGTGATCTTCGTCCACCCTACGCGCCGTGTTACACCCTTTTTGCGTTTTAGCCATAGTCCGGGCGAAGAAGTTTGGGGGGTGGTTTCCATTAGTAGTATCGTGTGGCTCTCAGGTTGGTGCATACGGTATAGTGTCACCAGTGGTTTGTTTGTCGCATACGATGGCGTTTAGATGGCCGGCTATTAATGGCGGGCCCCAGAATGTCTTAACGTCCAGTATTTGTGGCTTATTTAGCGGCCACGGTACTGCGTCGAATGGAGGCGGTTCTTCGGGCATGGCATCTTTATTCGTCCTTCTCTCGGCCCGACGACGTTGCAGTTAAAATTTACTTCGGCGGTTGATTTGTGTTGGGTCGTATTTATGGCGAACGCTTTTTCTGGTAATTCCCGTTGCCAGTTCCGATGGTCTTGTTTCGTACGTTGTGCCACCCTTGTTTTGATAACGCGATTAACGCGTTCGGTAGGATTTTTGTTGGGGCACACGGTTTGGTAAATCGGTGGGTGATGTTATGATCCTTCAGGATCGTTGCCGGAGCGTTAATGACGAGTTGCTCACCATTGTTGCTGAGGAGGATGGCCGGGTAATAACTTTGTTTTAGTTTTGTGTTGTGTCTGTGTTCTGCGGCAGTGTTTGACCCTTTTAGGTGTGTGGGTGCTTTTTGATGTGTTTCTATGAGCTCTAGGTGTTCTATCTTTCGCTCTTTGTTGAGGTGTTCCGCTTCTCTTATGTAATGCAGGGTTACGGGTGCGTTTGCTTTGGTTGCACCGGCTGTGGTAAGGGGCTTTCCATCCATTGAGACGGTAACGTTGCGCTTTGCCAAAAAGTCCATACCCAGCATAATACTCTCGGCCAAATTAGGGATAACAGACACCAACGTACTGGCTATTTGATCATTGTATTTGACCTTGACCGAGTAGGAGTGGGTGCTCGCAATGCATGATTGGTCGGCGAGTTGCACGTTGCGACGATTGGATAACGGTGGAATCTTTCGTCGTTCCAGATGCCTTCTTACGGCTTCATTGATGTATGTCACGGTGGCCCCCGTGTCGATCAGGGCGCGGCACATCAATCCTTCGATGGACACCTGTATGTAAAAACGTCCGTCGTTCCCCTTCCCTTTGGCTACGGATGATAATAGTGCGAGCGTTATCGGATTATTTCGGTTAATTTCGTATCATGCACAATCCCTGGAGAGCGTTCCGTCTCTGCCGCATCTATAACAAAAAAGTCGTCTTTTGTTGTTGCAATGGGAGCGGCGGTGGCCGCGTTTCTTGTTTGAGTTGAGTTTGTTATTTGATCACTCTGCTCCTCCAGCTCCTCGATTATTACTGTGCTTAAGCTATGTGCTAACAGTCGGCTCTGTTTGGCTTCTTTGCTCCGCAGTAGTTCGTACCCGTCGGTGAGCTCCATAAGCTGTTCTATCGTTTGGAACTCGCCTCGCTTCACAAAAAGTCGATACTCCACCCGTAGTCCGTCGTATATGCGTTCTAGATGATCTTCTTTGCACAAATTCGGGTGGCGGCGAATCATCGTCTGGAGGCTGAGGATATAGTCCTTGGCCTTTTCTCTGTTCGTCTGTTTTCTTTGGCGGATAGCGTCCTCTAGCTGGCTAATGTGTCGCTTCGGCAAAAAGAATTTTCCGGCTTCGGAGCGGAAGTCAGCCCATGTGTGTAGTTGTTGTTTTCGCAGGCGGAACCATTGAAGGGCTTTGCCACGCAGTATCTCTGGAAGGGTTGGGAGGAGTTGATCTGGCTTAATCATATAGCATTCTGCCAGTTCCTCAAACCTTTCCAGGAAGTCGTATAATGTGTCGCCTCCAGCGTAATGTACATCCCAGCGGCGGACTGTGTTCATAACCTCCGTGTTACTTATGCTGCTCTGCTCGCGCTGGGGGGATATTGCTTTAATTGTGACGGCCGGCGTGGTGTTTTGCATAGATGTGACTGGCCGGGCCTCTTCGCGGCGATCTCCATCTATACCGTCGACTTACGCTTGCGTTGGTCTCGGACGTATGCGCTGAGTGTGTTGCGCAATTCGGCGACGGTATGTCCTTCGGTGTAGATTCGGTAGCGTTTGCATTCGTCGATTAGCCTCTCCTTCTTCAGCAGTAAATCCACCCTAGAGAGTCGACGTTCAACGTGGTGGTGGTGGTTTCGCTTATCTTGGTATTGATTGTTGGTTGTGTGTTCCATGAACCCGCTCCTGCAGTGTTGGTACTCTCGTTGGTTTTGGCACAGTCGCCTGAGGAGACGGGTCCCTGCTCGGGCGCTATTTATGAGGTGGGTTTGGTCAAAGGCTGAGGTATGCTCAAGTCAATCCAAAGTCTGATGGAGGTCCCACTTCCCCCACCTAAATAAATACACAGTGAATTAGTGTTTTGATTTCGAACACACACACACACACTCGGCTCTCGGACTAAAATATACACAACCTTGAATCCAGGGGAGATAGAGAGAGAGAGATGTTCACTAGGCAGTGTCGCTGACAATATAGTGTAATCCAAGGACGACGGCTCTCCACAGAGAGAGGGAGATAGAGTGCTAGCTTAGCGGTGGCTGAGATGGTGAAGACGACGGTGGCTTTCGCTAAGGGGTGCTAACGGCGGTAGTAATGACGGCGGTAGTTACGATCACGCCCGAAGAGAGAGTACTGAGTGACGGTTGCTCTCACCAAATAGCTTTGACGACGGTGGTGGCTAGACTTCGGGATGGGATGTCCGAGGATCGGGATCGTGGTGATGTACCTACGGCGAAGTGTCTATTAGTATGAGGCTAACTAACTACAATATATTGGCTCGGGTATTCGGCTAGGGTAGTAGGGGAGTTTGTCCCGCCGCAGGCGTTGGGAAGTGTTCCCCGCTTCCTTCCTTGAGCCGTGTATCCGTGCATTACCCTTCCTCTGAGTAATAGATGGGGGTGAGTCCCGTCTTACTCAGAGGAGATGATAACAAAATATTAGGGTTGCCCAATAGGCCGCGGGGGGAAGTACCATCGGCAGAACCGACCTTGAAACTTTAACCCCCCCCCTCGACCCAAAGGGAGTCCCTGGAATATGGGTAAGGCTGCCCAATAGGCCTGGGGGGAAGTACCATCGGCAGAACCGACCTTGTAACTTTACCCCCTTCGACCCAAAGGGAGCACCTACAATGTATTTATATTGGCTCGGGAAGTCTGCCAGGGTAGTGGGGAAATCCACCCCGCCACTGGCGTTGTGACCGGTTTCCTTCCTACCCGAGAAGGCTGCTCGTGCATTACCAAGACACACGACAATAGTAGATCATAAAAAATGACAATGATGATGGCGCAACGCCGAAATCGGTTTCTCTCCCAAACCAAATTTGATAAGGGATGACGGAAAAGCCTTCCTATAAATATAAATTACACGAACTGTCGGAAAATCAACACAACAAAACGAATAAGTGAATAAAGTACATCACTCGCTTTATAAAGAACGGCTTTTTTAGGTTTATTTACGATAAAATAAGCCTTGTCCCTAAGGTGAATAAAATTAAATAAAATTATAAAAAAATAAGTAACGGTGTCTAAGTTCGGGTGTAACCGAACATTATATACTCAGCGTGAACTTTAATTGTACATTTCATTTCAGATAAATATCTTTACTACATAACACGTGGCACCGCCCTTTTTAAAAAAAACAAGTAAGGAAGCTTAAGTTCGGGTGTAACCGAACATTACATACTCAATTCAGAGCTATGGTGACAACATAAGGGAAAATAACCATGTAGGAAAATGAACCGAGGGAAGCCCTGGAATATGTTTGAATGACATGTGTATGAAATGAAAGGCATTAAAGAGTATTTTATGAGGGAGTGGCCAATATTTTTATAGGTGGACGCCATTTAGGGATATCGCCATAAAGGTGGATCAGGGTTGACTATAGAATTTGTTTGTACGATATGGGTATCAAATGAAAGGTGTTAATGAGTATTTAAAAAGGGAGTAATCCTTAGTTCCACAGGTGGACGCCGTTTCGAGATATCTCCATTAAGGTGGGCCAGGAGTGACACTAGAATTTGTTTGTACAATATGGGTATCAAAAAAAAAAGGTGCTAATGAGTATTTTAAAAGGGAGTGATCCTTAGTTCCATAGGTGGACGCTGTTTCGAGATATCGCCATAAAGGTGGACCAGGAGTGACCCTGGAATTTGTTTGTATGATATTGGTATCAAATTAAAGGTATTAATGAGGGTTTTAAAGAGAGTGGTGGTAGTCGTATAGGTGGTCGCTTTTTCGAGATATCGCCATAAAGGTGTACCAGGGGTGACTCTAGAATACGTTTGTAAAATATGGGTATCAAATGAAAGGTGTTAATGAGTATTTTTAAAAGATAGTGGGCCTTCGTTCTATAGGTGGTCGCTTTTTCGAGATATCGCCATAAAGGTGGACCAGGGGTGACTCTAGAATATGCTTGTACGATATGGGTATCAAATGAAAGGTGCTAATGAGTATTTTAAAAGGGCGTGGGGCTTAGTTCTATAGGTGGACGCCTTTTCGAGATATCGCCATAAAGGTGGAACAGGGGTGACTCTAGAATGTGTTTGTACGATATTGGTATCAAATTAAAGGTACTAATGAGAGTTTTAAAAGGGAGTGGTGGTAGTTGTATATGTGAAGGCGTTTTCCAGATATCGACTAAAATGTGGACCAGGGTGACCCAGAACGTTGGATACCGCTAATTTATTTATATATGTAATACCTGCAAAGATTTCAAGGGTTTTTTATTTCGCCCTGCAGAACTCTTTCATTTTCTTTTACTTAATATGGTAGGTGTCACAACCATTTTACAAAGTTTTTGCTAAAGTTATATTTCGCGTCAATAAACCAATCCAATTACCATGTTTCATCCCTTTTTTCGTATTTGGTATAGACTTATGGCATTTTTTAAATTTTTGTAATTTTCGATATCGAAAAAGTGGGCGCAAGATAAGTACGTGAACTAAGTTCAGTAAAGATATATCGATTTTTGCTCTAGTTATCGTGTTAACGGCCATGCGGAAGGACAGACGGACGACTGTGTATAAAAACTGGTCGTGGCTTCAACTGATTTCGCCCATTTTCAAAGAAAATAGTTAACGTCATAAAATCTATGCCCCTACCAAATTTCAAAAGGATTGGTAAATTTTTGTTCGACTTATGGTATTAAAAGTATCCTAGACAAAATAATGAAAAAGGGCGGAACCACGCCCATTTTGAAATTTTCTTTTATTTTCGTATTTTGTTGCACCATATTACTACTGGAGTTGAATGTTTACATAATTTACTTATATACTGTAAAGATATTAAATTTTTTGTTAAAATTTTACTTAAAAAAAAAAATTTTTTTTATGTGGGCGTGGTCCTTCTCCGATTTTGCTAATTTTTATTAAGCGTACATATAGTAATAGGAGTAACGTTCCTGCCAAATTACAGCTTGCACAACTTTTAAATTACCTTCTTTTAAGAGTGTGCGGTGCCACGCCCATTGTCCAAAATTTTACTAATTTTCTATTCTGCGTCATAAGTTGAACTCATCTATCGAATTTCATCGCTTTATCTGTCTTTGGTAATGAATTATTGCACTTTTTCGGTTTTTCGAAATTTTCGATATCGAAAAAGTGGGCGTGGTTTAGTCCGATATCGTTCATTTTAAATATCGATCTGAGATGAATGCTCAGGAACCTACATACCAAATTTCATCAAGATACCTTAAAATTTACTCAAGTTATTGTGTTAACGGACGGACGGACATGGCTCAATCAAATTTTTTTCGATCCTGATGATTTTGATATATGGAAGTATATATCTATTTCGATTCCTTTATACCTGTACAACCAACCGTTATCCAATCAAATTTAATATACTCTGTGAGCTCTGCTCAACTGAGTATAAAAAACATCTCCCCATTTCCTCTTACAATAAAATTTGATAAGTGAAATATCATTGATTCAAAACTATTTTTTGCTAAGTTATAGCTTATTATTTTCGTCTACGACCCTTTTAAAAATGTTTTATATAAAAGTGGACGTGGCCTTTAACCGATCTCGTCCATTATTTCTAGAAATATTTCCTGTCATAGGGAAAATTTGTGTACCCAACTTTATTATAATCCGTTATTTTTTCTTCGAGTTATGGCTCCCGAAACATAGAAAATTGCTCAGTCATAAAAAGGGCGGTGCCACGCCCATTTTTCAAAACTTGAAGTTTTTCCTGTTTATTGTTATAAATCCACTTGGGAAACGAAATACCATTGATATGAAGCTTTTTTTTTGCAAAGATATAGCTTATTTTATATGTTCACGACCCTTTTAAAAATCTTTCAACCGATTTCGTTAATTTTTCTTCAAAGCATTCCCTATAGTAAAGGCAATCTATCTGCCGAATTTTGTTACGATAGGTTTAACGATTTTTGATTTATGATTAATAATATTTGTAAAATTGATTTTATCACAAGTGGACAGCGCCACGTCCATTTGAAAATTTTTTTCAAATTTTTATCAAGGGTCTCAATTTCAGTCCACACATCAAATTTCAACATTCCAGGTGTATTATTTTTTTGTATTTTCCCAAATGTTATATATATCAAAAGTGGGCGCGGTTATCATCCGATTTCGCTCATTTTCAATACCAATCTATTCTATCCAGATAAGCTCGTGTACCAAATTTGGTGAAGATATCTCAATATTTACTCAAGTTATCGTGTTAAATGACTGACGGACGGACATTGCTCAATCAAATTTTTTTTCGATACTGCTGATTTTGATACGTGGAAGTCTAAAACAATATTTACATTAAGTAATAATACTAAAAGCTGGAAAATTATTAGGTAGGTCCTAGGTACTAGTAATCACACTCCTCATCAATCTAGGGCGCTGATCAATCAATTAAAAAAAAGCGTTAGACGCGTCAAATTTGTATTGATAGTCATAAGTAAGACCAACTGAACCTTAATTAGGTTATGCTACCCCTCACATTTTTATAGCTGGTGTTGGTGTGAAACTTAGTCCCAAAAAGTGTTCAGTGTTTAAAAAAGAAGTAAGTTATTTTGGTCACAAGGTAATGACAGAGAGCATCTGCACTGCGAATGAAAAGCTGGCAAAGACCACAGAAACTGCATGAATTAAGAAGTTTCCTTGGGTTGTGCACATATTACCGCCGATTTGTACCAAACTTTGCCAGCGTAGGTCATAGCCTCCGCGAGCTTACAAGAAATGAGCTTTTGAATGGAAGAAGGAACAAGAAGTGGCTTTCCACACATTGAAAGAGCGTTTGTGCACTGCCCCAATGTTGGCATATCCGTTCCAGTAGCAACATTTATTCTAGATACCGATGCGAGTGGATATGCGTTTATCGTAACTGGTCGATGGACAGGAGAAGATAGTTGCATATTAGAGCAGATCAATTGGAAACCTATTGCGTTACACGGAGAGAGCTGTTGGCATTGGTAGAGTGCATTAAACATTTTCACAAGTACCGCTACGGGCAGCGATTCCGCCTCAGGACTCCTCCGAGGCTCTTCCGTAATCCAGAAGACCATTTGTCACGGTGGATCGAGCGACTACAAAGCTATGACTTTTCCATTGAGTATCGAAAAAGTAGTACCTATGGGAATGTAGTTTGGAATGCAAAAACTGCTCGAAAGCTGAGGCTAAGGAAGACAACATACAGAGGTCCGGCTTATGATTATAACGTGTCCGGATGAATGGGACGTGGAGCAACTAAGGAAGTGTCAGATAGAAGATACAGATCTTTCGCATGTTATGCAAGGGCTCGAACGAAACGAAGTCATATTGTCCCCGTGGAACAGATTACAATTGATATACGGTTGCCTACATCGAATATGGGAGAGTGAGGATGGTCAATGCAAGAAGAAACTGATAGTTTTTCCCAGGAAAACGATTTCTGACGTTCTCAGCGAGCTACATAATGGTCCCAGTGGAGGTCATCTTGGAATTACGGAGACTCTCGAGAAAATTAAGCGGATATTCTATTGGGTTGGTTGCCGTCAGTCAGTCACTGCGAGGTTCGCAGCAGAGCGAAATGTCCCAAAACCCGAAGTCATATCCAGATGAAGTAATATAACTCAGGTGCACCATTTGAAAGAATCGCTATGGATGTCACAGGTCCATTTCCTACTAGCAGCCACTGAAACAAATATGTACGGGTGGTTATGGATTGTTTCAGAAAATGGCCAGTGGTATACCCGATCCCAAAACAAGAAGCGGAAACAGTAGCAGAAGTGTTTACGAACAACTGGGTTACAAGGTGTTGTGTACCAAGTGATTTACATTCTGACCAAGGCAGGAATTTTGAATCAGCTGTGTTCCAAGAAATGTGTAAGACATTGGAAACCGAAATTCCTTGCGAATTTAGGATCACAAGACAATCATTGATGGTGTTCTGTACCTTTGAATTCCTTCGCTACTTTCCGAGGTAGCTTGAGAAATGTTGAAAAGCAATTTCAATTGTTTGTCTATTAAGATTCGTTTGTTTTCGAATCGGGATTTCAGCGATTCCCATGCTAATGACAAATTGTCACCGGACAAAGGGTATTGCTTTAAGATCGCGCCTGCCTTTCCTCGAGTCTTATTTCACAAGTGATAGAGTTTCTGTGCGGGAGTCAGTCTGGAATGGTTGAGACAAACGGCCGTGAACATATCACGAAAGGATAGCCACTCCTCCTAAATACCGTAAAAGATTTCTGTATCACACGGTGCCACCTGGAGACACGACACCGAGTTGGGACCGGAAGGCAGAGACTTGTGGGAGGTGTTGCCTGACTCTGTTGGATTCCCACGGAGGACTTTTAATTGATCCAATATGTGGGAATTTCAGATTTAGAAAGAGTCCGCACAAAGCTGAAATTTGTTGTGGGCTTCCTCTTTAAACTCTCTAGAAACTGTGTTTTCCTCTGCTATGCAAACATTTTCATACGCGTTTTTTAACGAAATCCAACGACCGTTGAGGTCTTATAACTTGACATCCAATAAAGAGTCCGTTTGGTCATCAGGATCTTCTTTTTGAAAATTTCACCACATTGTTGGAGTCGAAGATAAATTTAGACATGATTTCGGTTGAAGAAGGCATGATAGGAGAAGGTATCAAGATTTTGATTTGACAAAATATAAACTGGAGGGAGACTACTTGAGTTGACAATTAGTATTGTGCACGAAATTTCGGTTCGGGATCTTAGATATTTGAGAAACCCAAGATAAGCGGTTTTCTAAAAAAATATTATGGTTGGACGCAAGCAACGTAATAACGCATTTATTCACGTGCTGGGGTGCGCAGGTTTTAAGATTGTTGTGGTCACCCTTTTTGTTTGCTTGGAATATGTAACCACATTCATACAAACCACCGTTTATATGTATATGCACATCAGCAACTAGTGGTGTTGTACGTAAGTCCGTTTTTTTGGGAAAAACTCGAATATGAACTTTATAAAGTTTTAAAAAATTCTGTATATATAAATATATGTGTTTTGTATTTTATAAATTTTGTAGCCGCAATCTAAGGGAAAAAGAAGGTTTTAGCGGTGGGGACTAGTGTAAATAGCGTGGGTGAGTATTGCAGTAAATATGTATATAAGTGTATGTGCCCATAAACAGCTGGTGAATGTAAAGGCGTAAGTACACGACCTTTCTGTTCGTAGGAACAAACTGGAATATGCGTTTTATAAAATTTAGAATTCTTGAATTTGATATATTCTTGAATTTTATTAATGAAGAGGGATCTTTTTACAATTTTGATACGTTAGTCGAAAGAAAAAGGGGTAATATACGAGTGCAAATGGCTTGAATGTGTAGCTCTTTTGGTAATAGGCTTCTTTGACCAATCGTTTTATAATTGCAAATAAAAATATTTATCTCAATTTTTCCACCTAACGTTTCGCTATACTTCCTAGCATCTTCAGAGGTGATCTAATTTATTAACAACAATAAATTGAATTTGCGTTGAACTTCGTCAACCAATGAATATTTGCATGTGCATACATGTATGTAAAACCAGAGACAATATTAACATAGAGACATTGCAGGGACGAAAAATTGTGTGAAGCAAGCTTCACAAAACCTCTAGTAGGTCACATTCACCACTTACCACAGCAGAATGTGTTAAACTACCACTCTCTGTATTTATAATTTAACAATTATTTGTACACTTTTTATTCAGCCAATGTGTTCAGAATTCACATTTTTACACTCCAAAACTACAATCGGTGTATTTTGTGTGCTTAAATTATGTTAAAAATCGTGTTAAAATTTGTGGTGTGGTGGAAGTGACCTACTAGAATTTGTGTAAAACCAAAGAGATCCGCCGCCGTCGCTGCTGGCGCAAGCGCAAGCGATGACCGCGAAATTGTTGGAACTGAGGCACGCTATTTGCCGAATAGCGGACGGGAATTACGGTAAAACGGTAAAATATACGGGATTGGTTGCTGATATATAATTTTTAGGGGAAACAAATGAGAACCGTTACTTACGTGCGTATCCCCAAGATTCGCATGTTTTTTGATGGTTGCTTTGTTTCGCTTTCTTAAGCTGCGACTATACACACCACTTATGTATGTAACTTTAAAATTGGTTTGTCGAAAATACCGTGTGAAAACACTAGACATTTTATTCGATGAAAGTGAAAACTTTTTAAACTTTAATTAAAAATCAGTGGGACATTTTTGCACAAATTTGGTGGTTAGCACTAATGAATGGAAAAGTTTCGAATAAAGCAAAATTAGCGATGGGATGATAGTGATATACAAACAGTGTTGTACCTTTGCGTTACCACTGTTTCAAATCTGGCTCGCAAGGACCAAATGTTCAGCGTAATGATGCAAATGTATTTTAATCCAAATCTAATTCATTTATTGAATTCAACTTTTAACTTTAACAATGAATTATGCATATCTGTAACAATTAAATGAATTTTTAACTTAAACAATTATTTTGTAAATATATTTAATTCGTTACGTAGTCTGTAAGAAACATTGTATTTCAAAGATTACTATATTTAAATAAATAAATAAATAAATAAAATATATGCAGATAGACCAAATTTAGGGCAGAACAACGTCTGCCGGGTCTGCTAGTTCTCTATATTATGTAAATTTTTTAACACCTACTTATATATAAGACATTTTTGATAATCTAGTCTGTAAGATTATTGTAAATCATAGACTGAAAAAAGAAAATATGAAATATGAAATATCTATGTTGACGATGATTGTTTAAGTGACTTAAATTTTGAACATTTTTCGTTCGTTTGTTTCATTAGCCATTGAGTATCCTTGCAATTCTCAACTGGTTAGTGAAATATTCTAAAATTATAGTTTAAATTTTTTATCCCAAGGCAAGAGTTTTTCGAAGCAAAACAAGGTGGCTCAACCCGCAGCCAATACCTTGGAGCCTCCAGTGCTCGCCCCCAATGAATACATACAAGGTGTAACAGGCGCATACAGCCCACTTAAATAACAAAAACTATTCGCCCGTCGAATCACCAAAGCTTAGGCAATGGTATCATTTACAATGGAAGTCGATTTAACTTGATTTATTATAAAATTTTTAATTTTTGTAACATGAAAAACGGGAAATTGATTATGGATATGACGCACGAAATTCGCTCCGCCTCTCGGCCGCGCAAGGGTTTGGTGATATTTTGGGGACTAGTGCAGCGCAAGTGCTACTTTTAGTTGATTTATAAGGAAAAATACAACTTACGGTTTGTGGATAGATACTTCTTTTGGTTTTCCTTTTGTTGGATGTGGTGGAGGTTATTTTAGTGTAGCCAAAGTATACACATTCATACATACATGTATACTTACAAAACACTTAGCACGCGTGGCTAAATAAAACGCAACCAACTAAAATTATTCTGAGTTTGCGTTTTTATATGCACCAGCAAGTTCTCGCGTTTTGCAACTTTATACATGTGTATGTGAATATGCATGAGTACGTTTGGCTGCATTCTGTTGTTAGGCTTAGAATCAGAAGTAAATATGTAACATAAAAAAAATTATACATAAGAATTTGATTGTAATATTTTTGTATAAATAGAACGAAAATATTTGAAATAAAAGCAATCCAATTTCTTGATGCTGAAGGTCGGCATCGATTAAATACAATAGCAGTGCCGATTGATTGGCACTCAACAAAAAACCAAATCTATCCATTTGCCCATCCTACATTATCATGAAATTGATTGCTCCGGGTGTGGTAACCAGATGACAATGGTAGACGCTTTGTAGACGATATACCTAAAACGGATCCGGTTGTTTGATCGATGTAGGCTTTTCGCACAAATAAAAGACAAGAAAGCAATGTTGTGTATCGCACTAGTATTTATAAGAAACATATGATTGATGGAAGGCAACTCCAGCAATGCTGACTGCAAGCACGGGATGTCAACTCCAATCTACACTACAGCCAGGGTTGTATGAATGCAAGTCATAACTAGTGAGGTGAACGCAAATCACGGGAGACGTGATCACAAGTCGCAGATGGGGTGGTTAGGAGAACGCAAGTCACGGAGCCGTTTCCTATTTAAGTGAGCGCAAGTCACTTAAACACAAACCATTGGCAAACCACGAAACAAAATGAAAATGGTCCATTTGGATGGGAATATTTCACACACATAACCAGCAGCCTAAAGTAAAAAAATTATCTCACAAACACATATGTAGTCATTAGCTAAGGGTTGCTATTCACTTATTTTGTTTTGTTGATTATAGAATGGGTGAATAAATGATGTATATTGGAACGATTTTCAGTCATCCCTTGTCAAATTTGGTTCCAACACAAACCGGTTTCGGCGTTGTGTCATTATCAGTGTCGATTTTCGTTCTGATCTGTTGTTTTCGTTTGTCCTGTATTTATAGTTCGAAGGTACGTGAGCTGGTATTGTCAAATTTGATACTTGTGTATATTTAGGTATGTGTATGTGCTATGTGTTCATTCAGAACCGAGGGTGGGTTTTGCTGATCGATTTGTGTAGCTGGCAAAAGTTCGTAATTTTAGTCGTTTGACCTTCTTTGTGGGCTTGTTGTTTTGATGAGTTAATCGTTTTGTGTTTATTTGTTGTTATGTGTTTGCTTGTTGTACCTGTTGATTACTATGTTTCTTGTAAACAAGTTTTAAAGGCTCGAATATTGTGTCAGAAATTTTGTTTATCTGTTCGTTTATTATTCTACCGTCGAATGTTTTCTGTTTGTAGATTTCCATGTTTTCGAGTACGTTGAGACGTCGGCCTTTTGCTTGTATGTGAAGGACCCTAACTGTTTTATTAATGTTTGCTGGGGAACGTTAATTTTCGACCATGTGATTCGCGAAATTAGACTCTGGTATAATGCTTGGATTCCGTGTTTTTTTGTTGTAATCTCTAATGTATTCTCTGAACCTCTTTCTTATTTGCCGTCCTGTTTGTCTTTTGTAACTATATTAGCAACCGCAAGAAAGCTTTTATACGACGTGGCTGCTAAACGGAACCTCAGAGTAAGTCTTAGTTTTTATTTTTCACCCTAGATTGTTCGATGTTTTGAACGCTGTGTTAATGTTGCATTCCAAGTTTTCCAAGTTATATGTTGATTTTCCAGTATATGTCATAGTCATCCCGCTGTTATTATTTTCCTTTTCATTATTTCTTTTTGGTTCTTCATGCGTCCTTCTGAACTTATCTACTAGTGCTTTTTTATATCCGTTGTTTGCAGCAATGTTATATATGACTTCAAGCTCTCTCTTGTATGCCTCCTGTGTAAGAGGTGTTCTTTCAAGTCTATGTACCAAATGCTTTAATGCTGCATTTTTATGCTGTTGGGGGTGATTTGAGGTATTACGTATTATTGTGTCGGTGGCCGTTGGCTTTCTGTATATGTCATAGTTAAATCTTTTGGCAACTTTGTCAGTATTTATAGCGCTTTCCTCCGTCTTTTTCGGTTTCCATTGTAAATTTTATATTTCCGTGCTGCTTTTCCGTACAAGCTCTTCGTTATTAGTAGTTACGTTATTACACGTCTGATTTGGACTTCAGCTCTTGTATGAACTTTCCTTCCAGATTTTGCATGAATATTTCCATAAGAATGGCTGATGCGGGGCTTCCCATTCCAAGACCGTTTGTTTTTCTATATATTTTATTGTTGAAATGAAAATAGTTTTGACGTAAATTGGTTCTTAGCGTATTTGTGTTTTTGCATTTTTTTCACTTTGTTTTTTGTATTATGAACTTTTGTTTAGCTAACTAAGTCCACAGTCGCCGATAGTGGTATGGATGGGAATAAATCTTTTATGTCAAAAGATACCAATTTGCTGTTCTTTGTTAGCTCTACGGTCCCAAGCTTCTCTATTAGTTCTATTGTGTTAGCTATTGCATATTTGTTACCTGCTCCATATGACCATGTATATGTGTACCTTTCACGCATTCCACAGTTTGATTTTATGTTCACTGGTCGAGGCGTATGCACTGGCTCATGCCCGGAGCTTCAGTTTCGTGGGATCTTTTTAACGGTAAATGAACCAAAGTGCGAAAATATGACCTCAGCAGATAAAAAGTATATTTACTTACACACTAGAAAATAACCTCTCCAAATCTATACCCTCTTGTAAGCCAACTTACTGATATTAACCCAGCCACTTAACCAAGCAGCATTATAGTCGATGTTATCAGCTGCTCTTATCCCGCCCTTCCATGGCTTTTTCGCTGTTATAAAGCCCCTTCTTGTATTACTTACCTCCCCTCAGATATCAGACCAAATTAGTAACGAAAATTAAGATTCCATATTGATTACAATATTTATTTATAACATTTCAATCCATTTTGATGAAAGAAAAGTAAATAAAAACTTTATTTCCCTATATAAATTTATATATATGCATACTACAAAAATATCTTAAGCAGTTAATAACAAAACGAATCACCCCAATGTTTTTACATAGCAAAATCTTGACCTATCCTAACTTTAAATAGTGCAAGGGAACCTTGACCTATATTTTTAAGAAAAATATATGTATATATAAATATATGTACAGGTAGGTATACTAGGTATACGCATTTAAAGCAAAAGAAAATTACTTATTTATATATATATATAAATACGTAGCACATGCCCATTGAAGAATTAAAAAAAAGGTATAGTAGAAAACTTAACAGCAATAAAAACAAGATTAACCAAACCAACATTCATATGTACGTATGTAATATTGTATGAACATGCAGTGATCTTAATGCGAGTAGGTATGTGCGTACATATATATGTTTGTCAGCCTATGCATGCGAGTAGGACGCGAAATAAGTTTAGGGTCAGTATTGAAAATTTTCTTTTTAGTATCATTGTAATTTTGTAAGCGAACCTCATAAGGTACAATCTTATGAACAAACGGTTGACTGCTAGAGTAATTCGAGTGTGCTAGCGACTTTACGCAATCGCTATTTTTTTGAATATTTTGGTCATTAAAATATGTTACACCAACGTCACTTTTCTTCATGCTAGGGAGTTTACCTAATGTTTGTTTTGGTCGTTGCGAGGAATCTGATTTGACAACTCGCTCGGCTTCGAGTTTCCCGATTTGCAATTTGTGCAAATAGGCCGGTAAACATTACTAGTGCCGCAGCCGTAACAAAACACAGTCTATCTGCAAGGCAATCAAAGTAACGGTGACCCTCTTCCTTGCAATTCCAGCAGATAGGTTTAGTCTTATTGGGATGTGTGGAAATTTCATCTATTTCACCACTAAAACTTTCTGTTACTTCCTCTTCACATTCGTTTACATATCGCCGGGGATGTGGCCGTTGCTGTGATGTTGACGAGGCTGTGTTAGACTTCTCAATATCATTTATGAGGCTTTTACTTTTAAGGCAAATCCTGCGCAACTCTGCTAAAGAGGTAATGGGTACATATAACAGTTGTTAGCGTACACGTGGTCGCAAATTGTGCTGCAGCATTTCAATTAACTCGGCTTCTGGTAATGTTGTCTGCAATGATTCAGCAATCTTTAAAACTGCATTTCGGTAGTCGTCGAAACTCTCACTTTGGCCTTGTTTTCTGCTGCGAATAGCTTCTTTAATCTCAAAATCGCTTTTATGCTGCTGGAAATTAGTCCGTAGAGCTTAGCAAAGGGAAGGCCAAGTAACACGGTCAACTGATCGGCGGTATCTCCAGTACCAGTCTTTGGCTTCTTTTAAAAACAGACTCTGAACGTGTTCACATAATAAGTTAAAATTACCCCCAAGTGTATCAATAACCTGACTTTCAATACGATAAATGAAATTATCAACTGTGATTCGCGATGAGCCATCGAATTTAATATCCCAATTCGAAATTAATTGCGCTATTCTACTGGAATTGGGAATGTTAGAGTAATCACTGAGCCTCAGTTGATCAACCTGTCTCGCAAAACTCGGATTTGAATCGTTACCTAAGTTAGGTATGTCTCTAGGATAAAAGGGACTGGAGCTATTTGGAGGAACTCTCGACTGTGCATTTAAATTGGCACTTGGGCTAGCATGAACAATAGGTGGAGCTGGCTGTGCAATTAGCTTGAGCCTACCTAATAAGTTTGTTACGATATTTTCAAGCCTTTGGTCAATAATGTCTGAAACATGATTTTCTAGGTTATCAAAAAGTGTTGATTTCTTGCAGATATTACAGCCGACACAATTTTTCGGACCCTATTATCCTCTTCCATATTGTTGTTGCTTGGACCGGGTGTATTTGTATTCGGTGAACTTGCAGCAGTTTCAACTACATGTTTCTGAGTGCTTTCATTGACAACCTTTTCTTGATTGGTGGAAGGATTCAATGTTGGTTGCTGCAGGCTTGTGTTAAGTTGACTTTCTCGACTGGTGGAAGGGTTTCCTGGTGGAAATGCGGGACGTGATTTAGAGTTATGTTTACACTGCCGACTGGTACACTTGGCTCGGCACTGCGGGCAAGAATTGTTACTCTTTAGCCAGGTCAACAAACAAGCTCGGTGAAAGTGATGAGAACAAGCTGAAGTGCTCAGCAAATTGTGCAGTTGCTGGCCTGCGAGGCCAGATTTTCATTACTGTGCCGCAGGGGCATTATAAAAAGATATGTTTACTAAATGAAAATTCGACTAAGGCAAATTAGAAATCCACACAGGATTTCTCAAGAGAACAAAAAAGTCCACAGTATGTGTGCTGAAAAAATAGTAATTTAAAGTCTCATAGACAGAGGCTTACAAAAAAAGTTATTTGTAACAATTAAGTCGCTTGCAAACAAAGTTCGTTTCGTTGCATTCAAACATAAAAGTTTAAAAAAAAAAATTATTTATCTCAAGAAAAAAAAATCAAATCGAAAACCGTGGACAAATACGATGTTTAAAAAAACATTTTAAGAAAAATTTTCAAATCAAATCTTCAAAATTATAAAGAAAATGCACTAATATATTTGGTCTGAATCTTCGGTAGGTAAGGTAATATTATTTTGGCTTAAGTGGTTATAAACAATTGGCATTTGTTGGCTTAGCGGTTGTAGCTTTGGATAAAGAAAAAAAAAACACATTTTGTCAATAAATATCTGCAGGATACTATCTCGAAGTGGAAGTTGAGGAAATTTAGTAATTATATCCAGTGAAAATGTTTTGTATTAGTTAGCTAGTCGGCATTAAGCCTAACAATAATTTTCACCAAAGTTATAACTACAATATTTTTGTAAATTTAGAAGACTTTCAAGCTACTAATAATCAGCGGTATTTTCTTTAGGCATATAGCCTGTAGGAATCGCAATTCCAGCGTACACTTTCGCAAGAAACTTTTCTAAAATGTATGTATGTATCTAAAACAACTTGGTTCGGAGCAATAGCAAAAGATATTTTTATTTTCTCCGAATTCCAAGGAAGTTTGTTTAGTGTAAATAGAATGCAAAACAAAATTTAAAGTAATAAAATGAAATCGGAAGGACTGAAACCTATTCCAAGGGGGAATAATAAAGCGGGGTCACATTGGTTTCGGTTACATTAAAGTTTACCTCTGGTATTGTGAATGCCCCACGTTGGGCGCCATTTTGTTACCTGCTCCATATGACCATATATATGTGTACTTTTCACGCATTCCACAGTTTGCTTTTATGTTCACTGGTCGAGGCGTGTGCACTGGCTCATGCGCGGAGCTTCAGCTTCGTGGGATCTTTTTAACGGCCAATGAACCAAACTGCGAAAATATGACCTGAGCAGATAAAAAGTATATTTACTTGCACACTAGAAAATAACCTCACCAAATCTATACCCTCTTATAAGCCAACTTACTGCTATTATCACAGCCACTTAACCAAGCAGCATTATAGTCGATGTTATCAGCTGCTCTTATCCCGCCCTTCCATGGCTTTTTCGCTGTTATAAAGCCCTTTCTTGTATTACCTTCCTCCCCTCAGATATCAGACCAAATTAGTAACGAAAACTAAGATTCCATATTGATTACAATATTTATTTATAACATTTCAATCCATTTTGATGAAATAAAAGTAAATAAAAATTGAATTTCGCTATATAAATTTATATATATGCATACTACAAAAATATCTTAAGCAGTTAATAACAAAACGAATCACCCTACTGTTTCTACATAGCAAAATCTTGACCTATCCTAACATTAAATAGTGCAAGGGCATCTTGACCTATATTTTTAAGAAAAATATATGTATATATAAATATATGTACAGGTGGTATACGCATTTAAAGCAAAAGAAAATTACTTATTTATATATATATATAAATACGTAGCACATGCCCATTGAAGAATTAAAAAAAATGTATAGTAGAAAACTCAACAACAATAAAAAACAATATTAACCAAACCAACATACATATGTACGTATGTAATATTGTATTGAATGAAAATGTGCGTACATATATATGTTTGTCAGCCTATGCATACGAAAATATAAAAATTTATCAAAATGAAAAAAAAAAAATGTAATTAAACTTATTATTAATTCCACTTACATTGGTGCTTCATTATGGTGATTTGCGCCGGATCAAAGATTTATCCAAATCCGCATATTTATACATATCTCGACGCGTCGAAGGCCTCCTCGCTCGATGATATTATCTGCATCACTCTATAACTATGATGAAAGATATGCTTTCGCACAATTAACTAAAGGTTTAGGTGCTATCTTGCATTGGATCAAAAAAAAGTATTTTTATTCAGCAACGTGCTAAGTAGAAACAAAATTGATTTAACTTTAAATATATATATATATATATTAACTTTAAATATATATATATATAATTTTAATTTAAATTAAAAATAAAAAAGCCATGTGGATTTACCAAATTATTATTACTATGACACTAATATGAGTATATATGCAAATATGTTTCTAATTATATATGAAAATTTCCTTTTTTCTTTTTGATTTACTTTAGGTACTTCAGCTATATAAGTTTAAGCTAAGATTTAATTCATAATTCAAATATAGTGTATCATTGATTCACCAATATTAATATTTTAAAACAAGTATTTATTGTTTGCCATCCTAAGGAAAATTTTAATTAATGGAATCCGAATTATTATATTTTAATTAAGCACTAATCCAAGTTATTATGTATATGTATATTTTTCCTAAGTTTTCTTTCTTTTTTTTGTTTTTCGATTGAGACATCGCTTTATGACTTCATATATATATATATATATATATATATATATCACCATCTATACCTGCGTTTATACGAAAGCTTGCATCGGCAATGCTGATTTAATGTTAAATGGTAATTAGGAATTTTAAAGCATTAAATTATTTAAAAATATTATTTAACCAAATCGAGATTTTTGGAAATATTCACGTGGTTGACTCGCATGATCGTTTGTCTATTGTTTCCGTATATGTGTGTGGGTGTTGGATTTGAGATGTGGGGAATGCTTTTATTTATTCCGGTGTTTGCTATTGCAATTATGCTATTGCAATTAGGTTCTGTTGTCAAACTATTTTGTTTATTTAATTTTATAGTATTTAAGGCTATTTTTTGAATTATTATTTTCTTATTTTCGTTTATATTTTCTAAGCCTGATGACCAAGCAATTTGCGCTTGTTGTTATACGATGGTAGGCCGTCTGGCCAGTGAAGTATCCGTAAAGTTTCGTAAAAAATTTTTGAACTCTCTCAATTTTATAGGAGTTAGATTCATAGAAAGTATTCCATATTATAGAGTAATATTCCAGGGGACTTCTGACCAAGGAGATATAATGTGCCTTCAACGTCATAGGGTCCTTAAAATCACTGGTTTTCATCTAATGAACCCAACCATTGCAAAGGACTTTGCAACAATTAAGTCAATATGACTGGAAAAAGAGAGTTTGGAGTCAAAAACTACACCCAAATGTTTAATTTCTTAACAACGATTAAGAGATTTAGCATTTAGTTTGTAGTTAAAATATGTCGCAGGTGTCTTTTTGGAATAAGACACAACGCAGCATTTGTTTGTATTTAAAAATAAATTATTGGCTGCGCACCAACCGGCAAAAGAGTTCAGATCAGATTGCAAGTTAGTGCAGTCAGAGCTATTACTGATCGTCAGAAATAGTTTGACATCGTCCGCAAACATCAAACATTTTGCGAATTTGAATTGCTGGGGCAAATCATTTATGAAAATTAGGAATAATAGAGGGCCACAATGGGTACCCTGCGGAAAACCCCACCAGGCGTTAATATATAGATATAACTTGTCGGCTCCAATTGCCACATAGGGCTTTCTGTTCGATAGAAAACTCGTGAAGAATTTCAACAAGTTTCCATTGATTCCACACTTGGCTAAATTGCGTACTAGAATAGTATGACCAACCTTGTCAAATGCTTTGGAGAAGTCAGTGTATATGACGTCGAGTTGGTCAGAGTTCTCTAAAGCACCCACAATTTCATTAGTAACTAAAGCTAAATTTGTGAAAGTCGACCAACATGGGAAAAATCCATGCTGGCACTCCACTACAGTCTTGCCTACGCAATCGAATAATTTGCGTTGAAGTACGTGGGCGAATATTTTTTCCAGAGTACTCTGTTTAACAATCGGTCTGTAGTTGTAAATGTTGCAGGCATCCTGTGGATTACTGGACTCCATGGTCTTTGGAAAGCCATGGGTTTTTCTTTTGGAGTTAATAACCGACCAGAAACTGGACGGATTTGATTTTAGTTTTGATTCGAGTTTAAGCATATATTGCTTAAATATACACTTATTAAGGTAATCGAATTGCTTTTTAAGTCTTATATAGTTAAGTCAATCAATTTATTTACAGCTCTTCCTATGTTTCTCAAAAATTTGTTTTTCTATTTTTAAGATTATTTAGTTTTAGATTAAACCAGGGTGGCCTATTCAATAAGACCTTACTTTTTAAAGGTACGAAACTCGAAAGGGCTAGTAAAAGCCTCCTCCTAAAAATTGCATAGGAGGCCTCCGGGTTTCGGGAGAAGTTAAGATAGGTCCAATCAGTAGCTAAGAAGACTGGTTTATCGCCACACTATCGGCCTTGAAATACTTATATTCCAAATTCAGCTGGTTTTTTATAAAAATCATAAAAATCAAAATTGACAGCCAAAGCACTATGGTGAAAACTATTTTCCAAAATTGGAAACGGACACTACATGCATGATATTTTTAAATCAGCAGATCCAAAAACTAGATCTAGGAACCTACCATTCTTATTTGGTTGAGAGTTATGTTGTTTCAGGTCATATGAAAATAAGTTGCTAACAACTAGCATATCGATGACGGATTTAATATTTGAAGGTAAATTATTACAATCATAAGACCAAGATATATTACTAAAATTGAAATCGCGTAAATATATAATTTCATCAGAGGGATTAACATTATTGACAACTCGACATAAATTGTCTATATGCTTCTGAAAAATAGCAGTGTCACTACTTGTTGGAATGTAGGATAAAAGAAAAATTATTTTTTACATAAAAAAACAAAAACCCATTACAGCCCTATCACAACATATGATTAGCAGCGGCCATACAACAGATTTTACCAACACGACAATTATTGATAAGGAGAAAAGAGAAATGACGAGATATACCTTGGAAAGCTTGCACATTTTAGAAAACAGAGAAAGGACCATGAACAAGAAGTAAGATAGCGATAATATTGCCGTAGCATACATGCTTTGTCTAAACAGAAAACAAATTAGTTATGACAATACTACCACACAATGTGGTACTGATAAGTAAATGTTAATATTGTCCGATATTGTTGTAAGTGTAGAAATTTTGTTTACTTTAAAACTACTGTGTTAATTTATATGTATGTACTTTTCAACATAAAATATTTTTTGTTTGTTTATTTAATTTGAAAATAAATAGTGTTGCCCCTGAGGATGCTGAAATATTCAGCGAAACGTCGGGCCTAAGGGGAATTAATCGTTTTATTTGCACCAGCATAAATTAGATCAGACTAGCCTACAAATCATAAAAAATAAAAATAATTGAACTGATCGCAAAAAACCCAAAACGAAAAATTATTTTCTTATTACTAGTAAGCTTAACGCATATACAGATTAGTTCCACGTCACTATTATTATAATCAATATCGATTTGTGTACTACATATATCAGATCTAACCGCAATTAGGACACCACCACCCCTTTCAAGCCCGGTTGCCCAACGATCATTGCGATATGCATAACAATAATTATCGAAAAACTCATTAGATGAAAAACTTTCAGCCAACCACGGCTCCGTCAAACAAATTATATCATATTCATGTGAAATGACATTACTATATAATTGCGATGATTTTGTATGCATTCCACTTACATTCTGATAGCATACCGTATATTTAGATTTTAACTGAATAGGTCTAAGGGTACCTAAGTTATATTCAATAGTTACGATTTCCGAAGAACTGGTATTTGGCGAAACCGAAAAGGGCAACTACTGTCCTGCTTCAGCTTTAACTAGTACTAAATCTCCTATATTTATTTCCTTACTGTAACTATTTCTATCTAATAAGATTTTTGTTTTTTCTTAGCTTCTTTTACAAATCTATTAGCTCTTTGTTGTGCTAGTTGCAACCTATATTTAATTTCCTTATCATAAGCACCATGGTTATATACCGGTCTAACTGTATTTTCTTATAAAAATTCGTAAGTCTGGGCTGGTTTTCCAAAAATTAATTCAAAAGGACAATAACCGTGAATTATCGATGGGGTTGTATTGTAACAATACGAAAAATACGTAAGGTATTCATCCCAATCGTCTTTGTCAATAGATATGTAGGAGCGCAGATATTCATTGAATGTTCTGTGGCTGCGTTCAACCGTACCTAATGTTTGATGATGGTAGGGTGTTGAGGTTTTATGCTCAATTTTTCAAAGTTTGCATAATTCCTCAAATAAAATATTCGCTTCCCATATCCGTCATGTTTGTTTCATGCAACCATAAATCAGTATAAAGTGTTCGATTATCGCCTTAGCAACCGTTAATGCGTGTTTGCTTTGAACGGGTATTGTGACCATATTTTTAGTCAAATCACATACAATGGTTACTGCGTGTTCGTTTCCATTTACTGTCTTTGGCAGTGGTCCAATTGTATCGACTTGTACTATGTCAAACGCTCTCGGTGGTGTATCCGTTATAGCCATTGGCTCTTTTATATCTTTATTAACTTTGTTTTTCTTAGAGTGGATGCAATTTTTTATATAACTTTTTATGTCACTTCTCATATTTTTCCAGCTATATTTTTACTTGATCTCGTTTGTCATGTGATTTATTCCTGGGTGGCCACCCCAGATAAGATCGTCATGATATTTATGAAGAATTTCTTTAATTTTGTAGACATTTGTCACATGCATAACTTCTGGGGTTAGTGCGATTTTTAAATTGTTGAGAACCCTGGTACATACTTCTATAAATTTGCCTACTGCAGTATAATTATTTTTAAACAATTTGTCCCCTAGGGACAACTGTATCTTTACAAGTCTTAAATTGCTGGCCTTTTTTGTAAGCCTGATAAAGAATTTTCCTAAGTCAATTTTATCCTAAACAATTAGGCTGCTTGTATCTATTGTGCTATAAATTTTCTTTCCTTTTTGAAATATAATTTCGGAGGATCGAAAAAGAGCTCGAAATGTCTTTTTACTTCAAATTTATTTAGCGTTTCATATATTATAGGGTTCTCTATGTGACTTTTATTTTCTTCATTTATATTATTACTGGCTGGGTTTCTAGTCCCATATCTTATAGTGACAGTTAATATCTGACATGCTTCCACTGACCTTTCTTTTAGATTCTTAACATTTATTCTGGATAATGCGTCCGCTACGTAATTTTCTTTTATTGCTATATACTCCTCTTCAAAGTCATATTCTTCTATCTCCAATCTTACTCTTGTTAATTTTTATGAAGGACTCTTCATCGAGAAAAGGTATGTCAAAAGTTTATGATCGGTCCTAATCAAAAATTGTCTACTATAAACGTACGGTCTGAAGAAGGTTATGACCCAATAAATTGCCGCTAATTGTTTTTCAATTGTAGCTTCATTTATTTCACCTTTTGTGAATGATCTTGAAGCATAAGCAATTGGTAATTGTTTGCCTTCGTATTCTTGACTCAGGACCGCGCCACAAGCATAACCACCAGCATCTGTTGTTATACAAAATTCTTTGTTGAAATCTGGATATTGCAAAATCTTTGGACTAATTAATGCTTCTTTAAATAGACGAAATCTTATTGATATTCTTCTGTCCAGTCGAAGGAAACGTTCTTTTTACAAAGCCTAGTTAATATTCTTAAATATTCTGGGAAATTTGGTACAAATCTTCTATAGTAGTTGCAGAAAGCTACGAACCGAAAAAATCGCATTTGTCGGGATATAATTTTAAATTGAATTTTCTACAAGTAGAGGATACGTCTCTTAAATGTTGCATCATATGCTTTTCGGAACAACCTAATACGACCAAAACATCCATATACAAAAATGCCTGAGAATGTTTAAGACCTGCAAATGGTAAAGTCATCATTCTTTGGAAAGAATTGGGAGCTACTTTCAATCCGTATGGTAATCGTTTAAAACGATATGTACCATCTTCTGCTGTGAATGATGTTATATCTCTGGGCTTTGGGTCTAATTCTATTTGATGAAAACCTGACATAAGATCCAAATATGAAAAGTATTTTGCTCCCCCTAATTGGTCCAAAATATTATCTATTCTAGGAAGCCGGAATTTATCTCCAGCTAACTTTTTATTTACCTGTCTGTAGTCAATGACTTATTTC
This sequence comes from Eurosta solidaginis, assembly GCF_040869045.1. Classification (NCBI taxonomy): domain Eukaryota; kingdom Metazoa; phylum Arthropoda; class Insecta; order Diptera; family Tephritidae; genus Eurosta; species Eurosta solidaginis. The sequence goes on from NC_090324.1 coordinate 14,257,599, forward strand.
CATCTTTTTTCTGTATCACCTGGCAATGCTTTTTTGGGTACTAATAAAGTTGGACTATTGTATTCTGATGTAGATGGTTCTATTATAACATCTTCGATTAATTTGTTTACTTGTTTGCTTATTTCTTTTTTATGTGCTTAAGGTAATCTATAATTTTTTATGTAAACTGGAGTATCATCTTTCATATGGAGTTTTTGTTTATAAAAATTATCGCACGTCATAGGTTCTGTTTCTAATACAAATATGTCTATGAATTCTGAACATAATAAAATCAATTGAGAGTTGAAAAATTTTGGAAAATGTTTAGCTAATCTTTCTAATTTTGCTGTTTTATTGTTATTTCCATTACCTTTGCTTTCTTGAATTAATATATAGTTATCTAAATTTTCTGTTTTAATGCTGTAGTTCTGGATAGTTGCATTTTTATCTGTGGTATTTATAATTCTGACAAAAGTATAGTCTTTATTTGTGATTGTGTTTGCAATAAAGATATCTTCGGTTATTTTCTAATGGGGTATAAAAATATTTTGATTATTAGTATTTACTTTAATCTGTCTAACTACTACCTAGCGGGAATTGTGATTGTATTGATGGTTGGTCTATTAGTCATATGTATTAGTATATTTTCTGGAATATCATAAGGTTTCAGAATCAATCTATCTCCTTTTTTATTGTAATCTAAAGTGCAGTTATATTTTTTTATGAAGTCTAGCCCTAAAATTCCATCACATGGGATAGGAAAATTATCCTCTACTATATGGAACTTATGTTTGATTAATAGGTCATCTTTTAAATCTTCTGTGACCGTACCCAATATGTTGGTAATACCTTCACCAATGCCTTTCAAGTCAGTTATTTGTGACTGATTAATTGTGATATTGCTATCAATTTGATTTCTTTTAATAATGGATATGTCTGCTCCCGTATCTATTAAGAGATTTAGATTTGGGTTATTTAGCCATGTTTTTTTGTAGATATTTAACCATTTAAGTGTATGTTAAGTACACGGGCTTTTCTACTTTTTACTGTTGAAGTGGAGTTTGCTGGCTTTCCTGTTTTCTGTTTTGCGAACTAAGGTTGTTGTATCGGGTGTGTGGTCTAAATCTTCTACCCCGATAATTTCCGTAGTTGTTATTTCTGTAACCTCCACGGAAATCACCACAATATTGGTTTTGTTGCGTTGTTGTGTAATTGTATTTGAGCTGCCTGTCATTTCCGTACAACTATTAGTGAATTTGGAAATAGCATCGTTCTTTGATGTGAGCGTTCCGGCTTGCATTATCATCTTGACTTTATCGTCAGAGAAGTTCTTGCACACAGCTTTGACTGCTGCTTGTGTAGAATATCTATCTGTTTGCCAAGTCTGGGTTTAATCCATCCAGTGACTTGGTGATTTTTTCTATTTCCGCAGTATACTGGTTTGCAGTTTTACTGCGTTGTTGTATGTTCAGGAGTTTTGCTGTAAAAACTTTTACTGATTCACCCTTAATAGCAGATTTCAATTTTGTCTTTATTTCCTGGTTGGTATTTTAGTTGCTAATAAGGTTTCGTGCCGTGCCGTGCCTTTTAGTTTGGTTTTAATCATTGTTATTGCGGAAGCTTCGTGATTATTTTTTATCTGTTCAAGAATATCAAGAGCATCTAGGAAACTGTTCAAATTCTCTGGTATACCATCAAACTCATGTAGCATTGATGAGGCTGTTTTAATGAATTCTACTACTGTTTGTGCCATTTCGGTGATTGTATTCGGAATTTCTGTTAATGGAGTCTGACTCGAGGAGGACTCAGATAAGAGGGTATTAAAATCAATTTAAAGGTTTTCTTCAACTGTGGTTGGTACCGTTATTTCTATGTTGTACCTTGCGAGTGAAGATACTAATTTGTCTCTTACACTCGAAAAAATTTGGTATGCCTCTGGTTGGTGGTTTTTTGTGAGAATGTCATCTACTTTACGTATTGATTCTCCAAATTATTTAGCGATTCTAAAATAATTATTAAGTGTTTAGCTCTCGTTTCAGGCTTTATTGAGGTATTTTTGTTTATACATTTATACGATTTTTCTGCCTTTATTTTTTCTTCCGTTAATGCATTATAAATTCCTTCCCTTTGCTCATTTATGTTTGATGGAAAGAAGGGAAGTAAACGTATTAAAGCTTTCTTTAAATACGGTTTTGTATGCTATCTTAAAATAAACTATTTGTTTCCCTGTTAAATAAGGTGACATTTATTTATAATTTTCAAGTTTTTATTTTTAATCTTTATTTGGGAAAACCATTCGTATCATCTTTATTATTTCTTCCTCTCTAGTTGTAGGGTTTTTTATATCTTCCATGGTAGGTTCTCTTCCCATACCAATGGATTTCCAGAATTCTCTTAGCTCGATTAATTCTTTCTCATAGTTTTTAAATTCTAATTTTAAAGTTGCTTTTTCATCCCAATTCATGGGGTTTTTAGAGTTTTATATTTTAAATTTATTTATTTTTTCTTAATTCTTAAATTTTTTTCTTAATTTCAAACTTTCTTCGGAATTTGTAGTTAAATTTAGAAGTCTATAAGCTTCAGCTATATTCTTTTTTATTTGAAATTGTTTACCTCCCCGTTTTTGCTTTGATCTTTTTAACGGGGCAGGTATCTTCAGTACTTCTTTTTGTTAAGCTTATTCCGGCGCCGATATTCCTCTACGGTTATCGGTGTCGTACCTTGCTTCACTGTGGCTTTGTTAGAAACCTCTTCCGTGGGTACTTTAAATTTTTTCTTTAATTCTTTTTCGAATATTTGGAAAATTTCATGAAATTGTTCCTCAGTTAGGTCGGCTGTAATAACTGAGGGATAGCTGTAACTTATATTTTTTCTTTGAAAGAAACTTTTAGTATTCCAACCGGAAAATGTTACAAAAATGCTTTCTTAAGTTTTGTAATTTAGAATTGTGTGTAACTACTATATATATATTAGGCCAGTTCGATTTGTGGGGAGGCAAAAAAATCGCCCATTGCTCTGTGAAAATCATATTCTAGGGATAAAAATAAGAAACTTTGCCGAAGGAACCATACCCCAATTTGGATCTAACTTTTGGGTAGGGGCACACTGAACCAAAAAAATACTAAAACACACGTAAAGTTAACATTTTTTGTTTACAATTCTCAACTGAAATGAAAAAATGTTAATTTTATCATTGCGACTCTATCATTTTTACGTGAAATTTATGTGTATGAAATACGTACAATTAACATGGCGATCATGTATTATTGATATGATACTCATGTATAATTAACATGATATTTGTATATATACATGAAACACGTACAATTAACATGACGATCATGTATTATTGATATGATACTCATGTATAATTAACATAATATTTATGTATATGTACATGAAACACGTACAATTAACATGACGATCATATATTATTGATATGATACTCATGTATAATTAACATGATATTTATATATGTACATGAAACACGTACAATTAACATGACGATCATGTATTATTGATATGATACTCATGTATAATTAACATGATATATGTATATGTACATGAAACACGTACAATTAACATGACGATCATGTATTATTGATATGATAATTAACATGATATTTATGTAATACTCACGTAGAGCAACGTTGAAACAACATTTTAAAAATGTTAATTGGAAATTATACTTACGTGAAAGTAACGTTAAATATACATTAAAAACTGTTGATTTGAAATGAAGATCACATCAAATTAAAATTATTTTTAGTATATTTATTATTATTTTTCAATTCAATAAAATTTATTTTTTTATAATAAATAGGAACTTGTTTACATATTTTTTTAATGAATAAACAGGAACTTAAAATTCTTATTTCTAATGACAGGAGTTCCTTCGTTAATGTAGTACAAATGAATAGGTGGACTTGTAAAAAATTCAACATTTTTTAATTCAATAACATTCTTTTTACAACCAACTTTGTACGACTGATAGCGCTCTAAGAATCCAATAATTTCATGTTTATAGACCAGAAAGTAAGCCTCATTATTGACACTAATAACAATTTCTTTTATTTCATATAGTTCAATGACTTCTTGAGTAGTTTTTGTTAAAAAATAGCCCTTTTTATACGTCGTCCCCTTAAAGTTGACTAATTTGGCTTTAATATTATTCGTGAACATTGATTCAAAAGTTTGAAAGTTCACGATATTTTTAAAATAACTGCAATCTTTAATTCGAAAATGCTCAGTTTTATCATATTGCGTTTGGCTTGGAAACCCTTTGTTATGGGCCCTAATAAATGCTGTAAACTTTAAAGATGACTTCATGCTTAGACTGTATGTTATATTTTTTCTGGAAGTAATACTTCTTGCATACATTTTTGCTTCCTTGTGCTTAGATTCGAATCGAAAAGTCCATAAGTACTTAAGAGGACCTAATTGTTTAATGACACGCACATAATGTGTTAAAAAGTGAAATTTAGGTTTAAGGGATTTGTGAAACAATTTCAAATACATTTCATTATGCGATTTTATTAAAGACTTAATTAAAGAATTTGTATCAAAAGAACTCCTATGTATCATGTCAATAATTTTGAGGGGTGTTAAAAAAAATAACCAACATTCGTCGTCGTCTGGAATACGATTTCCTATTATTAGAGGAAGAAAATGTACAAACGTCATCATTTCTCTAGCGGACTTTTTGAGGTTATCACTAGAGAGGTGAGTTAATTCAAAACGAGGGGACAAATTTCCAATTTCCGTTTCACCGTAGTTAAACATTTGCTTTCTGTAGTTAAATGCTTCAAGGGAAAATAATTTCTTTTGAATTATGAAGTATTTTAGAATTTCACAAATATCATATTTACAAACTCCCTCGAACAAATCGTGTACTACCTCTACCGCAAAATTTGTTGTAGCATGAAAAGATGTTAAATCATTAAACAAGCAATTCAATTTTATTCCAGTTAGCTTAACGTCGTTAGTCACTATAATAATATAATTTTTCTCAGACCTGATGAAGTCTGTATACTCCACGCAATCTAAATGCATCTCAGCTTTGCTTCTCATACAGAATCGGCAATAATAATTGGAATTAAATGAAGTTGTAAACCCAAGAATGTCATTCAAGCCTAAATTATCCCCAAGAATATTACACAATACAAAGTATATTTTTTTAGTACAATTTTTTAAATTAAGTTCTAAACCGTCTTCTTCAAGAGATTTGAATATATCAATTAGAGGTTTCATAAAAGGCTCAGTACCAAACTTTTTTTGTTCTATGGTTTTGAAGTAAGCTGCTACAAATATATAGTTTAAATTAGATAACAGATATTGCGGCAAAGTTGGAAATATATAATAAACACCACATATTTGATCTGCATTTGCATGACTACCCAACGGATTATTAATTTCAAAGCTATCCATGTAAACAAAAAACGGTAATACAGTTTTACCAACAAAAAACTTTAACTTCTCTTTAAATGAAGCTGAGTTTATGAAATGCGTAATCGAGGATGAATTAAATAGGTAATTTATATTATTTAAAGTAATTTCCAGAACTGATGGTAATTCGAAAAATTTGGTAATTTGAAATTTAATCGGCATAATGCAGCCAATCACATTACCTGCTTCTATTGTTGGTCTATTATTTAATATAACTTCACACATTTCATTGTTTATATTAAAAAACTGTGGTTTTGAAAATTCATCTGATCGTTCAACGCTTTTTAAAAACTTATATTCAGTTTGAACGTCTTTGAACGGGTTTTCGCAAAAATTAACAAATTCTATAATATCTTTTCTCTCATTTTCAGGAGTATAGCTAAGAAGTTTATTTTTCAATGGCTCCACAACGCTAGAAATTATAGCAGATGCACTTTCCTGAATCGATAGAACGTCTTTTCTGCTTATGTTGCTCTTAGTATGTAAATCTAATAAAAACGATTGACATTTTTTTGATACATGTAACTTACTTTCTTTCATTTCGTCCGTATTGTTACAAGGTCCGTCTGAGTCTGCTATTTGAGCAACTATTCTAGAGCTGTCGTTTACAAAAGGTAAATCAGTCTTAGTTCTTTTAGATTCTGGTAGTGTTAGCTCACTTTCGATAAAATGTTTCAAATGGTTTTGGGTATGCCTCTTAAAGCAATACAGGTTTGAAAATAATTGATTACAATTTGAAAAAGTACATCGAAAGTCACTATTGTGTGTCAAGCCATGAGCATCTTTAAAGTGTTTAAGTAATATTGAGAGTTCAATAAAAACTCTATCACAAGCAAAACATTCTACTTCTCATAGATCGTTGTTATCTTGTAAATTTGTTTTTGCAAAAAATACCATATTAAAGATGACTCTTTTGGATACTCGTAAGTTAAATACATGAAATATCTTAAAGCAAATGTCTAAAGCAGCTATAAATGTGTGAAACTTTTGTATAGTTCCGTCATAGTTTATATAAAATTCAGTTAAGCTTTTTATATCTGGATCCACTACAATGAGATACGGTTGAATTTTTTCTTTCCTGTGTATCGATTTTTTTTCCTTCTCTGCGTACGTAAATTCTAGATCATTTATATTGGTAATATGTATAATACAACTGTCCATAGCATCTCGAATAGTAGTTTTACAAGTAACACGCTTTCCATCAATTTCTGCGACGTATCGTGATGTGGGTTTCAATACAGCATTTAGCAGCATAATCAAAATGCAATCTTTGGAATCTACATATGTATGTACATAATAGAAAAAATGTTTCAGCTTAAGAAGTGTCTTATAAATGTGAAAACATAAATATGAAGGTATACTGACGGTCATAAAGACGTGCATAAGGACTTTTATGATATTGAGCTTTACTTTATATTGGTTTTCGAACATGTTTTTATAAAGAAATAGTGACAATTATTTTGCTTAAGCAAAACTAGGTGAAAACAGCAAACAATTCCTTGCGCAAATCTTTATGACAGCCAGTGTAAGTATATAGTAATGATACTCACTGTCGTTAACGTATTCTTTGCTTACTATTGCAAAGAGATCTCCATAATGTTTATCCCTCAACAAATCTTTATAAAGTTCGCACAGTTGGCTCCGCACATCTATCCAATTATTTACTAGATGAAACGTTTCTTCTGGGTATATTTTTTGAAAATCGAAATCGAGCTACATATGTATGTACATAAATTAAATGAAAAATATGCTTGTGTTAGTGTAAGAACGTTAATGTGTTTTGGAAACTACGTACAAATTTTGGTCCTGTAGCTTGCTTGTAGAATGGCCACTCTTCCAGGATAGATTTCAAGTCTTTTAAGTGACGTATATCATTAACACGGTATTTATATGTATCGCTCCATAAATTGATTGCATCGCCTTCGTCACCACTCATATACTTCATTTTATTCTTAAGTGAAATGTAATTAGTGGAGCAGAGTGTTTCCTTATCAGATGCATTCTCTTCCTCTGACGTGGTGCTTTCAAGTTTTAAGCGCTTGCGATTTAAGTTATTGAAGCGATTGTATAAAATACCCGATGCATTGGTTCTCCGCCCGGCCTTGCGAGATATGTAATATATTTCCTTATTTTCTGTCGGAAAAATTTCTACAATTTCTTCAGCCAATTTATTCATCTGATACGGACGCGGTATTATGTACTTTCGTGAATTACAATCGAAGAAGTTTTCCACAATAATGTTAAGCAATCTTTTTCTATCATGCATATCCAACTTCTTCTTCATTATATACAAGCTTAGTAGAGATTGGCCGCTTTTTGAGTTTTTCACCATGTCAGTTACATTCTGCAAGAAAATGAAGTTTAAAGAGTATTCACAGCTTCCAATCAACCCTTACCGTAACTTTCACCGAATTGGAATTGCTAGCTGGTGAGTGGAGAGGCTGATTTTCAAGCCAATTTTGTACATTTGAGTTCAGCGGCTTCTACATTCATCTCTTTCAATAAGTTTTTTAAACGCTGGCCCTCTCCTGATTGAGTTTGGACAGCCTAGGCAGAAATTATCGTGGTATGCATTTAGATCAGTCAATGTCATTACAGCTTTAAGGTACTCCAGAGCAGCAGTACCACCGAAAAATATGCCCTGCTACTGCTCCGGCTCTGAACATGAACAGAGTTAGGAGCAGAGCCGTAGCACAAAAAAGGGATAGAACTTTTTAGGCTCTGCATTTTTTCTGCTGTTTGCCCCGCTCTAAAACGCGACGTAGTTCATAGCCTAAGGAATGCTATCACTGTATTAGGCTACGGCTCTGCTCTATGCTCCATATATTGCATAGCATTTTCCATGGATGGTCTTCAAATTAACCATATAAAAAAGAAGTTGTTTATAAAAATCACTTCTTACCAGTTGTAAATTTCCACACGGAGCACCTTGCGTCACAATCTCTGTATTTTCAGAAATTTGCAGAAGTCTTTCTTCTAGAAAGAATTCCTGCCCAGCGTTATTCATTGCCAGCGAAACGTTTTCGCCAAGTAGCAAGCAATTATCACTCATTTTCACTTTTATTTAATGTCTTCGCCTTGTTCTTTAATCAATACTCACTTATATATATTTATACTTATACACAACGTACAAAACGATTTAATTCGATTTTCTATAGAACGGTTTTTAATAAATATTCTGTGAAATGTTTTATTAACATGAAAGACTGATTTAACAGTTTTCATATCAATTTGACGTGAAAGCTGTTACTTTGATAATTTTCAATGTTAGATGGTGAAATGTTTTATTAACATGAAAGACTGATTTAACAGTTTTCATATCAATTTGACGTGAAAGCTGTTACTTTGATAATTTTCAATGTTAGATGGTGAAATGTTTTATTAACATGAGAAATTGATATGACAATGTAATACATGACAATGTTGATTTAATAGTTATCATATCAATTTGACGTGAAAGCTGTTACTTTGATCATTTTAAATGTTAAATGGTAAAATGTATTATTAACATGAGAAATTGATATGACAATGTAATACATGACAATGTTGATTTAATAGTTATCATATCAATTTAACGTGAAACCTGCTGATTCTATCATTTTCAACGTTAAGATGACATTTTTCGCCGAAATGTGGAATTGATAATGCAGAAATGTTAATTTTACATGAGACTTTTCTTTCGGTGCAAATTTTGAAAAATCTCACTTTGACCCATTTTGAGTGCTCCAATCGAGTATAAATTTATGACCCACCCCACTAACTTTGGAGGCCCGACCCACCGATGCCAGTGGCACAGCCCCTGGAACCCCCTGGGGGTTCAACATACAAACATTTCAAAAAATCGTCGGGTTTGCACCTTACATGAAAAAATCAGCTAAATGGCTATGTGGTAATAAGGCCAATTGACCTTATGCACCACAACATCACATAAATGCATTTGTTTAAAATAATTCTACTGCACTACACATTAGGTATGCTATATATATTTGTAGCTATCGTTTATCACTCACAATTCACCTTGAGTTATTATAGTTTATAATAAAATAAAAAATGAATTTAAAATTTTAAATAAACTGCGTGACGGCGGGCGGGAGAAAAAAACGAATGCGATGCGGGCACGATTAATGCGTGTGGGCGATTCGGTAGTTTAAGGACAACTGATTTGTGAGTGAGCGCGGTGGTGGTTGGCAAGCCACAGCTGAGCTGCACTGCCTGCGCTTGGCCGCACTGGCCGGGTGTTGCCAGACGGAGGGGGCGGACTTAGTCCGAAAATTGGATCATGTCTTCAACATGCTTGAGTCATAGAGTTCAAAGTGGACTGTATATTATGACCGCCTGACAAAATATCGTCAACATATGTTTCGTTTAATAAAATGTTTTTAGCGAGCGGATATTCGTCTTGACAATCGTGGGCGAGTTGGTGTAGGGTTCGAATCGCCAAATATGGCGCGCAATTTACACCAAAGGTAACTGTTTTTAGTCGAAAATCTTGTATCGGCAGAGTTGGGTGTTTCCGAAAAACGATTCGATGAAAATCTTTATCTTCTTCATGGATGAGTATTTGGCGATACATTTTCTCAATATCGCCGTTGAAAACAAACTTATAAAGATGCCATTTAAGTATGACGAGCATTAAGTCATTTTGTAGAATGGGGCCTGTATGAAGCACGTCGTTCAACGAGTTGCCAGAATGCGAAATTTTTGATGCGTTGAAGACGACCCGCACTTTTGTGGTTTTGCTTTCGGGTTTTATGACAGCATGATGGGGTAGATAAAATGATAAATATTTACCATCTCTAATTATCTCTTGTTGGGAGGCGGGTTCCATATGATCCATGGTTAAATATTCATTAAGGACTTCAAAATATTTGTCTCTTAATTCGGGTTTTCTTTCGAGCGTGCGTTCGATGCTGATGTACTGCTGTTGTGCTGCGAGTCGTGAATGACCGAGTGCCAGATTGGCTGGAAATTCCAATTTGAAGGGTAGTTTGACTCTGTAGCGTCCATCTTCCTCACGAATTGTGGTTGTCCGGTAGAGTGTTTCACAGTATTCATCATCTGCTGATCGTTGTTGGGTTTGGTGAACTTCTTCCTGTTCCAAAATTTCCTCAAAAGTTGATTGATGGGGTCATCGGTGCATTCAGTGACATGAGTGCTGAAGGTTGATACCTTTTCAGCTACAGGGCCGCTTAATATCCATCCGAATATTGTGTTTTGGGCAAGTAATGTTCCACTCACATTTCGTAGGAGCCCTTCGGTGAGGATTGGCGGGGTGATATCGCTGCCGATTACCACATCGATTTTTGATGGTATCGAATACTGTGGATCGGCTAACGGTAAATGGGACAGTTCTTCGAGATCGATGCTTGAAACTCTGACTGTGGGCAAGAACTTCGTTAGTTTTGGCAAAATTATTGCTTGCGCGTCTATCATTTGGGTTAAGTCTGCTGAACAGAATGTTATCTGGCAGACTTTATTGGCATTTTTCATAACCGTTCCACCCATTCCAGATATCTGGTGGAGAGACACTTTTGTTGGTAGACCAAGAACCTTTTGTATACGGGATGATACAAAGGTTTTTTGTGAACCTTGGTCTATTAGGGCACGAATTTTATGAAATTCGCCAGCAAAGTATACTGATACTATTGCTATGGGTAGTAGGGTGGTTCCATGATTACTCGAGAAGAGTGAATAAACCGGGTTTTTGTCTTGAGACTGTAGGGAGGAGGTGGCTCTTGCGGCGGCTTTCGATGTTGAGGCTCGCTCGTCGTCCGTTCTCCTAGGGGTGCCGGCTTGGGCATTTTGAGCTCTGGGGTTTGGTTGTGATTGTTGGGGTTTGGGCTGCAAATGCAGTAGCGAATGATGACGCTTTTGGCAATAAACGCACGTGAAACTACTTTTACATTCGTTCTTGGGGTGTGACGTAGACAAACAGTTTTCGCAATAACTATTTTCTCGCACAAATTGGATTCGGTCTGATACCGATAAATTTCTAAACCTAACGCAAGATTTGACTGCGTGGTATTGATTGCATAATCTACACGAAGCCGTTTTATTGAACTCCGTGTGATATGCATGGGTTCTATTATTGTTAGATTGGGTCGAGTTTTGATTCACCGTTCGTGGCGTAAAACTCGAAAATTGGGGTTTCGCCTTGCCTGGTCGATAGGTACTTATTCTCTCTACTACCTCGTATCTGCTGGTTAAAAATTTATTCATATCCTCCCAAAGTGGGAGTTCTTTTCGGGAGCTGAGGGATTGTTCCCATAGTGAAAGGCTTTCACTTGGCAGTTTGGATGAGCAGAGGTAAACGAGGATTGGGTCCCAGTCCGTTGTCGGAATTCCTTGGGTGTTAAGGGTTGACATGCAGTTGTTGATTGTTGTCTGCATCTTCTGTATTTGTTCTCCGCTTTCTGCGAATATTGTGGGTAGGTTGAACAGCGTCTTCAGTTGGTTGTCGACGAGTATCCGTTTGTTCTCGTACCTAGAACTGAGCGCTTCCCAGGCAAGCTCGAAATTATTATCGCTCAGTGGGTATTGTTTTACAATAAGCCCAGCTTGTCCTTTTGTTTTCAGGCGTAGGTGGTATAATTTTTGAGCGGGTGATAATTTAGGGTGGTTTTTATAGACTGCCGTGAACATATCTCTAAAGGATGGCCAGTCTTCGTATCCACCATGAAATACTTCTGTGTCGCATGGTGGTACTTTTAAATAAAAACCGTTTGCGTCTGAATTGTTTATTGGGTGGGCGGGTATTTGTTGTTGGTGCTAGCAGTATTAAAAACTGTAAGGCTTCTAAAATTCCTGATTTGCATGTTTGGTAAGTTTCCAAGCATTTAGCGAATTTTTCCTCAACCGAGCCGCTAACATCTGTGTAATTATCTGAGAAACTTACTTCTCGATGGGACTCTAGCACCTTTGCCCATATTTTATCAAGGTCTTCTAATTTGACCTTAAGCATACACTCTGATAAATCGGTAGCTTGGGAGGGTGACCATCTTGAGCAGTAAACCTCTACTTGGTTACCGTCATATATGAATTTCTGCAGGCATTTATCTGCAGGGGTCAATTTTTGGGTTTCGCCCGACGATTTCGGCATTATAAGTTAGTTTGGTTATTAAGCTGTGAAAATCGAAAAAAATTTTGTCAAAAGTGCAAAAAAATGTACGCTTGGTTTTTAATACGGGCTTGTCTCAGCGCTTCTGAGTACAAGTAATGTGAGTATATAATAATATAAATATTATAATATTTGTGTTCACTGGGATTTTATTTTTTAATTTTTGAGACCGGCCTAATGTGTACCGGCTTTTTGTTATATGTACTTGTCTCAGCGCGTCTGAGCACAAGTAATATGGGTATATAGTACGTATGTATGTATATATATAAGTGGGTGAAATATATTTGCCGACAAACTGTGGTGTACCAACAACCTTTTGTTTGCCGTGCCAATGCACTTGATCTGTATTGACAAAGTAAATGTATGCAAAATATGTAACCGATTATCTTCTTTGTTGATTCCTTCTATTATGTTGTTACGTATGGTCATGCAATTACTTTGTTGAGGGTGGGTTTTTGGCTTATGCAAAAAGATATACAAGTGCGTATGGGTATTATGGGTGCATATAATTGTAGGTTTGTATGCAAAATTAATATTGGGTGCACCGGTAAAATAAACTTTTGGAAAAATGACAAAAATTTGGCAAAGTTTGTTGCTATGGGTTTTTTATAAAATATATATTATGTAATATATGTATATAAGGGTAAACTGGGCAGCGTGCTTTTCACGCTGGAGAAATATTTAGCTCGGGTAATATTACCGAGCTAAGTGGGTATATACATATATTACATATATACGTATATATTTTTATAATTATGTAGATATTTAGCGCAACGAACTAATTGGGTATATAGAACTGGGCAGTGGATTTTCCGTTGGTACGGGAATGCAAATTTACTTATTGAAAAATTTATATGGGTTTTTTGATGGGACTGTACCTGTTGGTAACAGTGAGTAAGCCAATGAAATATTTTGCCGTTTAGGCTTTTTGATTTGGGTTATATACCCAGGGTCCGGATCTTTAGATCGGAGGGGTATATAAATTTTGGGATTTTAGATTTGGGGTCCGTACGTTAGACGGAGGGAATATATATGGGAATATATTGGGTAACGAGAGTACTTACTCAGACATTTTTATATGAGCTGTTTGTGACTTGTTGGTTTTGTGTTGTCCTTTAACTTTGGTTGTAATGTGCTCCTCGTTGATATGCTGTGTTGTAATGTTGTGCCTCCTTTATGTTGTGTGTCTTTTGCGTAATGATGTAATTGTAATATATGTCTTTCTTTCTTAATTAAGTTTTAACAAAAAAATTTTTTCCAAAATGTATTTTTTCTTTTTCCAAAACCTTTTTCCTTCTGTATATTTTAATGAAATTTTTGTTGCACTAAGCACTTTTGTATTTTTTCTTTTGTTTTGCGGGCAAAAATATTTAAAAAATTCCCACTTTCTTTTTTCGTTATTTTCCAAAAAAAAACCCTTTTTTCCAAATAATTATATTTTTCTTTTCCTTAAAAATTTTTTTGTTCGTTTTTTTTTTTTTTGACCAAACTTTTTCCAGCACTTTATTCTTTAGTTTTTCTCCGTTGTTTTCACCAAATTTTGGGTTTTGTTTTAAATAAAATTAAAATTTTATCAATTTACCCTTTTTTGCTCGTATTTCAGATTTTGTTAACTTTTATGTTGTATTTGTATGTAAAATTTTTTCTTTATGTTTTATTAAATTTTTTGATTTCTCAATTTTTTTTTTTTCACACACCTTAATGCATGTTAATTGTATGTGCACTATTGTTCAATTTTTTTCTCAAATAAAATTTTTTGTTAAGCACTTTTATAGTTTTGTGGCCGTACCGAACCGCGTTTATACGTAAAAATTGTTTTTGTTTTTCTTGTTTTTATTATATTTGTGTTTTTTTTCTCACTTTTTGCTTTTTTCTTCTTTTGCCGCTGGTTACCTTTTTAGCACCAAAGGACCATGTTTAAAATAATTCTACTGCACTACACTTTAGTTATGCTATATATATTTGTAGCTATCGTTTATCACTCACAATTCACCTTGAGTTATTATAATTTATAATAAAATAAAAAATGAATTTAAAATTTTAAATAAACTGCGCAACGGCGGCGGGAGAAAAAAAACGAATGCGATGCGGGCACGATTAATGCGTGTGGGCGATTCGGTAGTTTAATGACAACTTATTTGTGAGTGAGCGCGGTGGTGGTTGGCAAGCCACAGCTGAGCTGCACTGCCTGCGCTTGGCCGCACTGGCCGGGTGTTGCCAGACGGAGGGGGCGGACTTAGTCCGAAAATTGGATCACGTCTTCAACAGCATTGTCATCGAGCCTTGATAGGAGTGCAAAGTTGCAATCAAACTTATCGCCATTCAAAGTGGTGATAAGGCCAATTGACCTTATGGCCGTTGATCTTATGTCACCACACCATCACATTAATGCATTGTCATCGGTCCTTGATACGTAGGCAAAGTTTCAAATTAATCAGACTTCTAGCAGCCGGTGAAAATTAAAAGAGATTCCGTTACATACATGCCAAGCTAATAAAATCGTGCTAAAAATGAATTTAACTTAGTAATAGAAAAGAAATTTAAAAAAATTATTACAAATTAGCGTTTTTACAACCCTTTTAAAACCAAGGCATCACTGTGATGCATTTGCATGTCGTAAAGATAGTTGTGTGGGTTTTTTATTCAACCGTTTTAAAAAATGAAGGTATCACTGTGACACAATTGCAGATCGTAAAATTGCTTGTGTTGTTTTTTTTAAGCCACCACAAGACACAGCAGGTAGAATTGAAATTACCATTTCATTCTTATTATCTCTGTAACGTAGCGTTAGAATAAGGTAACCCTCTGTATTTCGTTATTCCCTTAAACCTGAACTTCCCTGTACTTAATTTTCTATAGCATAGCCAACAACCACTTGTACTTATTCTCTTATAGCATAGTCAGCAACCACTGATAGCAAACCAATGAAAATCACAATAATGGTGTGTTGACTTCTCAACCAGTTTGCGGCACCACCCTTATAAACATCGAATATGCATTTTTGCAATTCAGTCCTCGCAGGTGAGCCAGTGGGAGTGGATGTCTTTTTAAAGACATACTTTTCCCTCCTGCTAGCTAGCTGAGTGGAATGGGCGCTGTCATGGCGCGGGTCACCCTTCACCCAGGTAAGGACGAGCGGGGCGGATGCCTTTGTGCTATTGTCACCCGTCGCCCCCTAGGTGTTGAGTGGCCCGACGCTTTGATGACTATGTCACCCCTCCCCCTCAGCTCTGGCTTCGGCCAGCTGAGTGGAAGGGGCGCTGTCATGGCGCGGGTCACCCTTCACCCAGGTAAGGACGAGCGGGGCGGATGCCTTTGTGCTATTGCCACCCGTCGCCCCCTAGGTGTTGAGCGGCCCGACGCATTAATGACTATATAACCCCTCCCCCTCAGCTCTGGCTTCGGCTAGTTGAGTGGAAGGGGCGCTGTCATGGCACGGGTCACCCTTCACCCAGGTAAGGACGAGCGGGGCGGATGCCTTTCAATCCGAAGACTGCCGATAAATCCGATACCGTCAACCGACCCCGCCCGGAACGAGCCGCCGCTGTCCATGTAAACCCCATCACTAGCCTACTTCCCCACTCACCACGGCCCTGGTACGCGCTCCGTAGTCCACCGCCGCTGCCAACGCATCGTCGCCCCTTTGTTGCCACCGCTGCTTCCATCAGGCGGGTGCTACGCCGACCGTGGCCGTGCGCCATACTACCGCCGTGCCTATCCCGCCTTGCCGTTGCCGCCACTGCCACACCAACCACTGGCCGTTCGCCGTCCTATCGCAATTCAGCCGCCGCTGCTACGACGACCGTTGGCCGTTCGCCATCCTACCGCCGTTAAGCCGCTGCATCCGTCACTCCGCTGCTAGGACGACCGTTGGCCGTTTGCCATCCTACCGCTGTTAAGCTGCTGCATCCGTGACGCCGCTATTACGACGACAGTTGGCCGTTTGCCATCCTACCGCTGTTAAGCTGCTGCATCCGTCACGCCGCTATTACGACGACCGTTGGCCGTCTGGCATCCTACCGCCGTTAAGCCGCTGCTTCTATCCCGCCGCTGCTTCCGTACCGCCGTACCAGTCCGTCCGTTACTCGACCGTTCAACCGCCCTACGGAACCTCTACTCCAACGAACGTTAGCCGCTGCTCCGCCCCTAGCCATCTTGCGACGGAAATCTGCTGCCCGCCTAATATCTCCAGCCGTGTGTGATTGTGTTCGCAACACATAAATATCGTGTATTTATTCAGTAGGGGTTTGTGGGATCTTTACTCGACTCTGGATTGACTGGGCGTTACCCCAGCCTTAGACAAAACCCACCAGATAAATAGCGCCCGAGCAGGGACCCTCCTCCGCAGATGACCGTGGAAAAACAAATACACCAACCCCCAACACTGTCGGGTCGGGTTCGACGAACACACCATCAGAAACAACAAACACAGCGGCCCCGAAGTTACGACGCTGAATACCGATTCACTCAATTGGATCTACTTACTGAAAAGGGAGAGGCTGATAGAGGAGTGTAAGAAGCATAGCACTCCCGTGGAGGGCCAAACCGTAGCCGATCTACGCCGCGAACTGAGCACGTACGTGCAAGCAAAACGCACGAGGAAATCAAGTGAAGACCTACTGAAGGAGTTGGAGAAGGAAGTAGAAGAGGATGAAGAAAAACCGGTTAAACTACCAACACCGACACTAAACATCACCCCAACACAACCGACCAAGTCAATAACCGCCATCCAGGTACAAAATTCCCTCTTGCATGCTCATGAGAGAGAACGCGCGCAACCGAAACGAGACGAAATGAGCAACAGTGAGCTAATGAATACTGTCCGCCACTGGGATCTGTATTTTTCGGGAGAGGAGTCGCTGCACGAATTTCTGGAGAGAATAGAGGAGCTCGCCCAATGTTACCGCATCTCCGTCGACCGGCTCCTCCTAACGCTGCCGGAACTGCTGCGTGGCAAAGCACTCCAGTGGTACCGCATCCGTAAGCAACAAATCAACCACTGAAGCGATTTTCGAAGGGAGGTGAACATTTTTTTTCTGCCTAAGCGTCATCTTCAACATTTAGAAGAGACCATCCGAAAACGCAGACAACAAGGCCGAGAAAAGCCAAGGACTACGTCCACGCATTGGAAACGCTGATCCGCCAGCATCCGACAATGTACAAGGAAAATCACCTCGAGCGAATATACGAAGACCTACGCGTTGAATCCCGCCTCTTTGTCGAGCGCAGCGAGTTTAAGACGATCGATGAGCTCCTGCAAATAACGGAGGAATATGAGCTGCTAAAAAGCGAGGAAGCTAAACGGGACAAAGAGGCGATCCACAGCCTGTATCATCTTCAAAAGGAGTACGATAGAAAGGAGTGCTGCTGGCGCTGCAAGGAACGTGGACACCGCCGCTTCCAATGCAGGGCCGCTGGAGAATGTTCTGCTCCAGGTGTGGACAAGACAACGTCCTCTCCAGGGACTACCTATGACCTTCGACGAACCAATCCACCGACAACAACACATCCAGGATGCCGTCAAGTCATGTGAGAGGAAGCCGCCAAGTATTATTTGTGCGGCCACAGAAGCCTACTGAACCACCAGCCTGAGATCCCGCTGTCGAAATGCAAGTAGATGACCGTTTCTATATATCGATAACCATCGAGGGCATGAGCGTGTGCGCGCTAGTGGACACCGGCGCCACCCTTTCATACGTCGATGAGTCAATACGAAATCACCTGGAGAGAAGCAACAACAGGCGGAGCATCCAATTGGAAGACCAGACGTGTTTCTATAGTTCGAATTCCTACACAGCAAGGATTACGTACCAAGGACGAAGGACCAACACAATGATGTCCGTCATCCCGATCCTGGCAGAACGGACGATCTTAGGAATGGACTTTTTACGGGAAAGGGGAATCACCCTCGCGCTAAATGGTCAGCCGTTAGAAGTCACCTTGACCAGAAGATCAGCCGAGTTAGACACACTATGTGCAATGACCAGCTGGGAACACGCGAACAATGGCCAAAATTCGGAGCAGGAAACTTTTTCAGCGCACCACCAGAAGAGATTGAGTAAAACCGTTAGCCCAATTACCGCAGCCGAACATTCGACCATACGTAAACATAACCGACCGCTGAAGCAACGCTTCTACCCCTTTTAACCGGCTATACAAAAATACAACCTCAATAAAGAGTACCGAAAAAGAGCGCCGAACGCGATATTTAATACGCCCTCCCACCGCCCGTTACAAAACCCCGACACACCGACACAAAAACCAGACATATTTTACACAATAAAAAGCGACAGAGAAGAGCCCGGTGAGATTATTGGCAACCATGCAATAGCCGCAGACATGGGAAATATTAACCATCGACTTCGTGCCACCACTACCACGTTCCAAGCAAAGAAGCAATTACCTCTTCGCCATGATCTACAAATTCTACAAGTGGGTGGAGTTAATCCCCGCGCCAAGTAAAGCGGCAAGCGTGCTCAAAGCGCTACAAGAAAAGGTCATATACTTACTTCGTTGTCCGAAAACCTTCCTCACCGACAATGGGAAGCAGTTCGGCGGAAAAGCGTTAGCACCGTTCCTGAGCGAGCACCACACATGGGATTAGGAGATTCCACAAACGGCACTTGCAGTAAACATGGTCAGAAAAGAGGGTACAATATCATCGGCAGCAGGCATAAACTTCGGCGAAATAATACAACGTCAGAGCGGGTGCAAACGGAGGGAGCAGTACCAGTGGTCAGCCAACCGAGCAAAAACGCGAAGGGGACCTATTTTTTTTGGGCCACATTTTACCGAATACCTGATAGCCATGATGAAATCACAATCACGAGGAAGATGGAAACGAAGAAGAAGAATATTATGTATTATAATGAATTGTATGAAATATACTCTGTTAGTTTTAAGAACAATGAAATGTAATTATTCTTACGTTATACAAATGAATTAAAAACATAAACTCTGTTAGATATAAGTGGAATGACTCTGTATGTTTTGAGAAAAAAAAAGAAAAAAATAATTAATAAAGTTCTTCGCCCACATGCACACCGGCAAACGACCTATGCCATGCTGGAGATCCATCTTTCCCCACCTCAGCTTTCCGTCAACCGAAGTGGGAGGGGGACTGTAAAGTAGCGTTACAATAACGTAACCCCCCGTGTTTCCTTATTCACTTATACCTGAACCGCTCTGTACTTAATTTTCTATAGCATAGCCAACAACCACTTGTACTTATTCTCTTATAGCATAGTCAACGGATAGCAAACCATTGAAAATCACAACAATGGTGTGTTGACTTCTCAACCAGTTTGCAGCACCACCCATATAAACATTGAATTTGCATTTTTGCAGTTCAGTCCTCGCAGTTGAGCCAACGGGATTGGATGTCTTTTTAAAGACATACTTCTCCCTCCTGCTAGCTAGCTGAGTGGAAGGGGCGCTGTCATGGCGCGGCTCACCCTTCACCCAGGTAAGGACGAGCGGGGCGGATGCCTTTGTGCTATTGCCCCCCTGGGTGTTGAGTGGCCCGACGACTTAATGACTATATAACCCCTCCCGCTCAGCTCTGGCTTCTGCTAGTTGAGTGGAAGGGGCGCCGTCATGACACGGGTCACCCTTCACCAAGGTAAGGACAAGCGGGCCGGATGCCTTTGTGCTATTGCCACCCGTCGCCCCCTGGGTGTTGAACGGCCCGACGCATTAATGACTATACCACCCCTCCCCTCAGCTCTGGTTTCGGCCGTAAGCCGAAGCGTGCGTATAGGGGCCTACCGCTGTGCCGTTAGGGTGCACTTCCCCTCCGCGCACGGATCGATCCACGGTGTATCGGCTGGTACAGCCCCGCCCCTCTTACGAACCTTCTATTAGCGTGCAAGTAGGGAGGCGGGGGTGTCCAGCGGTGAAACCAGCACTAACGAGTCCTCGTAGTCTCTTCGCCAGGTGACCGACCGGCCTACTATCGATTCTGCCGATCAATCCCATACCGTCAACCGACCCTGCCCGGAACGAGCCGAGGTTGTCAAGGTAAACCCCATCGCCAGCCTACTTCCCCTCTCACCACTGCCCTGGTACGCGCTCCGTAGTCCACCGCCGCTGCCGTCGCATCGTCACCCCTCTGGTGCCGCCGCTGCTTTCATCCCGCGGGTGCTACGCCGACCGTTGGCCGTCCGCCATACTACCGCAGTGCCCATCCCACATTGCCGGTGCCGCCGCTGCCTTACCAACCCCTGGCCGTTCGCCGTCCCCTCGCCATTCAGCCGCCGCTGCTACGACGACTGTTGGCCGTTCGCCATCCTACCGCCGTTAAGCCGCTGCATCCGTCACGCCGCTGCTACGAAGACCGTTGGCCGTTTTCCATCCTACCGCTGTTAAGCCGCTGAATCCGTCACGCCGCTGCTACGACGACCGTTGGCCGTCTGCTATCCTACCGCCGTTAAGCCGCTGCATCCGTCCCGCTGCTGCTACACCAGCCACTGGCCGCTTGCCATCCTATCGCCGTTAAGCCGCTGCTTCCGTACCGCCGTACCAGTCCGTCCGTTACCCGACCGTTCAACCGCCCTACCAAACCTCCTCTACTCCAACGACCGTTAGCCGCCGCTCCGCCCCCTCGCCATCTTGCGACGGAAAGCTGCTGCCCGCCTAATATATCCAGCCGTGTGTGCGTGTGTTCGTAACACATAAATATCGTGTATTTATTCAGTAGGGGTTTGTGGGACCTTTACTCGACTCTGGATTGACTGAGCATTACCCCAGCCTTAGAAAAACCCACCTCATACCTCGTATCGTAGACCATATATAACGCAACAGTTTTTGTGAATGAATTAAGTCGTTGTGAAGAACTCAAAGTGTGAAGTGCTAATTTCAGATAAAAAAATATTTCAAAAAAAATAATAAGTGAAGTGGCCATTCCAAATCAAAAAGTTTACAATGAGTCCACCATCCTCTACACCAGAAGATAAAGCAACTACATCAACAACTATCGAAAACCCAATGAGTCATATACCCAAGCATGATAGAGCGATTTTTAAATCGACCCGCCCTAATATATATATATACATATATATATTTTTATTTATCTAAGCAGAAATTCAATCGCCGGGCCCAGATGGTATATTCCCTGCTATGCAGCAGATGGCCGGTGGAGCGATTATAGAATGGCTAAGAGTAATCCTTCAGGGTTGCATAAAACTGAACCACGTCCCGAAATCTTGGAGAATGGCTCGAATAGTATTCATAAAGGCCTATCAGTTTCACATCTTTTCTTCCCAAAACCCTAGAGAGACTAATAGATGTGTATTTAAAATCAAAAATGAACGAGGAATTATTTTTTCAGCACAACGTGCTTACACCAAGGCAAGTCAGTCGATACTGCATTGCATAATGCTGCTATGAATATAGAGAAGGCCCTGGAACACCAGGAATATGCCATAGGCGTTTTTCTGGACATTGCCGGAGCTTTCAACAGTGGCATGGACAGTTTCAACTCGATTGAAGTTCATCCAGCTTTAGAAAATTGGATCTACTCCATGTTAAGCTGCAGAATGATTACATCGCAATGGGGTGTGTGCGAGGCAACGAAAGCTGTAAACAGAGGAACGCCACAGGGTGGGGTTTTATCACCAATGCTGTGGAGGCTGGTTATAAACCAATTATTTAGGCGGTTCAAAGGATGATCACTCGAACTTACGGCATATGCATATGACGTTTCTCATAGCGTCAGATGCCTAACAACCATCAGCTTTCTGATGGATCAGGCACTTCGGGATGTATATGCCTGGGCATCTGGAGTCGGGTTACCATTGCAGTGCTTTGCCAGGTAGAAGTTCCAGCAGCCTTGGGAGGAGCGGGTCGACGGAGATGCGGTAAATTTCGGCGAGCTCTACTATCCTCTCCAGAATTTCGTTCAGCGACTCCTCTCCCGAAAAATGCAAATCCCAGCGGCGGATGGTATTCATTAGCTCACCATCGCTCATTTCTTCTCGTTTCGGAGATGCGAGTTCTCTCTCATGCGCATACGAGTGGAGACTTTGTACCATGACGTTTTGTCGCTGTTGGTAGTTAGCTGGCTTCCTTTCGTCCTCTTTCACTTCCCTTTCAAACGCTTTCAGTAGATCTTTGCTTCATTGTTCTGTTGTCATAAGCGACAGGTGCCTAACAACAATCAGCTCTATGATGGATCAGGCACTTTGTGATGTACATGCCTGGGCATCTGGAGTCGGGTTAACCGCCAACACGGTCCGCCAACGCGGAAAAAACCAAACGAGGATTATTTACTAGGAAGTATAAGGTCCCTAATTGGACTAAGCCTAAGGTTGGAAGGGAAACCCTGAAAAAAGAATTTAGCACAAATTATCTAGGAGTTATACTAGAAAGTTAGTTTTCGTGGAAACTCCATGTGGAAGAGAGCGTGAAGACAGCCTCCGCGGTACTCTACGCATGCAAGAGGATGCTGGGATGTACGTAGGGCCTATCACCCAAACTCTCTCATCGGGTATTTATAATAGGTTCAAACACACACCAAATTGGCAATTTATACCATTTGGGCAATTTATTACGCAATTTGTCATATAATAAATTGTAATAATAAATTCCCAATTTAAAAAAAATTGCGTAATAAATTGTTTCAAACTGCAAATGCAACATTGTAAAGTGTGTTTATTGAGTATATTTAAACGTCAATTACGCATGGCTGAACTATATTGTTGGCGCATCTCATCAGCTGATTTTATGTCTTTCATTTCACTGGAGTAGGGATTGTCAAAAGAAGATGGCAAACTCAAAATGAAACCAAAACATTGAACACATTTTCTTACAATGCACAAAAATTTCAAAGTGTTGTGTTTTCAGTCCATTCCATTCACCTAATATCATCACGCACATTTTGACAGTCTTAATAAAGATATGTTGTTACTGTAGAGATGAGCCAACCAGCTATCAAATTACTATTGTATAAGCTAAATAAAGTTGTATGAACACCACTCAATTTAAATCGAAATTGCCTCAATTTATTTTTCTGTTTGAACATAGTATTACGGCAATTGTCAAACCCATTATTTACTATGGGGTTCTTGTTTGGTGGACAGCCACACAAAAAAGTATGTATACCAAACAACTTGAGAGGGTATGCAGAATATCAATGATTGGCATAACGGGAGCCTTGAAAACTATCCCGACAGCAGCATTGCATGTCATTCTAGACATCTCGCCTGCAGACCTAACGGCCAAAAACATCGCGTTAGCAACGGAAGTAAAGCTTAAGGCCTCGTGGCAGCTTGAGCTCAGGCCTTATGGCCACAGCAATATAGCGCCATATAATATCGGGCAAACGGAATATATGGTCCAGCGCCTGAGCTTCGAAAGAGATATTGGGGCCACAATTGACCGGAGTGTTGATTCCGGGGTGCAGAAAAGGCAGAACATACTATACACGTGTAATAGTATGGTTCCAAATTAATGGAAGGGGTTGGGTCTGCTGTTTACTGTGTCGACCCAGAAATAAGTTTATCCTACAGGCCTGCCAGATTACTACAGCGTTTTTCAGATGGAAATTATAGCAGTGAAGAAAGCAGCAGAAATTCTGGAGGAAGCGTGCTTGAGCTGCAGTCATGTCAATTTATATATCGATAGTCAGGGTGCGATTAAGGCAATCATCTCACACAATACTTCATCAAGAAGTGTTCTGGAGTGCAACGAAGTATTGGAAAAACTTTGCTGAGGGCGGACCATACATCTTTACTTGGTTCCCTGTCATAAGGGGTAGAAGGTAGAAGGAAGGACGAGAAATCGCAAGGAGACCGGAGTTGCATATGATCCATCCAGCAGGAAAGGCGTGAACAAAAGCGCGGGGCTGCAAAATTTCTAAGATCGTGTGCAAAGTCTACGATATTAGACTCAAAAAGGCTCATATCTCTGAAGAGGGAACACTTAAGGCTCACGATGGGCCTTCTGGCGTCATATGCTTATAAGTTAGGCCTCGTCAGTAACAGAAAGTATGTGAAGGGTGAGCTGCAGGAGGAAACGGCTGATGGGCACACTGACTGGACACTGCCTTCTGGCGTCATATGCTTATAAGTTAGGCCTCGTCAGTAACAGAAAGTGTGTGAAGGGTGAGCTGCAGGAAGAAACGGCTGAGTACGTTCTGCGTTCCTCTCCTGCTCTCGCCAGGTCAAGGCTCCAACAATTAGGGGCGGCAGAGTTGCCAGGTCTCAAGGCAGCAATTAAGCCTTCTGCATTATTAAGAAAAACTTACAAATTAGTCATTAAGGTCACGAAATGACCACGCATATATTTCAGTCCAAAAATTATAACATAGGCTTAAAAAAAATTGAATTCATGTTTAAACACATTAAAATAAAAAGATTTCATATTATTTCATTAAAGAAATTATTTTTAAGTTTATGGAGCATGGTTTCCGCAATAAGACGTTGTGATAGAGACCGTAGTCCGATGCCGAGGGCATACAGCAGTTCCACATACCTTAAAGTGCTCATAAGTCTTCCGACGTTTACCCGATGGACAGATAGCGCAAGGTACTCTTTGACTCGCTTTCCTTTTACGGCTAGGCTCAGTCGTTGGTGTGTTTGGTTGCTCAGACTCGGTTCTCATTTTTTGGATAATTGATGCCAATGCTTGTGATCTTGGAACACGTTCTCTACGCTGCATATGCTCAAACGCGAGAGCTAATCCAAGCTCTTCTAAATAAAGCCTCCTTTTATAAGTTTTGGACGAATTCCATTCGGGGTTCACTTCAGTCCACAAAACAATTGAGAGCAGATATATCAATCATATTGCTAAACAAAGCTACAGCACATCGTTTTGTTTGCCTTTTACAGGAGTATGTTTCTACCAATTGATCAATTGTATCTACTCCTCCTTTCGTGCTGTTGTAGTATGAAATAATCTCTGGTAGCTTTTTTGGATTGCTTGGAATCACATCTTTTCCGTGATGCAGAGTGCTTAAAACTGTGACAATTTTGTATTTCTTAGGAACATTATGTACCAGCGAAACTTGCTGGCTGAAGAAAAATCTACTTGAAAATACAGGCAGTTTACGATTTTCTTTAGTACTGCATACTGGAAGTAATATGCTGGAGTAATATTTCGTTTGAGTAGTTCTTGCGCCAATTCGTACGTTGTGAAAAAATTATCTGTTGTTATATTACGGCCAGGGTAGGAGCTCACCAGATCCAGAACAACGCGCTGTCCTTGGTTTCTTTCTGGCTGTGAGTTTATTGATTCTTTTCCCAAGTATATTTGAAAATTCAGACAGAACTTCGTGCGGATATCGGCTGCTACCCAAGCTTTCAAACCGTACTAATGAGGTTTACTGGGCATGTAAACCATAAATGGACATCTTCCCTTGAAAGGGATTAAGCGTTTATCTACTGTAACATTTTCGTACGGTGCAAAAAAGTAGGGAAGATTTTCAACCAATTTTTGATATAAATCTAGAATGGGTGTGGCTCTACACTGCTGTGGTTAGACCAATCCTTCTATACGGAGCTTTTGTCTGGTGGACGAGCTTAGATACAAAATCGAACCTGCGAGTATTCCAGAAGGTACAAGGAAGTGCTCTGCGTGGCGGGCGCTCTACGCACCACCCCTGCTGAGGCGCTGGATACTCTTTTTAATGGGTTACCCCATTTATCCCCAAAATCTAAATCCCCAAATCAAAATCCCCAAATCGAAATCCCCAAATCAAAATCCCTAAAATCAAAATCCCATAATCAAAATCCCCAACAAGAAATACCCATTTTAACACAGGAAAAGGATAGTTATGTTTATTCTATTTTCAAATTAACACTTCAGTATTGATGATTTCACAAATATTTAATGGGCATATTAAAGAAAATACAGTGCAACGCAATAAATTATAAATAAAATTAATACAGTATTTACGTAACAAAAAAATTCAAAATTCATTGCATTACAGATAAACACCGGAACATTTTTTTTTGTTTTTACAAATTATAAATACATATGGACATACATATATTTTTATGTAGAAATTACATTACAAAACCCTGCCAGCAGTTTTCTGGTAGTTTTATCGTCTATCGCCAAGTCTATCGCCAAGAAGTAACTAATTCGATACATTTTGCAGTTAGTAAGGCGATAAAAATTCATTTGACAAACAAAACTTATATTTTACCGGAATTTTTTCTACAAGAAGATGTTTAGGCGATGGAGATCTGTAACGTTTTGAATTTTCCTTTTTTCAATTCTTTTGAGAACTTTTGCAGTTTGCTTTCGTAGTTTTCTTCTATTCAATAGCTACAATAATGATATTATGTTAATTTTGCGATATTTTCTCATCGTCGGTTCACTACCAGATCTAGGTTTTTCATTTAAATTTTTTAATATTTTTTCACATTATTTTTAATATTAAATAAATTAATAAATTAATATTAAATAAAATTAAATAAACCAAAATTAAATAAATATAAAATGAAATTTAAATCCATGATCTGGCATTGAACCAACGACTTTTGCACGGTAGTTGAAGACCTAAGCCTCTGTGCCACTGATGTACAAAGAAGTTGTTGTCAAATTCGCAATATAACAATGACAGTGTTAGAACAGAAAGAAAGATATGAAAACACAATGCAAATAGAACGTGTACTGTTAGGTTATTCCCATCATTTTACTTTATGCTTATAGTCATATTTACATATATATAAATGCGTAATTATGTTTATACGCGTCAGAACTTTACCTTATGATTTAATTAAAATTTTTGTGATTTTGTGTTCGAGGTTTTTTGTTATTTCCTCAAAAACGGTTTGGTGACTTAGCCCCAAAAAAGTGCGGGGATTTTGGTTATGGGATTTTAAATTTTGGGCTTATGTATTTGGGATTTTTTTTTTACCTGGGGATTCTGTGTTTGGGGATTGTTTTTTTTTTTGGGATTTAGGGGCACTCCCCTTTTAAATGTGTTGCCAATAGATTTAATGGCCAAGCAATGTGGGCCTTTTCTGCTCTACGGCTGCGGGAGTTAACCGGCTGGAGAGATAATGTGGTTGGCCATGCAGCCATCCTTAAGAATCTGGATTCGCCTTCGTCGGACTATTGCGCTCCGACTGCATTCTTCGATATGAAGTA
This sequence comes from Eurosta solidaginis, assembly GCF_040869045.1. Lineage (NCBI taxonomy): Eukaryota > Metazoa > Arthropoda > Insecta > Diptera > Tephritidae > Eurosta > Eurosta solidaginis. Next base: position 14,285,236 of record NC_090324.1, read on the forward strand.
CGAGGTTGTTATCCCGGATAGGGATTATTGGTCGAAGCAGCCGACGGACCTGAGCGATAGGTTGCAGGTTTATACTGACGGCTCCAAACTGGATAAAAAGGTGGGCAGCGGGGTCTTTGCATCTCAACTAGGGTGGAACATATCCTTTAGCCTACCCTATCTTTGCAGCGTCTTCCAGGCGGAGGTGGCTGCTATAAATGAGGCCGTTGATCACCTGAGGAACGCTGTACACGGCTATAAAAAATTTGTATTTACTCTGACAGCCAGGCTGCACTAAAAGCGCTTGTATTGGTCACATGTAAGTACAGGAGAGCGGAGAAGTGCCGCAAATCTCTTAACGAGATCGCTGAGCAAACTTCCCTCAGTCTGGGTATGGGTGCCTGGACACTCGGAAATACCGGGCAATGATATAGCATAGGATGATAGGACATATCTCTGGTGGTTGGACTTATAACCGGTCATATATCAATCGGGAAGCATGCACACGGACTGGGTGCTCATTATAATGATTCTGTGCGACTGTCCTGCGCTTTGGCGCAAGAGGAAGGAATCTCTGGAATCCCCCTTCTTTGACGATCTTTGTGATCAGGCTAAACTGGAACCTAAGAAATTCCTGACATTTGCTTAACCGACCTGTTGGTTTGAGTAGGGGAGAGAGCCACAATGGTATCACAATGGGGCCTTTTGGCCTAAGTGCACTGATGCTCGCACCGATGGCCACCCTAACCTAACCTAACCTAAGACCAACTGAACCTTAATCAGGTGATGCTACGCCTGGCGTTTTTAGAAATTTCACGCGCCAAAGGCTTTTGTTTATTTTTCTGATCAACGCCCTATATTGATGATGAGTGTGGTGACTAGTACCTAGAACCTACCTAATTATTTTCTAGCTTTTAGTAATATTATTACTTAATGTAAGCATTCTTTTCAAAAAAACCGTTGAACTGACATTTTTTTAAATTATTTTATTTGTAATTAAAAACACATTATATGAAAACCAAAATTTGTTTTGCTTTGTTATTGATTTACGACAAACACTGAAAATCTTAACAGTCAATTCCGTACAAAGCAACACGTATGTACATACATATGTCTACTCCAGTGTGGAAAAAAGGCTGAAACTTGTAAAACCTTTGTTACTTGTTGCGTAGAACTCTATCTGAATGACTCACACACAATATATTATTGGTATAGGACAATACTAACGTTACCTGTTAGAGCAATTTAAAAATACTGTTCTAGAGAGGAAGGGGGTGTATCTCTGCTCGCTTTGACCACATTTTTTTGATCTCATTTTCATATAACAAAATATTATTAGTCTAGGATGAGGTAACCTAGAGTTTTTAAAACCTCATAAAGAGGGGAAGGAGATGAGGGAAGATAATGACGTCTCCGCTACCATTTCCAAAATTCCTCAGAATTCTATCTATATGTCCCAGGTACCAAATATTATTAGTCAGGGATAAATACACGAAGGGATATTGCAAACTAAAGATATTGCTACAGAGGGGGCAGGGGAAAGAAGAATTTGCAAACTTTTCTCACGTCTATTAATGTAGCCTGTCGACTGAATATCACTGTTCAAAACCAACATACTCTAAGTTATAACGACTAAAATAATTAAAAGTTACTGTTCCTAAGGGGTGTATGACCCTTTTTTCGAAACGGTGTAGCCAGTAGATTCTTTAGCAATATTTTCTATCATTGTGACCAGTTTCATTCAAATCTGTTCAGCCGTGATTGAGTCACAAATTCATTAAAAAATTATCCAAGGTAACTGTTCCTAGGGAACGCCCCTAGGGACCCCTACCATTCCAAAAAAATCGAGTAATGGACCCCAACCCACTTAAAAAATATATCGTCAGTAGATCCTTCCATACTAATTTCTATCTCTGTGTGAAATTTCATGTAAACATGTTCAGCCGTTCAGGCGTGATTGGGTCACAAATTAAGTAAAAACTACAACTACAAAAGTCTCTGTTCCCAGGTAGTGCAGGGCCCCCCTTTTTTTTCAAAAACAAACAGCCAGTAGCTCCCTTCAGAATATTGACTATATGGGTGCGAAATTTCGTTATAAACCGTGGCCGTTCTGGCCTGATTGAACAACAAAGATAAATGCCGAACTTTCACATTCATAATATTAATAAGAAAAGATAAGATAAGGTTCCGCCGTGGTGTAGTGGTAGCGTGGTTCCACATTGCCATTGAAAAGAATACTGGCGTCATGTGGGGACACATTAGATATTTTGAGGACTTACATTGGATATGTTGGGGTTGATTCTGAGTAAGTACGAGTTTAACCTATTACAGTATACAGACGGAAATTGAGCTCGACTGATACGCGTCTACCTGCGGAGGTTGCTCTCCTAAACAGCGAGTTTTAGATATTTGTCTTTGAACACCGGCTTCCCAGGGCAATCTCTGGCATAGTGGTCCGTCGCCTTTTATGAATGTTTTTGAGGGCCTTGTCATGCTCATTTTTTCATACGGCAGAATCTTCACATTGCTTATGGAGATTACTTTTTAAGTTCCTGAGATGCGGAGTCTTTCTAATCAGATGTCTGTTGTAAATGTAACCCCATTTAATTTCTATTCTTAGGTCCTTGGCCGTAGGAGCTGGGTGTGGGCGTCGGCTCCCAAGATGACTAAAATATGCGCAGATGTAAAAAAAATGTGGGTCGTGACAGTGGTGTAGTGACGGAGAGGCAAGGGGGGCATCATGCCTCGGGAACTACTTACAGGGGGCGCCAAATGGTCCGAAAAACAGAACTTCCTGGATAACTAGTATTTTTATTATAGCTGATTTCTGGAAAAAAATGTCTATTTAAAAAAATCATGCATATATCCGGAACACTTGCGACAGGTTGTGGAATAATTGAAAGTATATATCTTTTTTCTGACGTTCACCGTTACGCTGACCATGATCTTAAATCATTAGCGACTGAACTATCCGAAAATCGAGACACTCACCGTGTAGAAGCAATAGAAAAAGCGAAGCCTCTTTGTGAGAAATGGGACAACTGACAATTTTTACACCTTCTGTTAACGTTCGAACAGCAGAACTGTTTGAATAAATAACTAAAATATTCAGTATTTCAAAACAGTTTTTATTAGACTACTTTGGGAGTAGTATTTCACAATTATCAAGTACTTCACAAAAGCGTGTTTAAATCAATCTGATTAGTCATTCCTCAACTTGCGCTACTTTTATACTCCCTATCACCTCGTTCGCATATTTCTCCTAAGGTCTAGACGTTTCACCTTCTAGAACAGTTGTATCTCCTGCTTGGTTATTTAGTTATGCGTTTGTATGTGTGAGTAAAAACTGATGTATATTGTAACGATTTTCCGTCATCCTTTGTCAAACTCGGTTTCGAGACAAATCGATTTCCGCGTTGTGCCATCATCAGTGTCGATTTTCGCTCTGATCTGTTGTTGTCGTTAGTCCTGTATTTATAGTGCGTAGGTACATGAGCAGGTATTGTCAAAATTGATGCTTGTGTATATTTAGTTATGTGTTTGTGCTGCGTGTACATTCAGAAACGAGGGTGGTTTTTACTGATCGACTTTTGTACCTGACTGAGGCAGGTAAAAGTCCGTAATTTTAGTCATTTTACCTTCTTTGTGGGTTTGTTGTTTTGGTGTGTTAATCGTTTTGTGTTTATTTTTTGTTGTGTGTTTGTCTGTTGTACCTGCGTTATTACTTTGTTTCTTGTAAACAAGTTTTAAAGGTTCGAATATTGTGTCAGAAATTGTGTTTATCTGTTCGTTCATTATTCTAGCGTCGAATGTTCCCTGTTTGTAGATTTCCATGTTTTCGAGTACGTTGAAACGTCAGCCTTTTGCTTGTATGCGAAGGACCCTAACTGTTTTATTAATGTTTGCTGGGGAACATTAACTTTCGACCATGTGAGTCGCGAAATTAGACTCTGGTATAATGTTTGGATTTCGTGTTTTTTGTTGTAATCTCTAATGTGTTCTCTGAACCTCGTTCTTATTTGCCGTCCTGTTTGTCCTATGTTACTATATTGACAACCGCAGGTAAGCTTGTACGCGCCGTGGCTGCTAAACGGATCCTCTGAGTTAGAGTTTGTTCTTAGTTTTCGCCCTAGATTGTTCGATGTTTTGAACGCTGTGTTAATGTTGTATTTTTTAAAGAAGTTTGCCAATTTTTATGTTGCTTTTCCAGTATATGTCATAGTCGTCCAGGCGTTATTATTTTCCTTTTCATTATTTATTTTTGGTTCTTCATGCGTCCTTCTGAGCTTATCTACTAGTGCTTTTTATATCCGTTGTTTGCAGCAATGTTATATACGACTTCAAGCTCTCTCTTATATGCCTCTGGTGTAAGAGGTGTTCTTTGAGGTCTATGTACCCAATGCCTTAATGCTGCATTTTTATGCTGGTGGGGGTGATTTGGGGTATTATGTATTATTGTGACGGTGGCCGTTGGCTTTCAAAAATGTCATAGTTAAATCTGTTGGCAACTTTGTCAATATTTATCGTGTGGTCTAGATAGTTTATTCCTCCGTCTTTTTCGGTTTCCGTTGTAAATTTTATATTTCCGTGCTGCTTGTTGAGGTACTCCAGTACAAGCTCTTCGTTATTAGTAGTTAAAACGCATATTATGTCATCCACGTATCTAGCATAAAATGACACGCCTAATTTGGACTTCAGCTCCTGTGTGTACTTTTCTTCCAGATTTTGCATGGACACTTCCATAGAATGGCTGATGTGGGGCTTCCCATTCCAAGACCGTTTGTTTTGTCTATATATTTTATTGTTGAATTAAAAATAGTTTTGACGTAAAGTGGTTCTTAGCGTATTTGTGATTTGCATATTTTTCACTTTGTTCTTTGTACTATTAACTATTGTTGAGCTAACTATATTCAAAGTCTACGATAGTGGTATTGATGAGTATAAATCTTTTATGTCAAAAGATACCTATTTGCTGTTCTTTGTTAGCTCTACGGTCCCAAACTTCTCTATTAGTTCTGTTGTATTTGCTATTGCATATTAGTTCCTTAGCTCCAGAGTGTCTATCATTATCGTTTTTAAATATTTGGACAGTTTGTAACATGGTGCCGATTTAAAATTAATGATGGGCCTCATTGGCGTGTCCGGCTTGTGGATTTTTGGTAGCGCAACCAGTGGAGGAGCCGAAGGGTTCATTTGGACCAATCTATGTGCCATGTTAGAAACTAATATACCTGTTGCATTTTTTTATAGCAACTTTGATTTGTTTTTGGTATTCATCCATGCGTTCCTCTCTTATTCTAGGACATTTCATTTCCTCTATGGTTTCTTCGGTTTTGACTATATATTCCTCTTTTTCGATTAGCACAGTGGTGTTTCCCTTGTCTGCTTTCGTTGTGACAATATTGTTTTTCCTTAGTTTATGCCATATAGTCTTTATTATTTTTTCTTCTGCAATAGCTTTTTGTCCTTTCTGTGCTTTCGCATCCTTTATTTCCCTGCACATGTGTCTTGCGTGCTCCTGTTCCACCTTTGGTATCAATGATATTGCGATCTCCGCATCTACAATCGCCTGCTCCGCTTTTCTTACTGTATTTGGTCCATGATATTGTGCTTCAGGCCATTTTAGAGATGTTGTGCCTCTACCTTGGTAATGGCTACTGTTGTGAGGTTAACGAACTCGTCATGAAACTGGTGAGTTTTTGGTTTTGGTTACACTCTCGTCGTCCTGCCAGCTTTTCCAATTTCCGGTTCAGCGACCTGTATTTTTGTTGTAGTTCCTGATCGACTTCTGTCTTTATGCGGTCGAAACATTCCAATAATGCAGTCGTAGGTAGTTGTTCTGCCAATTTTAAATGGATATAAAATAACTCGGCATTTATCTCATCTTTCTTGGAGTATAAGATTTTCAACTTATATTTTAAAAAATCTCGTTCCGCTTTTCTAACTGATTTCCTGCTAGACTTGGTATTTACCTATATTGTTATTTTGATTGTAAATGCTGAGATCGTAATATCATTGATAGCACAGGAGGAAGAGGAGCACACATGACGCATGTGCACGGAAATAATAAAAAAGGAGGTAAACAATTGGGTATGGGCTCAGGGGCATCCGCACTCGCGCGGGGTTTCCGGGTTCTAAGGGTTAGGGGACTTTGGGGCGCTTAACTCACTCAAGAGAGACCAAGGGGCACTTGCACGGCACTACTTACGTCACTTGCAATTTGAGTAAATAGTAACGCACGAGTTGGATGCGAAGGAAGCACTTTATTGGCGGCACAATAGATCGATGTGTTGACGCGTTGATGTTCCCAAAGTTGTGTTAAAAAACAATCAAACAAGTTGACAGGTGTGGTGTGTTGTGTTATAATAAGTGTCTATGTGTATGTGTGTATTTATCTGCTTGTGTCAAGTGTGGAGTGTTGGGTAACGTGTTCTGTGTTCTGTGTGACGCGACCTCTGTGGGAATAATTGAATAATTGCTCATTTTACCAGGATGTGAAAGCACAGGAAGGACAAAAGTCTAATGCAGAAGAGAAAACAATAAAGAATCTACGGCATAAACTAAGGAAAACCAATATTGTCATAACGAAAGCAGACAAAGGAAACACCACTGTGCTAATCGAAAAAGAGGAATATATAGCCAAAACCGAAGAACTCATAGAGGAAATGAAATGTCGTAGAATAAGAGAGGATCCCACGGATGATTACCAAAAACAAATCAAAGTTGCTATAAAAAAAAATGCAACAAATATAGTAGTTTCTAACATGGCACATTGATTGGTCCAAATGAACCCTTCGGCTCCTCCACTGATTGCGCTACCAAAAATCCACAAGCGCCCGGCCCAATGAGGCCTATCATTAATTTTAAATCGGCACCGTGTTAAAAACTGTCGAAATATTTAAAAACGAGTTTGAAAGATACTCTGGAGCAAAGGAACGAATATGTACTGTGGTACATGGCTCAACATATATTCAGATGTCCTTTCCCTCAATTCTACTTACGTACCTATATAAATATTTTTTTTAAACTACTCCTTAAAATCTTTTGCATATTTTTTTTTGCCACCACTGTCCACAATACAAATAAACACACCTGATTCATATCCCCATGGCTTAGTACACAACCAGATGTTTTTCGATAAAAGAAAAGAAGGCAGAACGATATATATCGAAGCTTCCCATATGATTGCTCCGGCCTAAGCTAATATCCGCCAAAAAAATACTTCTTTCTTCCCTACATCAGCAGCCGACAAGTTAATATTTAATCAGGAAAAGAAAATATAATAGTTTTAATTAAAAGTGTTCAAAATATAAAGTACAAAATCTCTTTATAAAAAAACATAAAGTCTTCTATTTTTTTTTTACAATCACCATACGTTCCAGCCGTACATACGGATCTCCATTGCAGCTTATAACTTGGGTAAGAAAATACCTTTTTTTATAGTTTTTTGCGTTTATATGCATATACATATGTGCCCCTTCATGTGCACAGTGAAATAAAGTGTGTTAATAAAGTTTTTTTTTTAAATTTCCTAGAGTCGGGTTGCATTCAAAAACAAAGAAAATAAGAGACATTTTCAAATTCGGAAAAACTAAGGAAAACAAGAGTTCCATAAATTTTTACCACGTGGCTGGGAGATGCCCTGCAGCTCTCCATGCCACAAGCCAATAAATCCAAGTACTCATAACATAAGATGTACACATGAAAAAAAAAACAAATGAACATAAACCTTCTTTGAAATCAAGTTACAATTATGTCATAAAATATTGGCACACGCAAAATGAATAAACAAAACAATAATATGTACAGATGCAAAAGTTAATTGTGTCAGTTGAATAGTTATGCATGGTTCGTGCACAAACTATGTATGATTATTCTTTGTAACGACAGATTTTCATCATAAGTATTGGTTCGAATGAATGACAGTAATTATCTGTGGCTACGTGTGATGTGTGTAAGTTCGTGTGTTGGCCGAAATGTTGCAATGACTTTCGCAACAGCACAATGGCTACATTGCTGATGGCGTAGCAACATTGCGCTCAAGACACGAACTAAATATATCTGTGCAGGTGTTAGTTTGTGTAAGCGTTTAAGTGTATAAATATATGAGTGTGTGGATGAGTAAATGAAAATACGGGAAAGCCGAAAGATATTTTTTCACGTATAGGTAAAAGTTTTCCGTTCTAAGTAACGTTCTCTGCCACGGCGGTGGCTATAAAAGGGCATAACGGGCATGTACCAATATGTCACAAAGCGAGTTTATAGAAATGATATCCATCTGTACAAAGAACGCCTACTTCCAATTCGACGGGAAATTTTATTCCTGCAAAAACAAAAAGATAATTGTAGATATTCTAAAAGGTAATGATTACCCAAAGAAATTGATATACAGGCTACTCAACAAGTATCAAGCACAAACAACAACACTAATACGTCAAATACCCAAATCAGTACCAACAACCAACAACAACAAACAGACATAAAAACTTTTTCAATATCATATTACCAAAACATAACCCAGAAGATAACTAAAAAACTCAAAGCGTATACAAACAACATACGGGTTGCCTTCAAGAACAGAAACAACGTAGGGAAGCTATACAAAACAATAAAAGATAACACCCCAACAAAAAAACAAAAGAACATTGTATACAAAATTGACTGCGTTGACTGCCAACGTAAGAAAAGCTATATAGGCACCACATCACAACAACTATACAAACAATTGGGACAACACAGCAAAGATGTTGAAAACAAACGAACAGAAAAAAGCGCTCTTGCTCACCATGCCATTACTTTTGGGCACAAATTTGATTTTGATAATGCCAAAGTAATAGCAAGAGAAACAAACTGGCAAAAGAGAATGCTTCTGGAAGAAATACACATAAAAGCAGACAAACAATGTGTAAACAAAAGAAGTATAGAAGCAAGAAATATTAGCGACATCTATGCGTGTATACTAAAATGAAACTGCAATAACCCATCAAGCATGAATTCGCCGGTGATCAAAAAACGTCAAATATGTATACATATGTACTTACATACAAATTAGAGTTTGAAGTATAAATTGTGGTTTGTGTATTGAAAATAGTAATTTTAAATTGTAAAATAATTTCCGTTCCCTTTAATTGAGTATTAAAGTGACTATGTTTTATTTCGAAACACATATATATAAAGAAAAACCTGACGAAGAAGAACGCAGAGATTTTTAAGTAAGAAATGTTTGTCAATCGAATGTCCATATATATATGTAAATTTAATTCTATAGAACTGCGAAACTAAATTGAGTTATTTTAATTTCTTTAAAATTGTAACTAGGCCCTGAAGAAGACCACAATAAACGGTCGAAACGTCGGCAATAAAATAATAAAGGCGTTTTTCTGATTATTTTGACTTGAAACCCGATTAAAGAAAATTATACATAAAAACAAAACAGTCGGTAGTATCAACATGATCATCGAATTTTAATTTAAAATTTTTTTTTGTTGTTTCCAACAAATTGTACTTTTGTATTTTATCGCCTACATTTTATATATGCAGCCAATCATAGGTATATTCCTTTTTGGATGTAGATTCTTGGTAGGAAAAAGTTGGGAAAAAACTAAGGGCTTAGATCAAATTATCTTTATTCTTGTGGGTGTTAGTTTGAAGATCTTATTAACTAATTTTTCTTGCTGATATTTCACTGAGCTTTTTTTTATTTGTGGAAATTTTGTTTGATTAATTTGTCATTTCACTTTGCGTTTTGTGAAATATCTCTGATTAGTTTTTTTATTGGCAGTTTTCCCTATTTGTGACCTTTATTTTTGATACTCGTTTGATTCTTTTTGCGGCCAGTTACTATGTTCTGGACATACCGATCTTTACCGGTGTGCTCTGCCCATAGTCCTACTTCCGCACATGCGTTTTTATTTATTTTTCAACTAAATTGAAATTATGGAATTTTGAACATATTTAATTAAATTGGTTTGCACAGTTTGTACATCCATATATAGTTGTCGGAACGTTTCCGGCAAACATACCCCCGCCTTTCACACATTTAGCCTGAGGAGCTTGCTGTAAGCATCTGAAAATTCTTTGTCATCGTTTTCATAATTTTTTTTACTTTTTTTTTTTTTTTACACGATTAGTTAGTATATTGTCACCACGGCAATAAGGTTTTTACTATCTATCCACTCATCCAAGATCATAAGCGATCGATCTTGATCAATGTTTGAGCGCCGTCATATGTACATATATATGTTTGAGTTTTTTATTTCAGCTACTCAACTGCAGCGGCAGCTTTGGAGAAGAAGTGTAACTTGGTGAGTGTTTCGAGAGAAACTTCAAAAATTTATTAAAATACACTTGTTTAGCTGTATGTATATATGTTTAGCAAAGATTCCTGATCTTGCAAAAATGGAACAGGAATTGGCAAGTAAGAAAAAGAACAACAGATTGCAACGAACAGATGTACATACATAAAAACATCGCAATCATACATTTGCACTTACATACCTTTTTTTATATACACAAAAATTGCTTTTTCTCTGATGACCTACTTTGGCTTTGTGCAATATTTATTTTATATTTACTGAAGCGGTTGCGGTAGGTCGGGAATTAGGCTTCTTGAATTTTTTTTAGTTCGCCCTCTTATTTTATTTTGTTTGAATTTGAATCTGTAGATTTTAGGAGTCAGTAAGATAACATATTAGGGTGGTTCATATACCTTTTTTTCTACTAGTATAAGGAACCTCACCTCTTATTTCCTTTTTTTACCTTTTTTGCAAACAATTGAATTCGTATGTGATTATTTTGTTAGTTTTTATTTTAAATTTAAATTTAATCGATTTTGTTTTTTTTACGACTACCATTGCTTTGAATTCTATAGAATCGATACTTTGGGGTATAGCTCTAAGTCAATTTAAATTATGAATAAATTTTATAATGTATGGATGAAATCGTGAAATTTTAATAACGCAGGGCTACGTTCGAATTTTGGTGTTGGTGTTGCCCTTGTGCGTGGTAAGGTTAGGTGAAGGTGAGTAGTGGGGAAATGACCGAATGACTAATGTCAGGCTTTGGGGGAACTGTAAGGTAAACAGGAGTCAGCACAGTGCCTACGGTGCGGTGCAAGTTGCACTGCAGAGGGAGGGTAGACTCCACCCGTCTTCATCTTTTCCTTCCCATTATGCTTTTCCCCTTCTAACTTTGCCCCTCATGTCTGTTAAGTCTTTTTCAGCAATTTCCTTTCTTTTCCACAATGCAGGTATGAACCCTCTTTTTGTTCATGTGGCTGCGGGTGAGGACTGTGGTGAAATAACCCGCCCAAGACGACGAGATAGCCTGGGTTGCAAGCATACCTGCTTGCCGCCGCTCCTTCATCCAAACAGTCAGCCACGTAACAATGGCGCCCAACGATAATAGCCCCATCAAATTTTTATTTCCCACATTTCCCAGTGATTTAATTATTTCTTAATTTAAATTCCAAATTTCCATTTTTCTTTTGATTACTTAATTCCCATTTGTTACTTTTAAATATCTTAATTCGTTGTTTTACTTTCCTTCCTTAGTTTTTTTATTAGATCCTTCTTATCCATACGATCTCAATCCTTATTTCCTTCTTCCGACTTAAGACAGGGACAGTCATGATGGAAACGCCGATTGGGCTCGCCTGGTCAAAATGTTTCACCATGACAAAGGTCTAGGGAGTAGCTGAGTGGGCATGCCAGGGTTCCTTCTTCTGGTTTCTACAACTGGACTAAGTAGTACCTGGTATGACACTTAGCTAGAAGACGGACGTTAGTAGAAGGTCGTGGTGAGCTGTTGAAGCTACCTTACCGGGAGTCCAGCACTGCCCGTAAGTGAGGTTTGCAGTCGTCGCCACGATATTTAGGAGAGGAGGTGTGGCATCCACACTTAGGGACTAGCTCTTGAGCGTGATGTGCCACACTTCCACGGACAGCACGAAAACAGACTAGACGGTAGTTAGATACGGACGAGCATATTGCCTTCACCGAACCTTCGCCAGGCAGCACCACGCACACCAAGATAAACATTCTGTTTCAGTTGTTTTTTTTTTTTTTGCAAATTGAAAATTTGATAACTTTTTAAATTTGGGTTTCAGGCACAATTTTAGTTGATTATTTGCTTATTAGGATTGTTTCCAAACATTTTTTTTTTTTGAAGAAATCAAAGTGCCTGAATACTATCAAACTTTGTTATTTTTATTTAATTTTAATATTTTAATTGTTGTTTGGGTTCATAGAATAGTTAGCGGAGTATTTTTGGTTTTTTTTTATTTTGGGATTCTGGAGCATTTTCATTTATATTTTTTCTTATAATTTGTTATTAACTCGAATTTGAATATTTTTTTATATACACCCCCTGTTATTTTTTATTGGGGTTGGGTCAATCTTTATAAGTCGTCTTGCTAGCCACTTAAGGCATAAAATTTAAGCCTTTTTTTTTGTTGCACATACACTAATTAATACACAAAACACTTTCCTTGTACAAATATATTCTGAATTTTTATGGTGTCTTTATAATATTTATTATTTCTATATTTCTTTTTGGATTTTGGGTGAATTTGAACCTATTACCTCTGTTGATTTTATATTTACTTTTTGCTTATTTGGATCTGCAAATACATACAGATTGTTTTTATTGGAATATTTTCTTTGCATCTCATTTCTCGCATAATTTCCTTTTTTTCTTTTCTTCACCATTTGGGTCGCGGTCGGGGTGGTATGAAGGTGTCCGGGACAAAATCTGTAGTTCGCTCTTTTTATTTTTGGATTTTTCTTGGGTTTTTTTTTTGGATTTTTGGTAAAAAGTTGTTGCCGCTGCAGACAGTGAATGCCTGACCAAGGCCGGGACAAATATACCGAGGAAAGCCCTTTTGGGGGATTGGGAATTTCCAATAGGCGTGTTACAAGGAGTCGTGCCAGGGCTCTTGAAAATCAGATTGCTGTTTTACTTTTCACAAAAATCGACACAGGGCATACGGATTATTTCAATAGGTGCGTTTCGCGGATTTTCGGATCGTTTGGCCAAGAACGTTCGCTTAGGGTCTCTTTCGCGAACGGGGTTTCGTTCTATGACTCGGAATATGGTTTAAATCGATTTGGTGTGCCAAATGTTTGACACTGGGGACGTGGGTAACCAGGGGGGCGGTGTTCCGATGTTGAATGCACCACCAACGGATTCCGGTGGTCTTGATGTTCCTCGCGCTGACGCCAATTAAAACGCAACCAGCGTTGAACAGCTGAGCCGAATGATGGCTGTTTAAGCGACTTAAACTATGACTTTTTTCTTTCGTTTGTTTCATTAGCCATTGAGTGTGCTTGTAATTCTCAACTTGTTTATGAAATATTCTAAAGATATAATTTTAGTTTTTAATTCAAAATTGAGGTTCTTCGAGTAGAAGATGGGGTGCCAATACCTCAGAGCCCAGTGCTCGCCTCCATTCACATTTTTTAAGGGTTCTTCAAATAGAAGATGAGGTGGCTCATTAGAGCGAAACCTCAGAGCCCCAGTGCTCGCCCCCAATGAATAAATACAGGAGGTTCTTCAAATAGAAGATGAGGTGGCTCATTAGAACGAAACCTCAGAGCCCCCAGTGCTCGCCCCCAATGAATAAATACAAGGTGTAATAGGGGTTTTTCAAAGCAAAACAAGGTGGTTCATCCCGCAGACAATACCTTGGAGCCCCCAGTGCTCGCCCCCAATGAATAAATACAGGGTGTAACAGTTACATAGTGACCCCTCTCTAAATAAATTTAAAAATAACAAACAAATACATTAAAATAAAGATATCATAAATAAGGTGTACCGATGCTTTGTATCGTCCCGTATTTTAAATACACCATAAACAGGGTAAAATAACATACAGTCCTTTAAAATAGTAATTTATAAAAATAAAAAAGATAATAAATTTAAAAAATGCTTGCTTGCAGTGGGCTTTGAACCCGCAACCCCAAACGTGTGATTCGGGTACGTCATCCATTGTGCCACGACTCATACGCCTACAAGCACATCAAATTACTCCCTTATAACTCACACTAAACTGCTCGCCCTCAACTGCCCCTCGCTTAGCTATGGTCCTTCGAGCCGGATGACCGGCTCCTATAGAATTACAACTAGACGACTAAGCCGTCTAGGAGGGGAGCATGTTTAAGCAATTTAAACTATGACTTTTTTTATTTCGTTTGTTTCATTAGCCATTGAGTATGCTTGTAATTCTCAACTTGTTAGTGAAATATTCTAAAGATATAATTTTAGTTTTTAATTCAAAATTGAGGTTCTTCGAGTAGAAGATGGGGTGCCAATACCTCAGAGCCCAGTGCTCGCCTCCATATCACATTTTTTAAGGGTTCTTCAAATAGAAGATGAGGTGACTCATTAGAGCGAAACCTCAGAGCCCCCAGTGCTCGTCCCCAATGAATAAATACAGGAGGTTCTTCGAGTAGAAGATGGGGTGCCAATACCTCAGAGCCCAGTGCTCGCCTCCATATCACATTTTTTAAGGGTTTTTCAAATAGAATATGAGGTGGCTCATTAGAGCGAAACCTCGGAGCCCGCAGTGCTCGCCCCCAATGAATAAATACAGGAGGTTCTTCAAATAGAAGATGAGGTGGCTCATTAGAGCGAAACCTCAGAGCCCCCAGTGCTCGCCCCCAATGAATAAATACAAGGTGTAATAGGGGTTTTTCAAAGCAAAACAAGGTGGCTCATCCCGCAGCCAATACCTTGGAGCCCCCAGTGCTCGCCCCAATGAATAAATACAAGGTGTAACAGGTACATAGTGACCTCTCTCTAAATAAATTTAAAAATAACAAACAAATACATTAAAATAAAGATATCATAAATAAGGTTTACCGATGCTTTGCATCGTCCCGTATTTTACATACACCATAAACAAAGTAAAATAACATACAGTCCATTAAAATAGTAATTTATAAAAATAAAAAAGATAATAAATTTAAAAAATGCTTGCTTGCAGTGGGCTTTGAACCCGCAACCCCAAACGTGTGAGTCGGGTACGTCATCCACTGTGCCACGACTAATACGCCTACAAGCACATCAAATTACTCCCTTATAACCCACACTAAACTGCTCTCCCTCTACTGCCCCACGCTTAGCTAATGGCAATGATGGCGCAACAGCAAGACTTGGTTGTAGAAATGGCGGCAGAGGTACGGAACATCAAAGCCATTGTGGGAAACTTTGGTGGCCGTGTGGCAGAGATGGAGGCGTTTGCGCAAGCGTACCGTCTTGTCATCCACGCCCCAACCGCAGAACCAGAGGGGGAAACTACCAGACTCACAATCGTACTACTGAGCATAATGGCAGTAACCCTCCAAGATGGAACAAATTAGACCTTGAAAAATGGCACATAAAATTCGATGGGACCAACAAAGTGATGAGCGTCGAAAGCTTCATCTTTCGTGTTGAGAGAATGCGGGAGCAACATACTATTTCCTTCTTCCAGCTTTTCACGGATTTCCTTGTCTGGTTTCCGGCGGTGCCTTGAAGTGGTATTGGCGGGTCCTCGAAGCCCATGCAGATGAGCCCGATTTCGGTTACTTCGAGCTGAAATCAGAGACGCTAAGCCACTTCAAGTCCGCTGAGTCCGATTATGAAATAATCCGTGAAATAATGGAGGAAACAGCAACCCGCCGAAGCTTTCGACGACTTCTATAGCGAAGTAGATAATTTTACATTCCGTTTGCGGAAGAGAATCCCTGAGAAGGAGTGGTGGACATAATCAGGGGCAACCCCAAGCTGTACCTTGCCAATTTGACTCATTAGCGGAGCTCAAAACCGAATGCAAGAGAGCCGACAAATTCATTAAGGAAGAATAGGTCAAGGGCGGTTAATGAATTAGGGTTTGAAATGCCAGATTTAGAGGGAAGAAAATAGTGCCCGTCCGTCTGTTAGTGATTCTGTTAGTCCTGCGTCTAAATCCATTGTCAATTTCGTTTGTGCGTCTCCCTTCAATCTAATATTGTGTTTTTCATGCGGTATGCCGGTGGATCATTATGTGAAAATCTCGGCAGAAGCACAAAAACCAAATAAATGTTCGTCCGCGTTTCACAACATGTGCTTTTTGCTTTTAGTGGTGATGCGTCCTTCTGTGTTTTTAAATCCAAACAGGAAAACCCGAGGCTGGCGGAGTTGACCGGGGACTGCAGCCAGGAGTTAGGCAACCCGGCAGCCCTGAAATAAAAATTTTGAAGAAAGGAGAAATGGAAAAGAGAGAGAGAGTTAGAAAAGCACAAGGAACGGTGGAAAAATGCGAAGTAAAGAGTTTACAACAAAGAAAGCTAGAGTATGAAGAAGCAAGAAGAAGAATATTTTGTGAAACCATAAGTACTAATAGGAAAAAGAGAAATTTTGAGAAGATTCAGAGAATGAGGGAGAAAAGAAGATATTTTAAGAGGTTGCGCAGCAAAATTGTTGCGACAATTGTTACTGCAAAAGGTGACAATAGATTTTTTTACCAAAATATCCGAACCGCGAACGGGAAGGAAACCGCCGAGGTAGGGGTCATAAGGCTACCAGTCGTGTGGGATAATACGACCAGAGATTTGGAGTTTTTGATAGTTCCTGATCTGCAACAGGAAGTATATTTTGAGACAGACTTTTGGCAGGCTTTTGGTATGAGTGTTGTGAGTAAAGTTATGAATGGGAATGTGTGTCCAAATGTTGCCAGTGTGGCGGAGCTCGTGCCCGCCGAGGGTGACTTGTCTTTCGACGCTGTGCAGCACGTTTTAACGCTGGAGCAAAATGATATGTTACAGCGTGTAAAAGCCCAATTCCCGTCCTTCGTGGTATTAGGGTTAGGACAAACAGATAAGGAGGAACACGTCATCGAAGTGGTTGACGAGAATCTGCCAGTAAAGCAGCGCCATTACCCGATTTCATCAGCTATTCAAAAACTAATTTATGCCGAGTGGAATCGTATGATAATCTTGAGAGTGATCGAGGAGTCTAACAGCAGCTGGAATTCGCCGGTATCACTGGTAATAAAAGCGACGAAAATCCACCTGTGCTTTGACAACCGCAAAGCCCGCGAACGAATAATTAAGGATGCCTACCCCTTACCCCACATTAATGGAATCCTCAGCCGGCTACAAAATACAAGATTTATCTCCGCGTTCGATTTGAAGGACGCTTTCTGACAGATTCCTCTGGAGAAGCAGAAAATACTCCTTTCACTGTCCCTGGCCGACCCCTTTACCAGTTTACCGGAATGCCTTTCGGGTTGTGCATTGCAGCGCAATGAATATGTCGTCTTATGGACAAGGTCATTCTGGCCGCTTTACGTGAGTGTGTTTTTGTTAATCTTGACGATTTGTTAGTGTGTTCAGAAGACTTTTTGTGCCATATGTGCTTATTGGAAAAGGTCGCTCGGTGTCTTCGCGAGGCTAAGTTAACAATTAATGTCGAAAAGAGTAGGTTTTGCTTCAAAGGGGTTCGTTATTTAGGATACGTAGTCGGTGATGGATGTATTAAGACAGACGCCAACAAAGTGATGGATGCGAGGGACTTTCCCGTACCTAAAACCCCGAAGCAACCACGACGGGTCCGTAGGCATGTCGGGCTGGTACCTACGTTTCATACAGGACTATACAACTATTGCAGCCCCGCTGCACGACTGCCTCAAAAAGACAAAATTAAGAAATTCACTATGACTGTCGAAGCGATGAAATCTTTTGAAATTTTAAAGCAAGGGTTGATTTCTGCACCAGTGCTTACACACCCTGATTTCAACAGAAAATTTTATATACAATGTGACGCATCCACTGACGGAGTGGGAGGGGTTTTGTTTCAGTTGGACGATGACCAGAATGAAAGACCGATTGCCTTCGTTTCGGCCAAATTAAATAAGGCGCAGAGAAATTACAGCATTACGGAACTTGAATGCTACGCCACCATCGTGAGTGTCAAGAGATTCCGATCTTATGTGGAGGGAACCCCGTTCACCATCATAACTGATCATGCCAGCCTGAAATGGCTCATGAATCATAAGTATCTTTCTGGGAGGCTGGCAAGGTGGAGTTTGAAACCCCAGGGTTATGATTTCGATATCCAACATCGAAAAGGTGCGCAAAACGTGGTTCCCGACACACTCTCACGAATGCAGATGGACGAAATACTGACGAACGATAGAGCCATAGACGTGTGTCTCTAGTCACCGTGCTTCGAGTCAGAGGAGTATACGGAGTGGAAAAAGACGGTGACCGGGAACAAAAACAGGTTACCAGACTTATGCATATCGGACGGTTACGTTTATAAACGGACGCAATTCGACAGGGGGGGGGGGAGCGATCTTCTAGCGGACCAGACCTAGAAGCCATCGGAATTGCGACCGAGGCTGGTAGAGTCTTCTCACAGCTCACCGTCCGCTGGTAATGGTGGCATTCACTAAACACTATCCCGACTACGTCAAAAGTATTACTGGCCAGGTATGGCTACAGACGTATACACATATATAAAAGATTGCGGTATTTGTAAAGTAAATAAAACTCAAAACATTTTTAAACAACCGATGATGGGTAAACAGAAGCTAACAGAATGACTTTTCCAACGTTTGTTTATAGATTTTATGGGTCCGTATCCTCGTACTAGTGGTGGTAATGTGTATGTTTTTGTGTGTTTAGACCACTTTTCGAAAAACCTGTTTTTGAAACCAATGCGGAGGGCCACTTCAGCGGAAGTTATAAAGTATTTGGAAAAAGATATTGTTAAATTCAAAAACGAATTTTCGATATTTATGCTATGTAGTAACAAACGTGTAATTATTCTTTATTGAGTTTATTATTTGCGTGTACACAATAATGAGCGCGGTAGAAGAACTAAAAGCATTTTACTTTTTATACTGCTTATTTGCTGTTATGGAAAAGAAGGTACATGTAAAGGCAATGGAAATTAACCCGTTAGGCTCGTGGCCTGATATAGCCATGTAAATCTAAGAAAACATAAAGCAAAGTTCACATTACTTTGGTAATTAGAGTTACTGTTTAACAGAATATGTATGTAAATGAATTTTAAGTAATTTTTAATCTAATATTACAATATTAATAAACAAGCGTAAAAAATAGATTCAGAAGGAGCATTGCTGCTACTGAACATGCCGCCCTCCTTGAAATATACTTCAGTATTTTCAATGTTCGATGGGTAAAGTATATAGCTTCGCTATAGCCCGTTTGTAAACTCCGTGCTGTGTTTTTATTTCAGCAAACCGATGAACTCCATCCTGTCCAGGGATTAATGACAAAATTCGACCCAGGGACCACTTGTATGGTGGTAAATTCTCATCTTGCACTAGAACAAGTGTGTTCGGCAGTAAGGAATTAGCCCTTGTAGTCCACTTGTAGCGCTGGTGGAGCAGTTGCAAGTAGTCCCGAGACCATCTGCGCCAACAAATCTTTTGTAGCTGTTGCAGTCGTCGAAAATGCGACAGGCGATTGTAGTTCACATCAGTCAGCTCAGGTTCTGGGAACGCAGTTATGGGCTCGCCAATGAGGAAGTGACCCGGTGTTAATGCTTCCAAATCTGTGGGCCAGATGAGAGTGGTGTCAGTAGGCGAGAATTAAAAATTGCCTCAATATGAGCGGTGATAGTTGCAAGCTCTTCGAACGATAGAGTAGAATTTGCAACAACTCTGACCAAATGATATTTTGCCTGTCTAACCGCAGCTTCCCACAAACCGCCAAAGTGGGGTGATTTTTGTGGGATAGTGCGCCATGTTATACGATTTGTTTGATATATCTTTTGTAATTCCTCTTGATGGGATTCGCTTAAAAAAGGCGATGCAATTTAGCAAGCTCTTTTTTGGCGCTCACGAAATTCGTAGCGTTGTCGATGATGATCGTTCTACAAATACCTCATCGAGCAATAAACCTGCGCAGCGCAGCAATGAACGCTGCGGTTGAAAGATCAGTAACTGCCTCTATATGGGCGGATTTTGTGCTGAAGGATACAAATTTTGCTACGTACGCTTTTACTTGTGCCCTTCCACGGATCTGCGAATGCACTGGGACAGGATCGCAGAAATCAATACGTGGATCAGTTTTGGTTGGTTTATTCCGAAAACATCTGATGCACCGATGTACCGCAAAGATTTTTCCCATCAATATGCCAATATCGTTGGCGTACAATTGTGAGCAGCGTTTGTGGGCCGGCATGCAGATATATGTAATGATAAGAAGAAATTATAATTTTTGTTAATAAACAATTTTTTGGTAATATGATTTGGTGTTTGGAGCCATATTCAAGATTGCTGTGCTGAAGGCGTCCACCAACTCGTATGAGTCCTTCTGAGCTTAAGAATGGGTCCAAACTTCGGGTTCAGCTAGACTTTTCTACAGCAATATTTTTTGATAACGAATTGTATTCCGAAGCAACATAACTGCGCTGGGTATTGAAAATTAAAGCTGTAAGTGCCGTGACAAATCGAAACAGTAGGCAATAATTCTTTCGAGCCGATACAGCAACATATTATGCTGCATATCAGTTGTTAAGTCGCTGCACTCTGCCTTTGCTGATCCCGATCAGACAAATCTCTCGATCTAAACGCTGCTAGCCTCTCCAAATGAACCACTTTCATTTTGGTTCGTGGTTTGCCAATGGTTTGTATGCGGTACACTACACCGTTGATCCGTTTTACAACTTTGTATGGGCCTTCCCAGTTACACTGCAATTTCGGGCCAACTTTTTCCGTTGTGGGTTGTATAGCATAACCAAATCTCCTTCCTGAAACCCTTCCGAATTAATTGCTTTATCGTACCTCGCTTTCATCTTGTCACTCATAATCTTTGCTCGTTGCCTTACCAGATCTTGTATCTCTCTCAGCTCTTCTTCCAAGACACCAGTGGATTTCTTGACATTCCCCTCCGCATCGGCATATATCCCATACTTCAAATCAGCTGGTAGTCGAATGTCATTGCCAAAAATTACCTTTGCGGGAGTTTGGCCCGTTGTCTCATCTTTGCCGATCGGTAGGCCATCAAGAATAATGATATGTGTGTATCCCAGTCCTTATGATACTTATCTACTACTTTTCTTAAATGCTCCTCCAACGTTCTATTGAAACGTTCCACTATATCATCGGACTGAGGATGCAATACAGTTTTCCGTGTTTTCCGAAAGCCCAACCTCTTGCACATTTCTTGGAACACAGCTGATTCAAAGTTCCTGCCTTGGTCAGAATGTAACTCCATTGGTACACCTTACCTTGCAACCCATTCGCTTTTAACCACTTCTGCTACTGTTTCTGCTTCTTGGTTTGGGATTGGGTATACCTCTGGCCATTTACTGAAATAATCCATAACCACCAGTACGTATTTGTTTCCGCGGTTGCTAGTAGGAAATTAACCTGCGACATCCATGGCGACCCTTTCAAATGGTGCACCTGAAATATACTGCTTCATCTGGCCATGACTTCGTGTTTTGGGCCCTTTCGCTCTGTTGCATACCTCGCAGTTGGCAATCCACTCGGTGACCGACTGGCGGCAACCAACCCAATAGAATCTCGGCTTAATTTTCTCGATCGTCTTTGTGATTCCAAGATGACCTCCACTTGGACCATTGTGCAGCTCGCTGAGCACGTCAGGAATCCTCTTTCTGGGAACAACTATTAGTTTCTTCTTGCATTGACCATCCTCACTCTCCCATACTCGATGAAGGCAACCGGATATCAATTCTAAACTGTTCCACTGTGCCCAATATGACTTCGCAATGGGACTCTCTGCTAACATCTCTTCTCTGCTTGGTCTTTCGTTTCGTTCGAGCCCTTGCATAACATGTGACAGATCTGTATCTTCTATCTGTCACTTTCTTAGTTGTTCCTTGTCCCATTCATCCGTACACGTTATAGTCATTAGGCGGACATCTATAATGTCTTCTTTAGCCTCGGCCCTTGAGCAGTGCTTGCATTCTAAACTACATGGTCTTCGTGACATTGCATCGGTATTTCCATGGGTACTACCTTTCCGATGCTCAATGGAAAAGTCATAGCTTTGTAGTCGCTCGTATTTTTGTAAATGTTTAATGCACTCTACCAATGCCAACAGCTCTCTCCGCGTAACGCAGTAGTTCCTCTCTGGTTTCCCAATCGAACGGCTGTAATATGCAACTACCTTCTCCTGTCCATCGACAAGTTATGATAAAACGCCTCCTGTAGCATATCCACTCGCATCTGTATCTAGAATAAATGTTGCTCCTGGAATCGGATATGCTAATATTGCGGCAGTGCACAAACGCTCCTTCAATGTTTGGAATGCCACTTCTTGCTCCTTCTTCCATTCAAAAGCTTTATTTTTTCTTGTAAGCTCATGGAGGCTATGAGCTACGCTGGAAAAATTTGGTACAAATCGGCGGTAATATGTGCACAGCCCAAGGAAACTTCTCAATTCATGTAGGTTCTGCGTTCTTGGCCAATCCTTTACAGCCTCTATCTTTTCGTTCGCAGTGCAGATGCCCTCTGTCGTTACCTTCTGACCCAAATAATGTACTTCCTTTTTAAACAGCGCACACTTTTTGGGACTTAACTTCAGACCAGCGCCAGCTATTCTAGGGAAAACTTCCTCCAAGCTCTTAAGATGTTCATCAAAATTCTTCCCCAATACGATGATATCGTCCAGGTACACGAAGCATGTTTTCCAATGTAGTCCTTTCAGTACCTGGTCCATGAGTCTCTCAAAAGTAGCTGATGCATTACAAATTCCAAAAGGCATCACTGTAAATTGCCAAAGACCATCACCGACTCTGAAGGCTGTTTTCTCTTTATCTTCCTCCTTCACCTCAGCTTACCAGTAGCCGCTTTTCAAGTCCAGTGTGGAAAACCATTTCGTACCAGAGAGCGAGTCCAGAGCGTCGTCAATTCTTGGCAATGGGTAGCTATCCTTTTTCGTAACCTCATTCAACTTCCGGTAGTCCACGCAAAACCTAATTTTTCCATCCTTCTTCTTTACAAGTACTACCGGTGAGCTCCATGTACTAGCTGATTATTCGATAACGCCGCTGTCGATCATTTCTTTTATGATTTCACTCACAACTTCCCGTTTCTGCAGTGGAACACTACGTGTAGCTGGACGGATAGGCCTCGCATCTTCAATGTCAATTTGATGTTTCACAACATTGGTGCAGCCTGGTTTGGAACCATCTTGGTCAAATATGTTCGAGTACTTTAGGAGCAGCGGTTTTGCCTTACCCTGATAGGCTTCCTCTAGCACCTGCGTCCATGCCGTGATGTCATTTGAAATATCAGTATTTCTAGACGAAACGTGTTCCTGGAGCTGTTCACAGTTAATAACTACTTCGGCCTTTTGACATCGTCCCAAAATAGCTCCTTTGGTCAAATTGAATGGTGACTTGAACTCACTGAGTACTCTTACAGGAATACGGCCATCTTGTTTTGTCATAGCCATGGTTTTTCCTACAAGTATGTTCAGTGCTGATTTATCTGCTGCTTCGACAACCCACAATTTGTTTGTCCCACAATCTCCAGCAACTTTTGCCCAGATGATTGCTTCTGATTTTGGTGATATTTGCTAACTCTCTTCCACCAGGACTCGTTTACTGCTGTAGCCTCTCTCGTAGCCGAAATTAAGTGGCACATCCATGTTCGCATCGTCTTGCTTTGCATATCGATTTTGATGCCTTGGTTTATTAAGAAGTCCGCTCCATTTATGATTTCATAAACAATACCTGCCACTCTAAATTGTGTAGTACCGTGACGTTCCCAATTGCTACTTCACATTCTGCTTCTCCTATTACCTGGGTGTCCTCTCCCGTGGCTGTACGTAATCTTGCTCCAAGCAATGGTCTTATCTTCTTGTTGACTAAATCTGATCGAATTATGGAATGGGATGCACCCGTATCTACAGTCAGTAACCGTTCCTTTTCATCCACATGTCCTCCGACAGTAAGATTGCTTGACCTTCTTCCTCTTCTTTGCGAGATAGAGATTATGGGGCATTCAATTGAGGGAGCCACCTGTCGCCCCTTGCGGCTGACTCACTTTAGTTTAACTATTGAGTGGTCTTGGAGATTTTTTCATCTCCTTCTGCTCTGCGTTTACGACCACCCACTTTGTTGGAACATTTAGGATTGGTACTGCAATAACGTGCAATGTGCCCTGGCTTCCCACATTTAAAGCATTTGACGGCACGATCATTTTTCTGCTGCGTTCCTTTTAATGCTCCCAAAATTGTGTCTACCCAGTCTGGCCTTTCCACTTCCACGCGATGAGCTTTGTATGCGGGATTACTCAAAAGTGACATTGTTTCCTGAGTCAATGCGTGGGATACCGTTTCAGCAAATTTTAGTTTTGGATTCGCATTTGTAGAACGCTTCGTTTCCACATCTCGTATGCCATTTATGAAGCTCTGGATTTTTACCCTTTCAGTGTATTCCACGGGTGCGTCCGCATTTGCAAGATGAGCCAATCTTTCAATATCTGAAGCAAACTCCTGCAATGTCTCATTTGCAACTCAATTTGGAATATGCTCGCTTCCATAACGTCGTTCTACAACAGCCTTTAATGTGTCATAACTGTTCCGTTCGTACTCTGGAATAGTCTGTAAGATTTCGGCAGCTGGTCCTTTCAATGCTACGAAGAGTGCAGCAACTTTATCTTCCGCATTCCAGTGGTTCATTGCCGTGGTCTTCTCAAACTGTAGCTTAAAGACCTGGAAAGGAACAGAACAATCAAAGGATGGTGTTTTTACCTTTGTATTGCTTGCTGAAACAGCTGGGCGGTTTAATTGTAGCTGCTCCATACGACCCTTCAAATCATCGATTTATTCCTGAAATTGAGCGATTATTGCATCCTGCGCTTCCAGCTTTGATGTTAGCCTTGCTTCCTGTACTTCTAACTGCGAAGACATTTGTACCACCTGCAATGATAAGCGCTCCTCTTGTTCTTCTATCTTGGATGTTATACGTGTCTCTTGCGATTACAGTTGGGATGCTATATTTGTCTTCTGTTCTGCCAGTTGAGATGACATTTGTGACGACATTTCTGAAATACGCGTTTCTTATGCTTCAATCTTCGATGTTATTTCTGACGACATTTATGCAATACGCGTCTTCTGTTCTTCCATCTCGGATGTTATACGGTTCTCCTGGGATTCTAGTTGTTCTTCTATCTTGGATGTTATACGTGTCTTTTGCGATTACAGTTGGGATGCTATATTTGTCTTCTGTTCTGCCAGTTGAGAAGACATTTGTGACGACATTTCTGAAATACGCGTTTCTTGTGCTTCAATCTTCGATGTTATTACTGACGACATTTCTGCAATACGCGTCTTCTGTTCTTCCATCTCGGAAGTTATACGGTTCTCCTGGGATTCTAGTTGAGATGCCACTGTAGATGTTTGAGCAGATTTTGCAGCTAAAAACATGTTCAAATCTGTGCTCGTAACTGTCTGCGAAGTTTCATTTTTCTCGTCAATTTTTGTTGTCTCGTCGATACCAAGATGAAAGACATACTCTTCCACGTTAATTCCTTCTGCTTCCATAGCCTCTCGTAGTCGTGCCTGAAGTTCGAGTTTAATGTCGGTTGTATTCAATCCACGGCTCTCCAACTCCTTCTGCAGTTGCTGGTTGTTCAATTCACTGAACTTTGCCACGTTCTTGTTGTCCTCTGGAATTTATTCAACAATTCCACTTCTGACACCAACTGTAACGAACTTATGCAATTCCCCTTATTTGTAACCTTCTGCTAACGTTCGAATCACTAAACTGTTGAATAAATAACTCCAATATTGAATAATGGAAAAATGGCATTTATTAAAGTACTTCACAATAACACTTATACTTTGCAACGAATAGCTTTCTTAATAACCAAACTGATTGATAGCTCAAATGAAACTGATTTCTCGCCTCTACTGTCGCGCCTTTTATACATTTTGATTTCTCATTGCATACTTCTAGGCTTTTCCATTCTATAACTTACTACTTAGTTATCAGCTACAAAATCGCGAGCCACAACTACGTTTATAATTTCTCATTTGAGTAATACTTTCACAAATTATTGTCCTCTCTTTTGACAACTCAGATAAGATATATGCATGTGTTTGTACATTGCTTCTCCGCTGCTCGTATACGTACATATGTGTAGACGCAATTATTGATTCGTTTATATAGATACATAATGATTGAATTATTGATGTGAATTCACGTCACTGCTTAGCATCGGCCTAGAGATGGCAGTACCCCTTAGTGTTGCTAATATTCGTAACAATATGAAAATCGGGGTACTTTTACAGTTTCGCGGCGCGTATTTTGCGATCTGAATTTACCGACTTAGTAGATTTTTTATATAGATTCGCTATTAAACTAACTTAAATCCCGAGGACTAACATGTCACGGTCCCCAATGATAAATTCAAAAACGAATTTTCGATATTTATGCTATGTAGTCACAAACGTGTAATTATTCTTTATTGAGTTTATTATTTGCGTATTCACAGTAATGAGCGCGGTAGAAGATCTAAACACATTTTACTTTTTCTACTGCTTATTTGCTGTTATGGAAAAGAAGGTACATGTAAAGGCAATGGAAATTAGCCCGTTAGGCTCGTGGCATGATATAGCAATGTAAATCTGCGAAAACATAAAGCAAAGTTCACATTACTTTGGTAATTAGAGTTATTGTTTAACAGAATATGTATTAGGCCGGGTGGATTTGTGAGGAGGCAAAAAAATCGCCCATTGCTCTGTGAAAATCATATTCTAGGGATCAAAATAAGAAACTTTGCCGAAGGAACCATACCTAAAACGAATTCTGATGTCCCCCAATTTGGGTCGAACTTTTGGGTAGGGGCAAATTTTGAAAAATCCCACTTTGACCCATTTAGAGTGCTCCAATCGAGTCCAAATGTATGACCGACCCCCACTAACTTTGGAGGCCCGACCCACCGATGCCAGCGGCACACCCCCTGGAACCCCCCTGGGGGTTCACCATAAAAACATTTCAAAAAATCGGCGGTTTTGCAATTTACATGAAAAAATCAGCGAAATGCCTATGTTTTTTCTTTTTGGAGTTTATTTTTCTCTTTAGAAATTTATTTAGTCAGAACATATGTAAATGTAAAAATGAATTTAACTTAGTAATAGAAAAGAAATTAAAAAATAAATTATTAGAAATTAGCATTTTTACAACCCTTTTAAAACCGAGGCATCACTGTGATGCATTTGCATGTCGTAAACATAGTTGTGTGGGTTTTTTATTCAACCGTTTTAAAAAATAAAGGTATCACTGTGACACAATTGCAGATCGTAAAATTGCTTGTGTTGTTTTTTTTTTTTAAGCCACAACAAGACACAGCAGGTAAAATTGAAATTACCATTTCATTCTTATTACCTCATCTCGTAGACCATATATAACGCAACAGTTTTTGTGAATGCATTAAGTCGTTGTGAAGAACTCAAAGTGTGAAGTTCTAATTTCAGATAAAAAATATTGAAAAAAAAAAATAATAAGTGAAGTGACCATTCCAAAACAAAAAGTTTACAATCAATCAACCATCCTCTACACCGCAAGATGAAGCAACTACATCAACAACTATCGAAAACCCGATGAGTCATATACCCAAGCATGATGTTACTGTTTTTGGTGTGTCTGCTGATTTAACTGATCTTAATTTACCAACCCATCTGGATATCTTGAGATATTATTTTTACTTAAGCGAACGTGCTAAAACGGAACAAAAAAAGTTTTCCTATAAATCATTCACTATTCAAGTACAAGATAAGTTGATTGGAATTTGGGAAAAACTTGGTATGGAAATAATTCTGAAAAAAAGTGTATTTAATAAATTGAATGAATTGGTTGACAAATATCCAGAGCAAATCAAGAGAAGAAACAACACCCAACAATTTACAGAGTATGTAAAATCTCTGGAAACAATTTTTTACTTGTGAAACTCTTCCAGTAAGTTATTGCTATCACTCATTTATTATAATTGTCAACCATTTTTAATTATTATACTCAGTTGAGCAGAGCTCACAGAGTATATTAAGTTTGATTGCATAACGGTTGGTTGTACAGGTATAAAGGAATCGAGATAGATATAGACTTCCATATATCAAAATCATCAGGATCGAAAAAAAATTTGATTGAGCCATGTCCGTCCGTTAACACGATAATTTGAGTAAATTTTGATGTATCTTGATGAAATTTGGTATGTAGGTTCCTGAGCAGTCATCTCAGATCGCTATTTAAAATGAACGATATCGGACTATAACCACGCCCACTTTTTCGATATCGAAAATTTCGAAAAACCGAAAAAGTGCAATAATTCATTACCAAAGACAGATAAAGCGATGAAATTTGGTAGGAGAGTTGAATTTATCACGCAGAATTGAAAATTAGTAAAATTTTGGACAATGGTCGTGGCACCGCCCGCTTTTAAAAGAAGGTAATTTAAAATTTAGCAAGCTGTAATTTGGCAGTCGTTGAAGATATCATGATGAAATTTGGCAGGAACGTTACTCCTATTACTATATGTACGCTTAATAAAAATTAGCGACATCGGAGAAGGGCCACGCCCACTTAAAAAAAAAATGTTTTTATAGTAAAATTTTAACAAAAAATTTAGTATCTTTACAGTATATATGTAAATTATGTCAACATTCAACTCCAGTAATTATATGGTGCAACAAAATATAAAAATAAAAGACAATTTCAAAATGGGCGTGGCTCCGCCCTTTTTCATTTAATTTGTCTAAGATACTTTTAATGCCATAAGTCGAACGAAAATTTACCAATCCTTGTGAAATTTGGTAGAAGCTTAGATTCTAGGACGATAACTGTTTTCTGTGAAAAAGGGCGAAATCGGTTGAAGACACGCCCAGTTTTTATGCACAGTCCACCGTCTGGCCTTCCGCTCGGCCGTTAACACAATAACTTTAGCAAAAATCGATATATCTTTACTAAACTCAGTTCACGTACTTATCTGAACTCACTTTCTATTGTGTAAAAAATGGCCGAAATCCGACTATGACCACGCCCACTTTTTCGATATCGAAAATTACTAAAATGAAAAAAATGTCATAATTATATACCAAATACGAAAAAAGGGATGAAACATGGTAATTGTATTGTTCTATTGACGCAAAATATAACTTTAGAGAAAAACTTGGTAAAATGGGTGTCACACCTACCATATTAAGTAGAAGAAAATGCAAACGTTTTGCAGGGTGAAATCAAAAGCCCTTGGAATCTTGGAAGGAATAAAGTTCGTGGTATTACATATATAAATAAATTAGCGGTACCCGACAGATGAAGTTCTGGATCACCCTGGTACACATTTTGGTCGATATCTCGAAAACGCCTTCACATATACAACTAAGGGCCACTCCCTTTTAAACCCATTATTAATACCTTTAATTTGATACCCATATCGCACAAACACATTCTAGAGTCTCCCCTGGTCCACGTTTATGGCGATATCTCGAAAAGGCGTCCACATATAGAACTAAGGCCCACTCCTTTTTAAAATACTCATTAACAACTTTCATTTGAAACCCATATCGTACAAAAAAATTCTAGAGTTCCCCCCTGGCCCACCTTTATGGCGATATCTCGAAAAGGCATCCACCTATGGAACTATTGCCCACTCCCTTTTAAAGTACTCATTAACACCTTTCATTTGATACCCATATCGTACAAACAAATTCTAGAGTTCCCCCCTGGCCCACCTTTATGGCGATATCTCGAAAAGGCATCCACCTATGGAACTAGTGCCCACTCCCTTTTAAAATACTCATTAACACCTTTCATTTGAAACCCATATCGTACAAAAAAATTCTAGAGTTCCCCCCCGGCCCACCTTTATGGCGATATCTCGAAAAGGCGTCCACCTATAGAACAAGTCCCACGCCCTTTTAAAATACTCATTAACACCTTTTATTTGATACCCATATTGTACAAACAAATTCTAGAGTCACCCCTGGTCCACTTTTATGGCGATATCTCGAAAAGGCGTCCACCTATTGAACTAAGGCCAATGCCCTTTTAAAATACTCATTAACACCTTTCATTTGATACCCATATTGTACAAACAAATTCTAGAGTCACCCCTGGTCCACTTTTATGGCGATATCTCGAAAAGGCGTCCACATATAGAACTAAGGCCCACGTCGTCTTAAAATACTCATTAACACCTTTCATTTGATATCCATATAGTACAAACAAATTCTAGAGTCACCCCTGGTCCACCCTTATGGCGATATCTCGAAAAGGCGTCCACATATAGAACTAAGGCCCACGCCGTCTTAAAATACTCATTAACACCTTTCATTTGATACCCATATCGTACAAACAAATTCTAGAGTCACCCCTGGTCCAACTTTATGGCGATATCTCGAAAAGGCGTCCAAATATAGAACTAAGGCCCATGCCCTTTTAAAATACTCATTAACACCTTTCATTTGATACCCATATCGTACAAACAAATTCTAGAGTCACCCCTGATCCACCTTTATGGCGATATCTCGAAAAGGCGTCCACCTATTGAACTAAGGCCCATGCCCTTTTAAAATACTCATTAACACCTTTCATTTGATACCCATATCGTACAAACAAATTCTAGAGTCACCCCTGGTCCAACTTTATGGCGATATCTCGAAAAGGCGTCCACATATAGAACTAAGGCCCATGCCCTTTTAAAATACTCATTAACACCTTTCATTTGATACCCATATCGTACAAACAAATTCTAGAGTCACCCCTGATCCACCTTTATGGCGATATCTCGAAAAGGCGTCCACCTATTGAACTAAGGCCCATGCCCTTTTAAAATACTCATTAACACCTTTCATTTGATACCCATATTGTACAAACAAATTCTAGAGTCACCCCTGGTCCACTTTTATGGCGATATCTCGAAAAGGCGTTCACCTATAGAACTAAGGCACACGCCGTCTTAAAATACTCATTAACACCTTTCATTTGATATCCATATAGTACAAACAAATTCTAGAGTCACCCCTGGTCCACCCTTATGGCGATATCTCGAAAAGGCGTCCACATATAGAACTAAGGCCCACGCCGTCTTAAAATACTCATTAACACCTTTCATTTTAAACTCATATCGTACAAACAAATTCTAGAGTCACCCCTGATCCATCTTTATGGCGATATATCGAAAAGGCGTCCATCTATAGAACTAAGGCCCATGCCCTTTTAAAATACTCATTAACACCTTTCATTTGATACCCATATTGTACAAACAAATTCTAGAGTCACCCCTGGTCCACTTTTATGGCGATATCTCGAAAAGGCGTCCACATATAGAACTAAGGCCCACGCCGTCTTAAAATACTCATTAACACCTTTCATTTTAAACTCATATCGTACAAACAAATTCTAGAGTCACCCCTGATCCATCTTTATGGCGATATCTCGAAAAGGCGTCCATCTATAGAACTTAGGCCCACACCTTTTAAAATACTCATTAATACCTTTCATTTGATACCCATATCGTACAAACAAATTCTAGAGTCAGGCCTGGTCCACCTTTATGGCGATATCCCTAAATGGCGTTCATCTTTAGAACTATTATGAGGTGGGTTTTGTCTAAGGCTGGGGTAGCGCTCAGTCAATCCAGAGTCGAGTAAAGGTCCCACAAACCCCTACTGAATAAATACACAATGTTTATGTGTTACGAACACACGCACACACGGCTGGAGATATTAGGCGGACAGCAGCTTTCCGTCGCAAGATGGCGAGGGGGCGGAGCGTCGACTAACGGTCGTTGCAGGAGAGGAGGTTCGGTAGGGCGGCTGAACGGTCGGGTAACGGACGGACTGGTACGGCGGTACGGAAGCAGCGGCGGGATAGAAGCAACGGCTTAACTGCGGTAGGATGGCAAGCGGCCAACAGTCGTCATCGCAGTGGCCGGACGGATGCAGCGGCTTAACGGCGGTAGGATGGCGGACGAACAACGGACGTCGTAGCAGCGGCGTGACGGATGCAGCGGCTTAACGGCGGTAGGGTGTCGAACGGCCAACGGTCGTCGTAGCAGCGGCGTGACGGATGCAGCGGCTTAACGGCGGTAGGATGGCGGACGGCCAACGGACGTCGTAGCAGCGGCGTGACGGATGCAGCGGCCTAACGGCGGTAGGATTGCGAGCGGCCAACGGTCGTCGTAGCAGCGGCGTCACCAGAGGGGCGACGATGCGGCGGCAGCGGCGGTGGGCTACGGAGCGCGTACCAGGGCCGTGGTGAGAGGGGAGATGGGCTGGCGACGGGGTTTACCTGGACAGCGGCTGCGTGTTCCGGGCGGGATAGGATGGGTGTACCAACGGACTTGTATTGGTCGGTTGGTCGGCTTCGGCAGGATCGGGCTGATCGAACGTCTTCGGCAGGCTCGGTAATCGGCGGGGTCAGTCACCTGCGGGAGAAACTGCGAGGACTCACGTTAGTGCTGGTTTCACCGCTGGACACCCCCGCCTCTCTACTTGCACACTAGTAGAAAGTGCGTAAGGGGGGTGGGGTTGTACCAGCCGAGACGCCGTGAGTCGACCCGTGGGGGAGAGGAAGTGCACCTTAACGGCACAGCGGTAGCCCCTTGTGCGCACACATTTCTCACGGCCGAAACCAGAGCTGCGGAGAGGGGGTCGTTCGGTCGTTCGGGCGGCGAGTCATTCCTTAGCAGACCAGGACGACGGAGGGAAGGGTAGTCCGAAGACACCACTCGCGTCATCCTGGTGCAGCAGGGGGTGATTCGCGTCACGGCCGCACACTCTTCTCCCCAGCTAACTAGAGGGAGTGGTTCCTCCGCTCCGGCCAGCCTACTAAAATCAGAGCTGAGGGGGAGGGCGTTATTTGGTCATTAAGGCAGCGGGCCGCTCAACAGCGAGGTGGGCGACGGAGGGAAGGATAGTCCGAAGACACCACTCGCGTCGTCCAGCCCAGGTGAAGGGTGACTCGCGCCATGACAGCGCCCCTTCCGCTCAGTCCGAGCCGCGGGGGAGGGGGGTTATTTGGTCATTAAGGCAGCGGGCCGCTCAACACCAGGGTGGGCGACGGAGGGAAGGATAGTCCGAAGACACCACTCGCGTCGTCCAACTCTGGTGGAGGGTGACCCGCGCCATGACAGCGCCCCCTTCCACTCGGCTAGCTAGCCGGAGTGGCAATTTTGTCTTTAAAAAGACAACCACTCCCGCTGGCTCACCTGCGAGGACTGAATTGCAAAAATGCAAATTCAATGTTTATATGGGTGGTGCCGGAAACTGGTTGAGAAGTCAACACACCATTATTGTGATTTTCATTGGTTTGCTATTTAGTGGTTGTTGACTATGCTATAAAAGAATAAGTACAAGCGGTTTTTGGTTATGCTATAGAAAAATAAGTACAGGGAGGTTCAGGTAGCTATGCTATAGAAAAATAAGTACAGGTAGGTTCAGGTTTAAGTGAATAAGGAAATACAAGGAGGGTTTACGTTATTGTCACGCTACGTTACAGTCCCCCTCCCACTTCGGTTGTCGGAAAGCTGCGTTGGGGAAAGATGGATCTCCAGGCATGGCCTAGGTCTTATGCCGGTGTGCATGTGGGCGAAGCATTTTATTTAAAAAAAAAATATTTTTTTTTAAAATATACAGAGTCATTCCACTTTTATCTAACAGAGTTAATGTTATTGTAATTGTTCTAACAACGTATTTTTTTTTTTTTTGTTGAAAAATAATTGACAATTCATTTCTGTCTTAAGTCAAACAAGTTTTTGTAGATGGTATAAAAATATAAAAAAGAAATGCGGCGGCCTCTTCTCTTGATGTCTCATTCGACTTGTACCATTCGGTTGATTCCCATCAGCGAAACTTTCGCCCGGTTCTCGCCCATCATCTTCACCTTGACGCGCTGGTTCTTCCAGTAGAATTTCCAGCACTTTTTGCTCAGTTTTGTCGGGCGTTTTAGCTTTAGTTCCCCGAAAAATTGTTCGGGATCGGGGTGCCCCTCTTCGTATGTCGTTTTCTTCGTTTCGTTGTGTTCGGTGTCGCCCATTCCCTGTGGCTCTGGTTGCGGGTCTTCTTTTATAGCCATTAGTTGCTCTATTGGTGGCCCATGAAAAATTTGGATTCTCTGAATCTTCGGTTTGTTTGCCGGCCACACTGTTGCCTCAAACGGACGGCGCCACGGGCGTATCGGTTTCGGTGAGTCCAGTGGTGTGGGTTGCCGCTGTTTTCGACCAATTGTTGGACGGTTTGATTCCTGCAATGAGTAAGCAAAACGGGGGTTGTTTAGAATTCGTACGGCTTTAAATCTTGCAAGTGCGCGTGTTGTCGCTTTGTTTGCTCCGGGTGGCCTAATTTCACCGTGTTCGTGGACACATATTCCATCACCAAGTACGGGCCGGAAAATTTTGGTGCTAACTTCTGGGCAAATTTGTCGGCCGCGGATGAGAGTGGGTGGTCCCTTTTCAGCACCTGCTCGCCTATGCGTAGCTTCCATTGCCGTCTGCGTAAGTCGTAGTGTTTTTTCTGTTGCTTTGAAGCTTTGGCTAGGTGCCCTTTTATCTCGTCCCATAACTTGGTGATGGACGGTGGTACGGTTGGTGGCTCTGCTGGTACTACTCCCTCCGTGCGCACTTGCTGCGGTGCTGTAAGGTCTCTCCCGAAGTTGATTTCTGCTGCTGATGCTGTTGTTGATTCGTGGCTAACCGTGTTTATCGCGAATGCTATTTGCGGAATCTCCTGGTCCCAGGTGCGGTGGTCGTCCTTGCATCGCTGAGCTATCATGGTTTTCACGACTCGGTTGGTTCGCTCGGTGGGGTTTTCGTGCGGGGCGTAAGCTGCCGTAAACTTGTGATCGATGCGGTGGTCGTGCAAAAATGCTGCTAATGCCTTCCCGACGAATTGTTTGCCATTGTCGGTGAGGAAGGTTTTCGGCCAGCCAAATCGGTAAATGACTCTTTCTTGGAGTGCTTTGATTACGCTTGTCGTTGTCGCTTGGCGCACTGGGATCAACTCTACCCACTTGGAGAATTTATCCACCATGACGAGGAGACAAGTATTTCCTTGCTTGGAACGGGGCAGTGGTTCCACGAAGTCAGCGGTTACTCTTTCCCACGGTCGTGATGATTGCATGGTTGCCATCAATCCTGCTGGGCGTCTTTGCTCGACTTTGTATTCTGCGCATCTGATACACTTCCGTACGTGTTTGAGAACATCGCGGAACATCCCGGGCCAGTAATAGTTCTGTTGTGCTCTCTTAAGCGTCTTCTTCACCCCGAGATGTCCGGCGGCGGCGGCGTTGTGGACTTCTTGTAGTACGTCCTTTCGTCGGTCGGCTGGGATGCACAGCTTCCATTGCGGTGCCCGCGAAAGTTGATTTCTCGGGGGAAATGTGGCGGAAGAGTCGGTTATCGACGATCTGGTAATCTGGATATGCTTGCGGTTTTTCCTGCACCTGTCTTGCTTTCCTCTCGTGCCAGTCGTTTGTTCCGTTGGTTATGGTGTACAAAATGTCGTCATCGGCGTGTTGTAGCGGGCAGCGGGAGAGCGCGTCGGCTACCACGTTCTGTGCTCTTTTCCGGTATTCTATCTCGAAATTATATTGTTGTAATTCCAGTGCCCATCTTGCCAGACGTCCAGAGGGGTTTTGGAGCGAGTGTAGCCATTTTAGTGAGTGGTGGTCGGTGATGAAGGGTGAAGTGATACCCCCCAGGTACGGTCTCATCTTACGGATACCCCATAGCACGGCGAGGCATTCCTGTTCAGTGGCCGAATATCGCTTTTCCAGCTGGGTTAGGCTTCGGCTGGCGTAAGCTACTACGTTCTCGTGGTCGGAATGGCGTTGATAGAGCACGACGCCCAGGCCCTCTCCGCTCGCGTCGGTCTGGAGAAAAAACGGTCGAGAGAAGTCCGGACAACAAAATATTGGCGCGCTGGAAAGCTTATCCTTGAGTGCTTTGAAAGCGTTATTTTGTTGCGCCTCCCATTTCCAGACTTGTCCCTTTTTCAGCAGTTGGTTAAGCGGCGCGGCGAGCGTAGAGAAGTCTGCCACGAAGCGGTGGTACCAAGACGCGAGTCCAAGGAAACGGCGGAGCTCTTTGAGCGTTTTCGGTGCGGGCATCTCCTGTACAGCGGATACTTTGCTGGATCCTTTCGAACTGATGATGTGTCCTAGGTAATGGAGTTGTTGCTGGACGAAGCTGCACTTTTCGAAGTATACTTGCAGCTTGTGTTTTTGTAGGCGCTCGAACACTTCCCTCAAGATCGCCAAGTGTTCTGCGAAGGTATCTCCCAATACGATGATATCGTCCAGGTAGGCGAAAATTTTTGGTTGGAGTTCGGGCCCAAGTATCGAATCTAGAGCGCGTTGAAAGGTAGCCGGAGCAGAGTGTAGGCCAAATGGCATGACTTTCCACTGGAACAATCCCCCGCCAGGAATTGTAAATGCGGTGTATGGGCGAGATGCTCTGGCGAGCGGGATCTGCCAGTAGCCGTTCTTCAAGTCAATAGTAGAAATGAATTTCGCCTCTTTCAGCTGGTCGAGAATGGCTCCAATTTGCGGCAACGGGTAAGCGTCTGGTTCGCTGGCGGCGTTGAGCTGACGGTAATCTATGCACATCCTCCACGTGCCCTGTTTTTTGCGGACTAGCACGATTGGCGAGCTGTACGCGCTTCGTGATGGTTCTATTCTTCCTACTGCTAATAACTCGTCTACCTCTTCGTTGATGACTTGTTGCATGGGCGGGTTGCGGGGGTAGTATCGTTGCTTCAGCGGTCGGTTGTGTTTGAGACGAATCGTATGCTCGGCTGCAGTGCTTGGTCCGATGATATCGCCAAACCCCTTTTGGTGATGCGCCAGGAAGTTTCCCAGTTTCGTGTTTTGTTCGTCGCTCAGGTGTTCTCGGCTCGTGACTGCACATAGCGTATCCCGCTCGGGTGCTCTCTTGGTCATGGTGGCCTCTAGCGGCTGACCATCCAGCGTGAGGATGATTCGCTTCTTTCTTAGGAAGTCCATTCCGAGGATTACCTGTTCGGCCAAGTTTGGGATAACGGACAGCATCGCGTCTATGGCTCTGGGTGGGGTTAACCGATTAAAAGGGATAAGTGTCCATATCTTTTGCACCAAGCAAGATAGAAAATATTTTGTTTTTGAAGATGGTAGGTTTTTGTGTGTGTATTAATCCACAACCTGATCCAAGGTTCTGTCGTTAACGGTTCAATTACTACGTCACAGTGGGTGGGCTTAACCGATTAAAAGGGATAAGTGTCCATATCTATTGCACCATGCAAGATAGAATCGATTTTGTTTTTGCAGATAGTAGGTTTTTATGTATATATTAATCCACAAGCTGATCCAAGGTTCTGTTGTTAACGGTTCAATTTCTACGTCAAAGTTGGTGGGGTTAACTGACTAAAAGGAATAAGTGTCCATATTTATTGCACCAAGCAAGACAGAATCGATTTTGTTTTTGCAGATGATAGGTTTTTATGTGTATATTAATCCACAAGCTGATCCAAGGCTCTATCGTTAAGGGTTCAATTTCTACGTCAAAGTGGGTGGGGTTAACCGACTAAAAGGGATAAGTGTACATATCTATTGAACCAAGAAAGATATAATCGAGTTTGTTCTTGCATATGGTAGGCTTTTATTTATATATTAAGGGATAAGTGTCCATATCTATTGCACCATGCAAGATAGAATCGATTTTATTTTTGCAGATGGTAGGGTTTTATGTGTACATTAATCCACAAGATGATCCAAGGTTCTATCGTTAACGGTTCAATTTCTACGTCAGAGTATGTGGGGTTAACCGACTAAAAGGGATAAGTGTCCATATTTATTGCAGAAAGCAAGACAGAATCGATCTTGTATTTGCAGATGATAGGTTTTTATGTGTATATTAATCCACAAGCTGATCCAAGGCTCTATCGTTAACGGTTCAATTTCTACGTCATAGTGGGTGGGGTTAACCGACTAAAAGGGATAAGTGTTCATATCTATTGAACCAAGAAAGATATGTTCGAGTTTGTTCTTGCATATGGTAGGCTTTTATGTTTATATTAATCCACAAGCTGATCCAGGGTTCTATCGTTAACGGTTCAATTTCTACGTCAAAGTGGGTGGGGTTAACCGACTAAAAGGGATAAGTGTTCATATCTATTGAACCAAGAAAGATATGATCGAGTTTGTTCTTGCATATGTAGGCTTTATGTTTATACTAATCCACAAGCTGATCCAGGGTTCTATCGTTAACGGTTCAATTTCTACGTCAAAGTGGGTAGGGTTAACCGACTAAAAGGGATAAGTGTCCATATTTATTGCACCAAGCAAGATAGAATCGATTTTATTTTTGCAGATGGTAGAGTTTTATGTGTATATTAATCCAAAAGCTGATCCAAGGTTCTATCGTTAAGGGTTTAATTTCTACGTCAAAGTGGGTGGGGTTAACCGACTAAAAGGGATAAGTGTCCATATCTATTGAACCAAGAAAGATATAATCGAGATTTTTCTTGCATATGGTGGTATTTTATGTTTATATTAATCCACAAGCTGATCCAGGGTTCTATCGTTAACGGTTCAATTTCTACGTCAAAGTGGGTGAGGTTAACCGAATAAAAGGGATAAGTGTCCATATTTATTGCACCAAGCAAGATAGAATCGATTTGATTTTTGCAGATGGTAGAGTTTTATGTGTATATTAATCCACAAGCTGATCCAAGGTTCTATCGTTAAGGGTTTAATTTCTACGTCAAAGTGGGTGGGGTTAACCGACTAAAAGGGATAAGTGTCCATATCTATTGAACCAAGAAAGATATAATCGAGATTTTTCTTGCATATGGTGGTATTTTATGTTTATATTAATCCACAAGCTGATCCAGGGTTCTATCGTTAACGGTTCAATTTCTACGTCAAAGTGGGTGGGGTTAACCGACTAAAAGGGATAAGTGTTCATATCTATTGAACCAAGAAAGATATGATCGAGTTTGTTCTTGCATATGTAGGCTTTATGTTTATACTAATCCACAAGCTGATCCAGGGTTCTATCGTTAACGGTTCAATTTCTACGTCAAAGTGGGTAGGGTTAACCGACTAAAAGGGATAAGTGTCCATATTTATTGCACCAAGCAAGATAGAATCGATTTTGTTTTTGCAGATGATAGGTTTTTCTGTGTATATTAATCCACAAGCTGATCCAAGACTCTATCGTTAAGGGTTCAATTTCTACGTCAAAGTGGGTGGGGTTAACCGACTAAAAGGGATAAGTGTACATATCTGTTGAACCAAGAAAGATGTAATCGAGTTTGTTCTTGCATATGGAAGGCTTTTATGTATATATTAAGGGATAAGTGTCCATATCTATTGCACCATGCAAGATATAATCGATTTTGTTTTTGCAGTTGATAGGTTTTTATGTGTATATTAATCCACAAGCTGATCCAAGGTTCTATCGTTAACGGTTCAATTTCTACGTCATAGTGGGTGGGGTTAACCGACTAAAATGGATAAGTGTCCATATCTGTTGAACCAAGCAAGATAGAATCGATTTTATTTTCGCAGATGGTAGGGTTTTATGTGTACATTAATCCACAAGTTGATCCAAGGTTCTATCGTTAACGGTTCAATTTCTACGTCAGAGTATGTGGGGTTAACCGACTAAAAGGGATAAGTGTCCATATTTATTGCAGAAAGCAAGACAGAATCGATCTTGTATTTGCAGATGATAGGTTTTTATGTGTATATTAATCCAAAAGCTGATCCAAGGCTCTATCGTTAACGGTTCAATTTCTACGTCATAGTGGGTGGGGTTAACCGACTAAAAGGGATAAGTGTTCATATCTATTGAACCAAGAAAGATATGATCGAGTTTGTTCTTGCATATGGTAGGCTTTTATGTTTATATTAATCCACAAGCTGATCCAGGGTTCTATCGTTAACGGTTCAATTTCTACGTCAAAGTGGGTGGGGTTAACCGACTAAAAGGGATAAGTGTTCATATCTATTGAACCAAGAAAGATATGATCGAGTTTGTTCTTGCATATGTAGGCTTTTATGTTTATATTAATCCACAAGCTGATCCAGGGTTCTATCGTTAACGGTTCAATTTCTACGTCAAAGTGGGTGGGGTGAATCGACTAAAAGGGATAAGTGTCCATATTTATTGCACAAACCAAGATAGAATCGATTTTATTTTGCAGATACTAGAGTTTTATGTGTATATTAATCCACAAGCTGATATAAGGTTCTATCGTTAAGGGTTTAATTTCTACGTCAAAGTGGGTGGGGTTAACCGACTAAAAGGGATAAGTGTCCATATCTATTGAACCAAGAAAGATATAATTGAGTTTGTTCTTGCATATGGTGGGATTTTATGTTTAT
Organism: Eurosta solidaginis; assembly: GCF_040869045.1. Taxonomy (NCBI): domain Eukaryota; kingdom Metazoa; phylum Arthropoda; class Insecta; order Diptera; family Tephritidae; genus Eurosta; species Eurosta solidaginis. The sequence continues at coordinate 14,325,544 of NC_090324.1, forward strand.
ATTAATCCACAAGCTGATCCAGGGTTCTATCGTTAAAGGTTCAATTTCTACGTCGAAGTGGGTGGGGTTAACCGACTAAAAGAGATAAGTGTCCATATTTATTGCACGAAGCAAGATAGAATCGATTTTGTTTTTACAGATGATAGGTTTTTATGTGTATATTAACCCACAAGCTGACCCAAGGCTCTATCGTTAACGGTTCAATTTCCACGTCATAGTGGGTGGGGTTAACCGACTAAAAGGGATAAGTGTTCATATCTATTGAACCAAGAAAGATATGATCGAGTTTGTTCTTGCATATGGTAGGCTTTTATGTTTATATTAATCTACAAGCTGATCCAGGGTTCTATCGTTAACGGTTCAATTTCTACGTCAAAGTGGGTGGGGTTAACCGACTAAAAGGGATAAGTGTTCATATCTATTGAACCAAGAAAGATATGATCGAGTTTGTTCTTGCATATGTAGGCTTTTATGTTTATATTAATCCACAAGCTGATCCAGGGTTCTATCGTTAACGGTTCAATTTCTAAGTCAAAGTGGGTGGGGTTAACCGACTAAAAGGGATAAGTGTTCATATCTATTGAACCAAGAAAGATATGATCGAGTTTGTTCTTGCATATGTAGGCTTTTATGTTTATATTAATCCACAAGCTGATCCAGGGTTCTATCGTTAACGGTTCAATTTCTAAGTCAAAGTGGGTGGGGTTAACCGACTAAAAGGGATAAATGTCCATATCTATTGAACCAAAAAAGATATAATCGAGTTTGTTCTTGCATATGGTCTATCGTTAAGGGTTTAATTTCTACGTCAAAGTGGGTGGGGTTAACCGACTAAAAGGGATAAGTGTCCATATCTATTGAACCAAAAAAGATATAATCGAGTTTGTTCTTGCATATGGTGGGATTTTATGTTTATATTAATCCACAAGCTGATCCAGGGTTCTATCGTTAACGGTTCAATTTCTAAGTCAAAGTGGGTGGGGTTAACCGACTAAAAGGGATAAGTGTCCATATTTATTGCACCAAGCAAGATATAATCGATTTTATTTTTGCAGATGATAGGTTTTTATGTGTATATTAATCCACAAGCTTATCCAAGGCTCTATCGTTAACGGTTCAATTTCTTCGTCGTAGTGGGTGGCGTTAAAAAGTGTCCATATATTTTGAACTAAGAATGATAGAATCAAGTTTGTTCTTGCATATAGTAGGTTTTTATGTGTAGATTTATTCGCAAGTTGACTCAAGACTATATCGTTAACGGTTCAATTTCTACGTCATAATGGTTGGGGTTAACCGATTAAAAGGGATAAGTGTCCATATCTATTGCACCAAGCAAGATAGAATCGATTTTGTTTTTGCAGATGGTAGTTTTTATGTGTAGATTTATTTGCAAGTTGACTCAAAGTTCTATCGTTAACGGTTCAATTTCTACGTCATAGTGGGTGGGGTTAACCGACTAAAATGGATAAGTGTCCATATCTATTGAACCAAGCAAGATAGAATCGATTTTATTTTTGCAGATGGTAGGTTTTCATGTGTATATCATTCGACAAGTTGATCCAAAGTTCTATCTTTAACGGTTCAATTTCTACGTCATAGTGGTGGGGATTAACCGATTAAAAGGGATAAGTGTCCATATCTTTTGCACAAAGCAAGATAGAATCGATTTTATTTTTGCAGATAGTAGGTTTATATGTGTATATTAATCCACAAGCTGATCCAAGGTTCTGTCGTTAACGGTTCAACATCTACGTCATAGTGGGTGGGGTTAAACGACTAAAAGGGATAAGTGTCCATATCATTTGCACAAAGCAAGATAGGATCGATTTTATTTTTGCAGATGGTAGATTTTTATGTGTATATTAATCCACAAGCTGACCCAAGGTTCTATCGTTAACGGTTCAATTTCTACGTCATAGTGGGTGAGGTTAACCGACTAAAAGGGATAAGTGTCCATATCTATTGCACCAAGCAAGATAGAATCGATTTTATTTTTGCAGATAGTAGGTTTATACGTATATATTAATCCACATGCTGACCTAAGGCTCTATCGTTAACGGTTCAATTTCTACGTCATAGTGGGTGGGGTTAACCGACTAAAATGGATAAGTGTCCATATCTTTTGCACAAAGCAAGATAGAATCGATTTTATTTTTGCAGATAGTAGGTTTATATGTGTATATTAATCCACAAGCTGATCCAAGGTTCTGTCGTTAACGGTTCAATATCTACGTCATAGTGGGTGGGGTTAAACGACTAAAAGGGATAAGTGTCCATATCATTTGCACAAAGCAAGATAGAATCGATTTTATTTTTGCAGATGGTAGGTTTTTATGTGTGTATTAATCCGCAAGCTGATCCAAGGTTCTATCGTTAACGGTTCAATTTCTACGGGGTGGGTGGGGTTAACCGACTAAAAGGGATAAGTGTCCATATCTATTGCACCAAGCAAGATAGAATCGATTTTATTTTTGCAGATGGTAGATTTTCATGTGTATATTAATCCAGATGCTGATCAAAGGTTCTATCGTTAACGGTTCAGTTTCTACGTCACAGTGGGTGGGGTTAACCGACTAAAAGGGATAAGTTTCCATATCTATTGAACCAAGCAAGATAGAATCAATTTTATTATTGCCGATGGTAGGCTTTTATGTATATATTAATCCACATGCTGACCTAAGGCTCTATCGTTAACGGTTCAATTTCTACGTCATAGTGGGTGGGGTTAACCGACTAAAATGGATAAGTGTCCATATCTATTGAACCAAGCAATATATAATCGATTTTATTTTTGCAGATGGTAGGGTTTTATGTGTGCATTAATCCACAACCTGATCCAAGGTTCTATCGTTAACGGTTCAATTTCTACGTCATAGTGGGTGGGGTTAACCGACTAAAATGGATAAGTGTCCATATCTATTGAACCAAGCAAAATAGAATCGATATTATTTTTGCAGATGTTAGGTTTTTATGTGTATATTAATCCACAAGCTGATCCAAGGTTCTATCGTAAACAGTTCAATTTCTACGTCATAGTGGGTGGATTAACCGATTAAAAGGGATAAGTGTCCATATCCATTGCACCAAGCAAGGTAGAATCGATTTTATTTTTACAGTTAGTAGGTTTTTATGTGTATATTTATCCACAAGATGATCCAAGGTTCTGTCGTTAACAGTTCAATTTCTACGTCATAGTGGGTGGAGTTAAACGACTAAAAGGGATAAGTGTCCATATATATTGCACCAAGCAAGATAGAATCGATTTTATTTTTGCAGATGGTAGGTTTTTATGTGTATATCATTCGACAAGTTGATCCAAAGTTCTATCTTTAACGGTTCAATTTCTACGTCATAGTGGTGGGGATTAACCGATTAAAAGGGATAAGTGTCCATATCTATTGCACCAAGCAAGATAGAATCGAGGTTGTTCTAGCATATGGTAGGTTTTTATGTGTATATTAATCTAAAAACTGATCCAAGGTTCTATCGTTAACAGTTAAATTTCTACGTCATAATGGTTGGGGTTAACCGATTAAAAGGGATAAGTGTCCATATCTATTGCACCAAGCAAGATAGATTTGATTTTGTATTTGCAGATGGTAGATTTTTATGTGTATATTAATCCACAAGCTGATCCAAGGTTCTGTCGTTAACGGTTCAATATCTACGTCATAGTGGGTGGGGTTAACCGATTAAAAGGGATAAGTGTCCATATCTTTTGCACCAAGCAAGATAGAATCGATTATATTTTTGCAGATAGTAGGTTTATATGTGTATATTAATCCAGAAGCTGATCAAGGGTTCTATCGTTAACGGTTCAGTTTCTACGTCACAGTGGGTGGGGTTACCCGACTAAAAGGGATAAGTGTCCATATCTATTGAACCAAGCAAGATAGAATCAATTTTATTATTGCAGATAGTAGGTTTTTATGTATATATTAATCCACATTCTGACCTAAGGCTCTATAGTTAACGGTTCAATTTCTACGTCATAGTGGGTGGGGTTAACCGACTAAAAGGGATAAGTGTCCATATTTGTTGCACCAAGCAAGATAGAATCGATTTTATTTTTGCAGATGGTAGAGTTTTATGTGTATATTAATCCACAAGCTGATCCAAAGTTCTATCGTTAAGGGTTTAATTTCTACGTCAAAGTGGGTGGGGTTAACCGACTAAAAGGGATAAGTGTCCATATCTATTGAACCAAAAAAGATATAATCGAGTTTGTTCTTGCATATGGTGGGATTTTATGTTTATATTAATCCACAAGCTGATCCAGGGTTCTATCGTTAACCGTTCAATTTCTACGTCAAAGTGGGTGGGATTAACCGACTAAAAGGGATAAGTGTCCATATTTATTGCACCAAGCTAGATAGAATCGATTTTATTTTTGCAGATGGTAGAGTTTTATGTGTATATTAATCCACAAGCTGATCCAAGGTTCTATCGTTAAGGGTTTAATTTCTACGTCAAAGTGGGTGGGGTTAACCGACTAAAAGGGATAAGTGTCCATATCTATTGAACCAAAAAAGATATGATCGAGTTTGTTCTTGCATATGTAGGCTTTTATGTGTATATTAATCCACAAGCTGATCCAAGGCTCTATCGTTAACGGTTCAATTTCTACGTCATAGTGGGTGGGGTTAACCGACTAAAATGGATAAGTGTCCATATCTGTTGAACCAAGCAAGATAGAATCGATTTTATTTTTGCAGATGGTAGAGTTTTATGTGTATATTAATCCACAAGCTGATCCAAGGTTCTATCGTTAAGGGTTTAATTTCTACGTCAAAGTGGGTGGGGTTAACCGACTAAAAGGGATAAGTGTCCATATCTATTGAACCAAAAAAGATATGATCGAGTTTGTTCTTGCATATGTAGGCTTTTATGTGTATATTAATCCACAAGCTGATCCAAGGCTCTATCGTTAACGGTTCAATTTCTACGTCAAAGTGGGTGGGGTTAACCGACTAAAAGGGATAAGTGTACATATCTATTGAACCAAGAAAGATATAATCGAGTTTGTTCTTGCATATGGTAGGCTTTTATATATATATTAAGGGATAAGTGTCCATATCTATTGCACCATGCAAGATATAATCACTTTTGTTTCTGCAGATGATAGGTTGTTATGTGTATATTAATCCACAAGCTGATCCAAGGTTCTATCGTTAACGGTTCAATTTCTACGTCATAGTGGGTGGGGTTAACCGACTAAAATGGATAAGTGTCCATATCTGTTGAACCAAACAAGATAGATTCGATTTTATTTTTGCAGATGGTAGGGTTTTATGTGTACATTAATCCACAAGATAATCCAAGGTTCTATCGTTAACGGTTCAATTTCTACGTCAGAGTATGTGGGGTTGACCGACTAAAAGGGATAAGTGTCCATATTTATTGCAGAAAGCAAGACAGAATCGATCTTGAATTTGCAGATGATAGGTTTTTATGTGTATATTATCCACAAGCTGATCCAAGGCTCTATCGTTAACGGTTCAATTTCTACGTCATAGTGGGTGGGGTTAACCGACTAAAAGGGATAAGTGTTCATATCTATTGAACCAAGAAAGATATGATCGAGTTTGTTCTTGCATATGGTAGGCTTTTATGTTTATATTAATCCACAAGCTGATCCAGTGTTCTATCGTTAACGGTTCAATTTCTACGTCAAAGTGGGTGGGGTTAACCGACTAAAAGGGATAAGTGTTCATATCTATTGAACCAAGAAAGATATGATCGAGTTTGTTCTTGCATATGTAGGCTTTTATGTTTATATTAATCCACAAGCTGTCCAGGGTTCTATCGTTAACGGTTCAATTTCTACGTCAAAGTGGGTGGGGTTAACCGACTAAAAGGGATAAGTGTCCATATTTATTGCACCAAGCAAGATAGAATCGATTTTATTTTTGCAGATGGTAGAGTTTTATGTGTATATTAATCCACAAGCTGATCCAAAGTTCTATCGTTAAGGGTTTAATTTCTACGTCAAAGTGGGTGGGGTTAACCGACTAAAAGGGATAAGTGTCCATATCTATTGAACCAAAAAAGATATAATCGAGTTTGTTCTTGCATATGGTGGGATTTTATGTTTATATTAATCCACAAGCTGATCCAGGGTTCTATCGTTAACGGTTCAATTTCTACGTCAAAGTGGGTGGGATTAACCGACTAAAAGGGATAAGTGTCCATATTTATTGCACCAAGCAAGATAGAATCGATTTTATTTTTGCAGATGGTAGAGTTTTATGTGTATATTAATCCACAAGCTGATCCAAGGTTCTATCGTTAAGGGTTTAATTTCTACGTCAAAGTGGGTGGGGTTAACCGACTAAAAGGGATAAGTGTCCATATCTATTGAACCAAAAAAGATATGATCGAGTTTGTTCTTGCATATGTAGGCTTTTATGTGTATATTAATCCACAAGCTGATCCAAGGCTCTATCGTTAACGGTTCAATTTCTACGTCATAGTGGGTGGGGTTAACCGACTAAAATGGATAAGTGTCCATATCTGTTGAACCAAGCAAGATAGAATCGATTTTATTTTTGCAGATGGTAGAGTTTTATGTGTATATTAATCCACAAGCTGATCCAAGGTTCTATCGTTAAGGGTTTAATTTCTACGTCAAAGTGGGTGGGGTTAACCGACTAAAAGGGATAAGTGTCCATATCTATTGAACCAAAAAAGATATGATCGAGTTTGTTCTTGCATATGTAGGCTTTTATGTGTATATTAATCCACAAGCTGATCCAAGGCTCTATCGTTAACGGTTCAATTTCTACGTCAAAGTGGGTGGGGTTAACCGACTAAAAGGGATAAGTGTACATATCTATTGAACCAAGAAAGATATAATCGAGTTTGTTCTTGCATATGGTAGGCTTTTATATATATATTAAGGGATAAGTGTCCATATCTATTGCACCATGCAAGATATAATCACTTTTGTTTCTGCAGATGATAGGTTGTTATGTGTATATTAATCCACAAGCTGATCCAAGGTTCTATCGTTAACGGTTCAATTTCTACGTCATAGTGGGTGGGGTTAACCGGCTAAAATGGATAAGTGTCCATATCTGTTGAACCAAACAAGATAGATTCGATTTTTTTTTGCAGATGGTAGGGTTTTATGTGTACATTAATCCACAAGATAATCCAAGGTTCTATCGTTAACGGTTCAATTTCTACGTCAGAGTATGTGGGGTTGACCGACTAAAAGGGATAAGTGTCCATATTTATTGCAGAAAGCAAGACAGAATCGATCTTGAATTTGCAGATGATAGGTTTTTATGTGTATATTATCCACAAGCTGATCCAAGGCTCTATCGTTAACGGTTCAATTTCTACGTCATAGTGGGTGGGGTTAACCGACTAAAAGGGATAAGTGTTCATATCTATTGAACCAAGAAAGATATGATCGAGTTTGTTCTTGCATATGGTAGGCTTTTATGTTTATATTAATCCACAAGCTGATCCAGTGTTCTATCGTTAACGGTTCAATTTCTACGTCAAAGTGGGTGGGGTTAACCGACTAAAAGGGATAAGTGTTCATATCTATTGAACCAAGAAAGATATGATCGAGTTTGTTCTTGCATATGTAGGCTTTTATGTTTATATTAATCCACAAGCTGTCCAGGGTTCTATCGTTAACGGTTCAATTTCTACGTCAAAGTGGGTGGGGTTAACCGACTAAAAGGGATAAGTGTCCATATTTATTGCACCAAGCAAGATAGAATCGATTTTATTTTTGCAGATGGTAGAGTTTTATGTGTATATTAATCCACAAGCTGATCCAAAGTTCTATCGTTAAGGGTTTAATTTCTACGTCAAAGTGGGTGGGGTTAACCGACTAAAAGGGATAAGTGTCCATATCTATTGAACCAAAAAAGATATAATCGAGTTTGTTCTTGCATATGGTGGGATTTTATGTTTATATTAATCCACAAGCTGATCCAGGGTTCTATCGTTAACGGTTCAATTTCTACGTCAAAGTGGGTGGGATTAACCGACTAAAAGGGATAAGTGTCCATATTTATTGCACCAAGCAAGATAGAATCGATTTTATTTTTGCAGATAGTAGAGTTTTATGTGTATATTAATCCACAAGCTGATCCAAGGTTCTATCGTTAAGGGTTTAATTTCTACGTCAAAGTGGGTGGGGTTAACCGACTAAAAGGGATAAGTGTCCATATCTATTGAACCAAAAAAGATATGATCGAGTTTGTTCTTGCATATGTAGGCTTTTATGTGTATATTAATCCACAAGCTGATCCAAGGCTCTATCGTTAACGGTTCAATTTCTACGTCATAGTGGGTGGGGTTAACCGACTAAAATGGATAAGTGTCCATATCTGTTGAACCAAGCAAGATAGAATCGATTTTATTTTTGCAGATGGTAGAGTTTTATGTGTATATTAATCCACAAGCTGATCCAAGGTTCTATCGTTAAGGGTTTAATTTCTACGTCAAAGTGGGTGGGGTTAACCGACTAAAAGGGATAAGTGTCCATATCTATTGAACCAAAAAAGATATGATCGAGTTTGTTCTTGCATATGTAGGCTTTTATGTGTATATTAATCCACAAGCTGATCCAAGGCTCTATCGTTAACGGTTCAATTTCTACGTCAAAGTGGGTGGGGTTAACCGACTAAAAGGGATAAGTGTACATATCTATTGAACCAAGAAAGATATAATCGAGTTTGTTCTTGCATATGGTAGGCTTTTATATATATATTAAGGGATAAGTGTCCATATCTATTGCACCATGCAAGATATAATCACTTTTGTTTCTGCAGATGATAGGTTGTTATGTGTATATTAATCCACAAGCTGATCCAAGGTTCTATCGTTAACGGTTCAATTTCTACGTCAGAGTATGTGGGGTTGACCGACTAAAAGGGATAAGTGTCCATATTTATTGCAGAAAGCAAGACAGAATCGATCTTGAATTTGCAGATGATAGGTTTTTATGTGTATATTATCCACAAGCTGATCCAAGGCTCTATCGTTAACGGTTCAATTTCTACGTCATAGTGGGTGGGGTTAACCGACTAAAAGGGATAAGTGTTCATATCTATTGAACCAAGAAAGATATGATCGAGTTTGTTCTTGCATATGGTAGGCTTTTATGTTTATATTAATCCACAAGCTGATCCAGTGTTCTATCGTTAACGGTTCAATTTCTACGTCAAAGTGGGTGGGGTTAACCGACTAAAAGGGATAAGTGTTCATATCTATTGAACCAAGAAAGATATGATCGAGTTTGTTCTTGCATATGTAGGCTTTTATGTTTATATTAATCCACAAGCTGATCCAGGGTTCTATAGTTAACGGTTCAATTTCTACGTCAAAGTGGGTGGGGTTAACCGACTAAAAGGGATAAGTGTCCATATTTATTGCACCAAGCAAGATAGAATCGATTTTATTTTTGCAGATGGTAGAGTTTTATGTGTATATTAATCCACAAGCTGATCCAAAGTTCTATCGTTAAGGGTTTAATTTCTACGTCAAAGTGGGTGGGGTTAACCGACTAAAAGGGATAAGTGTCCATATCTATTGAACCAAAAAAGATATAATCGAGTTTGTTCTTGCATATGGTGGGATTTTATGTTTATATTAATCCACAAGCTGATCCAGGGTTCTATCGTTAACGGTTCAATTTCTACGTCAAAGTGGGTGGGATTAACCGACTAAAAGGGATAAGTGTCCATATTTATTGCACCAAGCAAGATAGAATCGATTTTATTTTTGCAGATGGTAGAGTTTTATGTGTATATTAATCCACAAGCTGATCCAAGGTTCTATCGTTAAGGGTTTAATTTCTACGTCAAAGTGGGTGGGGTTAACCGACTAAAAGGGATAAGTGTCCATATCTATTGAACCAAAAAAGATATGATCGAGTTTGTTCTTGCATATGTAGGCTTTTATGTGTATATTAATCCACAAGCTGATCCAAGGCTCTATCGTTAACGGTTCAATTTCTACGTCATAGTGGGTGGGGTTAACCGACTAAAATGGATAAGTGTCCATATCTGTTGAACCAAGCAAGATAGAATCGATTTTATTTTCGCAGATGGTAGAGTTTTATGTGTATATTAATCCACAAGCTGATCCAAGGTTCTATCGTTAAGGGTTTAATTTCTACGTCAAAGTGGGTGGGGTTAACCGACTAAAAGGGATAAGTGTCCATATCTATTGAACCAAAAAAGATATGATCGAGTTTGTTCTTGCATATGTAGGCTTTTATGTGTATATTAATCCACAAGCTGATCCAAGGCTCTATCGTTAACGGTTCAATTTCTACGTCAAAGTGGGTGGGGTTAACCGACTAAAAGGGATAAGTGTACATATCTATTGAACCAAGAAAGATATAATCGAGTTTGTTCTTGCATATGGTAGGCTTTTATATATATATATTAAGGGATAAGTGTCCATATCTATTGCACCATGCAAGATATAATCACTTTTGTTTCTGCAGATGATAGGTTGTTATGTGTATATTAATCCACAAGCTGATCCAAGGTTCTATCGTTAACGGTTCAATTTCTACGTCATAGTGGGTAGGGTTAACCGACTAAAATGGATAAGTGTCCATATCTGTTGAACCAAGCAAGATAGATTCGATTTTATTTTTGCAGATGGTAGGGTTTTATGTGTACATTAATCCACAAGATAATCCAAGGTTCTATCGTTAACGGTTCAATTTCTACGTCAGAGTATGTGGGGTTGACCGACTAAAAGGGATAAGTGTCCATATTTATTGCAGAAAGCAAGACAGAATCGATCTTGAATTTGCAGATGATAGGTTTTTATGTGTATATTATCCACAAGCTGATCCAAGGCTCTATCGTTAACGGTTCAATTTCTACGTCATAGTGGGTGGGGTTAACCGACTAAAAGGGATAAGTGTTCATATCTATTGAACCAAGAAAGATATGATCGAGTTTGTTCTTGCATATGGTAGGCTTTTATGTTTATATTAATCCACAAGCTGATCCAGTGTTCTATCGTTAACGGTTCAATTTCTACGTCAAAGTGGGTGGGGTTAACCGACTAAAAGGGATAAGTGTTCATATCTATTGAACCAAGAAAGATATGATCGAGTTTGTTCTTGCATATGTAGGCTTTTATGTTTATATTAATCCACAAGCTGATCCAGGGTTCTATCGTTAACGGTTCAATTTCTACGTCAAAGTGGGTGGGGTTAACCGACTAAAAGGGATAAGTGTCCATATTTATTGCACCAAGCAAGATAGAATCGATTTTATTTTTGCAGATGGTAGAGTTTTATGTGTATATTAATCAACAAGCTGATCCAAGGTTCTATCGTTAAGGGTTTAATTTCTACGTCAAAGTGGGTGGGGTTGACCGACTAAAAGGGATAAGTGTCCATATCTATTGAACCAAAAAAGATATAATCTAGTTTGTTCTTGCATATGGTGGGATTTTATGTTTATATTAATCCACAAGATGATCCAGGGTTCTATCGTTAACGGTTCAATTTCTACGTCAAAGTGGGTGGGGTTAACCGACTAAAAGGGATAAGTGTTTATATTTATTGCACCAAGCAAGATATAATCGATTTTGTTTTTGCAGATGATAGGTTTTTATGTGTATATTAATCCACAAGCTTATCCAAGGCTCTATCGTTAACGGTTCAATTTCTTCGTCGTAGTGGGTGGCGTTAAAAAGTGTCCATATATTTTGAACTAAGAAAGATAGAATCAAGTTTGTTCTTGCATATAGTAGGTTTTTGTGTGTAGATTTCTTCGCAAGTTGACTCAAGACTATATCGTTAACGGTTCAATTTCTACGTCATAATGGTTGGGGTTAACCGATTAAAAGGGATAAGTCTCCATATCTATTGCACCAAGCAAGATAGAATCGATTTTGTTTTTGCAGATGGTAGTTTTTATGTGTAGATTTATTTGCAAGTTGACTCAAAGTTCTATCGTTAACGGCTCAATTTCTACGTCATAATGGGTGGGGTTAACCGACTAAAATGGATAAGTGTCCATATTTATTGCACCAAGGAAGATAGAATCGATTTTTTTTTCGCAGATGGTAGGTTTTTATGTGTATATTAATCCACAAGCTGATCCAAGGTTCTATCGTTAACGGTTCAATTTCTTCGTCATAGTGGGTGGGGTTAACCGAAAAAAGGGATAAGTGTCCATATCTATTGAACCAAAAAAGATATAATCGAGTTTGTTCTTGCATATGGTGGGATTTTATGTTTATATTAATCCACAAGATGATCCAGGGTTCTATCGTTAACGGTTCAATTTCTACGTCAAAGTGGGTGGGGTTAACCGACTAAAAGGGATAAGTGTTTATATTTATTGCACCAAGCAAGATATAATCGATTTTGTTTTTGCAGATGATAGGTTTTTATGTGTATATTAATCCACAAGCTTATCCAAGGCTCTATCGTTAACGGTTCAATTTCTTCGTCGTAGTGGGTGGCGTTAAAAAGTGTCCATATATTTTGAACTAAGAAAGATAGAATCAAGTTTGTTCTTGCATATAGTAGGTTTTTGTGTGTAGATTTCTTCGCAAGTTGACTCAAGACTATATCGTTAACGGTTCAATTTCTACGTCATAATGGTTGGGGTTAACCGATTAAAAGGCATATGTGTCCATATCTATTGCACCATGCAAGATATAATCGATTTTGTGTTTGCAGATGATAGGTTTTTATGTGTATATTAATCCACAAGCTGATCCAAGGTTCTATCGTTAACGGTTCAATTTCTACGTCATAGTGGGTGGGGTTAACCGACTAAAATGGATAAGTGTCCATATCTGTTGAACCAAGCAAGATAGAATCGATTTTATTGTTGCAGATGGTAGGGTTTTATGTGTACATTAATCCACAAGATGATCCAAGGTTCTATCGTTAACGGTTCAATTTCTACGTCAGATTATGTGGGGTTAACCGACTAAAAGGGATAAGTGTCCATATTTATTGCAGAAAGCAAGACAGAATCGATCTTGTATTTGCAGATGATAGGTTTTTATGTGTATATTAATCCACAAGCTGATCCAAGGCTCTATCGTTAACGGTTCAATTTCTGCGTCATAGTGGGTGGGGTTAACCGACTAGAAGGGATAAGTGTTCATATCTATTGAACCAAGAAAGATATGATCGAGTTTGTTCTTGCATATGGTAGGCTTTTATGTTTATATTAATCCACAAGCTGATCCAGGGTTCTATCGTTAACGGTTCAATTTCTACGTCAAAGTGGGTAGGGTTAACCGACTAAAAGGGATAAGCGTTCATATCTATTGAACCAAGAAAGATATGATCGAGTTTGTTCTTGCATATGTAGGCTTTTATGTTTATATTAATCCACAAGCTGATCCAGGGTTCTATCGTTAACGGTTCAATTTCTACGTCAGAGTATGTGGGGTTAACCGACTAAAAGGGATAAGTGTCCATATTTATTGCAGAAAGCAAGACAGAATCGATCTTGTATTTGCAGATGACAGGTTTTTATGTGTGTATTAATCCACAAGCTGATCCAAGGCTCTATCGTTAACGGTTCAATTTCTACGTCAGAGTATGTGGGGTTAACCGACTAAAAGGGATAAGTGTCCATATTTATTGCACCAAGCAAGATAGAATCGATTTGATTTTTGCAGATGGTAGAGTTTTATGTGTATATTAATCCACAAGCTGATCCAAGGTTCTATCCTTAAGGATTTAATTTCTACGTCAAAGTGGGTGCGGTTAACCGACTAAAAGGGATAAGTATCCATATCTATTGAACCAAGAAAGATATAATCGAGTTTGTTCTTGCATATGGTGGGATTTTATGTTTATATTAATCCACAAGCTGATCCAGGGTTCTATCGTTAACGGTTCAATTTCTACGTCAAAGTGGGTGGGGTTAACCGACTAAAAGGGATAAGTGTCCATATTTATTGCACCAAGCAAGATAGAATCGATTTTGTTTTTGCAGATGATAGGTTTTTATGTGTATATTAATCCACAAGCTGATCCAAGGTTCTATCGTTAACGGTTCAATTTCTACGTCATAGTGGGTGGGGTTAACCGACTAAAATGGATAAGTGTCCATATCTGTTGAACCAAGCAAGATAGAATCGATTTTATTTTTGCAGATGGTAGGATTTTATGTGTGCATTAATCCACAAGATGATCCAAGGTTCTATTGCTAACGGTTCAATTTCTACGTCAGAGTATGTGGGGTTAACCGACTAAAAGGGATAGGTGTCCATATTTATTGCAGAAAGCAAGACAGATTCGATCTTGTATTTGCAGATGATAGGTTTTTATGTGTATATTAATCCACAAGCTGATCCAAGGCTCTATCGTTAACGGTTCAATTTCTACGTCATAGTGGGTGGGGTTAACCGACTAAAAGGGATAAGTGTTCATATCTGTTGAACCAAGAAAGATATGATCGAGTTTGTTCTTGCATATGGTAGGCTTTTATGTTTATATTAATCCACAAGCTGACCCAGGGTACTATCGTTAACGGTTCAATTTCTACGTCAAAGTGGGTGGGGTTAACCGACTAAAAGGGATAAGTGTCCATATTTATTGCACCAAGCAAGATATAATCGATTTTATTTTTGCAGATGGTAGAGTTTTATGTGTATATTAATCCACAAGCTAATCCAAGGTTCTATCGTTAAGGGTTTAATTTCTACGTCAAAGTGGGTGGGGTTAACCGACTAAAAGGGATAAGTGTCCATATCTATTGAACCAAGAAAGATATAATCGAGTTTGTTCTTGCATATGGTGGGATTTTATGTTTATATTAATCCACAAGCTGATCCAAGGCTCTATCGTTAACGGTTCAATTTCTACGTCATAGTGGGTGGGGTTAACTGAAAAAAAGGGATAAGTGGCCATATTTATTGCACCATGAAAGATATGATCGAGTTTGTTCTTGCATATGGTAGGCTTTTATGTTTATATTAATCCACAAGCTGACCCAGGGTTCTATCGTTAACGGTTCAATTTCTACGTCAAAGTGGGTGGGGTTAACCGACTAAAAGGGATAAGTGTCCATATTTATTGCACCAAGCAAGATATAATCGATTTTGTTTTTGCAGATGATAGGTTTTTATGTGTATATTAATCCACAAGCTGATCCAAGGCTCTATCGTTAAGGGTTCAATTTCTACGTCAAAGTGGGTGGGGTTAACCGACTAAAAGGGATAAGTGTATATATCTATTGAACCAAGAAAGATATAATCGAGTTTTTTCTTGCATATGGTAGGCTTTTATGTATATATTAAGGGATAAGTGTCCATATCTATTGCACCATGCAAGATATAATCGATTTTGTGTTTGCAGATGATAGGTTTTTATGTGTATATTAATCCACAAGCTGATCCAAGGTTCTATCGTTAACGGTTCAATTTCTACGTCAGCTTATGTGGGGTTAACCGACTAAAAGGGATAAGTGTCCATATTTATTGCAGAAATCAAGACAGAATCGATCTTGTATTTGCAGATGATAGGTTTTTATGTGTATATTAATCCACAAGCTGATCCAAGGCTCTATCGTTAACGGTTCAATTTCTACGTCATAGTGGGTGGGGTTAACCGACTAAAAGGGATAAGTGTTCATATCTATTGAACCAAGAAAGATATGATCGAGTTTGTTCTTGCATATGGTAGGCTTTTATGTATATATTAAGTGATAAGTGTCCATATCTATTGCACCGTGCAATATATAATCGATTTTGTTTTTGCAGATGATAGGTTTTTATGTGTATATTAATCCACAAGCTGATCCAAGGTTCTATCGTTAACGGTTCAATTTCTACGTCATAGTGGGTGGGGTTAACCGACTAAAATGGATAAGTGTCCATATCTGTTGAACCAAGCAAGATAGAATCGATTTTATTTTTGCAGATGGTAGGATTTTATGTGTACATTAATTCACAAGCTGATCCAAGGCTCTATCGTTAAGGGTTCAATTTCTACGTCAAAGTGGGTGGGGTTAACCGACTAAAAGGGATAAGTGCCCATATTTATTGCACCAAGCAAGATAGAATCGATTTTGTTTTTGCAGATGATAGGTTTTTATGTGTATATTAATCCACAAGCTGATCCAAGGCTCTATCGTTAAGGGTTCAATTTCTACGTCAAAGTGGGTGGGGTTAACCGACTAAAAGGGATAAGTGTACATATCTATTGAACCGAAAAAGATATAAATGATTTTGTTCTTGCATATGGTAGGCTTTTATGTATATATTAAGTGATAAGTGTCCATATCTATTGCACCGTGCAATATATAATCGATTTTGTTTTTGCAGATGATAGGTTTTTATGTGTATATTAATCCACAAGCTGATCCAAGGTTCTATCGTTAACGGTTCAATTTCTACGTCATAGTGGGTGGGGTTAACCGACTAAAATAGATAAGTGTCCATATCTGTTGAACCAAGCAAGATAGAATCGATTTTATTTTTGCAGATGGTAGGATTTTACGTGTGCATTAATCCACAAGATGATCCAAGGTTCTATCGCTAACGGTTCAATTTCTACGTCAGAGTATGTGGGGTTAACCGACTAAAAGGGATAAGTGTCCATATTTATTGCAGAAAGCAAGACAGATTCGATCTTGTATTTGCAGATGATAGGTTTTTATGTGTATATTAATCCACAAGCTGATCCAAGGCTCTATCGTTAACGGTTCAATTTCTACGTCATAGTGGGTGGGGTTAACCGACTAAAAGAGATAAGTGTTCATACCTATTGAACCAAGAAAGATATGATCGAGTTTGTTCTTGCATATGGTAGGCTTTTATGTTTATATTAATCCACAAGCTGACCCAGGGTACTATCGTTAACGGTTCAATTTCTACGTCAAAGTGGGTGGGGTTAACCGACTAAAAGGGATAAGTGTCCATATTTATTGCATCAAGCAAGATATAATCGATTTTATTTTTGCAGATGGTAAAGTTTTATGTGTATATTAATCCACAAGCTGATCCAAGGTTCTATCGTTAAGGGTTTAATTTCTACGTCAAAGTGGGTGGGGTTAACCGACTAAAAGGGATAAGTGTCCATATCTATTGAACCAAGAAAGATATAATCGAGTTTGTTCTTGCATATGGTGGTTTTTTATATTTATATTAATCCACAAGCTGATCCAAGGCTCTATCGTTAACGGTTCAATTTCTACGCGTTAGTGGGTGGGGTTAACCGAAAAAAAGGGATAAGTGGTCATATTTATTGCACCAAGAAAGATATGATCGAGTTTGTTCTTGCATATGGTAGGCTTTTATGTTTATATTAATCCACAAGCTGACCCAGGGTTCTATCGTTAACGGTTCAATTTCTACGTCAAAGTGGGTGGGGTTAACCGACTAAAAGGGATAAGTGTCCATATCTATTGAACCAAGAAAGATATAATCGAGTTTGTTCTTGCATATGGTGGTTTTTTATGTTTATATTAATCCACAAGCTGATCCAAGGCTCTATCGTTAACGGTTCAATTTCTACGCGTTAGTGGGTGGGGTTAACCGAAAAAAAGGGATAAGTGGCCATATTTATTGCACCAAGAAAGATATGATCGAGTTTGTTCTTGCATATGGTAGGCTTTTATGTGTATATTAATCCACAAGCTGATCCAAGGCTCTATCGTTAAGGGTTCAATTTCTACGTCAAAGTGGGTGGGGTTAACCGACTAAAAGGGATAAGTGTACATATCTATTGAACCAAGAAAGATATAATCGAGTTTTTTCTTGCATATGGTAGGCTTTTATGTATATATTAAGGGATAAGTGTCCATATCTATTGCACCATGCAAGATATAATCGATTTTGTGTTTGCAGATGATAGGTTTTTATATGTATATTAATCCTCAAGCTGATCCAAGGTTCTATCGTTAACGGTTCAATTTCTACGTCATAGTGGGTGGGGTTAACCGACTAAAATGGATAAGTGTCCATATCTGTTGAACCAAGCAAGATAGAATCGATTTTATTTTTGCAGATGGTAGGGTTTTATGTGTACATTAATCTACAAGATGATCCAAGGTTCTATCGTTAACGGTTCAATTTCTACGTCAGATTATGTGGGGTTAACCGACTAAAAGGGATAATTGTCCATATTTATTGCAGAAAGCAAGACAGAATCGATCTTGTATTTGCAGATGATAGGTTTTTATGTGTATATTAATCCACAAGCTGATCCAAGGCTCTATCTTTAACGGTTCAATTTCTACGTCATAGTGGGTGGGGTTAACCGACTAAAAGGGATAAGTGTTCATATCTATTGAACCAAGAAAGATATGATCGAGTTTGTTCTTGCATATGGTAGGCTTTTATGTTTATATTAATCCACAAGCTGATCCAGGGTTCTATCGTTAACGGTTCAATTTCTACGTCAAAGTGGGTGGGGTTAACCGACTAAAAGGGATAAGCGTTCATATCTATTGAACCAAGAAAGATATGATCGAGTTTGTTCTTGCATATGTAGGCTTTTATGTTTATATTAATCCACAAGCTGATCCAGGGTTCTATCGTTAACTGTTCAATTTCTACGTCAAAGTGGGTGGGGTTAACCGACTAAAAGGGATAAGTGTCCATATTTATTGCACCAAGCAAGATAGAATCGATTTTGTTTTTGCAGATGATAGGTTTTTATGTGTATATTAATCCACAAGCTGATCCAAGGCTCTATCGTTAAGGGTTCAATTTCTACGTCAAAGTGGGTGGGGTTAACCGACTAAAAGGGATAAGTGTATATATCTATTGAACCAAGAAAAATATAATCGAGTTTTTTCTTGCATATGGTAGGCTTTTATGTATATATTAAGGGATAAGTGTCCATATCTATTGCACCATGCAAGATATAATCGATTTTGTGTTTGCAGATGATAGGTTTTTATGTGTACATTAATCCACAAGCTGATCCAAGGTTCTATCGTTAACGGTTCAATTTCTACGTCATAGTGGGTGGGGTTAACCGACTAAAATGGATAAGTGTCCATATCTGTTGAACCAAGCAAGATAGAATCGATTTTATTTTTGCAGATGGTAGGGTTTTATGTGTACATTAATCCACAAGATGATCCAAGGTTCTATCGTTAACGGTTCAATTTCTACGTCAGATTATGTGGGGTTAACCGACTAAAAGGGATAAGTGTCCATATTTATTGCAGAAAGCAAGACAGAATCGATCTTGTATTTGCAGATGATAGGTTTTTATGTGTATATTAATCCACAAGCTGATCCAAGGCTCTATCGTTAACGGTTCAATTTCTACGTCATAGTGGGTGGGGTTAACCGACTAAAAGGGATAAGTGTTCATATCTATTGAACCAAGAAAGATATGATCGAGTTTGTTCTTGCATATGGTAGGCTTTTATGTATATATTAAGTGATAAGTGTCCATATCTATTGCACCGTGCAATATATAATCGATTTTGTTTTTGCAGATGATAGGTTTTTATGTGTATATTAATCCACAAGCTGATCCAAGGTTCTATCGTTAACGGTTCAATTTCTACGTCATAGTGGGTGGGGTTAACCGACTAAAAGGGATAAGTGTTCATATCTATTGAACCAAGAAAGATATGATCGATTTTATTTTTGCAGATGGTAGGATTTTATGTGTATATTAATCCACAAGCTGATCCAAGGCTCTATCGTTAAGGGTTCAATTTCTACGTCAAAGTGGGTGGGGTTAACCGACTAAAAGGGATAAGTGTCCATATTTATTGCACCAAGCAAGATAGAATCGATTTTGTTTTTGCAGATGATAGGTTTTTATGTGTATATTAATCCACAAGCTGATCCAAGGCTCTATCGTTAAGGGTTCAATTTCTACGTCAAAGTGGGTGGGGTTAACCGACTAAAAGGGATGAGTGTCCATATCTATTGAACCGAAAAAGATATAATCGATTTTGTTCTTGCATATGGTAGGCTTTTATGTATATATTAAGTGATAAGTGTCCATATCTATTGCACCGTGCAATATATAATCGATTTTATTTTTGCAGATGGTAGGATTTTATGTGTATATTAATCCACAAGCTGATCCAAGGCTCTATCGTTAAGGGTTCAATTTCTACGTCAAAGTGGGTGGGGTTAACCGACTAAAAGGGATAAGTGTCCATATTTATTGCACCAAGCAAGATAGAATCGATTTTGTTTTTGCAGATGATAGGTTTTTATGTGTATATTAATCCACAAGCTGATCCAAGGCTCTATCGTTAACGGTTCAATTTCTTCGTCATAGTGGGTGGGGTTAACCGACTAAAATGGATAAGTGTCCATATCTGTTGAACCAAGCAAGATAGAATCGATTTTATTTTTGCAGATGGTAGGATTTTATGTGTGCATTAATCTACAAGATGATCCAAGGTTCTATCGCTAACGGTTCAATTTCTACGTCAGAGTATGTGGGGTTAACCGACTAAAAGGGATAAGTGTCCATATTTATTGCAGAAAGCAAGACAGATTCGATCTTGTATTTGCAGATGATAGGTTTTTATGTGTATATTGATCCAAAAGCTGATCCAAGGCTCTATCGTTAACGGTTCAATTTCTACGTCATAGTGGGTGGGGTTAACCGACTAAAAGGGATAAGTGTTCATATCTATTGAACCAAGAAAGATATGATCGAGTTTGTTCTTGCATATGGTAGGCTTTTATGTATATATTAAGTGATAAGTGTCCATATCTATTGCACCGTGCAATATATAATCGATTTTGTTTTTGCAGATGATAGGTTTTTATGTGTATATTAATCCACAAGCTGATCCAAGGTTCTATCGTTAACGGTTCAATTTCTACGTCAAAGTGGGTGGGGTTAACCGACTAAAAGGGATAAGTGTCCATATTTATTGCACCAAGCAAGATAGAATCGATTTTGTTTTTGCAGATGATAGGTTTTTATGTGTATATTAATCCACAAGCTGATCCAAGGCTCTATCGTTAACGGTTCAATTTCTTCGTCATAGTGGGTGGGGTTAACCGACTAAAATGGATAAGTGTCCATATCTGTTGAACCAAGCAAGATAGAATCGATTTTATTTTTGCAGATGGTAGGATTTTATGTGTGCATTAATCTACAAGATGATCCAAAGTTCTATCGCTAACGGTTCAATTTCTACGTCAGAGTATGTGGGGTTAACCGACTAAAAGGGATAAGTGTCCATATTTATTGCAGAAAGCAAGACAGATTCGATCTTGTATTTGCAGATGATAGGTTTTTATGTGTATATTAATCCACAAGCTGATCCAAGGCTCTATCGTTAACGGTTCAATTTCTACGTCATAGTGGGTGGGGTTAACCGACTAAAAGAGATAAGTGTTCATACCTATTGAACCAAGAAAGATATGATCGAGTTTGTTCTTGCATATGGTAGGCTTTTATGTTTATATTAATCCACAAGCTGACCCAGGGTACTATCGTTAACGGTTCAATTTCTACGTCAAAGTGGGTGGGGTTAACCGACTAAAAGGGATAAGTGTCCATATTTATTGCACCAAGCAAGATATAATCGATTTTATTTTTGCAGATGGTAGAGTTTTATGTGTATATTAATCCACAAGCTGATCCAAGGTTCTATCGTTAAGGGTTTAATTTCTACGTCAAAGTGGGTGGGGTTAACCGACTAAAAGGGATAAGTGTCCATATCTATTGAACCAAGAAAGATATAATCGAGTTTGTTCTTGCATATGGTGGGATTTTATGTTTATATTAATCCACAAGCTGATCCAAGGCTCTATCGTTAACGGTTCAATTTCTACGCGTTAGTGGGTGGGGTTAACCGAAAAAAAGGGATAAGTGGCCATATTTATTGCACCAAGAAAGATATGATCGAGTTTGTTCTTGCATATGGTAGGCTTTTATGTTTATATTAATCCACAAGCTGACCCAGGGTTCTATCGTTAACGGTTCAATTTCTACGTCAAAGTGGGTGGGGTTAACCGACTAAAAGGGATAAGTGTCCATATTTATTGCACCAAGCAAGATATAATCGATTTTGTTTTTGCAGATGATAGGTTTTTATGTGTATATTAATCCACAAGCTGATCCAAGGCTCTATCGTTAAGGGTTCAATTTCTACGTCAAAGTGGGTGGGGTTAACCGACTAAAAGGGATAAGTGTACATATCTATTGAACCAAGAAAGATATAATCGAGTTTTTTCTTGCATATGGTAGGCTTTTATGTATATATTAAGGGATAAGTGTCCATATCTATTGCACCATGCAAGATATAATCGATTTTGTGTTTGCAGATGATAGGTTTTTATATGTATATTAATCCTCAAGCTGATCCAAGGTTCTATCGTTAACGGTTCAATTTCTACGTCATAGTGGGTGGGGTTAATCGACTAAAATGAATAAGTGTCCATATCTGTTGAACCAAGCAAGATAGAATCGATTTTATTTTTGCAGATGGTAGGGTTTTATGTGTACATTAATCCACAAGATGATCCAAGGTTCTATCGTTAACGGTTCAATTTCTACGTCAGATTATGTGGGGTTAACCGACTAAAAGGGATAATTGTCCATATTTATTGCAGAAAGCAAGACAGAATCGATCTCGTATTTGCAGATGATAGGTTTTTATGTGTATATTAATCCACAAGCTGATCCAAGGCTCTATCTTTAACGGTTCAATTTCTACGTCATAGTGGGTGGGGTTAACCGACTAAAAGGGATAAGTGTTCATATCTATTGAACCAAGAAAGATATGATCGATTTTGTTCTTGCATATGGTAGGCTTTTATGTTTATATTAATCCACAAGCTGATCCAGGGTTCTATCGTTAACGGTTCAATTTCTACGTCAAAGTGGGTGGGGTTAACCGACTAAAAGGGATAAGCGTTCATATCTATTGAACCAAGAAAGATATGATCGAGTTTGTTCTTGCATATGTAGGCTTTTATGTTTATATTAATCCACAAGCTGATCCAGGGTTCTATCGTTAACGGTTCAATTTCTACGTCAAAGTGGGTGGGGTTAACCGACTAAAAGGGATAAGTGTCCATATTTATTGCACCAAGCAAGATAGAATCGATTTTGTTTTTGCAGATGATAGGTTTTTATGTGTATATTAATCCACAAGCTGATCCAAGGATCTATCGTTAAGGGTTCAATTTCTACGTCAAAGTGGGTGGGGTTAACCGACTAAAAGGGATAAGTGTATATATCTATTGAACCAAGAAAAATATAATCGAGTTTTTTCTTGCATATGGTAGGCTTTTATGTATATATTAAGGGATAAGTGTCCATATCTATTGCACCATGCAAGATATAATCGATTTTGTGTTTGCAGATGATAGGTTTTTATGTGTATATTAATCCACAAGCTGATCCAAGGTTCTATCGTTAACGGTTCAATTTCTACGTCATAGTGGGTGGGGTTAACCGACTAAAATGGATAAATGTCCATATCTGTTGAACCAAGCAAGATAGAATCGATTTTATTTTTGCAGATGGTAGGGTTTTATGTGTACATTAATCCACAAGATGATCCAAGGTTCTATCGTTAACGGTTCAATTTCTACGTCAGATTATGTGGGGTTAACCGACTAAAAGGGATAAGTGTCCATATTTATTGCAGAAAGCAAGAGAGAATCGATCTTGTATTTGCAGATGATAGGTTTTTATGTGTATATTAATCCACAAGCTGATCCAAGGCTCTATCGTTAACGGTTCAATTTCTACGTCATAGTGGGTGGGGTTAACCGACTAAAAGGGATAAGTGTTCATATCTATTGAACCAAGAAAGATATGATCGAGTTTGTTCTTGCATATGGTAGGCTTTTATGTATATATTAAGTGATAAGTGTCCATATCTATTGCACCGTGCAATATATAATCGATTTTGTTTTTGCAGATGATAGGTTTTTATGTGTATATTAATCCACAAGCTGATCCAAGGTTCTATCGTTAACGGTTCAATTTCTACGTCATAGTGGGTGGGGTTAACCGACTAAAAGGGATAAGTGTTCATATCTATTGAACCAAGAAAGATATGATCGATTTTATTTTTGCCGATGGTAGGATTTTATGTGTATATTAATCCACAAGCTGATCCAAGGCTCTATCGTTAAGGGTTCAATTTCTACGTCAAAGTGGGTGGGGTTAACCGACTAAAAGGGATAAGTGTCCATATTTATTGCACCAAGCAAGATAGAATCGATTTTGTTTTTGCAGATGATAGGTTTTTATGTGTATATTAATCCACAAGCTGATCCAAGGCTCTATCGTTAAGGGTTCAATTTCTACGTCAAAGTGGGTGGGGTTAACCGACTAAAAGGGATGAGTGTCCATATCTATTGAACCGAAAAAGATATAATCGATTTTGTTCTTGCATATGGTAGGCTTTTATGTATATATTAAGTGATAAGTGTCCATATCTATTGCACCGTGCAATATATAATCGATTTTATTTTTGCAGATGGTAGGATTTTATGTGTATATTAATCCACAAGCTGATCCAAGGCTCTATCGTTAAGGGTTCAATTTCTACGTCAAAGTGGGTGGGGTTAACCGACTAAAAGGGATAAGTGTCCATATTTATTGCACCAAGCAAGATAGAATCGATTTTGTTTTTGCAGATGATAGGTTTTTATGTGTATATTAATCCACAAGCTGATCCAAGGCTCTATCGTTAACGGTTCAATTTCTTCGTCATAGTGGGTGGGGTTAACCGACTAAAATGGATAAGTGTCCATATCTGTTGAACCAAGCAAGATAGAATCGATTTTATTTTTGCAGATGGTAGGATTTTATGTGTGCATTAATCTACAAGATGATCCAAGGTTCTATCGCTAACGGTTCAATTTCTACGTCAGAGTATGTGGGGTTAACCGACTAAAAGGGATAAGTGTCCATATTTATTGCAGAAAGCAAGACAGATTCGATCTTGTATTTGCAGATGATAGGTTTTTATGTGTATATTAATCCAAAAGCTGATCCAAGGCTCTATCGTTAACGGTTCAATTTCTACGTCATAGTGGGTGGGGTTAACCGACTAAAAGAGATAAGTGTTCATATCTATTGAACCAAGAAAGATATGATCGAGTTTGTTCTTGCATATGGTAGGCTTTTATGTTAATATTAATCCACAAGCTGACCCAGGGTACTATCGTTAACGGTTCAATTTCTACGTCAAAGTGGGTGGGGTTAACCGACTAAAAGGGATAAGTGTCCATATTTATTGCACCAAGCAAGATATAATCGATTTTATTTTTGCAGATGGTAGAGTTTTATGTGTATATTAATCCACAAGCTGATCCAAGGTTCTATCGTTAAGGGTTTAATTTCTACGTCAAAGTGGGTGGGGTTAACCGACTAAAAGGGATAAGTGTCCATATCTATTGAACCAAGAAAGATATAATCGAGTTTGTTCTTGCATATGGTGGGATTTTATGTTTATATTAATCCACAAGCTGATCCAAGGCTCTATCGTTAACGGTTCAATTTCTACGTCATAGTGGGTGGGGTTAACCGAAAAAAAGGGATAAGTGGCCATATTTATTGCACCAAGAAAGATATGATCGAGTTTGTTCTTGCATATGGTAGGCTTTTATGTTTACATTAATCCACAAGCTGACCCAGGGTTCTATCGTTAACGGTTCAACTTCTACGTCAAAGTGGGTGGGGTTAACCAACTAAAAGGGATAAGTGTCCATATTTATTGCACCAAGCAAGATATAATCGATTTTGTTTTTGCAGATGATAGGTTTTTATGTGTATATTAATCCACAAGCTGATCCAAGGCTCTATCGTTAAGGGTTCAATTTCTACGTCAAAGTGGGTGGGGTTAACCGACTAAAAGGGATAAGTGTACATATCTATTGAACCAAGAAAGATATAATCGAGTTTTTTCTTGCATATGGTAGGCTTTTATGTATATATTAAGGGATAAGTGTCCATATCTATTGCACCATGCAAGATATAATCGATTTTGTGTTTGCAGATGATAGGTTTTTATGTGTATATTAATCCACAAGCTGATCCAAGGTTCTATCGTTAACGGTTCAATTTCTACGTCATAGTGGGTGGCGTTAACCGACTAAAATGGATAAGTGTCCATATCTGTTGAACCAAGCAAGATAGAATCGATTTTATTTCTGCAGATGGTAGGGTTTTATGTGTACATTAATCCACAAGATGATCCAAGGTTCTATCGTTAACGGTTCAATTTCTACGTCAGATTATGTGGGGTTAACCGACTAAAAGGGATAAGTGTCCATATTTATTGCAGAAAGCAAGACAGAATCGATCTTGTATTTGCAGATGATAGGTTTTTATGTGTATATTAATCCACAAGCTGATCCAAGGCTCTATCGTTAACGGTTCAATTTCTACGTCATAGTGGGTGGGGTTAACCGACTAAAAGGGATAAGTGTTCATATCTATTGAACCAAGAAAGATATGATCGAGTTTGTTCTTGCATATGGTAGGCTTTTATGTTTATATTAATCCACAAGCTGATCCAGGGTTCTATCGTTAACGGTTCAATTTCTACGTCAAAGTGGGTGGGGTTAACCGACTAAAAGGGATAAGCGTTCATATCTATTGAACCAAGAAAGATATGATCGAGTTTGTTCTTGCATATGTAGGCTTTTATGTTTATATTAATCCACAAGCTGATCCAGGGTTCTATCGTTAACGGTTCAATTTCTACGTCAAAGTGGGTGGGGTTAACCGACTAAAAGGGATAAGTGTCCATATTTATTGCACCAAGCAAGATAGAATCGATTTTGTTTTTGCAGATGATAGGTTTTTATGTGTATATTAATCCACAAGCTGATCCAAGGCTCTATCGTTAAGGGTTCAATTTCTACGTCAAAGTGGGTGGGGTTAACCGACTAAAATGGATAAGTGTCCAAATCTGTTGAACCAAGCAAGATAGAATCGATTTTATTTTTGCAGATGGTAGGGTTTTATGTGTACATTAATCCACAAGATGATCCAAGGTTCTATCGTTAACGGTTCAATTTCTACGTCAGAGTATGTGGGGTTAACCGACTAAAAGGGATAAGTGTCCATATTTATTGCAGAAAGCAAGACAGAATCGATCTTGTATTTGCAGATGATAGGTTTTTATGTGTATATTAATCCACAAGCTGATCCAAGGCTCTATCGTGGTAGGCTTTTATGTTTATAGTAATCCACAAGGTGACCCAGGGTTCTATCGTTAACGGTTCAATTTCTACGTCAAAGTGGGTGGGGTTAACCGACTAAAAGGGATAAGTGTCCATATTTATTGCACCAAGCAAGATATAATCGATTTTATTTTTGCAGATGGTAGAGTTTTATGTGTATATTAATCCACAAGCTGATCCAAGGTTCTATCGTTAAGGGTTTAATTTCTACGTCAAAGTGGGTGGGGTTAACCGACTAAAAGGGATAAGTGTCCATATCTATTGAACCAAGAAAGATATAATCGAGTTTGTTCTTGCATATGGTGGGATTTTATGTTTATATTAATCCACAAGCTGATCCAGGGTTCTATCGTTAACGGCTCAATTTCTACGTCAAAGTGGGTGGGGTTAACCGACTAAAAGGGATAAGTGTCCATATTTAATGCACCAAGCAAGATATAATCGATTTTGTTTTTGCAGATGGTAGGTTTTTATGTGTATATTAATCCACAAGCTTATCCAAGGCTCTATCGTTAACGGTTCAATTTCTTCGTCGTAGTGGGTGGGGTTAAAAAGTGTCTATATATTTTGAACTAAGAAAGATAGAATCAAGTTTGTTCTTGCATATAGTAGGTTTTTATGTGTAGATTTATTCGCAAGTTGACTCAAGACTATATCGCTAACGGTTCAATTTCTACGTCATAATGGTTGGGGTTAACCGATTAAAAGGATAAGTGTCCATATCTATTGCACAAAGCAAGATAGAATCGATTTTGTTTTTGCAGATGGTAGTTTTTATGTGTAGATTTATTTGCAAGTTGACTCAAAGTTCTATCGTTAACGGTTCAATTTCTACGTTATAATGGGTGGGGTTAACCGACTAAAATGGATAAGTGTCCATATTTATTGAACCAAGCACGATATAATCGATTTTGTTTTTGCAGATGGTAGGTTTTTATGTGTATATTAATCCACAAGCTTATCCAAGGTTCTGCCGTTAACGGTTCAATTTCTACGTCATAGTGGGTGGGGTTAACCGATTAAAAGGGATAAGTGTCCATATCTATTGAACCAAGCACGATAGAATCGATTTTATTTTTGCAGAGGGTAGGGTTTTATGTGTATATTAATATACATGCTGATCCAAGGTTCTATCGTTAAGGGTTCAATTTCTACGTCAAAGTGGGTGGGGTTAACCGACTAAAAGGGATAAGTGTCCATATTTATTGCACCAAGCAAGATAGAATCGATTTCGTTTTTGCAGATGATAGGTTTTTATGTGTATATTAATCCACAAACTGATCCAAAGCTCTATCGTTAAAGGTTCAATTTCTACGTCATAGTGGGTGGGGTTAACCGATTAAAAGCGATAAGTACCCATATCTATTGCACCAAGCAAGATAGAATCGATTTTGTATTTGCAGATGGTAGATTTTTATGTGTATATTAATCCACAAGCTGACACAAGGTTCTATCGTTTTAAGGGTTCAATTTCTACGTCAAAGTGGGTGGGGTTAACCGACTAAAAAGGATAAGTGTCCATATCTATTGAACCAAGAAAGATATAATCGAGTTTGTTCTTGCATATGGTAGGCTTTTATGTTTATATTAATCCACAAGCTGATCCAGGGTTCTATCGTTAACGGTTCAATTTCTACGTCAAAGTGGGTGGGGTTAACCGACTAAAAGCGATAAGTGTCCATATCTATTGCACCAAGCAAGATAGGATCGATTTTGTATTTGCAGATGGTAGATTTTTATGTGTATATTAATCCACAAGCTGACCCAAGGTTCTATCGTTATGGGTTCAATTTCTACGTCAAAGTGGGTGGGGTTAACCGACTAAAAAGGATAAGTGTCCATATCTATTTAACCAAGAAAGATATAATCGAGTTTGTTCTTGCATATGGTAGGCTTTTATGTATATATTAATCCACAAGCTGATCCAAGGTTCTATCGTTAACGGTTCAATTTCTACGTCACATTGGGTGGGGTTAACCGACTAAAAGGGATAAGTGTCCATATTTATTGCACCAAGCAAGATATAATCGATTTTGTTTTTGCAGATGATAGGTTTTTATGTGTATATTAATCCAGAAGCTGATCCAAGGCTCTATCGTTAAGGGTTCAATTTCTACGTCAAAGTGGGTGGGGTTAACCGACTAAAAGGGATAAGTGTACATATCTATTGAACCAAGAAAGATATAATCGAGTTTTTTCTTGCATATGGTAGGCTTTTATGTATATATTAAGGGATAAGTGTCCATATCTATTGCACCATGCAAGATATAATCGATTTTGTGTTTGCAGATGATAGGTTTTTATATGTATATTAATCCTCAAGCTGATCCAAGGTTCTATCGTTAACGGTTCAATTTCTACGTCATAGTGGGTGGGGTTAATCGACTAAAATGGATAAGTGTCCATATCTGTTGAACCAAGCAAGATAGAATCGATTTTATTTTTGCAGATGGTAGGGTTTTATGTGTACATTAATCCACAAGATGATCCAAGGTTCTATCGTTAACGGTTCAATTTCTACGTCAGATTATGTGGGGTTAACCGACTAAAAGGGATAATTGTCCATATTTATTGCAGAAAGCAAGACAGAATCGATCTTGTATTTGCAGATGATAGGTTTTTATGTGTATATTAATCCACAAGCTGATCCAAGGCTCTATCTTTAACGGTTCAATTTCTACGTCATAGTGGGTGGGGTTAACCGACTAAAAGGGATAAGTGTTCATATCTATTGAACCAAGAAAGATATGATCGAGTTTGTTCTTGCATATGGGAGGCTTTTATGTTTATATTAATCCACAAGCTGATCCAGGGTTCTATCGTTAACGGTTCAATTTCTACGTCAAAGTGGGTGGGGTTAACCGACTAAAAGGGATAAGCGTTCATATCTATTGAACCAAGAAAGATATGATCGAGTTTGTTCTTGCATATGTAGGCTTTTATGTTTATATTAATCCACAAGCTGATCCAGGGTTCTATCGTTAACGGTTCAATTTCTACGTCAAAGTGGGTGGGGTTAACCGACTAAAAGGGATAAGTGTCCATATTTATTGCACCAAGCAAGATAGAATCGATTTTGTTTTTGCAGATGATAGGTTTTTATGTGTATATTAATCCACAAGCTGATCCAAGGCTCTATCGTTAAGGGTTCAATTTCTACGTCAAAGTGGGTGGGGTTAACCGACTAAAAGGGATAAGTGTATATATCTATTGAACCAAGAAAAATATAATCGAGTTTTTTCTTGCATATTGTAGGCTTTTATGTATATATTAAGGGATAAGTGTCCATATCTATTGCACCATGCAAGATATAATCGATTTTGTGTTTGCAGATGATAGGTTTTTATGTGTATATTAATCCACAAGCTGATCCAAGGTTCTATCGTTAACGGTTCAATTTCTACGTCATAGTGGGTGGGGTTAACCGACTAAAATGGATAAATGTCCATATCTGTTGAACCAAGCAAGATAGAATCGATTTTATTTTTGCAGATGGTAGGGTTTTATGTGTACATTAATCCACAAGATGATCCAAGGTTCTATCGTTAACGGTTCAATTTCTACGTCAGATTATGTGGGGTTAACCGACTAAAAGGGATAAGTGTCCATATTTATTGCAGAAAGCAAGACAGAATCGATCTTGTATTTGCAGATGATAGGTTTTTATGTGTATATTAATCCACAAGCTGATCCAAGGCTCTATCGTTAACGGTTCAATTTCTACGTCATAGTGGGTGGGGTTAACCGACTAAAAGGGATAAGTGTTCATATCTATTGAACCAAGAAAGATATGATCGAGTTTGTTCTTGCATATGGTAGGCTTTTATGTATATATTAAGTGATAAGTGTCCATATCTATTGCACCGTGCAATATATAATCGATTTTGTTTTTGCAGATGATAGGTTTTTATGTGTATATTAATCCACAAGCTGATCCAAGGTTCTATCGTTAACGGTTCAATTTCTACGTCATAGTGGGTGGGGTTAACCGACTAAAAGGGATAAGTGTTCATATCTATTGAACCAAGAAAGATATGATCGATTTTATTTTTGCAGATGGTAGGATTTTATGTGTATATTAATCCACAAGCTGATCCAAGGCTCTATCGTTAAGGGTTCAATTTCTACGTCAAAGTGGGTGGGGTTAACCGACTAAAAGGGATAAGTGTCCATATTTATTGCACCAAGCAAGATATAATCGATTTTGTTTTTGCAGATGATAGGTTTTTATGTGTATATTAATCCACAAGCTGATCCAAGGCTCTATCGTTAAGGGTTCAATTTCTACGTCAAAGTGGGTGGGGTTAACCGACTAAAAGGGATGAGTGTCCATATCTATTGAACCGAAAAAGATATAATCGATTTTGTTCTTGCATATGGTAGGCTTTTATGTATATATTAAGTGATAAGTGTCCATATCTATTGCACCGTGCAACATATAATCGATTTTATTTTTGCAGATGGTAGGATTTTATGTGTATATTAATCCACAAGCTGATCCAAGGCTCTATCGTTAAGGGTTCAATTTCTACGTCAAAGTGGGTGGGGTTAACCGACTAAAAGGGATAAGCGTTCATATCTATTGAACCAAGAAAGATATGATCGAGTTTGTTCTTGCATATGTAGGCTTTTATGTTTATATTAATCCACAAGCTGATCCAGGGTTCTATCGTTAACGGTTCAATTTCTACGTCATAGTGGGTGGGGTTAACCGACTAAAAGGGATAAGCGTTCATATCTATTGAACCAAGAAAGATATGATCGAGTTTGTTCTTGCATATGTAGGCTTTTATGTTTATATTAATCCACAAGCTGATCCAAGGTTCTATCGTTAACGGTTCAATTTCTACGTCATAGTGGGTGGGGTTAACCGACTAAAAGGGATAAGCGTTCATATCTATTGAACCAAGAAAGATATGATCGAGTTTGTTCTTGCATATGTAGGCTTTTATGTTTATATTAATCCACAAGCTGATCCAGGGTTCTATCGTTAACGGTTCAATTTCTACGTCAAAGTGGGTGGGGTTAACCGACTAAAAGGGATAAGTGTCCATATTTATTGCACCAAGCAAGATAGAATCGATTTTGTTTTTGCAGATGATAGGTTTTTATGTGTATATTAATCCACAAGCTGATCCAAGGCTCTATCGTTAAGGGTTCAATTTCTACGTCAAAGTGGGTGGGGTTAACCGACTAAAAGGGATAAGTGTATATATCTATTGAACCAAGAAAAATATAATCGAGTTTTTTCTTGCATATTGTAGGCTTTTATGTATATATTAAGGGATAAGTGTCCATATCTATTGCACCAAGCAAGATATAATCGATTTTGTGTTTGCAGATGATAGGTTTTTATGTGTATATTAATCCACAAGCTGATCCAAGGTTCTATCGTTAACGGTTCAATTTCTACGTCATAGTGGGTGGGGTTAACCGACTAAAATGGATAAATGTCCATATCTGTTGAACCAAGCAAGATAGATTCGATTTTATTTTTGCAGATGGTAGGGTTTTATGTGTACATTAATCCACAAGATGATCCAAGGTTCTATCGTTAACGGTTCAATTTCTACGTCAGATTATGTGGGGTTAACCGACTAAAAGGGATAAGTGTCCATATTTATTGCAGAAAGCAAGACAGAATCAAGCAAGATATTAATCCACAAGCTGATCCAAGGCTCTATCGTTAACGGTTCAATTTCTACGTCATAGTGGGTGGGGTTAACCGACTAAAAGGGATAAGTGTTCATATCTATTGAACCAAGAAAGATATGATCGAGTTTGTTCTTGCATATGGTAGGCTTTTATGTATATATTAAGTGATAAGTGTCCATATCTATTGCACCGTGCAATATATAATCGATTTTGTTTTTGCAGATGATAGGTTTTTATGTGTATATTAATCCACAAGCTGATCCAAGGTTCTATCGTTAACGGTTCAATTTCTACGTCATAGTGGGTGGGGTTAACCGACTAAAAGGGATAAGTGTTCATATCTATTGAACCAAGAAAGATATGATCGATTTTATTTTTGCAGATGGTAGGATTTTATGTGTATATTAATCCACAAGCTGATCCAAGGCTCTATCGTTAAGGGTTCAATTTCTACGTCAAAGTGGGTGGGGTTAACCGACTAAAAGGGATAAGTGTCCATATTTATTGCACCAAGCAAGATATAATCGATTTTGTTTTTGCAGATGATAGGTTTTTATGTGTATATTAATCCACAAGCTGATCCAAGGCTCTATCGTTAACGGTTCAATTTCTTCGTCATAGTGGGTGGGGTTAACCGACTAAAAGGGATAAGTGTCCATATCTATTGAACCAAGAAAGATATAATCGAGTTTGTTCTTGCATATGGTGGGATTTTATGTTTATATTAATCCACAAGCTGATACAAGGCTCTATCGTTAACGGTTCAATTTCTACGTCATAGTGGGTGGGGTTAACCGAAAAAAAGGGATAAGTGGCCATATTTATTGCACCAAGAAAGATATGATCGAGTTTGTTCTTGCATATGGTAGGCTTTTATGTTTACATTAATCCACAAGCTGACCCAGGGTTCTATCGTTAACGGTTCAACTTCTACGTCAAAGTGGGTGGGGTTAACCGACTAAAAGGGATAAGTGTCCATATTTATTGCACCAAGCAAGATATAATCGATTTTGTTTTTGCAGATGATAGGTTTTTATGTGTATATTAATCCACAAGCTGATCCAAGGCTCTATCGTTAAGGGTTCAATTTCTACGTCAAAGTGGGTGGGGTTAACCGACTAAAAGGGATAAGTGTACATATCTATTGAACCAAGAAAGATATAATCGAGTTTTTTCTTGCATATGGTAGGCTTTTATGTATATATTAAGGGATAAGTGTCCATATCTATTGCACCATGCAAGATATAATCGATTTTGTGTTTGCAGATGATAGGTTTTTATGTGTATATTAATCCACAAGCTGATCCAAGGTTCTATCGTTAACGGTTCAATTTCTACGTCATAGTGGGTGGCGTTAACCGACTAAAATGGATAAGTGTCCATATCTGTTGAACCAAGCAAGATAGAATCGATTTTATTTTTGCAGATGGTAGGGTTTTATGTGTACATTAATCCACAAGATGATCCAAGGTTCTATCGTTAACGGTTCAATTTCTACGTCAGATTATGTGGGGTTAACCGACTAAAAGGGATAAGTGTCCATATTTATTGCAGAAAGCAAGACAGAATCGATCTTGTATTTGCAGATGATAGGTTTTTATGTGTATATTAATCCACAAGCTGATCCAAGGCTCTATTGTTAACGGTTCAATTTCTACGTCATAGTGGGTGGGGTTAACCGACTAAAAGGGATAAGTGTTCATATCTATTGAACCAAGAAAGATATGATCGAGTTTGTTCTTGCATATGGTAGGCTTTTATGTTAATATTAATCCACAAGCTGACCCAGGGTACTATCGTTAACGGTTCAATTTCTACGTCAAAGTGGGTGGGGTTAACCGACTAAAAGGGATAAGTGTCCATATTTATTGCACCAAGCAAGATATAATCGATTTTATTTTTGCAGATGGTAGAGTTTTATGTGTATATTAATCCACAAGCTGATCCAAGGTTCTATCGTTAAGGGTTTAATTTCTACGTCAAAGTGGGTGGGGTTAACCGACTAAAAGGGATAAGCGTTCATATCTATTGAACCAAGAAAGATATGATCGAGTTTGTTCTTGCATATGTAGGCTTTTATGTTTATATTAATCCACAAGCTGATCCAGGGTTCTATCGTTAACGGTTCAATTTCTACGTCAAAGTGGGTGGGGTTAACCGACTAAAAGGGATAAGTGTCCATATTTATTGCACCAAGCAAGATAGAATCGATTTTGTTTTTGCAGATGATAGGTTTTTATGTGTATATTAATCCACAAGCTGATCCAAGGCTCTATCGTTAAGGGTTCAATTTCTACGTCAAAGTGGGTGGGGTTAACCGACTAAAATGGATAAGTGTCCAAATCTGTTGAACCAAGCAAGATAGAATCGATTTTATTTTTGCAGATGGTAGGGTTTTATGTGTACATTAATCCACAAGATGATCCAAGGTTCTATCGTTAACGGTTCAATTTCTACGTCAGAGTATGTGGGGTTAACCGACTAAAAGGGATAAGTGTCCATATTTATTGCAGAAAGCAAGACAGAATCGATCTTGTATTTGCAGATGATAGGTTTTTATGTGTATATTAATCCACAAGCTGATCCAAGGCTCTATCGTGGTAGGCTTTTATGTTTATAGTAATCCACAAGGTGACCCAGGGTTCTATCGTTAACGGTTCAATTTCTACGTCAAAGTGGGTGGGGTTAACCGACTAAAAGGGATAAGTGTCCATATTTATTGCACCAAGCAAGATATAACCGATTTTATTTTTGCAGATGGTAGAGTTTTATGTGTATATTAATCCACAAGCTGATCCAAGGTTCTATCGTTAAGGGTTTAATTTCTACGTCAAAGTGGGTGGGGTTAACCGACTAAAAGGGATAAGTGTCCATATCTATTGAACCAAGAAAGATATAATCGAGTTTGTTCTTGCATATGGTGGGATTTTATGTTTATATTAATCCACAAGCTGATCCAGGGTTCTATCGTTAACGGCTCAATTTCTACGTCAAAGTGGGTGGGGTTAACCGACTAAAAGGGATAAGTGTCCATATTTAATGCACCAAGCAAGATATAATCGATTTTGTTTTTGCAGATGGTAGGTTTTTATGTGTATATTAATCCACAAGCTTATCCAAGGCTCTATCGTTAACGGTTCAATTTCTTCGTCGTAGTGGGTGGGGTTAAAAAGTGTCTATATATTTTGAACTAAGAAAGATAGAATCAAGTTTGTTCTTGCATATAGTAGGTTTTTATGTGTAGATTTATTCGCAAGTTGACTCAAGACTATATCGCTAACGGTTCAATTTCTACGTCATAATGGTTGGGGTTAACCGATTAAAAGGATAAGTGTCCATATCTATTGCACAAAGCAAGATAGAATCGATTTTGTTTTTGCAGATGGTAGTTTTTATGTGTAGATTTATTTGCAAGTTGACTCAAAGTTCTATCGTTAACGGTTCAATTTCTACGTTATAATGGGTGGGGTTAACCGACTAAAATGGATAAGTGTCCATATTTATTGAACCAAGCACGATATAATCGATTTTGTTTTTGCAGATGGTAGGTTTTTATGTGTATATTAATCCACAAGCTTATCCAAGGTTCTGCCGTTAACGGTTCAATTTCTACGTCATAGTGGGTGGGGTTAACCGATTAAAAGGGATAAGTGTCCATATCTATTGAACCAAGCACGATAGAATCGATTTTATTTTTGCAGAGGGTAGGGTTTTATGTGTATATTAATATACATGCTGATCCAAGGTTCTATCGTTAAGGGTTCAATTTCTACGTCAAAGTGGGTGGGGTTAACCGACTAAAAGGGATAAGTGTCCATATTTATTGCACCAAGCAAGATAGAATCGATTTCGTTTTTGCAGATGATAGGTTTTTATGTGTATATTAATCCACAAACTGATCCAAAGCTCTATCGTTAAAGGTTCAATTTCTACGTCATAGTGGGTGGGGTTAACCGATTAAAAGCGATAAGTACCCATATCTATTGCACCAAGCAAGATAGAATCGATTTTGTATTTGCAGATGGTAGATTTTTATGTGTATATTAATCCACAAGCTGACACAAGGTTCTATCGTTTTAAGGGTTCAATTTCTACGTCAAAGTGGGTGGGGTTAACCGACTAAAAAGGATAAGTGTCCATATCTATTGAACCAAGAAAGATATAATCGAGTTTGTTCTTGCATATGGTAGGTTTTTATGTTTATATTAATCCACAAGCTGATCCAGGGTTCTATCGTTAACGGTTCAATTTCTACGTCAAAGTGGGTGGGGTTAACCGACTAAAAGCGATAAGTGTCCATATCTATTGCACCAAGCAAGATAGAATCGATTTTGTATTTGCAGATGGTAGATTTTTATGTGTATATTAATCCACAAGCTGACCCAAGGTTCTATCGTTATGGGTTCAATTTCTACGTCAAAGTGGGTGGGGTTAACCGACTAAAAAGGATAAGTGTCCATATCTATTTAACCAAGAAAGATATAATCGAGTTTGTTCTTGCATATGGTAGGCTTTTATGTATATATTAATCCACAAGCTGATCCAAGGTTCTATCGTTAACGGTTCAATTTCTACGTCACATTGGGTGGGGTTAACCGACTAAAAGGGATAAGTGTCCATATTTATTGCACCAAGCAAGATAGAATCGATCTTGTATTTGCAGATGATTGGCTTTTATGTGTATATTAATCCACAAGCTGATCCAAGGCTCTATCGTTAAGGGTTCAATTTCTACGTCAAAGTGGGTGGGGTTAACCGACTAAAAGGGATAGGTGTTCATATCTATTGAACCAAGAAAGATATGATCGAGTTTGTTCTTGCATATGGTAGGCTTTTATGTTTATATTAATCCACAAGCTGATCCGGGGTTCTATCGTTAACGGTTAAATTTCTACGTCAAAGTGGGTGGGGTTAACCGACTAAAAGGGATAAGTGTCCATATTTATTGCACCAAGCAGGATAGAATCGATTTTATTTTTGCAGATGGTAGGGTTTTATGTGTATATTAATCCACAAGCTGACACAAGGTTCTATCATTAAGGGTTCAATTTCTACATCAAAGTGGGTGGGGTTAACCGATTAAAAAGGATAAGTGTCCATATTTATTGCACCAAGTAAGATAGAATCGATCTTGTATTTGCAGATGATTGGCTTTTATGTGTACATTAATCCACAAGCTGATCCAAGGTTCTATCGTTAACGGTTCAATTTCTACGTCATAGTGGGTGGGGTTAACCGATTAAAAGGGATAAGTGTCCATATCCATTGCATCAAGCAAGATAGAATCGATTTTATTTTTGCAAATGGTAGGTTTTTATGTGTATATCATTCCACAAGCTGTTCCAAGGTTCTATCGTTAACGGTTCAATTTCTAAGTCAAATTGGGTGGGGTTAACCGACTAAAAGGGATAAGTGTCCATATTTATTGCAGAAAGCAAGATAGAATCGATCTTGTATTTGCAGATGATAGGTTTTTATGTGTATATTAATCCACAAGCTGATCCAAGGTTCTATCGTTAACGGTACAATATCTACGTCATAGTGGGTGGGGTTAACCGATTAAAAGGGATAAGTGTCCATATCTATTGCACCAAGCAAGATAGAATCGATTTTATTTTTGCAGATGGTAGGTTTTTATGTGTTTATTAATCCACAAGCTGATCCAAGGTTCTATCGTTAACGGTTCAATTTCTACGTCATAGTGGGTGGGGTTAACCGATTAAAAGGGATAAATGTTCATATCCATTGCATCAAGCAAGATAGAATCGATTTTATTTTTGCAGATGGAAGGTTTTTATGTGTATATCATTCCACAAGCTGTTCCAAGGTTCTATCGTTAACGGTTCAATTTCTACGTCAAAGTGGGTGGGGTTAACCGACTAAAAGGGATAAGTGTCCATATTTATTGCAGAAAGCAAGATAGAATCGATATTGTATTTGCAGATGATAGGTTTTTGTGTATATATTAATCCACAAGCTGACCCAAGGTTCTGTCGTTAACGGTTCAATATCTACGTCAGTCTGTGTGTTCATTTATCATAGATTTTCACAAAAATTTGTGATAACTGCATACCTTTTTGTTGGTAGCTGCTATTAGCAAGTCATTGTGTGCCCTTTTTGCTTTGTGTTGTGTTCGCTGCTAGCTATACGCTGTCTTGCGATTTGCATCCAGTGCTCCAAAATAACTCTTGCCCATAATTTTTGAACAGCTGTTCAATTTATCTTATACTTATAGTTTCTTTTGCCTATTTTTCTTTTGGGTTTGTTTAACTTTGCAATTATGTTGGATTGCTGTGTCAAGAAGTGCACCAATCAAAAGAAAATTTCCCGTGGTGATACTTATGTTTGTTGTTGGCTCTGTGATAATATGGCTCATGTTATCTGTGCCGGTTTCTCTCAAATAGGTGGTCGGGTGGTTGACCTAATATCCAGCAAAATTGGACTGAACTGGACATGTCATGATTGTCGTTCCGTAGAAAATGACATGCGAGCTTTTATGAGGCAAACTCAGAAAGAGTTCAGCAACATTTTTATTGGGTTTCGTGACCTTAACGAAAGATTCGAAACGATGGAGGCTCACTTTAAAAAATTGAAAGTGATATCTGAATCCCCAAAACGAAAGAAATGTATGCCCAACAATGACTCCAACTTGTCTTCGAGTCAGGGGCAAAGCTGTCTTCCTACGAATGTCCCTTCAACCGCGTTGACTAATACGAACAGGCTAACCAAAGACTTTATGAACAATGCAGCTCAGAAATCTCCACAAGAATCTCCACAAGGTTGTGTCGAGACTTCCAGTGAGACGATCTCTGGCAAATTAAACGATGCACGAACTAATAGTGGTACCTTTGCGGCTGTTTGTTCTACGTCACCAATGTTGATTTCGCTGGACTCCCCAATTCATCCTACACCTCCACCGGTATTTTTAGCTCCAACAATAACAGTTACCGATACTGGGGTTGTTGCTAGCGATACAAGTGTACCTGAAAAAAATAGTACGGGCTCGATAACCAACGCTATAACGGCCGCACCTTCCCAGCTTTATGGTGCGCTATCCGCTACTCCTTTGCAGGTGATTGCCGTGCCACCTCGTAGGGCTGTATTTGTGTCCCGATTACACGCCTCGCTTACCGAAAATGACATTGCTCATTACGTTTGCTCTAAACTTGGTGTTGCACCCACTAGTAACATCAATGTGTATAAATTTAACTTTAAATATGAGAGAGACATCTCCTCATTTAAAATATCCCTTTCAGATGAATATTTCGGTACTTGATTCCTCTTTTTGGCCCAAGCATACTGTGGTTCACTTGTTCACGAGAAAGGCGAGGGCCGAACCTGTTTTATTACAGCCAAAAATCGGTATGACGAACACAGTAATAACAACACAAAGGTAATTGCTGATCTGTCCCGTCTTCTCATTAATTATCAAAATGTTCGTGGCTTACGATCAAAACTTGTTCCATTCTTCCTTAATTCTTTCAACTTTTCTGCACAAGTTGTAGCTTTTACGGAGACCTGGCTAAAGCCTGATAATTACAATTCTGAGGTTTTTTCAAATAAATATGCTGTTTATCGGCGTGATCGCATCTCTAGAGCGGGAGGTGTCCTTATTGCTGTTGAATCTAACCTATCGTCTGAGTTGATTTCGCTGGACAATATCTCCCATATCGAATTCATAGCAGTTAGGCTTTCATTCGGTACCTATAGCGTAATTGTTTGCTGTTCGTATATACCACCTCGTTCGGATATGGATGTTTATGCTAGTCATAGCTCGGCCATCTGTGATTTGCATTCGCAGTTGGGAGATAACGATCGACTTGTTGTTGTTGGTGACTTTAACTTGCCAACAACGTTGGGTTAATATAAGTGATTCAAACTTTTTAACTCCCACTGCTCAACATGAGTTTCTCAATTGCTTGTTAGACTCATCTCTTTTACAGATTAACAATGTTCCAAATAGTGGAAATAAAATGCTGGATTTAGTATTTGTGGATGGCTCGGTGGGTACTGTCCTTACGCAAATACCACCTTTATCCCTTCCAGAAGACCCTCTTCACCCTACGCTAGAGATATCACTTGATATCAGCCTACCCCGTAGGATTCAAGTACAGTCTCGTCCCCGATCTAGATGCTTCTACATAGCGAATTTCATTATGCTCAATGATCTGTTGGCTTCCCATGATTGGTCGGATCTCTATGCTTGCACTGATGTCGATTCGGCTATCTCTATATTTTACAGTACGCTTGATAGCTTCTTTGATACCTGCATTCCTACTCGCTATACCCTATGTTCGAATAAGCCCCCTTGGTTTTCAAGGCAACTTATCAGACTTAATAACATCAAATCTAGGCTTTATAAGAGGTTCAAGAAATCTGGAGCATCTGCTGACCTCTCTAAATATCTAATAGCTCGTTCTAAATTTCACCGTCTTAATCAGCTTTGTTATAAAAATTACTTGAGTTGTTGTAAAGCCCATTTTTTTAGAAATCCAAAAAAGTTTTACAGTTTCGTAAATTCAAAGCGGAAAACTTCTGGGTATCCTTCCTCATTAACCTTTGGAGGTAAAAAAGCTTGCACTGATGACGACGTTGCTGAACTATTTTCTGAGTTCTTTAAGTCCACGTATTCATCCAGTGGTTTTCATTCTGGCCAATATCCCTATCGCTTAGATAGCTCGAATTACATTAGGAAACCTGCTATTGATCGTAATATTGTTCTTCAGAGTCTTCAATCTTTGAAGCCCACCTTTTCTCCGGGACCGGACGGTGTTCCTAGCTGCGTGCTTAGGTACTGCGCCGAAAACATGTATGAGCCTATTTTAAAATTATTTGAGCTATCTCTGGGATCTGCGTCATTCCCGGCACTTTGGAAACAGTCTTTTATTATACCCCTGCATAAAAAAGGTAGTAGGTCAAAAGTTGAAAACTACAGGGGTATTGCTAAACTTTCAGTCATTCCTAAAGTCTTTGAACAGATTGTCACCAATCAACTGCAATATCAGTGTTCTAGTCTTTTATCTCCATGCCAACACGGTTTTATTCGTCAAAGGTCAACCACTACAAATTTGCTTGTATTCACCTCTATAGTTATTGAACAAGCAAACGGATGTCATCTGCACGGACTTCAGCAAAGCATTTGATACCGTCAACCACGAGTTGCTTATTCATAAGCTTGATTTACTGGGCTTTCCGTTTCACCTATTAATGTGGCTGAAAAGCTATCTTTCTAACCGGACCCAAAAAGTCCTGTTCAAGTGCAATCTGTCGGAATCGTTCGGAGTTTCCTCTGGCGTACCCCAGGGAAGTCATCTAGGCCCTTTGCTCTTTGCCCTTTTCATTAATGACTTGCCACAGACAATATTATATTCCCATACTATAATGTATGCGGATGATGTAAAACTTTGCTACACTTACTGTCCTACCGATTTGAGTTCCTTGGATCTTCTTCAGGCCGACTTGGACTCGTTCCAATGTTGGTGCACAACAAATTTATTAGCTTTAAATTGCTCTAAATGTAAGCATATGACATTTCACCGAGTGAAGCCAGCATTGAAATCTTATGTAATAGATGGTACGCCTTTGGAGCGTATATCTATTGCAAATGATCTAGGTGTCCTTTTTGATCCGAAATTGAATTTTAACATGCATATTTCATCTATAGCCAACAAAGCGTTGGGTTTACTTGGATTTGTTAAAAGATGGGCTAAAGAGTTCGATGATCCGTACCTCACTAAGGTTCTTTACACATCGCTGGTTCGTCCAATACTCGAGTATTGCTCATGCGTTTGGTCCCCTGTTTCTCAAAAGCATATAAAGCGTCTTGAGTCAGTTCAAAAGCAATTTTTGATATTTGCATTGCGCGGCCTTAATTGGGACTCAAGTCTCCACCTTCCTCCATACAGAAGTAGACTTCTTCTTATTAACTTACCCACTCTGGAAAATCGGAGAATATTACTGGGGGTATTGTTCATCCATAAGCTCATTATTGGAGAAATTGATTCCGCGGACCTCCTCAGCCGCTTGTTTTTTGTGGTTCCCCCTAGAGTATCCAGACACTACGTTCCTTTCTATTTACCC
Organism: Eurosta solidaginis; assembly: GCF_040869045.1. NCBI lineage: Eukaryota > Metazoa > Arthropoda > Insecta > Diptera > Tephritidae > Eurosta > Eurosta solidaginis. The sequence goes on from NC_090324.1 coordinate 14,368,405, forward strand.
CTTTGTCGACGAAACTTTGCTAAAAATAATCCTCTTCTTATCTGGTGCGCGCACTACAATGACTTGTATAGCTGCATCAGTCTTGAATGTACTTTTGCCACTATACGTAATGCAATACTTGCCTATCTAATTTAAGAGATACAAGCTAATTTAATTTGCCGGCATTTTATTCCTTCGATAAAAAACAGGAACTATCTCGCTTAAGGATGGAGGAACATTTATCAACATGTCTCATTAAGAAGGAACAAGACACTACTGTGTTGATTGGAATCTGGTGCATTCCAACAACGTAAAAAACATGCTTTTTCAAGAGTCACTGACCGGAATCGTATGCATTCCGGCAGTATAACCTTATGGGTCAGGCATCGAGCTGATTGGAATCTGGTGCATTCCAACAACACAGGTCATGTTACTTTTTTATGCCTTGTGATGACGTATCCTCATTACACTACTCTTAACACTGCCGGATTCCCATGACATGCTGATTGGAATCTTGTTGCATTCCAACAGGGAGATTGGAATCCACTGCATTCCGAAGTCATGCTGAGCGGAATCTGATGCATTCCGCCAGTATAAGATTTCGGCATAAGATCTTATTTCTGCTCATATTTCTTATTATTATTATATTCTGAAATTAAATAGTAATGTTCATTAATATTTCTTTGTTTGTAATATAACATTGTTGAAAGCTCGATATATCTTAAATTTTATCTTTTGAGTTGTATATTTATATATCTTTTATATTATGCAGTCGACCATAGTTTGTCGTCGACTTTAAATAATAAATAAATAAATAAATAAATATAGGGTGGGGTTAAACGACTAAAAGGGATAAGTGTCCATATCTATTGCACAAAGCAAGAGAGAATAGATTTTATTTTTGCAGATGGTAGGGTTTTATGTGTGTATTAATCCACAAGCTGATCCGAGGTTCTATCGTTAACGGTTCAATTTCTACGTCATAGTGGGTGGCGTTAACCGATTAAAAGGGATAAGTGTCCATATCTATTGCACCAAGCAAGATAGAATCGATTTTATTTTTGCAGGTGGTAGGTTTTCATGTGTATATTAACCCAGATGCTGATCAAAGGTTCTATCGTTAACGGGTAAGTTTCTACGTCATAGTGGGTGGGGTTAACCGACTAAAAGGGATAAGTGTCCATATTTATTGCAGAAAGCAAGATAGAATCGATTTTATTTTTGCAGATGGTAGGTTTTTATGTGTACATTAATCCACAAGCGAATTCAAGGTTCTGCCGTTTACGGTTCAATTTCTACGTCATAGTGGGTGGGGTTAACCGATTAAAAGGGATAAGTGTCCATATCTATTGAACCAAGCACGATAGAATCGATTTTATTTTTGCAGAGGGTAGGGTTTTATGTGTATATTAATCCACAAGCTGATCCAAGGTTCTATCTTTAAGGGTTCAATTTCTACGTCAAAGTGGTTGGGTTTAACCGACTAAAAGGGATAAGTGTCCATATTTATTGCACCAAGCAAGATAGAATCGATTTCGTTTTTGCAGATGATAGGTTTTTATGTGTATATTAATCCACAAACTGATCCAAAGCTCTATCGTTAAAGGTTCAATTTCTACGTCATAGTGGGTGGGGTTAACCGATTAAAAGGGATAAGTGTCCATATCTATTGCACCAAGCAAGATAGAATCGATTTTATTTTTGCAGGTGGTAGGTTTTCATGTGTATATTAACCCAGATGCTGATCAAAGGTTCTATTGTTAACGGGTCAGTTTCTACGTCATAGTGGGTGGGGTTAACCGACTAAAAGGGATAAGTGTCCATATTTATTGCAGAAAGCAAGATAGAATCGATTTTATTTTTGCAGATGGTAGGTTTTTATGTGTACATTAATCCACAAGCGAATTCAAGGTTCTGCGGTTAACGGGTCAATTTCTACGTCAAATTGGGTGGGGTTAACCGACTAAAAAGGATAAGTGTCCATATTTATCGCAGAAAGCAAGATAGAATCGATCTTGTATTTGCAGATGATAGTTTTTTATGTGTATATTATTCCACAAGCTGATCCCAGGTTCTATCGTTAACGGTACAATATCTACGTCATAGTGGGTGGGGTTAACCGATTAAAAGGGATAAATGTTCATATCCATTGCATCAAGCAAGATAGAATCGATTTTATTTTTGCAGATGGTAGGTTTTTATGTGTATATCATTCCACAAGCTGTTCCAAGGTTCTATCGTTAACGGTTCAATTTCTACGTCAAATTGGGTGGGGTTAACCGACTAAAAGGGATAAGTGTCTATATTTATTGCAGAAAGCAAGATAGAATCGATCTTGTATTTGCAGATGATAGGTTTTTATGTGTATATTAATTCACAAGCTGATCCAAGGTTATATCGTTAAGGGTTCAATTTCTACGTCAAAGTGGGTGGGGTTAACCGACTAAAAGGGATAAGTGTCCATATTTATTGCACCAAGCAAGATAGAATCGATTTCGTTTTTGCAGATGATAGGTTTTTATGTGTATATTAATCCACAAACTGATCGAAAGCTCTATCGTTAAAGGTTCAATTTCTAAGTCATAGTGGGTGGGGTTAACCGATTAAAAGCGATAAGTGCCCATATCTATTGCACCAAGCAAGATAGAATCGATTTTGTATTTGCAGATGGTAGATTTTTATGTGTATATTAATCCACAAGCTGACACAAGTTTCTATCGTAAAGGGTTCAATTTCTACGTCAAAGTGGGTGGGGTTAACCGACTAAAAAGGATAAGTGTCCATATCTATTGAACCAAGAAAGATATAATCGAGTTTGTTCTTGCATTTGGTAGGCTTTTATGTTTATATTAATCCACAAGCTGATCCAGGGTTCTATCGTTAACGGTTCAATTTCTACGTCAAAGTGGGTGGGGTTAACCGACTAAAAGCGATAAGTGTCCATCTCTATTGCACCAAGCAAGATAGAATCGATTTTGTATTTGCAGATGGTAGATTTTTATGTGTATATTAATCCACAAGCTGACCCAAGGTTCTATCGTTATGGGTTCAATTTCTACGTCAAAGTGGGTGGGGTTAACCGACTAAAAAGGATAAGTGTCCATATCTATTTAACCAAGAAAGATATAATCGAGTTTGTTCTTGCATATGGTAGGCTTTTATGTATATATTAATCCACAAGCTGATCCAAGGTTCTATCGTTAATGGTTCAATTTCTACGTCATAGTGGGTGGGGTTAACCGATTAAAAGGGTTAAGTGTCCATATTTATTGCACCAAGTAAGATAGAATCGATTTTATTTTTGCAGATGGTAGGTTTTTATGTGTGTATTAATCCACAAGCTGATCCAAGGTTCTATCGTTAACGGTTCAATTTCTACGTCATAGTGGGTGGGGTTAACCGATTAAAAGGGATAAGTGTCCATATCCATTGCATCAAGCAAGATATAATCGATTTTATTTTTGCAAATGGTAGGTTTTTATGTGTATATCATTCCACAAGCTGTTCCAAGGTTCTATTGTTAACGGTTCAATTTCTACGTCAAATTGGGTGGGGTTAACCGACTAAAAGGGATAAGTGTCCATATTTATTGCAGAAAGCAAGATAGAATCGATCTTGTATTTGCAGATGATTGGCTTTTATGTGTATATTAATCCACAAGCTGATCCAAGGCTCTATCGTTAAGGGTTCAATTTCTACGTCAAAGTGGGTGGGGTTAACCGACTAAAAGGGATAGGTGTTCATATCTATTGAACCAAGAAAGATATGATCGAGTTTGTTCTTGCATATGGTAGGCTTTTATGTTTACATTAATCCACAAGCTGATCCGGGGTTCTATCGTTAACGGTTAAATTTCTACGTCAAAGTGGGTGGGGTTAACCGACTAAAAGCGATAAGTGTCCATATTTATTGCACCAAGCAGGATAGAATCGATTTTATTTTTGCAGATGGTAGGGTTTTATGTGTATATTAATCCACAAGCTGACACAAGGTTCTATCATTAAGGGTTCAATTTCTACATCAAAGTGGGTGTGGTTAACCGATTAAAAGGGATAAGTGTCCATATTTATTGCACCAAGTAAGATAGAATCGATCTTGTATTTGCAGATGATTGGCTTTTATGTGTACATTAATCCACAAGCTGATCCAAGGTTCTATCGTTAATGGTTCAATTTCTACGTCATAGTGGGTGGGGTTGAATCGATTTTATTTTTGCAAATGGTAGGTTTTTATGTGTATATCATTCCACAAGCTGTTCCAAGGTTCTATCGTTAACGGTTCAATTTCTACGTCAAATTGGGTGGGATTAACCGACTAAAAGGGATAAGTGTCCATATTTATTGCAGAAAGCAAGATAGAATCGATCTTATATTTGCAGATGATAGGTTTTTATGTGTATATTAATCCACAAGCTGATCCAAGGTTCTATCGTTAACGGTACAATATCTACGTCATAGTGGGTGGGGTTAACCGATTAAAAGGGATAAGTGTCCATATCTATTGCACCAAGCAAGATAGAATCGATTTTATTTTTGCAGATGGTAGGTTTTTATGTGTGTATTAATCCACAAGCTGATCCAAGGTTCTATCGTTAACGGTTCAATTTCTACGTCATAGTGGGTGGGGTTAACCGATTAAAAGGGATAAATGTTCATATCCATTGCATCAAGCATGATAGAATCGATTTTATTTTTGCAGATGGTAGGTTTTTATGTGTATATCATTCCACAAGCTGTTCCAAGGTTCTATCGTTAACGGTTCAATTTCTACGTCAAATTGGGTGGGGTTAACCGACTAAAAGGGATAAGTGTCTATATTTATCGCAGAAAGCAAGATAGAATCGATCTTGTATTTGCAGATGATAGGTTTTTATGTGTATATTATTCCACAAGCTGATCCCAGGTTCTATCGTTAACGGTACAATATCTACGTCATAGTGGGTGGGGTTAACCGATTAAAAGGGATAAATGTTCATATCCATTGCATCAAGCAAGATAGAATCGATTTTATTTTTGCAGATGGTAGGTTTTTATGTGTATATCATTCCACAAGCTGTTCCAAGGTTCTATCGTTAACGGTTCAATTTCTACGTCAAATTGGGTGGGGTTTAACCGACTAAAAGGGATAAGTGTCTATATTTATTGCAGAAAGCAAGATAGAATCGATCTTGTATTTGCAGATGATAGGTTTTTATGTGTATATTAATTCACAAGCTGATCCAAGGTTATATCGTTAAGGGTTCAATTTCTACGTCAAAAGTGGGTGGGGTTAACCGACTAAAAGGGATAAGTGTCCATATTTATTGCACCAAGCAAGATAGAATCGATTTCGTTTTTGCAGATGATATGTTTTTATGTGTATATTAATCCACAAACTGATCGAAAGCTCTATCGTTAAAGGTTCAATTTCTAAGTCATAGTGGGTGGGGTTAACCGATTAAAAGCGATAAGTGCCCATATCTATTGCACCAAGCAAGATAGAATCGATTTTGTATTTGCAGATGGTAGATTTTTATGTGTATATTAATCCACAAGCTGACACAAGTTTCTATCGTAAAGGGTTCAATTTCTACGTCAAAGTGGGTGGGGTTAACCGACTAAAAAGGATAAGTGTCCATATCTATTGAACCAAGAAAGATATAATCGAGTTTGTTCTTGCATTTGGTAGGCTTTTATGTTTATATTAATCCACAAGCTGATCCAGGGTTCTATCGTTAACGGTTCAATTTCTACGTCAAAGTGGGTGGGGTTAACCGACTAAAAGCGATAAGTGTCCATCTCTATTGCACCAAGCAAGATAGAATCGATTTTGTATTTGCAGATGGTAGATTTTTATGTGTATATTAATCCACAAGCTGACCCAAGGTTCTATCGTTATGGGTTCAATTTCTACGTCAAAGTGGGTGGGGTTAACCGACTAAAAAGGATAAGTGTCCATATCTATTTAACCAAGAAAGATATAATCGAGTTTGTTCTTGCATATGGTAGGCTTTTATGTATATATTAATCCACAAGCTGATCCAAGGTTTCTATCGTTAATGGTTCAATTTCTACGTCATAGTGGGTGGGGTTAACCGATTAAAAGGGATAAGTGTCCATATTTATTGCACCAAGTAAGATAGAATCGATTTTATTTTTGCAGATGGTAGGTTTTTATGTGTGTATTAATCCACAAGCTGATCCAAGGTTCTATCGTTAACGGTTCAATTTCTACGTCATAGTGGGTGGGGTTAACCGATTAAAAGGGATAAGTGTCCATATCCATTGCATCAAGCAAGATATAATCGATTTTATTTTTGCAAATGGTAGGTTTTTATGTGTATATCATTCCACAAGCTGTTCCAAGGTTCTATTGTTAACGGTTCAATTTCTACGTCAAATTGGGTGGGGTTAACCGACTAAAAGGGATAAGTGTCCATATTTATTGCAGAAAGCAAGATAGAATCGATCTTGTATTTGCAGATGATTGGCTTTTATGTGTATATTAATCCACAAGCTGATCCAAGGCTCTATCGTTAAGGGTTCAATTTCTACGTCAAAGTGGGTGGGGTTAACCGACTAAAAGGGATAGGTGTTCATATCTATTGAACCAAGAAAGATATGATCGAGTTTGTTCTTGCATATGGTAGGCTTTTATGTTTACATTAATCCACAAGCTGATCCGGGGTTCTATCGTTAACGGTTAAATTTCTACGTCAAAGTGGGTGGGGTTAACCGACTAAAAGCGATAAGTGTCCATATTTATTGCACCAAGCAGGATAGAATCGATTTTATTTTTGCAGATGGTAGGGTTTTATGTGTATATTAATCCACAAGCTGACACAAGGTTCTATCATTAAGGGTTCAATTTCTACATCAAAGTGGGTGTGGTTAACCGATTAAAAGGGATAAGTGTCCATATTTATTGCACCAAGTAAGATAGAATCGATCTTGTATTTGCAGATGATTGGCTTTTATGTGTACATTAATCCACAAGCTGATCCAAGGTTCTATCGTTAATGGTTCAATTTCTACGTCATAGTGGGTGGGGTTGAATCGATTTTATTTTTGCAAATGGTAGGTTTTTATGTGTATATCATTCCACAAGCTGTTCCAAGGTTCTATCGTTAACGGTTCAATTTCTACGTCAAATTGGGTGGGATTAACCGACTAAAAGGGATAAGTGTCCATATTTATTGCAGAAAGCAAGATAGAATCGATCTTATATTTGCAGATGATAGGTTTTTATGTGTATATTAATCCACAAGCTGATCCAAGGTTCTAAAGTTAACGGTACAATATCTACGTCATAGTGGGTGGGGTTAACCGATTAAAAGGGATAAGTGTCCATATCTATTGCACCAAGCAAGATAGAATCGATTTTATTTTTGCAGATGGTAGGTTTTTATGTGTGTATTAATCCACAAGCTGATCCAAGGTTCTATCGTTAACGGTTCAATTTCTACGTCATAGTGGGTGGGGTTAACCGATTAAAAGGGATAAATGTTCATATCCATTGCATCAAGCAAGATAGAATCGATTTTATTTTTGCAAATGGTAGGTTTTTATGTGTATATCATTCCACAAGCTGTTCCAAGGTTCTATCGTTAACGGTTCAATTTCTACGTCAAATTGGGTGGGGTTAACCGACTAAAAGGGATAAGTGTCCATATTTATTGCAGAAAGCAAGATAGAATCGATATTGTATTCGCAGATGATAGGTTTTTATGTGTATATTAATCCACAAGCTGATCCAAGGTTCTGTCGTTAACGGTTCAATATCTACGTCATATAGGGTGGGGTTAGACGACTAAAAGGGATAAGTGTCCATATCTATTGCACAAAGCAAGAGAGAATCGATTTTATTTTTGCAGATGGTAGGTTTTTATGTGTGTATTAATCCACAATCTGATCCAAGGTTCTATCGTTAACGGTTCAATTTCTACGTCATAGTGGGTGGGGTTAACCGACTAAAAGGGATAAGTGTCCATATCTATTGCACCAAGCAAGATAGAATCGATTTTATTTTTGCAGGTGGTAGGTTTTCATGTGTATATTAACCCAGATGCTGACCAAAGATTCTATCGTTAACGGGTCAGTTTCTACGTCATAGTGGGTGGGGTTAACCGACTAAAAGGGATAAGCGTCCATATTTATTGCAGAAAGCAAGATAGAATCGATCTTGTATTTGCAGATGATAGGTTTTTATGTGTATATTAATCCACAAGCTGATCCAACCCTCCATCGTTAAAGGTTCAATTTCTATGTCATAGTGGGTGGGGTTAACCGATTAAAAGGGATAAGTGTCCATATCTAGTGCACCAAACAAAATAGAAACGATTTTATTTTTGCAGATGGTAGTTTTTTTGTGTATATTAATCCACAAGCTGATCCAAGGTTCTGTCGTTAACGGTTCAATTACTACGTCACAGTGGGTGGGCTTAACCGATTAAAAGGGATAAGTGTCCATATCTATTGCACCAAGCAAGATAGAATCGATTTTATTTTTGCAGATGGTAGGCTTTTATGTGTATATTAATCCACAAGCTGATCCAAGTCTCTATCGTTAACGGTTCAATTTCTACGTCAAAGTTAACCGACTAAAAGGGATAAGTGTCCATATTTATTGCACCAAGCAAGATAGAATCGATTCTGTTTTTGCAGATGATAGGTTTTTATGTGTATATTAATCCACAAGCTGATCCAAGGCTCTTTCGTTAACGGTTCAATTTCTACGTCATAGTGGGTGGGGTTAACCGATTGAAAGCGATGTATCCATATCTATTGCACCAAGCAAGATAGAATCGATCTTGTATTTGCAGATGATAGGTTTTTATGTGTATATTAATCCACAAGCTGATCCAACCCTCCATCGTTAAAGGTTCAATTTCTATGTCATAGTGGGTGGGGTTAACCGATTAAAAGGGATAAGTGTCCATATCTAGTGCACCAAACAAAATAGAAACGATTTTATTTTTGCAGATGGTAGTTTTTTTGTGTATATTAATCCACAAGCCTATCCAAGGATCTATCGTTAACGGTTCAATTTCTACGTCAAAGTGGGTGGGGTTAACCGACTAAAAGGGATAACTATCCACATTTATTGCACAAAGCAAGATAGAGTTGATTTTATTTTTGCAGATGATAGGTTTTTATGTGTATATTAATCCACAAGCTGATCCAAGGCTCTATCGTTAACGGTTCAATTTCTACGTCATAGTGGGTGGGGTTAACCGATTAAAAGCGATAAGTGTCCATATCTATTGCACCAAGCAAGATAGAATCGATTTTGTATTTGCAGATGGTAGATTTTTATGTGCATATTAATCCACAAGCTGATCCAAGGTTCTATCGTTAAGGGTTCAATTTCTACGTCAAATTGGGTGAGGTTAACCGACTAAAAGGGATAAGTGTCCATATTTATTGCACCAAGCAAGATAGAATCGATTTTGTTTTTGCAGGTGATAGGTTTTTATGTGTATATTAATCCACATGCTGACCCAAGGCTCTATCTTTAACGGTTCAATTTCTACGTCATAGTGGGTGGGGTTAACCGAATAAATGGATAAAAGATAGAATCGATTTTATTTTTGCAGATGGTAGGGTTTTATGTGTATATTAATTCACAAGCTCATCCAAGGTTCTATCGTTAAGGGTTCAATTTCTACGTCAAAGTGGGTGGGGTTAACCGACTAAAGGGATAAGTGTCCATATTTATTGTACCAAGCAAGATAGAATCGATTTTATTTTTGCAGGTGATAGGTTTTTATGTGTATATTAATCCACAAGCCGATCCAAGGCTCTATCGTTAGGGGTTCAATTTCTACGTAAAAGTGGGTGGGGTTAACCGATTAAAAGGGATAAGTGTCCATATCTATTGAACCAAGAAAGATATAATCGAGTTTGTTCTTGGATATGGTAGGCTTTTATGTTTATATTAATCCACAAGCTGATCCAGGGTTCTATCGTTAACGGTCCAATTTCTACGTCAAAGTGGGTGGGGTTAACCGACTAAAGGGATAAGTGTCCATATTTATTGTACCAAGCAAGATAGAATCGATTTTATTTTTGCAGGTGATAGGTTTTTATGTGTATATTAATCCACAAGCTGATCCAAGGCTCTATCGTTAGGGGTTCAATTTCTACGTAAAAGTGGGTGGGGTTAACCGATTAAAAGGGATAAGTGTCCATATCTATTGAACCAAGAAAGATATAATCGAGTTTGTTCTTGCGTATGGTAGGCTTTTATGTTTATATTAATCCACAAGCTGATCCAGGGTTCTATCGTTAACTGTTCAATTTCTACGTCAAAGTGGGTGGGGTTAACATACTAAAAGGGATAAGTGTCCGTATCTATTGAACCAAGAAAAATAGAATCGATTTTATTTTTGCAGATGGTAGGGTTTTATGTGTATATTAGTCCACAAGCTGATCCAAGGTTATATCGTTAACGGTTCAATTTCTACGTCAAAGTGGGTGGGTTTAACCGACTAAAAGGGATAAGGGGCCATATTTATTGCACCAAGCAAGATAGAATCGATTTTGTTTTTGCAGATAATAGGTTTTTATGTGTATATTAATCCACAAGCTGATCCAAGGCTCTATCTTTAAGGGTTCAGTTTCTAGGTCAAAGTGGGTGGGGTTAACCGACTAAAAGGGATAAGTGTCCATATCTATTGAACCAAGAAAGATATAATCGAGTTTGTATTTGCACATGGTAGATTTTTATGTGTATATTAATCCACAAGCTGACCCAAGGTTCTGTCGTTAAGGGTTCAATTTCTACGTCAAAGTGGGTGGGGTTAACCGACTAAAAGGGATAACTGTCCATATCTATTGAACCAAGAAAGATATAATCGAGTTTGTTCTTGCATATGGTAGGCTTTTATGTGTATATTAATCCACAAGTTGATCCAAGGTTCTATTGTTAACGGTTCAATTTCTACTTCAAATTGGGTGGGGTTAACCGACTAAAAGGGATAAGTGTCCATATTTATTGCACCAAGCAAGATAGAATCGATTTTGTTTTTGCAGATAATAGGTTGTTATGTGTATATTAATCCACAAGCTGATCCAAGGCTCTATCGTTAAGGGTTCAATTTCTAGGTCAAAGTGGGTGGGGTTAACCGATTAAAAGGGATAAGTGTCCATATCTATTGCACCAAGCAAGATTGAATCGATTTTGTATTTGCACATGGTAGATTTTTATGTGTATATTAATCCACAAGCTGACCCAAGGTTCTGTCGTTAAGGGTTCAATTTCTACGTCAAAGTGGGTGGGGTTAACCGACTAAAAGGGATAACTGTCCATATCTATTGAACCAAGAAAGATATAATCGAGTTTGTTCTTGCATATGGTAGGCCTTTATGTGTATATTAATCCACAAGCTGATCCAAGGTTCTGTCGTTAACGGTTCAATTTCTACGTCAAAGTGGGTGGGGTTAACCGACTAAAAGGGATAAGTGTCCATATTTATTGCACCAAGCAAGATAGAATCGATTTTGTTTTTGCAGATGATAGGTTTTTATGTGTATATTAATCCACAAGCTGATCCAAGGCTCTATCGTTAACGGTTCAATTTCTACGTCATAGTTGGTGGGGTTAACTGACTAAAATGGATAAGTGTCCATATCTATTGAAGCAAGCAAGATAGAATCGATTATATTTTTGAAGATGATAGGTTTTTATGTGTATATTAATTCACAAGCTCATCCAAGGTTCTATCGTTAAGGGTTCAATTTCTACGTCAAAGTGGGTGGGGTTAACCGACTAAAAGGGCTAAGTGTCCATACCTATTGAACCAAGAAAGGTATAATCTAGTTTGTTCTTGGATATGGTAGGCTTTTATGTTTATATTAATCCACAAGCTGATCCAGGGTTCTATCGTTAACTGTTCAATTTCTACGTCAAAGTGGGTGGGGTTAACATACTAAAAGGGATAAGTGTCCATATTTATTGCACCAAGTAAGATATAATCGATTTTGTTTTTGCAGGTGATAGGTTTTTATGTGTATATTAATCCTCAAGCTGATCCAAGGTTCTATCGTTAAGGGTTCAATTTCTACGTCAAATTGGGTGGGGTTAACCGACTAAAAGGGATAAGTGTCCATATTTATTGCACCAAGCAAGATAGAATCGATTTTGTTTTTGCAGATGATAGATTTTTATGTGTATATTAATCCACAAGCTGACCCAAGGTTCTGTCGTTAAGGGTTCAATTTCTACGTCAAAGTGGGTGGAGTTAACCGACTAAAAGGGATAACTGTCCATATCTATTGAACCAAGAAAGATATAATCGAGTTTGTTCTTGCATATGGTAGGCTTTTATGTTTATATTAATCCACAAGCTTATCCAAGGTTCTATCGTTAACGGTTCAATTTCTACGTCAAATTGGGTGGGGTTAACCGACTAAAAGGGATAAGTGTCCATATTTATTGCAGCAATCAAGATAGAAACGATTTTGTTTTTGCAGATGATAGGTTTTTATGTGTATATTAGTCCACAAGCTGATCCAAGGTTATATTGTTAACAGTTCAATTTCTACATCAAAGTGGGTGGGGTTAACCGACTAAAAGGGATAAGGGGCCATATTTATTGCACCAAGCAAGATAGAATCGATTTTGTTTTTGCAGATAATAGGTTTTTATGTGTACATTAATCCACAAGCTGATCCAAGGCTCTATCGTTAAGGGTTAAATTTCTACGTCAAAGTGGGTGGGGTTAACCGACTAAAAGGGATAAGTGTCCATACCTAATGAACCAAGAAAGATATAATCGAGTTTGTTCTTGCAGGTAGGCTTTTATGTCTATATTAATCCACAAGCTGATCCAGGGTTCTATCGTTAACGGTTCAATTTCTACGCCAAAGTGGGTGGGGTTAACCGATTAAAAGCGATAAGTGTCCATATCTATTGCAACAAGCAAGATAGGATCGATTTTGTATTTGCACATGGTAGATTTTTATGTGTATATTAATCCACAAGCTGACCCAAGGTTCTGTCGTTAAGGGTTCAATTTCTACGTCAAAGTGGGTGGAGTTAACCGACTAAAAGGGATAACTGTCCATATCTATTGAACCAAGAAAGATATAATCGAGTTTGTTCTTGCATATGGTAGGCTTTTATGTTTATATTAATCCACAAGCTTATCCAAGGTTCTATCGTTAACGGTTCAATTTCTACGTCAAATTGGGTGGGGTTAACCGACTAAAAGGGATAAGTGTCCATATTTATTGCAGCAATCAAGATAGAAACGATTTTGTTTTTGCAGATGATAGGTTTTTATGTGTATATTAATCCACAAGCTGATGCAAGGCTCTATAGTTAACGGTTCAATTTCTACGTCATAGTGGGTGGGGTTAACCGACTAAAATGGATAAGTGTCCATATCTATTGAACCAAGCAAGATAGAATCGATTTTATTTTTGCAGATGGTAGGGTTTTTTGTGAATATTAATCCACAAGCTGATCAAAGGCTCTATCGTTAAGGGTTCAATTTCTACGTCAAAGTGGGTTGGGTTAAACGACTAAAAGGGATAAGTGTCCATATCTATTGAACCAAGAAAGATGTAATCGAGTTTGTTCTTGCATATGGTAGGCTTTTATGTTTATATTAATCCAAAAGCTGATCCAGGGTTCTATCGTTAACGGTTCAATTTCTACATCAAAGTGGGTGGGGTTAACCGACTAAAAGGGATAAGTGTCCACATTTATTGCACCAAGCAAGATATAATCGATCTTGTATTTGCAGATGATTGGCTTTTATGTGTATATTAATCCACAAGCTGATCCAAGGTTCTATCGTTAAGGGTTCAATTTCTACGTCAAAGTGGGTGGGGTTAACCGACTAAAAGGGATAAGTGTTCATATCTATTGAACCAAGATAGATATGATCGAGTTTGTTCTTGCACATGGTAGGCTTTTATGTTTATATTAATACACAAGCTGATCCAGGGTTCTATCGTTAACGGTTCAATTTCTACGTCAAAGTGGCTGGGGTTAACCTACTAAAAGGGATAAGTGTCCATATTTATTGCACCAAGCAAGATAGAATCGGTTTTATTTTTGAAGATGGTAGAGTTTTATGTGTATATTAATCGACAAGATGATCCAAGGTTCTATCGTTAAGGGTTCAATTTCTACGTCAAAGTGGGTGGGATTAACCGACTAAAAGGGATAAGTGTCCATATCTATTGAACCAAGAAAGATATAATCGAGTTTGTTCTTGCATATGGTGGGATTTTATGTTTATATTAATCCACAAGCTGATCCAGGGTTCTATCGTTAACGGTTCAATTTCTACGTCAAAGTGGGTGGGGTTAACCGACTAAAAGGGATAAGTGTCCATATTTATTGCACAAAGCAAAATAGAATCGATTTTGTTTTTGCAGATGATAGGTTTTTATGTGTATATTAATCCACAAGCTTATCCAGGGCTCTATCGTTAACGGTTCAATTTCTTCGTCGTAGTGGGTGGCGTTGAAAAGTGTCCATATATTTTGAACTAAGAAAAATAGAATCAAGTTTGTTCTTGCATATAGTAGGTTTTTATGTGTAGATTTATTCGCAAGTTGACTCAAGACTATACCGTTAACGGTTCAATTTCTACGTCATAATGGTTGGGGTTAACCGATTAAAGGGATAAGTGTCCATATCTATTGCACCAAGCAAGATAGAATCGATCTTGTATTTACAGATTATAGGTTTTTATGTGTATATTAATCCACAAACTGATCCAATGCTCTATCGTTAACGGTTCAATTTGTACGTCATAGTGGGTGGGGTTAACCGACTAAAAGCGATAAGTGTCCATATCTATTGAACCAAGAAAGATATAATCGAGTTTGTTCTTGCATATGGTAGGCTTTTATGTGTATATTAATCCACAAGCTGATCCAAGGCTCTATCGTTAACGGTTCAATTTCTACGTCATAGTGGGTGGGGTTAACCGACTAAAATGGATAAGTGTCCATATCTATTGAACCAAGAAAGATATAATCGAGTTTGTTCTTGCATATGGTAGGATTTTATGTGTATATTAATCCACAAGCTGACCCAAGGTTCTATTGTTAACGGTTCTATTTCTACGTCAAATTGGGTGGGGTTAACCGACTAAAAGGGATAAGTGTCCATATTTATTGCACCAAGCAAGATAGAATCGATTTTGTTTTTGCAGATGATAGGTTTTTATGTGTATATTAATCCACAAACTGATGCAATGCTCTATCGTTAACGGTTCAATTTGTACGTCAAAGTGGGTGGGGTTAACCGACTAAAAGGGATAACTGTCCATATCTATTGAACCAAGAAAGATATAATCGAGTTTGTTCTTGCATATGGTAGGCTTTTATGTGTATATTAATCCACAAGCTGACCCAAGGTTCTATTGTTAACGGTTCTATTTCTACGTCAAATTGGGTGGGGTTAACCGACTAAAAGGGATAAGTGTCCATATTTATTGCACCAAGCAAGATAGAATCGATTTTGTTTTTGCAGATGATAGGTTTTTATGTGTATATTAATCCACAAGCTGATCCAAGGCTCTATTGTTAACGGTTCAATTTCTACGTCAAATTGGGTGGGGTTAACCGACTAAAAGGGATAAGTGTCCATATTTATTGCACCAAGCAAGATAGAATCGATTTTGTTTTTGCTGATGATAGGTTTTTATGTGTATATTAATCCACAAGCTGATCAAAGAATCTATCGTTAACGGTTCAATTTCTACGTCATAGTGGGTGGGGTTAAACGACTAAAATGGATAAGTGTCCATATCTATTGAAGCAAGCACGATAGAATCGATTTTATTTTTGCAGATGATAGGTTTTTATGTGTGTATTAATCCACAATCTGATCCAAGGCTCTATCGTTAAAGGTTCAATTTCTACGTCATAGTGGGTGGGGTTAACCGATTAAAAGAGATAAGTGTCCATATCTATTGCACCAAGCAAGATAGAATAGATTTTGTATTTGCAGTTGGTAGATTTTTATGTGTATATTAATCCTCAAGCTGATCCAAGGTTCTATCGTTAAGGGTTCAATTTCTACGTCAAATTGGGTGGGGTTAACCGACTAAAAGGGATAAGTGTCCATATTTATTGCACCAAGCAAGATATAATCGATTTTGTTTTTGCAAGTGATAGGTTTTTATGTGTATATTAATCCTCAAGCTGATCCAAGGTTCTATCGTTAAGGGTTCAATTTCTACGTCAAATTGGGTGGGGTTAACCGACTAAAAGGGATAAGTGTCCATATTTATTGCACCAAGCAAGATAGAATCGATTTTGTTTTTGCAGATGATAGGTCTTTATGTGTATATTAATCCACAAGCTGATCCAAGGCTCTATCGTTAACGGT
Organism: Eurosta solidaginis; assembly: GCF_040869045.1. Classification (NCBI taxonomy): domain Eukaryota; kingdom Metazoa; phylum Arthropoda; class Insecta; order Diptera; family Tephritidae; genus Eurosta; species Eurosta solidaginis. The sequence goes on from NC_090324.1 coordinate 14,384,719, forward strand.
TAAATTTCTACGTCATAGTGGGTGGGGTTAACCGACTAAAATGGATAAGTGTCCATATCTATTGAAGCAAGCAAGATAGAATCGATTTTATTTTTGAAGATGATAGGTTTTTATGTGTATATTAATTCACAAGCTCATCCAAGGTTCTATCGTTAAGGGTTCAATTTCTACGTCAAAGTGGGTGGGGTTAACCGACTATAAGGGCTAAGTGTACATACCTATTGAACCAAGAAAGATATAATCTAGTTTGTTCTTGGATATGGTAGGCTTTTATGTTTATATTAATCCACAAGCTGATCCAGGGTTCTATCGTTAACTGTTCAATTTCTACGTCAAAGTGGGTGGGGTTAACATACTAAAAGGGATAAGTGTCCATATCTATTGAACCAAGAAAGATAGAATCGATTTTATTTTTGCAGATGGTACATTTTTATGTGTATATTAATCCACAAGCTGACCCAAGGTTCTGTCGTTAAGGGTTCAATTTCTACGTCAAAGTGGGTGAGGTTAACCGACTAAAAGGGATAACTGTCAATATCTCTTGAACCAAGAAATATATAATCGAGTTTGTTCTTGCATATGGTAGGCTTTTATGTTTATATTAATCCACAAGCTGATCCAGGGTTCTATCGTTAAAGGTTCAATTTCTACGTCAAAGTGGGTGGGGTTAACATACTAAAAGGGATAAGTGTCCATATCTATTGAAGCAAGAAAGATAGAATCGATTTTATTTTTGGAGATGGTAGGGTTTTATGTGTATATTATTCCACAAGCTGATCCAAGGTTATATCGTTAACGGTTCAATTTCTACATCAAAGTGGGTGGGGTTAACCGACTAAAAGGGATAAGGGGCCATATTTATTGCACCAAGTAAGATAGAATCGATTTTGTTTTTGCAGATAATAGGTTTTTATGTGTACATTAATCCACAAGCTGATCAAAGGCTCTATCGTTAAGGGTTCAATTTCTACGTCAAAGTGGGTGGGGTTAACCGACTAAAAGGGATAACTGTCCATATCTATTGAACCAAGAAAGATATAATCGAGTTTGTTCTTGCATATGGTAGGCTTTTATGTTTATATTAATCCACAAGCTGATCCAGGGTTCTATCGTTAACGGTTCAATTTCTACGCCAAAGTGGGTGGGGTTAACCGATTAAAAGCGATAAGTGTCCATATCTATTGCACCAAGCAAGATAGGATCGATTTTGTATTGGCACATGGTAGATTTTTATGTTTATATTAATCCACAAGCTTATCCAAGGTTCTATCGTTAACGGTTCAATTTCTACGTCAAATTGGGTGGGGTTAACCGACTAAAAGGGATAAGTGTCCATATTTATTGCAGCAATCAAGATAGAAACGATTTTGTTTTTGCAGATGATAGGTTTTTATGTGTATATTAATCCACAAGCTGATGCAAGGCTCTATCGTTAACGGTTCAATTTCTAGGTCATAGTGGGTGGGGTTAACCGACTAAAATGGATAAGTGTCCATATCTATTGAACCAAGCAAGATAGAATCGAGTTTGTTCTTGCATATGGTAGGCTTTTATGTTTATATTAATCCAAAAGCTGATCCAGGGTTCTCTCGTTAACGGTTCAATTTCTACATCAAAGTGGGTGGGGTTAACCGACTAAAAGGGATAAGTGTCCACATTTATTGCACCAAGCAAGATATAATCGATCTTGTATTTGCAAATGATTGGCTTTTATGTGTATATTAATCCACAAGCTGATCCAAGGTTCTATCGTTAACGGTTCAATTTGTACGTCAAAGTGGGTGGGGTTAACCGACTAAAAGGGATAACTGTCCATATCTATTGAACCAAGAAAGATATAATCGAGTTTGTTCTTGCATATGGTAGGCTTTTATGTGTATATTAATCCACAAGCTGACCCAAGGTTCTATTGTTAACGGTTCTATTTCTACGTCAAATTGGGTGGGGTTAACCGACTAAAAGGGATAAGTGTCCATATTTATTGCACCAAGCAAGATAGAATCGATTTTGTTTTTGCAGATGATAGGTTTTTATGTGTATATTAATCCACAAGCTGATCCAAGGCTCTATTGTTAACGGTTCAATTTCTACGTCAAATTGGGTGGGGTTAACCGACTAAAAGGGATAAGTGTCCATATTTATTGCACCAAGCAAGATAGAATCGATTTTGTTTTTGCTGATGATAGGTTTTTATGTGTATATTAATCCACAAGCTGATCAAAGAATCTATCGTTAACGGTTCAATTTCTACGTCATAGTGGGTGGGGTTAAACGACTAAAATGGATAAGTGTCCATATCTATTGAAGCAAGCACGATAGAATCGATTTTATTTTTGCAGATGATAGGTTTTTATGTGTGTATTAATCCACAATCTGATCCAAGGCTCTATCGTTAAAGGTTCAATTTCTACGTCATAGTGGGTGGGGTTAACCGATTAAAAGAGATAAGTGTCCATATCTATTGCACCAAGCAAGATAGAATAGATTTTGTATTTGCAGTTGGTAGATTTTTATGTGTATATTAATCCTCAAGCTGATCCAAGGTTCTATCGTTAAGGGTTCAATTTCTACGTCAAATTGGGTGGGGTTAACCGACTAAAAGGGATAAGTGTCCATATTTATTGCACCAAGCAAGATATAATCGATTTTGTTTTTGCAAGTGATAGGTTTTTATGTGTATATTAATCCTCAAGCTGATCCAAGGTTCTATCGTTAAGGGTTCAATTTCTACGTCAAATTGGGTGGGGTTAACCGACTAAAAGGGATAAGTGTCCATATTTATTGCACCAAGCAAGATAGAATCGATTTTGTTTTTGCAGATGATAGGTCTTTATGTGTATATTAATCCACAAGCTGATCCAAGGCTCTATCGTTAACGGTTAAATTTCTACGTCATAGTGGGTGGGGTTAACCGACTAAAATGGATAAGTGTCCATATCTATTGAAGCAAGCAAGATAGAATCGATTTTATTTTTGAAGATGATAGGTTTTTATGTGTATATTAATTCACAAGCTCATCCAAGGTTCTATCGTTAAGGGTTCAATTTCTACGTCAAAGTGGGTGGGGTTAACCGACTATAAGGGCTAAGTGTACATACCTATTGAACCAAGAAAGATATAATCTAGTTTGTTCTTGGATATGGTAGGCTTTTATGTTTATATTAATCCACAAGCTGATCCAGGGTTCTATCGTTAACTGTTCAATTTCTACGTCAAAGTGGGTGGGGTTAACATACTAAAAGGGATAAGTGTCCATATCTATTGAACCAAGAAAGATAGAATCGATTTTATTTTTGCAGATGGTACATTTTTATGTGTATATTAATCCACAAGCTGACCCAAGGTTCTGTCGTTAAGGGTTCAATTTCTACGTCAAAGTGGGTGAGGTTAACCGACTAAAAGGGATAACTGTCAATATCTCTTGAACCAAGAAATGTATAATCGAGTTTGTTCTTGCATATGGTAGGCTTTTATGTTTATATTAATCCACAAGCTGATCCAGGGTTCTATCGTTAAAGGTTCAATTTCTACGTCAAAGTGGGTGGGGTTAACATACTAAAAGGGATAAGTGTCCATATCTATTGAAGCAAGAAAGATAGAATCGATTTTATTTTTGGAGATGGTAGGGTTTTATGTGTATATTATTCCACAAGCTGATCCAAGGTTATATCGTTAACGGTTCAATTTCTACATCAAAGTGGGTGGGGTTAACCGACTAAAAGGGATAAGGGGCCATATTTATTGCACCAAGTAAGATAGAATCGATTTTGTTTTTGCAGATAATAGGTTTTTATGTGTACATTAATCCACAAGCTGATCAAAGGCTCTATCGTTAAGGGTTCAATTTCTACGTCAAAGTGGGTGGGGTTAACCGACTAAAAGGGATAACTGTCCATATCTATTGAACCAAGAAAGATATAATCGAGTTTGTTCTTGCATATGGTAGGCTTTTATGTTTATATTAATCCACAAGCTGATCCAGGGTTCTATCGTTAACGGTTCAATTTCTACGCCAAAGTGGGTGGGGTTAACCGATTAAAAGCGATAAGTGTCCATATCTATTGCACCAAGCAAGATAGGATCGATTTTGTATTGGCACATGGTAGATTTTTATGTTTATATTAATCCACAAGCTTATCCAAGGTTCTATCGTTAACGGTTCAATTTCTACGTCAAATTGGGTGGGGTTAACCGACTAAAAGGGATAAGTGTCCATATTTATTGCAGCAATCAAGATAGAAACGATTTTGTTTTTGCAGATGATAGGTTTTTATGTGTATATTAATCCACAAGCTTATCCAAGGTTCTATCGTTAACGGTTCAATTTCTACGTCAAATTGGGTGGGGTTAACCGACTAAAAGGGATAAGTGTCCATATTTATTGCAGCAATCAAGATAGAAACGATTTTGTTTTTGCAGATGATAGGTTTTTATGTGTATATTAATCCACAAGCTGATCCAAGGCTCTATCGTTAACGGTTCAATTTCTACGTCATAGTGGGTGGGGTTAACCGACTAAAATGGATAAGTGTCCATATCTATTGAACCAAGAAAGATATAATCGAGTTTGTTCTTGCATATGGTAGGATTTTATGTGTAGATTTATTAGCAAGTTGACTCAAAGTTCTAGCGTTGACGGTTCAATTTCTACGTCATAGTGGGTGGGGTTAACCGAATAAAAGGGATAAGTTTTCATATTTATTGCACCAAGCAAGATAGAATCGATCTTGTATTTACAGATCATAGGTTTTTATGTGTATATTAATCCACAAACTGATGCAATGCTCTATCGTTAACGGTTCAATTTGTACGTCAAAGTGGGTGGGGTTAACCGACTAAAAGGGATAACTGTCCATATCTATTGAACCAAGAAAGATATAATCGAGTTTGTTCTTGCATATGGTAGGCTTTTATGTGTATATTAATCCACAAGCTGACCCAAGGTTCTATTGTTAACGGTTCTATTTCTACGTCAAATTGGGTGGGGTTAACCGACTAAAAGGGATAAGTGTCCATATTTATTGCACCAAGCAAGATAGAATCGATTTTGTTTTTGCAGATGATAGGTTTTTATGTGTATATTAATCCACAAGCTGATCCAAGGCTCTATTGTTAACGGTTCAATTTCTACGTCAAATTGGGTGGGGTTAACCGACTAAAAGGGATAAGTGTCCATATTTATTGCACCAAGCAAGATAGAATCGATTTTGTTTTTGCTGATGATAGGTTTTTATGTGTATATTAATCCACAAGCTGATCAAAGAATCTATCGTTAACGGTTCAATTTCTACGTCATAGTGGGTGGGGTTAAACGACTAAAATGGATAAGTGTCCATATCTATTGAAGCAAGCACGATAGAATCGATTTTATTTTTGCAGATGATAGGTTTTTATGTGTGTATTAATCCACAATCTGATCCAAGGCTCTATCGTTAAAGGTTCAATTTCTACGTCATAGTGGGTGGGGTTAACCGATTAAAAGAGATAAGTGTCCATATCTATTGCACCAAGCAAGATAGAATAGATTTTGTATTTGCAGTTGGTAGATTTTTATGTGTATATTAATCCTCAAGCTGATCCAAGGTTCTATCGTTAAGGGTTCAATTTCTACGTCAAATTGGGTGGGGTTAACCGACTAAAAGGGATAAGTGTCCATATTTATTGCACCAAGCAAGATATAATCGATTTTGTTTTTGCAAGTGATAGGTTTTTATGTGTATATTAATCCTCAAGCTGATCCAAGGTTCTATCGTTAAGGGTTCAATTTCTACGTCAAATTGGGTGGGGTTAACCGACTAAAAGGGATAAGTGTCCATATTTATTGCACCAAGCAAGATAGAATCGATTTTGTTTTTGCAGATGATAGGTCTTTATGTGTATATTAATCCACAAGCTGATCCAAGGCTCTATCGTTAACGGTTAAATTTCTACGTCATAGTGGGTGGGGTTAACCGACTAAAATGGATAAGTGTCCATATCTATTGAAGCAAGCAAGATAGAATCGATTTTATTTTTGAAGATGATAGGTTTTTATGTGTATATTAATTCACAAGCTCATCCAAGGTTCTATCGTTAAGGGTTCAATTTCTACGTCAAAGTGGGTGGGGTTAACCGACTATAAGGGCTAAGTGTACATACCTATTGAACCAAGAAAGATATAATCTAGTTTGTTCTTGGATATGGTAGGCTTTTATGTTTATATTAATCCACAAGCTGATCCAGGGTTCTATCGTTAACTGTTCAATTTCTACGTCAAAGTGGGTGGGGTTAACATACTAAAAGGGATAAGTGTCCATATCTATTGAACCAAGAAAGATAGAATCGATTTTATTTTTGCAGATGGTACATTTTTATGTGTATATTAATCCACAAGCTGACCCAAGGTTCTGTCGTTAAGGGTTCAATTTCTACGTCAAAGTGGGTGAGGTTAACCGACTAAAAGGGATAACTGTCAATATCTCTTGAACCAAGAAATATATAATCGAGTTTGTTCTTGCATATGGTAGGCTTTTATGTTTATATTAATCCACAAGCTGATCCAGGGTTCTATCGTTAAAGGTTCAATTTCTACGTCAAAGTGGGTGGGGTTAACATACTAAAAGGGATAAGTGTCCATATCTATTGAAGCAAGAAAGATAGAATCGATTTTATTTTTGGAGATGGTAGGGTTTTATGTGTATATTATTCCACAAGCTGATCCAAGGTTATATCGTTAACGGTTCAATTTCTACATCAAAGTGGGTGGGGTTAACCGACTAAAAGGGATAAGGGGCCATATTTATTGCACCAAGTAAGATAGAATCGATTTTGTTTTTGCAGATAATAGGTTTTTATGTGTACATTAATCCACAAGCTGATCAAAGGCTCTATCGTTAAGGGTTCAATTTCTACGTCAAAGTGGGTGGGGTTAACCGACTAAAAAGGATAACTGTCCATATCTATTGAACCAAGAAAGATATAATCGAGTTTGTTCTTGCATATGGTAGGCTTTTATGTTTATATTAATCCACAAGCTGATCCAGGGTTCTATCGTTAACGGTTCAATTTCTACGCCAAAGTGGGTGGGGTTAACCGATTAAAAGCGATAAGTGTCCATATCTATTGCACCAAGCAAGATAGGATCGATTTTGTATTGGCACATGGTAGATTTTTATGTTTATATTAATCCACAAGCTTATCCAAGGTTCTATCGTTAACGGTTCAATTTCTACGTCAAATTGGGTGGGGTTAACCGACTAAAAGGGATAAGTGTCCATATTTATTGCAGCAATCAAGATAGAAACGATTTTGTTTTTGCAGATGATAGGTTTTTATGTGTATATTAATCCACAAGCTGATGCAAGGCTCTATCGTTAACGGTTCAATTTCTAGGTCATAGTGGGTGGGGTTAACCGACTAAAATGGATAAGTGTCCATATCTATTGAACCAAGCAAGATAGAATCGAGTTTGTTCTTGCATATGGTAGGCTTTTATGTTTATATTAATCCAAAAGCTGATCCAGGGTTCTCTCGTTAACGGTTCAATTTCTACATCAAAGTGGGTGGGGTTAACCGACTAAAAGGGATAAGTGTCCACATTTATTGCACCAAGCAAGATATAATCGATCTTGTATTTGCAAATGATTGGCTTTTATGTGTATATTAATCCACAAGCTGATCCAAGGTTCTATCGTTAAGGGTTCAATTTCTACGTCAAAGTGGGTGGGGTTAACCGACTAAAAGGGATAAGTGTCCATATCTATTGAACCAAGAAAGATATAATCGAGTTTGTTCTTGCATATGGTGGGATTTTATGTTTATATTAATCCACAAGCTGATCCAGGGTTCTATCGTTAACGGTTCAATTTCTACGTCAAATTGGGTGGGGTTAACCAACTAAAAGGGATAATTGTCCATATTTATTGCAGCAATCAAGATAGAAACGATTTTGTTTTTGTAGATGGTAGGGTTTTATGTGAATATTAATCCACAAGCTGATCAAAGGCTCTATCGTTAAGGGTTCAATTTCTACGTCAAAGTGGGTGGAAAGATGTAATCGAGTTTGTTCTTGCATATGGTAGGCTTTTATGTTTATATTAATCCAAAAGCTGATCCAGGGTTCTATCGTTAACGGTTCAATTTCTACATCAAAGTGGGTGGGGTTAACCGACTAAAAGGGATAAGTGTCCACATTTATTGCACCAAGCAAGATATAATCGATCTTGTATTTGCAGATGATTGGCTTTTATGTGTATATTAATCCACAAGCTGATCCAAGGTTCTATCGTTAAGGGTTCAATTTCTACGTCAAAGTGGGTGGGGTTAACCGACTAAAAGGGATAAGTGTCCATATCTATTGAACCAAGAAAGATATAATCGAGTTTGTTCTTGCATATGGTGGGATTTTATGTTTATATTAATCCACAAGCTGATCCAGGGTTCTATCGTTAACGGTTCAATTTCTACGTCAAAGTGGGTGGGGTTAACCGACTAAAAGGGATAAGTGTCCATATTTATTGCACAAAGCAAGATAGAATCGATTTTGTTTTTGCAGATGATAGGTTTATATGTGTATATTAATCCACAAGCTTATCCAAGGCTCTATCGTTAACGGTTCAATATCTTCGTCGTAGTGGGTGGCGTTGAAAAGTGTCCATATATTTTGAACTAAGAAAGATAGAATCAAGTTTGTTCTTGCATATAGTAGGTTTTTATGTGTAGATTTATTCGCAAGTTGACTCAAGACTATACCGTTAACGGTTCAATTTCTACGTCATAATGGTCGGGGTTAACCGATTAAAAGGGATAAGTGTCCATATCTATTGCACCAAGCAAGATAGAATCGATCTTGTATTTATAGATTATAGGTTTTTATGTGTATATTATGTGAGGGCGAGTTAACATCACCCATAAACAAACATGCACAGATACGAGTTAACAGCGCCATCAATGTTGCTGACATACGCCGTCTCAGCCATAGCAACATTAAGCCCTGTTGCTAAACATATTGGCACTTCCAACAAGGAACAGTGTGAGACGAAATAAGACTGACAAGTATACATGTGTTTGGTTAGGTGTGTATTCGAACTATAGGCAGATATCGTATGATTTTTGGTACCGAAAGGAGGAATGACCCAGTAGGCTCGGCCCAAAAACAAGTGAATAGAGAAGGAGTTAGTTCGAAAACAATCAGGAGATCACTAATGCAATTCATGGTAATAAGAAATTAGTTCGAAAACAACGAAAAGACCACCAATGCAATTCCAATGAAAATAGCAGCTTCAACTAAAGGAGACAAATGAGAAGAAGTCAGTTCCGGACATAATCGCAATCTATGCGGTCAGAACTTATAGTTCTCCGCGAAAAAAAAAAAAAAAATATTCTAACTATCGTTAGAAATAAAGTTACAGTTCTAAAAACTTAAAGGAATATCAACTCCTTTAAATGCTTTGTCGGGAATGTGAATAAATTCGATATAGCCAGTAAAACTCTTCATTCTCGTCGGCGAAATTATAAACTCTAAACCAATTCAATAATTTTTTTATAAAGTTCAGTGTCGGAATCCTGATGTTTATGGAGAGAAAGTTGTGTAGGACTTAGAATAGTTCAAATATCTGCCGATCATATATATATATATATATATATATATATATATATATATGTATATATTTATTATGTGACTTTGGTTTTAAATACAAAAGCTTTAAATGGATGTAAATGTGTCAGGCCTTTGAGTCCAATTGAGTCACGTCGTTGAAGTTATAAATCTACTTTCGCCAAAGACATTTGCAATATCGAAAAAAAATAAATAAAAATAATAAAGGAGGTTGTATGAAATATTGTTGAAAGGACTTAAGCAAGATCCGTAAAGGACACAAAAGGCTTAGTTAATCTGAGAAAGGAAAGAGAAAGAAAAGTTACCGTTGAACAATAAGTTAAAGAAAATCGCCTTTCTGAAAAGTTAAGAAAATTTGAAAGTTGAAAATCGAAACTAATAAATCTACATACTATGCCATTTATACGGAAGATCAGCAAACCTCAGTGCGGATCAGGATCAGCACCAGCAAGAATATGCAACGTCGAAATGGGACAAGCCGGAAATCATATTTATTTAATTAAGTGATAGGGTTGGTAAAGTAGGAAAAAGGGTTAGGAAATTTTGTGAAATGAAATAAAATTTAAATCGGAATTAATTACATAAATATTAAAAAAAAAAAAAAAAAAAAATTTGGTACTAATACTTCAATAGTTAAAGTGGGAAGTGAAAAATTCCGAAACTTTTAAAGGTCTACGAATCCCCGACAGCTGGCCAGTGGACGGAGGAACCGGAAACCGGAAATTAATGTGAGTAGCAAATTTTTATTTACTAAAATTTTCCCATTTATAAATTTTTTTTTCTTTTCCAAAATTTAATTTTTTTTTCATCTAAATAAATAAAATTTTGGATTAACGTTATTTTTCTTTATGAAAGCAAGATTTTCGCTTTATTGCAAATTTTAGCTTATGTAGAGAAAGTCCATATGCATTTTGCTTCAATAAACATATTGTAACGAATTTACTTGCAAATCCTCTTATTTGCAATCCTCTGCTAAGTTCGAATCACTAAACTGTTGAATAAATAACTCCAATTTGTAATAATGCAAAATGGCCTTTATTAAAGTACTTCACAATACACTCAACTGTGCAACGAATAGCTTGCTCAATAACCACACTGATTGATAGCTCAATGAAACTCTACTATTCAAAATAATACTGCTATTGCTCGCTAGATATCGTCTTAATCGCAACTGCTTGACAACTCAAATCCAACTGAATTACTTCTTACTCGCCTGCACCGCTTTTATAGTTTATGCTGCATACTTCTAGGCTCTTCGATTTCCAGAAGTTACTAGTTGTTTCGGCTACAAAATCGCCAGCCACAACTACGTGCACAAATTATTGCCCTCTCTTGTGACCACTGAGATAAGATATATGCATGTGTTTGTGCATTGCCACTCCGCTGCTCGTATACGTACATATGTGTAGACGCAATTATTTATTCGTTTATGTAAACACATACAGATTGAATTATTGATGTGAATGTTTGTAGTTTACAGTCTCTCGCGCTCACATAGCCGTATAAGTAAATGCATCTGTGTGTGACATCTCTCTGGGCTGCCTTATATATGTGTATACTTGATTTGATTATTAACGTAAATACTGCTTGGCATGGCCTTAGCATCGCCTTAGTGATGGGATAACTTAGGGGTGGTAATATCCGTGACACTGCCCTCCACCTAAGTCTGATCGTCCCGATCAGACAAATCTCTCGATCTAAACGTTGCCAGCCTTTCCAAATGGACCACTTTCATTTTGGTTCGTGGTTTACCGATGGTTTGTATGCGGTACACTACATCGTTGATCCGTTTTACAACTTTGTATGGGCCTTCCCAATTACACTGCAATTTCGGGGACAAACCTTTTTTACGTTGTGGGTTGTATAACAGCACCAAATCTCCTTCCTGAAAACCTTCTGAATTAATTGCTTTATCGTATCTGGCTTTCATCTTGTCACTCATAATCTTTGTTCGTTGCCTTATCAGATCATGTATTTCTCTTAGCTCTTCTTCCAAATCACTAGTGGATTTCCTGACATTTCTCTCCGCATTGGCATCTATCCCAAACTTCAAATCAGCTGGCAGTCTAAGGTCATTGCCAAAAATTACTTTTGCAGGGGTTTGGCCCGTTGTCTCATGCACTGCTGATCGGTAAGCCAAGAATAATGGTATGCGGGTATCCCATTCTTTATGGTACTTGTCTACTACTTTCCTTAAGTGCTCCTCCAATGTTCTATTGAATCGTTCTACCATACCATCGGATTGAGGATGCAATGCAGTTGTCCGTGTTTTTCGAATGCCCAATGACTTACACATTTCCTGGAACACAGCTGATTCGAAATTCCTGCCTTGGTCAGAATGCAACTCCATTGGTACACCATACCTTGCAACCCATTCGTTTTTAACCACTTCTGCTACTGTTTCTGCTTCTTGGTTTGGGATTGGGTATACCTCTGGCCATTTACTGAAATAATCCATAACCACCAGCACGTATTTGTTTCCGCGGTTACTAGTAGGAAATGGACCTGCGACATCCATGGCGATCCTTTCAAATGGCGCACCTGAGTTATATTGCTTCATCTGGCCATGACTTCGTGTTCTGGGCCCTTTCGCTCTGCTGCAAACCTCGCAGTTCGCAATCCACTCAGTGACCGACTGACGGCAACCAACCCAATAGAATCTCTGTTTAATCTTCTCGAGCGTCTTCGTGATTCCAAGATGACCTCCGCTTGGACCATTATGCAGCTCGCTGAGCACGTCAGGAATCCTCTTTCTGGGAACAACTATCAGTTTATTCTTGTATTTACCATCCTCACTCTCCCATACTCGATGAAGGCAACCGGATATCAATTCTAAACTCTTCCACTGTGCCCAATATGACTTCGCAATGGGACTCTCTGCTGACATCTCTTCTCTGTTTGGTCTTTCATTTCGTTCGAGCCCTTGCATAACACGCGACAGATCTGCATCTTCTAGCTGGCACTTTCTTAGCTGTTCCTTGTCCCATTCATCTGTACATGTTATATTCATTAGCCGGACATCTATAATGTCTTCTTTAGCCTCGGCTTTTGAACAGTGCTTGCATTCCAAACTACATGGTCTTCGCGACATTGCATCAGCATTTCCATGGGTACTACCTTTTCGATGCTCAATGGAAAAGTCGTAGCTTTGTAGTCGCTCGATCCACCGTGCCAATTGTCCTTCCGGATTACGGAACTGCAGAAGCCATTTCAACGCTGCGTGATCTGTCCTGACACGGAATCGCTGGCCGTAGACGTATTTGTGAAAATGTTTAATGCAGTCTACCAATGCCAACAGCTCTCTCCGCGTAACACAGTAGTTCCTCTCTGGTTTTCCAATCGAACGGCTGTAATATGCAACTACCTTCTCCTGTCCATCGACCAGTTGTGATAAAACGCCTCCTATAGCATATCCACTCGCATCTGTATCCAGAATAAATGTTGCTCCTGGAATCGGATATGCTAACATTGGGGCAGTGCACAAACGCTCCTTCAATGTTTGGAAAGCCACTTCTTGCTCCTTCTTCCATTCAAAAGCTTTGTTTTTTCTTGTAAGCTCATGGAGGCTATGGGCTACGCTGGAAAAATGTGGTACAAATCGGCGGTAATATGTGCACAGCCCAAGAAAACTTCTCAATTCATGTAGGTTCTGTGGTCTTGGCCAATCCTTTACAGCCTCTATTTTTTCGTTCGCAGTGCAGATGCCCTCTGTCGTTACCTTGTGACCCAAATAATTGACTTCCTTTTTAAACAGGGCACACTTTTTGGGACTTAACTTCAGACCAGCGCCAGCTATTCTCTGGAAAACTTCCTCCAAGTTCTTAAGATGTTCATCAAAACTCTTGCCCAATACGATGATGTCGTCCAGGTACACCAAGCATGTTTTCCAATGTAGTCCTTTCAGTACCTGGTCCATGAGTCTCTCAAAAGTAGCTGGTGCATTACAAAGTCCAAAAGGCATCACTGTAAATTGCCAAAGACCATCACCGACACTGAAGGCTGTTTTCTCTTTATCTTCCTCCTTCACTTCAACTTGCCAGTAACCGCTTTTCAAGTCCAGTGTGGAAAACCATTTCGTACCAGATAGCGAGTCCAGAGTGTCGTCAATTCTTGGCAACGGATAGCTATCCTTTTTCGTAACGTAATTCAACTTCCGGTAGTCCACGCAAAACCTCATTTTTCCATCCTTCTTCTTCACAAGTACTACCGGTGAGCTCCATGGACTAGCTGATGGTTCGATGACGCCGCTGTCACTCATTTCTTGTATGATTTGACTCACAACTTCCCGCTTCGCTAGTGGAACACTACGTGGAGCTTGGCGGATCGGCCTCGCATCTCCAGTGTCAATTTGATGTTTCACAACATTGGTGTGGCCTGGTTTGGAACCATCCTGGTCAAATATGTTCGCGTATTTTATGAGCAGTTGTTTTGCCTTACTCTGATAGGCTTCCTCTAGCCCATGCGTCCATGCCGTGATATCATTTGAAAGATCAGTATTACTAGATGAAACGTGTTCCTGGAGCTGTTCACAGTTAATAACTACTTCGGCCTCTTGGCATCTTCCCAAAATAGCTCCTTTGGTCAAATTGAATGGTGACTTGAACTCATTTAGTACTCTTACCGGAATACGTCCATCTTGTTTTGTCATAGCCAGGGTTTTTCCTACAAGTATGTTCAGTGCTGATTTATTTGCTGCTTCGACAACCCACAATTTGTTTGTCCCACAATCTCCATCAACCTTTGCCCAGATGACTGCTTCTGATTTTGGTGGTATTTGCTGACTCTCTTCCACCAGCACTCGTTTACTACTGTAGCCTCTCTCGTAGCCGAAATTAAGTGGCACATCCATGTTCTTATATCGCATCGTCTTGCTTTGCATATCGATTTTGATGCCTTGGTTGATTAAGAAGTCCACTCCAATTATGATTTCATCAACAATATCTGCCACTATAAAATTGTGTAGTACCGTGACGTTCCCAATTGCTACTTCACATTCTACTTCTCCAATTACCTGGGTGTCTTCTCCAGTGGCTGTACGCAATATTACTCCATGCAATGGTCGCAAATTTTAATAATACTCGTCGTGAATTATCGAAAAGACAAGTAGCTGACTTGTTCGAAACAGGCGATGAACACAAGGGATATGACGAAGGAGCTGTGATTATATCGGAAGTAGATACATCCAAATACAAGTGTTGGAACTGTGATAAAATAGGTCATAGATACCAAGACTGCACAAGCACGACACGACGAATATTTTTTTACGGTTGCGGGATCATAAATACTTACAAACCCAACTGTCCGAATTGCCAAAAGGCAGCGGGAAACGCGAAAGCGGATATCCGTGGTCGCGGATATCCCCAACCCAATCAGCCTCGGAACCAAATCGCCTAAAGGTACTGTCAAAATCTCCGGATAACCCTGAGCAGACCGTAGAAAGCCCCAAATTTAGACCATTGATACCATTTCATGTCAGATGGAGGGAGTATCAGAAGCGACGCGCCGAATTATTTCCAAACATACAACTACCTAGATCGCGATCAACTATGCGTATGAGGGATTTTTGGTCCAAAAGAAGGCGACTCAGAAAATTCATTATTTCATCGATTGTGTACAAAGCTTGTGATACTAGACCATACGTTAGGTTAGAAATTGAGGGTAGGTCAGTCCTGGCATTATTGGACAGTGGTGCCAATAAAAGCGTCATTGGTGGAAAACTAGCGAAGGAACTACTGACAACAAAAGGAAGTTTGCGGACTCGACCGCTTAAAAGCTTTGTAAGAACGGCTGATGGCCAACGTCAGAAAATAGACGGATATTTTAACGCCGAGGTTTGTTACGGAGAACAGACAAAACCTTTTGAATTTTTGATTGTGCCATCCATAACTCAGGATACAATTTGCGGTATAGATTTTTGGAAAGAATATGATATTAGTATAAAAGTAAATTCAGATATAGGAAGCTTGGAGTGTATTAAAGCGGACGGCGAGTCTATTTCCATAGCTCTTACTACCCAACAACAGCAACAACTACAAGTAGTTATCGATTCCCTTCCCAATTATGAGCGTGATGGGCTTGGTCTCACCACAGTTATTGAGCATGTCATTGATAAGGGTGATGCCAAACCAATAAAACAAAAGCATTACCCAATATCACCGGCTATGGAGAAATTATTGTGCAAAGAAATCGATCGAATGATAGAATTAGGTGTTATAGAGGAAGCTCCATACTCGTCTTGGTCTTCGCCGGTGGTTTTGATCGTGAAGCCTGGAAAAGTTCGTTTCTGTCTAGATTCGCGAAGAGTAAACGAGGTGACTGTTAAGGATGCATATCCGATCCCAAACATTGATGGATTGCTAAGCAGGCTTCACCCGGTTCATTTCATTTCCAAAATTGATCTGAAAGATGCATTCTGGCAGATCAATTTGGAAAAGCAATCACGGGAGAAGACTGCCTTCACAGTCCCTAACAGGCCATTATATCAATTTACAAGGATGCCTTTTGGATTGTGTAATGCGCCACAAACTATGTGCAGGATTATGGACAAAGTGATTCCGTATTATTTAAAATCTAATATATTTGTTTATCTTGATGATCTTCTGATAGTATCGTCTTCTTTTAAAGAGCACTTACAACACATGTCCGAAGTCTCCACTTTATTGCGGAAAGCTGGCTTGACAATTAACGTTCAAAAGAGCGCATTTTGTTTAAGTCAAGTGAATTATTTAGGTTATGTGGTAGGAAACGGAACTCTTCAGGTTGACCGAGGAAAAGTAGCCGCAATCCAAGATTTGCCTGTACCAAAGACAGTGCGCCAACTTAGGAAATTTTTAGGCATGACCGGTTGGTACAGACGGTTCATTGATGACTATTCAACCACAACATTTCATTTAGCGGAATTACTTTCAAAGAAAAAGCGATTTGTATAGAATGATGATGCACAGAAGGCTTTTGATACCTTAAAAATTAAGCTGACAACGGCTCCAGTCCTAATTCACCCAAATTACCAAAAAACATTCATTTTACAATGCGATGCTAGCCTCGTAGGAATAGGTGCGTGTTTAGCTCAAGCAGATGACAATGGTCACGAACGACCAATAGCGTATATGTCACAGAAATTAAACAAGGCGCAAAGAAATTATTCAGTTACAGAACTAGAATGCTTGGCAGTCGTGTTGGCAATAAAAAAGTTTAGAATGTATATCGAGGGACACGAATTTAAAGTTGTAACGGATCACGCCAGTTTACGTTGGCTTATGCGACAGAAAGATTTGAGTGGAAGATTAGCTAGGTGGGCCATCAAACTGCAAGGATACACTTTTACCGTAGAACATCGGAAGGGCAAGGACAACGTTGTAGCAGACGCGTTATCGCGAATGTACGAAGATACCCCTTGTACTGAAATAGACGAACTCGACCTCGACGTCTTACCGGAAATAGATTTGAATTCCGAAGCATTTGACGCTCCAGACTACGAAGAATTGAAAAAGAAATACGAAGCTGCAAATTTACCTGATTATCAAATTATTGACAATTTTCTCTATCACCGAACCGAATGTGTAACGGGCGACGAAAACGCAGACGATGGTGTGTGGAAGTTATATGTTCCCGTAGAACTACGTTTAAAACTTATAAAAGCTGCTCATGATCAACCAACATCAGCGCATAGTGGTATAGCCAAAACGGTGGAACGCATCCGAAGAAAATTTTTCTGGCCAGGCATGATCGTGCAGATTAGAGATTATATAAAGAACTGTGAAATCTGCCAAACTTCGAAAGCGCCAACACAAAGTCTTCGACCCCCAATAGGAAATCAAATACTTTCAAACAGACCCTTTCAAGTTTTGTATATGGATCTAATTGGACCTTTTCCCCGCTCGAAAAAGGGAAACATAGGGCTGCTAATAGTATTGGACCATCTTACGAAATTTACTTTTTTGAAGCCGTTAAAGAAGTTTACATCGCGCCTGATAATAGATTATTTAAAAGAAAATATATTTGATTGCTTTGGTGTTCCCGAAAGTGTTGTTACGGACAACGGAAGTCAGTTCAAGTCAGCAGACTTTGACCGCTTCCTTAAACAGTATGGTATTGTACACACCTTCACAGCCATATATTCGCCGCAATCAAACGCTTCTGAAAGAGTAAATCGCTCTATTAACGAAGCCTTGAGAGCCTATATTCGAAAAGATCAGCGCGAGTGGGATTTTTTCACCAGCAGCATTAATTGCTCCCTTCGAAATAGTATCCATCAATCTTTAGGGTATACACCGTATTATTCAGTATTTGGGCAACATATGATAACCCATGCCAAAGATTATGAACTTTTGCGACATCTAAATCTCATAAACGAGGGCGAAACAAAACTTTTGCGAGCTGATAATTTCGAGATCATTAGGGAAAACATAAAAACAAACCTTGGTAAAGCGCATCAACGTAACGCAGTTAGATACAACTTAAGAACTAGACCTAGAACATTTGAAGTGGGCCAAATAGTAACCAGACGGAATTTTGTACAAAGCAACCAAGCAGCATATTTTAACGCTAAACTAGCTCCAACCGGGGTAAAGGCGCGCATAAAAGAACGAAAAGGAAACTGTTATTACATTGTGGAAGATATGAATGGAAAAGAAGTGGGAACATTCCATGCCAAGGACTTATGGTAGTTGAAAGAAACTTAAAAGCACTTATTCGAAATTTTATTTACCTGTTATTGTGTCTGTTACCTACCTATATTCAGCTATATTGCTTGTTTTCCACACGTACACAAGAGTACGTGCGCCAACACCAATATACCTGTGTTGTGAGGGCGAGTTAACATCACCCATAAACAAACATGCACAGATACAAGTTAACAGCGCCATCAATGTTGCTGACATACGCCGTCTCAGCCATAGCAACATTAAGCCCTGTTGCTAAACATATTGGCACTTCCAACAAGGAACAGTGTGAGACGAAATAAGACTGACAAGTATACATGTGTTTGGTTAGGTGTGTATTCGAACTATAGGCAGATATCGTATGATTTTTGGTACCGAAAGGAGGAATGACCCAGTAGGCTCGGCCCAAAAACAAGTGAATAGAGAAGGAGTTAGTTCGAAAACAATAATCAGGTGATCACTAATGCAATTCATGGTAATAAGAAATTAGTTCGAAAACAACGAAAAGACCACCAATGCAATTCCAATGAAAATAGCAGCTTCAACTAAAGGAGACAAAGAAGAAGTCAGTTCCGGACATAATCGCAATCTATGCGGTCAGAACTTGTAGTTCTCCGCGAAAAAAAAAAAAAAAATACTCTAACTATCGTTAGAAATAAAGTGACAGTTATAAAAACTTAAAGGAATATCAACTCCTTTAAATGCTTTGTCGGGAATGTGAATAAATTCGATATAGCCAGTAAAACTCTTCATTCTCGTCGGCGAAAATATAAACTCTAAACCAATTCAATAATTTTTTTATAAAGTGTAGTGTCGGAATCCTGATGTTTATGGAGAGAAAGTCGTGTAGGACTTAGAATAGTTCAAGTATCTGCCGATCATATATATATATATATATATATATATATGTATATATTTATTATGTGACTGTGGTTTTAAATACAAAAGCTTTAAATGGATGTAAATGTGTCAGGCCTTTGAGTCCAATTGAGTCACGTCGTTGAAGTTATAAATCTTCTTTCGCCAAAGACATTTGCAATATCGAAAAAAAAAAAAAAAAAAATAATAAAGGAGGTTGTATGAAATATTGTTGAAAGGACTTAAGCAAGATCCGTAAAGGACACAAAAGGCTTAGTTAATCTGAGAAAGGAAAGAGAAAGAAAAGTTACCGTTGAACAATAAGTTAAAGAAAATCGCCTTTCTGAAAAGTTAAGAAAATTTGAAAGTTGAAAATCGAAACTAATAAATCTACGTACTATGCCATTTATACGAAAGATCAGCAAACCTCAGTGCGGATCAGGAGCAGCACCAGCAAGAATATGCAACGTCGAAATGGGACAAGCCGGAAATCATATTTATTTAATTAAGTGATAGGGTTGGTAAGGTAGGAAAAAGGGTTAGGAAATTTTGTGAAATGAAATAAAATTTAAATCGGAATTAATTACATAAATATTAAAAAAAAAAAAAAAAAAAAATTTGGTACTAATACTTCAATAGTTAAAGTGGGAAGTGCGTTTAAATAATTAAATAAATAACCATAAAATTATATGTGTATAGACATACATATATACCTACCTAAGAGGGAAAAAATAAGATAATACAAAAAGAAATTTTTTGTATTAATTTTGAAAAGGGACTGTAGGATTATTTGTGAAAAATTTCGAAACTTTTAAAGGTCTACGAATCCCCGACAGCTGGCCAGTGGACGGAGGAACCGGAAACCGGAAATTAATGTGAGTAGCAAAATTTTATTTACTAAAATTTTCCCATTTATAAATTTTTTTTTCTTTTCCAAAATTTAATTTTTTTTTTCATCTAAATAAATAAAATTTTGGATTAACGTTATTTTTCTTTATGAAAGCAAGATTTTCGCTTTATTGCAAATTTTAGCTTATGTAGAGAAAGTCCATATGCATTTTGCTTCAATAAACATATTTTGAATTTAATAACTTTGTTTGATGTGGACAATCGCATTTGCTATTGATAATACATTTATGTATACACACTAGTTTATATACATATGTATGTATGTACATGCATATATATTAACATGACTATATGGATTTATACATTTTGTCGTTTCATGTTTAAACTCTCTCGCCACTTAATCAGGGTCAAAAGTTAGGCCTACGAATTTATAAATTTTAATTTAATATGAAATAATATGGCCTAGATTATGTAATATTTAAATATTTCCATTTAAAAATTTTTATAAAGAAATTAGTTAATAGTCAGAATTTACTATCTACTTATGTTCCACATTTTTGATGGTAATATTGTGGAATGTAAGAGCAAATTGAGAGTTAGGTTTTGAGCATGCTTATGAACATGTTGATATCGTATTTGGTTTAGATCAGCGTTCGTTAGCTTTGTGGTAGTGCTAAATTAGGTTTCTATAGTTATCAAGCCACATTAAGAAAAATATGAAATACGTAAATGGAAAATGTATGTAAATGGTTGCATGCACATACCAATGTAAAAATCGCTATTTAGGAAAGGTAATCAACTTAAAACTAAGTAAATATGAATAAAATATTATTTTGAATTTGTTAACATAAGATAACGATGGAGTAGATTTTATTTAATTGTGTGAGAGGCAATATAAGGAAAATGGGTTAAGAGTGACATGGTAAGAGTACTTTTAGCAGGCTGGGTGGGTAAAGAGACGGAGAGGCAAATGACAGCGGAAGCCCTCCTAGACATCCGGTGAGTGAGTATTTTGATATCAGATATGTGTCCTTTAACGGTAGTTGTAGGTCAGTCTAGTTCTGTTTTAGTTTCTTTGTGGTATTTCCCGTATTTGAGAAGAAAACTTTCCTCGCAGGTCCAAACAACCCCTTTCATCTGCGAACTACACAAAGTAAGAATCTCTGTTTATTATTTATTTTCTGGTGCCGACCCAAAAGTCAGTGTAGTAGCAAGAACCCCACCCCATTCGCTGAAGCATAGCTGGTTGACATTAAACAGAGTATGCTCCTTGAACTCTATACCTATACGGTCGGATAGGCAATCCATTCGACCCCGTACTGTGGCACTGCCTATTAATGTCCTTTTGGTCTTTTGTTGTAGTAAGGCTGGCTGTTCATTCCTTGACAAGGAAGGTCGGCTAAGTGTTGGGCAACATGGACCGACTGGTTCGTTACAATTAATCCACAAACTGATCCAATGCTCTATCGTTAACGGTTCAATTTGTACGTCATAGTGGGTGGGGTTAACCGACTAAAAGCGATAAGTGTCCATATCTATTGCACCAAGCAAGATATAATCGATTTTGTTCTGGCATATGGTAGGTTTCTATGAGTAGATTTATTCGCAAGTTGACTCAAAGTTCTAGCATTAACGGTTCAATTTCTACGTCATAGTGGGTGGGGTTAACCGAATAAAAGGGATAAGTGTTCATATTTATTGCGCCAAGCAAGATAGAATCGATCTTGTATTTACAGATGATAGGTTTTTATGTGTATATTAATCCACAAACTGATCCAATGCTCTATCGTTAACGGTTCAATTTGTACGTCATAGTGGGTGGGGTTAACCGACTAAAAGCGATAAGTGTCCATATCTATTGCACCAAGCAAGATAGAATCGATTTTTTTTTCGCAGATGGTAGGTTTTTATGTGTATATTAATCTACAAGCTGATCCAAGGTTGTGTCGTTAACGGTACAGTTTCTACTTCATAGTGGGTGGGGATAAACGAATAAAATGTATAAGTGTCCATATCTATTTCACCAAGCAAGTTAGAATCTATTTTATTTTTGCAAAAGGTAGGGATTTATGTGAATATTAATCCACAAGCTGATCAATGGCTCTATCGTTAAGGGTTCAATTTCTACGTCAAAGTGGGTGGGGTTAACCGACTAAAAGGGATGAGTGTCCATATCTTTGAACCAAGAAAGATATAATCGAGTTTGTTCTTGCATATGGTAGGTTTTTATGTGTATATTAATCCACAAACTGATCCGACGCTCTATCGTTAACGGTTCAAATTCTACGTCATAGTGGGTGGGGTTAACCGACTAAAAGCGATAAGTGTCCATATCTATTGCACCAAGCAAGATAGAATCGATTTTGTTTTTGCAGATGGTAGGTTTTTATGGGTAGATTTATTCGCAAGTTGACTCAAAGTTCTATCGTTAACGGTTCAATTTCTACGTCATAGTGGGTGGGGTTAACCGACTAAAAGGGATAAATGTCCATATTTATTGCACCAAGCAAGATAGAAACGATTGTGCTTTGCAGATGGTAGGTTTTTATGTGTACATTAATCCACAACCGAATTCAAGGTTCTGCCGTTAACGGTTCAATTTCTACGTCATAGTGGGTGGGGTTAAACGACCAAAAAGGATAAGTGTCCATACTTATTGCACCAAGCATGATAGAATCAATTTTGTTTTCGCTGATGGTAGGTTTTTATGTGTATATGTGGCGTATCAGCCTACGTTTTAAATCATTTAATCCTGCTACGTAAGCATATCTGCAAAATTACGTTCTCCAACACACGTATAATAGCAACTTTCGTAATAGTTATTTAACACTGTAAATTTTGACATTTGTATTGTTTACATTCCACCGTATTTCGCAATGACTAAACTAAATTATAAAATTGTAGTGAAGATGAATAAAGAAGTGAACTTAGAACAGTACAGTCGTGTTTTAACATAACCACAGTGGTGACCCCGAACGTTTTTAACACGCGGTTTTTTGTAGAAAAATTTTAAGAGAAATGCCTCTAAACGATAGCAGTACGATCACGGAGGGCCAAAATTTTAGTATTTTGGAAAACCGCAATGGTGCTCCTCGAATTCCGCTACCCGTGTTGAGTGAAGAAAACATCGAGGCATACTTTTACGCATTAGAATTTTGGTTTCTAGCCTCGCTCGTTCAGAGTGATCTACGAAAATTTCACATAGTACTTGCGAGCTTACCACCAAAAAAACTTCTGAAATTTAAGCCGCTAATTGATGAAGCTCCGTTTACGGATAAATTTACTTACATGAAGCAAAAAATCATCGATCACTACACTGAAAGTCAACAACGCCGCCTGCAACGCGGCCTAAAAGACATGCCACACGGCGGCAAAGCTACAAAATGTCGCGAACTATGTTCTTTAGGGAAACCCTCTACTTGGCAATAATACTGCTCGGCTACGACGATATCAGGAGTTGGCAAGCAGCCTGATATTGTCTCAACTTACCGGCTTCGCATATTCGATACGTCATCTAAAATTCGTTTTTTAATTGATACGGGTGCTGACGTATCAGTAATTCCATTTGTTGCGGGGACAGCCAGAGCTACTTACACCGGTAAAAATTTGTTTGCTGCCAACGGTTATCGTATTAAAGTTTATGGCGAAATAATCATGCGACTTAACCTTAATTTGCGTCGCGACTTTACTTGGAATTTTTTGATTGCGGATGTTTCTCAAGCCATAATAGGTGCCGATTTTTTGAGTCACTTTGGAATTGTTGTCGATCTTAAACGGAAATGCTTAATCGACAGCAAAACAGATTTAAGTGCGCATTGTGACAAAGAGATCAGCAGTGTGGGTAGTGTTAAAACCATTAGCACGACCTCAAAGTTTTTAGATTTATTACGTGAATTTATCGATATTACTCGTGCGCCTGTTATTGGAGCCTCCACGCAATCCACTATTGTACATAGAATCATCACCAACGGCCAACCCGTTTTTGCGAAGCCACGAAGGCTTTCTCCCGAAAAACTTTCCGCAGCCCGAGCTGAATTTGAATCTCTTCTCAAACTCGGAATTTGTAAACCATCGAGCAGTAATTGGGCTAGCCCACTGCAGATGGTACGCAAACCAGATGATTCTTGGAGGCCATGCGGTGATTACCGCTCACTTAATGCGCAGACGGTACCTGACCGCTACCCACTACCTTTCTTACAGGATTTTTCCAACGTTCTTGCTGGTAAGACTGTATTCTCCAAAATTGATTTGCAAAAGGCATTCCATCAGGTAAAAATTCACTAAGATGACGTCCCAAAAACCGCCATCACGACGCCTTTTGGTCTGTTTGAGTTTACTCAGATGACATTTGGTCTGAGGAACGCAGCTCAAACGTTCCAGCGTCTAATAAATGAGGTGCTTCGTGGACTTGATTTCGTTTTTACATACTTGGATGATATTTGCGTTGCGTCAACGTCAGTAGCAGAACATCGAGACCATCTACGGCAAGTGTTTACGCGCTTAGGAAACAACAACCTTACAATATACGTTACGAAATCAGAATTTGGAGTAGCGGAACTAGAGTTTCTCGGCCACTCTCTTACGAAAGATGGTATAAAACCTCTCAAGAGTCGGGTGGATGCTTTAGTGAACTTTAAACTTCCAACAGTGGCGAAAGAGTTAAAGCGTTTTTTAGCTACTTTAAATTTTTATCGACGCTTTTTGCCTCACGCACTCAAATCGCAGGCACCTCTTTTCGATATGATACCGACAAACCCTACCCTATTTACGAGCGGGAGCTAACCGCCATTTATTTAGCTTTGCGTCACTTCAGGTACATGGTCGAGGGCAGAAATTGTCACATATATACGGATCATAAACCCCTGATCTTCGCGTTCAAACAACGACTAGACAAAGCGTCTGACCGGCAAGTAAGACAACTTGATTTTATTGCCCAAATTACGACAGACATTCGGCACGTAAATGGTGAAAATAACGCAGTAGCAGATTTGATGTCTCGTATTGAATCGATTACACACCAGCCGATAGATTACAAGAAACTAGCTGCAGATCAAAAAACCGATTCAGAGTTCCAATCACTCTTGAAAGGTAACACTGCTAACTCACTTATATTTGCTTTGCTTTCTATTCCCTCTAGTGAACATAAAATCTACTGTAACTCTTCAACTGGGAAAGTACGACCGTTCATCAGCAAAAAATTTCGCTCCATTGTTCTGCAATCGATACACGGTCTCGCACATCCCGGAATAAGAGCCACAGCCCGACTTATGACAGAAAGATTCGTTTGGCCGTCAATACAACGAGATAGCAGGGAATTCGGTCTAAGTTGCATAGATTGTCAACGAAATAAAGTCTTTCGCCACAATAGAACGCAGCTGCAACGACGAGCCATACCCAACGAAAGATTTGCTCACCTTCATATCGACATTGTAGGACCGTTTCCGCTTTCGGATGGAAATCGGTACTGCGTTACAATAATTGATCGCTTCACAAGGTGGCCAGACGCGATTCCACTCCCCGATATTACCGCACCGTCTGTGGCCACCGCCTTAGTAAGAGAGTGGATATCTCGTTTCGGAGTTCCTACGTCAATTACCACAGATCGTGGTCGGCAATTTGAGTGTGCACTTTTTCGACAACTTCTTCATCGCTTAGGAGTTAGCCATTTGCGAACGACGTCCTATCACCCACAAGCCAATGGCATGATGGAACGATGGCACCGCACTCTAAAATCTGCCATCCTCTGTCCTGGTGCTGACCAGTGGACAAAGCATTTACCGTTAATATTACTTGGTCTTCGATCCGCGTTTAAAGACGACTTAATGACAACATCTTCGGAACTAGTTTATGGCACGAATCTTCGCCTGCCGGCGGAATTTTTTATCGACAACAAACCGTCGACCGATGAACATGATTTTATAATTGATTTTAGACGAGCTATGCAAGGCATTCGCCCAGTTGACACATCCTGGCATGCATCTCCTAAAGTTTTCGTTCATCCAGAATTAAAGTCTTGTGCGCAAGTATTTGTTAGAGATGACTCTGTACGGCCATCGCTCACAGCCCCGTACAAAGGTGCTTACAACGTGTTAAGGCGAACTTCCAAATACTACGTTATAAAATGTATTAACAATGAAACAAAGGTATCGATCGACAGACTTAAACCTGCTTTCACCGCAACCCTACCTGGTTCCTAAGAGGGGGGTAATGTGGCGTATCAGCCTACGTTTTAAATCATTTAATCCTGCTATGTAAGCATATCTGCAAAATTACGTTCTCCAACACACGTATAATAGCAACTTTCGTAATAGTTATTCAACACTGTAAATTTTGACGTTTACATTCCACCGTATTTCGCAATGACTAAACTAAATTGTAAAATTGTAGTGAAGATGAATAAAGAAGTGAACTTAGAACAGTACAGTCGTGTTTTAACATAACCACATATATTAATCCACAAGCTGATCCAAGGTTATATCATTCAATTTCTACGTCAAAGTGGGTGGGGTTAACTGAATAAAAGGGATAAGTGTACATATATATTGAACCAAGCAAGATAGAATCGATTTTGTGTTTGCAGATGGTAGATTTTTATGTGTGTATTAATCCACAAGCTGACCCAAGGTTCTATCGTTAAGGGTTCAATTTCTACGTCAAAGTGGGTGGGGTTAACCGACTAAAAGGGATAAGTGTACATATCTATTGAACCAAGAAAGATATAATCGAGTTTGTTCTTGCATATGGTAGGCTTTTATGTTTATATTAATCCACAAGCTGATCCAGGGTTCTATCGTTAACGGTTCTACGTCAAAGTGGGTGGGGTTAACCGACTAAAAGCGATGTTGAAGACATGATCCAATTTTCGGACTAAGTCCGCCCCCTCCGTCTGGCAACACCCGGCCAGTGCGGCCAAGCGCGGGCAGTGCAGCTCAGCTGTGGCTTGCCAACCACCACCGCGCTCACTCACAAATTAGTTGATCATTAACTACCCACGCAAACGCATCGTGCCAGCAACGTTCACCTCGCTTCATTGTATCGCCCACCCGCCGTCGCGCAAATATCTCGTTTTCATTTTAAATATTTAAATGAATTAGCATTTTTTATATACCGTGGTTTTGTGATTTAAAAGTTTTACATTTTAAATAAAACCATTGAATTTAATTTCGTGTGTCTTCCGTTTATTGATACAGTGCTAGGCTAGTGAGAAATATACATGGTCCTTTTGTGCCATAAAGTGCACCAGCGACCAAAAAATTTAATTAAAATAAATAAAAAACAACACAAATTTTTCTACAAAAGTTAAAATCCATTTTTTACATAAATAATAAATATAAAAGTAAACGCGGTCGGTACGTACACAAACAACAAAGGTGTTAAAACCGAAATTATTTAAACATATATACATATATGTACACAAAAAAAAAAATTTAGGAAAAGGAAAGTTTAAAGAACAAAAATTTAAACAGTTGAAAAAATTTTTTTGTGTTGCAAAAAACCAGAAAAACAAACATACAAAAAACATATACATACAGCAAACGTGTATACCCAAAAAAAATAAAACAAACATTAAGGTGTGACAAAAACGGAAAAAATTAATTTTACTAAAAACAAAGTTTGTGCAAAGAAATCAAAAAAAAGGTGAAAAAGGAAGTTTTTCGAAAAAAAAGTTTGAGAAAAAAGAAAAATACATTTTAAAAAACAAAAAAAAAATAAATTCATCTTGGGGACAATTTGAATTGGAAAAGTCCCGACAAAAAAAAAAAGAAAAAAACAAAATAAGAGAAAAGATAAAAGTGGTTTTTTTTTTGAAAAAAATACAAATTTGATAAAATTTTTTTCACGAAAATACAAAACACGTACACAAAAACTGAAAATATAAATACAAAATAAAAAGAAAAAGTTTTTGGAAAAAACATTATTTACAAAAAAAAGTTTGAGAAAAAAAAGGAAAAATTCATTTGAAGAAAAAAGTTTGAAAACAATAATTGGAAAACACACTAACTTCACCAACAAGGAGGTACAACACAACAACAACGAGGAGCATTACAATAAAGGACAACACAAACAACCCACAAGTAACACCCATAATACTAAAGGAAATGTCAGAGTGAGTACTTTTGTTACCCAATATATACCCCCATATATATTCCATCCGTCTAAAGTACGGACGCAAATTCTATAAAATCCCCAAATTTATATACCCCTCCGATCTAAAGATCCGGACCCTGGGTATAAACCCACATCAAAAAGCCTAAACGGTAAAATATTTCATTGGCTTACTCACTGTTACCAACAGGTACAGTCCCATCAAAAACCCCATATAAATTTTTAAACAAATAAATTTGCATTCCCGTACCAACGGAAAATCCACTGCTCGGTTCCATATACCCAAAAAGTTTATTGCGCTAAATATCTACATAATTATAAAAATATATACGTGTATATGTAATATATGTACATATATACCCACTTAGTTCGGTAATATCACCCGAGCTACATATTTTTCCAGCGTGAAAAGCACCGCTGCCCAATTTACCCTCATATACATATATTTCATAAAATATAATTTATAAAAAACCCATAGCAACGAACTTTACCAAATTTTTGTCACTTTTCCTAAAGTTATTTTACCGGTGCACCCAAGATTAATTTTGCATACAAATCTACAATTATATGCACCCATAATACCCACACGTACTTGTATATCGTTTTGCATAAGCCAAAAACCCACCCTCAACAAAGTAATTGCATGACCATATGTAACTACATAATAGAAGGAAGCAACAAAAAGATCATCGATCACATATTGGCATACATTTACTTTGTTAATACAGATCAAGTGCATTGGCACAGCAAACAAAAGGTTGTTGGTACACCACAGTTTGTCGGCAATATATTTCACCCATATATATAAATACATACATACGTACTATATACCCATATTACTTGTGCTCAGACGCGCTGAGACAAGTACATTTAACAAAGCAAAAAGCCGGTACACATTAGGCCGGTCTCTCAAAAAATAAAAAATAAAATCCCAGTGAACAAAAATACTATAATATTTATATTATTATATACCCACATTACTTGTACTCAGAAGCGCCGAGGCGTACATTAGGCTGGTTTCAAAAAAAAAAAAAATTTTTTTTTCCTTTTGACAAAACATTTTTTCGATTTTCACAGCTTAATAAAAGCTCCCATTTCTTGGTAAATTACATTAAATTATAATGCCAAAAACAAACGAAACCCAAAAATTGACCACTGCCGACCAACGCCTGCAGGAATTTATATACCTATGACGGTAACCAATTAGAGGTTTACTGCTCGAGATGGTCACCCTCCAAAGCTACCGATTTATCAGAGTGTATGCTTAAGGTCAAACTAGAAGACCTTGATAAAATATGGGCAAAGGTGCTAGAGTCTCATCGAGAAGTAAGTTTCTCAGATAATTACACAGAGGTCAGCGGCTCGGTTGAGCAAAAATTCGCTAAATGCATGGAAACGTACCAAACATGCAAATCAGAAATTATAGAAGCCTTAAAGCTTTTAATACTGCTAGCACCAACCAACAACAAATACCCGCCCACCCAATAAACAATTCAGACGCAAACGGTTTTTATTTAAAAGTACCACCATGCGACACCGAAGTATTTCATGGTGGATACGAAGACTAGCCATCCTTTAGAGATATGTTCACGGCAGTCTATAAAAACCACCCTAAATTATCACCCGCTCAGAAATTATACCACCTACGCCTGAAAACAAAAGGACAAGCTGGGCTTATTGTAAAACAATACCCACTGAGCGATAATAATTGCCTGGGAAGCGCTCAGATCTAGGTACGAGAACAAAAGGATACTCGTCGACAACCAACTGAAGACGCTGTTCAACCTACCCACAATATTCGCAGAAAGCGGAGAACAAATACAGAAGATGCAGACAACAATCAACAACTGCATGTCAACCCTTAACACCCAAGGAATCCCGACAACGGACTGGGACCCAATCCTCGTTTACCTCTGCTCATCCAAGCTGCCAAGTGAAAGCCTTTCAATATGGGAACAATCCCTCAGCTCCCGAAAAGAACTCCCACTTTGGGAAGATATGAATAAATTTTTGACCAGCAGATACGAGGTAGTAGAGAGAATAAGTACCTATCGACCAGGCAAGGCGAAACCCCAATTTTCGAGTTTTACGCCACGAACGGTGAATCAAAACTCGACCCAATCTAACAATAATAGAACCCATGCATATCACACGGAGTTCAATAAAATGGCTTCGTGTAGATTATGCAATCAATACCACGCAGTCAAATCTTGCGTTAGGTTTAGAAATTTATCGGTATCAGACCGAATCAAATTTGTGAGAGAAAATAGTTATTGCGAAAACTGTTTGTCTACGTCACACCCCAAGAACGAATGTAAAAGTAGTTTCACGTGCGTTTATTGCCAAAAGCGTCATCATTCGCTACTGCATTTGCAGCCCAAACCCCAAAAATCACAACCAAACCCCAGAGCTCAAAATGCTCAAGCCGGCACCCCTAGGAGAACGGACGCGAGCGAGCCTCAACATCGAAAGCCGCCGCAAGAGCCACCTCCTCCCAACAGTCTCAAGACAAAACCCCGGTTTCTTCACTCTTCTCGAGTAATCATGGAACCACCCTACTACCCACAGCAATAGTATCAGTATACTTTGCTGGCGAATTTCATAAAACTCATGCCTTAATAGACCAAGGCTCACAAAAATCTTTTGTATCATCCCGTATACAAAAGGTTCTTGGTCTACCCACAAAAGAGTCTCTCCACCAGATATCTGGAATGGGTGGAACGGTTGTGAAAAATGCCAATAATGTCTGCCAGATAACATTCTGTTCAGCAGACTTAACCCAAATGATAGACGCACAAACAATAATTTTGCCAAAACTAACGAAGTTCTTGCCCACAGTCAGAGTTTCAAGCATCGATCTCGAAGAACTGTCCCATTTACCGTTAGCCGATCCACAGTGTTCGATACCATCAAAAATCGATGTGGTAATCGGCAGCGATATCACCCCGCAAATCCTCACCGAAGGGCTCCTACGAAATGTGAGTGGAACATTACTTGCCCAAAACACAATTTTCGGATGGATATTAAGCGGCCCTGTAGCTGAAAAGGTATCAACCTTCAGCACTCATGTCACTGAATGCACCGATGACCCCATCAATCAACTTTTGAGACAATTTTGGGAACAGGAAGAAGTTCACCAAACCCAACAACGATCAGCAGATGATGAATACTGCGAAGCACTCTACCGGACAACCACAATTCGTGAGGAAGATGGACGCTACAGAGTAAAACTACCCTTCAAATCGAAATTTCCAGCCAATCTGGCACTCGGTCATTCACGACCCGCAGCACAACAGCAGTATATCAGCATCGAACGAACCCTCGAAAGAAAACCCGAATTAAGAGACAAATATTTTGAAGTCCTTAATGAATATTTAACCATGGATCACATGGAACCCGCCTCCCAACTTGAGATAATTAGAGATGGTAAATATCTATCATTTTATCTACCCCATCATGCTGTCATCAAACCCGACAGCAAAACCACAAAAGTGCGAGTCGTCTTCAACGCATCAAAAATGTCGCATTCTGGCAACTCGTTGAACGACGTGCTTCATACAGGCCCCATTCTACAAAATGACTTAATGCTCGTCATACTTAAATGGCGCCTTTATAAGTTTGTTTTCAACGGCGATATTGAGAAAATGTATCGCCAAATACTCATCCATGAAGAAGATAAAGATTTTCATCGAATCGTTTTTCGGAAACACCCAACTCTGCCGATACAAGATTTTCGACTAAAAACAGTCACCTTTGGTGTAAATTGCGCGCCATATTTGGCAATTCGAACCCTACACCAACTCGGCCACGACTGTCAAGATGAATATCCGCTCGCTAAAAATATTTTATTGAATGAAACTTATGTTGACGATATTTTGTCCGGCGGTCATAATATACAGTCCACTTTGAACTCTATGACTCAAGTTATCGAAGCCTTAAAAAACAGAAGCAGAAACTAAAAACGCTTCACCACCAGTTCAGCACACGATGGAAGAACGAGTACCTCAAAGAGCTGCATAAGCGGTACAAATGGAAATGGTCTCAACGCAATATTTAAGTTGGAGATTTAGTCGTGGTAAAGTATGATTTACTACCCCCGAACGAATGGCGTTTGGGACGGGTAATCACTTTACACCCTGGATCGGATAACCCAAAACGGAATAATAACCCGAAATATTGCCAAACTGTGCGTGCTACCAACTGCCTAGCAGTGCCAACCCTACCTCTGGTACCCTCTGCTTCATGCCCCTAGCAATCTACATATAAGCTACCCTCCCCAACGTATTTCTCTAACCCATTTTTTGAGAAATACGTATTTTTTCTTTTCTTGTCTTTACAGGACCCGCAAATCTACGGGGACCCAGAAATGCCGGCTATGTGGGCAGCGACACGCGCTAAGGTAGTGCCGGGCGTTCCTCGCAATGAAGCCTGAGGAGCGCTACGAGTGCGCGAGGAACCACCGGTACTGCATCTACTGCCTGGCAGTGTCACACAGCACCGGGGCATGTGACTCCCCGTCCAGCTGCCGAAAATGTGCCCTCGGCCACCACACGCTGTTACACAGGGCTCGATGCCAGAGCAACAACGCGGAATGCCATGAACACAACCCTCAACGCCGAGACCGGGCAACCCCGCGAGCACGCGCACAAACCCGCCAGAGAGCAACACAAACCCGATCGGCTCGTCAAAAGGAGGAGAAGCTAAGGCAACTAGTAACCGAGGCCCGGGCGGCTTTGGACAGGGTTTACGCCGCCCTTAACCCATCAACTCGTCGGGGGGGGGGGGCATGTTGAAGACAAGATCCAATTTTCGGACTAAGTCCGCCCCTCCGTCTGGCAACACCCGGCCAGTGCGGCCAAGCGCAGGCAGTGCAGCTCAGCTGTGACTTGCCAACCACCACCGCGCTCACTCACAAATTAGTTGATCATTAACTACCCACGCAAACGCATCGTGCCAGCAACGTTCACCTCGCTTCATTGTATCGCCCGCCCGCCGTCGCGCAAATATCTCGTTTTCATTTTAAATATTTAAATGAATTAGCATTTTTTATATACCGTGGTTTTGTGATTTAAAAGTTTTACATTTTAAATAAAACCATTGAATTTAATTTCGTGTGTCCTCCGTTTATTGATACAGTGCTAGGCTAGTGAGAAATATACAAGCGATAAGTGTCCATATCTATTGCACCAAGCAAGATAGAATCGATTTTGTATTTGCAGATGGTAGATTTTTATGTGTATATTAATCCACAAGCTGGCCCAAGGTTATATCGTTAAGGGTTCAATTTCTACGTCAAAGTGGGTGGGGTTAACCGACTAAAAGGGATAAGTGTCCATATCTATTGAACCAAGAAAGATATAATCGAGTTTTTTCTTGCAGATGATAGGTTTTTATGTGTATGTTAATCCACAAGCTGATCCAAGGCTCTATCGTTAAGGGTTCAATTTCTACGTCAAAGTGGGTGGGGTTAACCGACTAAAATGGATAAGTGTCTATATCTATTGAACCAAGCAAGATAGAATCGATTTTATTTTTGCAGATGGTAGGGTCTTATGTGTATATTAATCCACAAGCTGATCCAAGGTTCTGTCGTTAAGGGTTCAATTTCTACGTCAAAATGGGTGGGGTTAACCGACTAAAAGGGATAAGTGTCCATATCTATTGAACCAAGAAAGATATAATCGAGTTTGTTCTTGTATATAGTAGGCTTTTATTTTTATATTAATCCACATGCTGATACAGGGTTCTATCGTTAACGGTTCAATTTCTACGTCAAAGTGGGTGGGGTTAGCCGACTAAAAGGGATAATTGTCCATATTTATTGCACCGAGCAAGATAGAATCGATTTTGTTTTTGCAGATGGTAGGTTTTTATGTGTATATTAATCCACAAGCTGATCCATCGCTCTATCGTTAACGGTTCAATTTCTACGTCATAGTGGGTGGGGTTAACCGACTAAAATGGATAAGTGTCTATATCTATTGAACCAAGCAAGATAGAATGGATTTTATTTTTGCAGATGGTAGGGTTTTATGTGTATATTAATCCACAAGCTGATCCAAGGTTCTGTCGTTAAGGGTTCAATTTCTACGTCAAAATGGGTGGGGTTAACCGACTAAAAGGGATAAGTGTCCATATCAAATGAACCAAGCAAGATAGAATCGATTTTGTTCTTGCATATGGTAGGTTTTTATGTGTAGACTTATTCGCAAGTTGACTCAAAGTTCTATCGTTAACGGTTCAATTTCTACGTCATAGTGCGTGGGGTTAACCGACTAAAAGGGATAAGTGTTCATATTTATTGCACCAAGCAAGATAGAATCGATCTTGTATTTGCAGATGGTAGATTTTTATGTGTATATTAATCCAAAAGCTGATCCAAGCTTCTATCGTTAACGGTTCAATTTCTACGTCAAATTGGGTGGGGTTAACCGACTAAAAGGGATAAGTGTCCATATTTATTGCACCAAGCAAGATATAATCGATTTTGTTTTTGCAGATGATAGGTTTTTATGTGTATGTTAATCCACAAGCTGATCCAAGGCTCTATCGTTAAGGGTTCAATTTCTACGTCAAAGTGGGTGGGGTTAACCGACTAAAAGGGATAAGTGTACATATCTATTGAACCAAGAAAGATATAATCGAGTTTGTTCTTGCATATGGTAGGCTTTTATGTTTATATTAATCCACAAGCTGATCCAGGTTTCTATCGTTAACGGTTCAATTTCTACGTCATAGTGGGTGGGGTTAACCGACTAAAAGCGATAAGTGTTCATATCTATTGCACCAAGCAAGATAGAATCGATTTTGTATTTTCAGATGGTAGATTTTTTTGTGTATATTATCCACGTGCTGACCCAAGGTTCTATCGTTAAGGGTTCAATTTCTACGTCAAACTGGGTGGGGTTAACCGACTAAAAGGGATAAGTGTCCATATCTATTGAACCAAGAAAGATATAATCGAGTTTGTTCTTGCATATGGTATGCTTTTATGTGTATATTAATCCACAAGCTGATCCAAGATTCTATCGTTAACGGTTCAATTTCTAGGTCAAATTGGGTGGGGTTAATCGACTAAAATGGATAAGTGTTCATATCTATTGAACCAAGCAAGATAGAATCGATTTTATTTTTGCAGATGGTAGGATTTTATGTGAATATTAATCCACAAGCTGATCAAAGGCTCTACCGTTAAGGGTTCAATTTCTACGTCAAAGTGGATGGGGTTAACCGATTAAAAGGGATAGGTGTTCATATCTATTGAACCAAGAACGATATAATCGAGTTTGATCTTGCATATGGTAGGCTTTTATGTTTGTATTAATCCAAAAGCTGATCCAGGGTTCTATCGTTAACGGTTCAATTTCTACGCCAAAGTGGGTGGGGCTAACCGACTAAAAGGGATAAGTGTCCATATTTATTGCACCAAGCAAGATAGAATCGATTTTATTTTTGCAGATGGTAGGGTTTTATGTGTATATTAATCCACAAGCTGATCCAATATTCTATCATTAAGGGTTCAATTTCTACGTCAAAATGGGTGGGGTTAACCGACTAAAAGGGATAAGTGTCCATATCTATTGAACCAAGAAAGATATAATCGAGTTTGTTCTTGCATATGGTGATCTTTTATGTTTATATTAATCCACAAGCTGATAAAGGGTTCTATCGTTAACGGTTCAATTTCTACGTCATAGTGGGTGGGGTTAACCGAATAAACGGGATAAGTGTTCATATTTATTGCACCAAGCAAGATAGAATCGATCTTGTATTTACAGATAATAGGTTTTTATGTGTATATTAATCCACAAACTGATCCAACGCCCTATCGTTAACGGTTCAATTTCTACGTCATAGTGGGTGGGGTTAACCGACTAAAAGCGATAAGTGTCCATATCTATTGCACCAAGCAAGATAGAATCGATTTTGTTTTCGCAGATGGTAGGTTTTTATGTGTATATTAATCCACAAGCTGATCCAACGTTCTGTCGTTAACGGTTCAGTTTCTACGTCATAGTGGGTGGGGTTAAACGACTAAAAGATATAAGTGTCCATATCTATTTCACCAAGCAAGTTAGAATCTATTTTATTTTTGCAGATGGTAGGTTTTTATGTGTATATTAATCCACAAGCTGATCCAAAGTTCTACCCTTAAATGTTCAATTTCTACGTCATATTGGGTGGGGTTAACCGACTAAAAGCGATAAGTGTCCATATCTATTGCACCAAGCAAGATAGAATCGATTTTGTTTTCGCAGATGGTAGGTTTTTATGTGTAAATTAATCCACAAGCTGATCCAAGGTTCTGTCGTTAACGGTTCAGTTTCTACGTCATAGTGGGTGGGGTTAAACGACTAAAAGATATAAGTGTCCATATCTATTTCATCAAGCAAGTTAGAATCTATTTTATTTTTGCAGATGGTAGGTTTTTATGTGTATATTAATCCACAAACTGATCCAAAGTTCTATCGTTAACCGTAAAATTTCTACGTCATAATGGGTTGGGTTAAACGACTAAAAGGGATAAGTGTCCATATATATTGCACCAAGCAAGATAGAATCGACTTATTTTTGCAAATGGTAGGTTTTTATGTGTATATCATTCCACAAACTGATCCAGGGTTCTATCGTTAACGGTTCAGTTTCTACGTCAAGTTGGGTGGGGTTAACCGACTGAAAGGGATAAGTGTCCATATTTATTGCAGAAAGCAAGATAGAATCGATCTTGTATTTGCAGATGATAGGTTTTTATGTGTATATTAATCCACAGGCTGATCCAATGCTCTATCGTTAACGGTTCAATTTCTACGTCATAGTGGGTGGGGTTAACCGATTAAAAGGGATAAGTGTCCATTTTTATTGCACCAAGCAAGATAGAATCGATTTTGTTTTTGCAGATGGTAGGTTTTTATGTGTGTATTAATCCCCAAGCTGATCCAAGGCTCTATCGTTAAGGTTTCAATTTCTACGTCAAAGTGGGTGCGGTTAACCGACTAAAATGGATAAGTGTCTATATCTATTGAACCAAGCAAGATAGAATCGATTTTATTTTTGCAGATGGTAGGGTCTTATGTGTATATTAATCCAAAAGCTGATCCAAGGTTCTGTCGTTAAGGGTTCAATTTCTACGTCAAAATGGGTGGGGTTAACCGACTAAAAGGGTTAAGTGTCCATATCTATTGAACCAAGAAAGATATAATCGAGTTTGTTCTTGTATATGGTAGGCTTTTATGTTTATATTAATCCACATGCTGATACAGGGTTCTATCGTTAACGGTTCAATTTCTACGTCAAAGTGGGTGGGGTTAACCGACTAAAAGGGATAATTGTCCATATTTATTGCACCGAGCAAGATAGAATCGATTTTGTTTTTGCAGATGGTAGGTTTTTATGTGTATATTAATCCACAAGCTGATCCAACGCTCTATCGTTAACGGTTCAATTTCTACGTCATAGTGGGTGGGGTTAACCGACTAAAATGGATAAGTGTCTATATCTATTGAACCAAGCAAGATAGAATGGATTTTATTTTTGCAGA
The DNA here is from genome assembly GCF_040869045.1 of Eurosta solidaginis. Classification (NCBI taxonomy): domain Eukaryota; kingdom Metazoa; phylum Arthropoda; class Insecta; order Diptera; family Tephritidae; genus Eurosta; species Eurosta solidaginis. Next base: position 14,422,325 of record NC_090324.1, read on the forward strand.
TGGTAGGGTTTTATATGTATATTAATCCACAAGCTGATCCAAGGTTCTGTCGTTAAAGGTTCAATTTCTACGTCAAAATGGGTGGGGTTAACGGACTAAAAGGGATAAGTGTCCATATCTATTGAACCAAGAAAGATATAATCGAGTTTGTTCTTGCATATGGTGATCTTTTACTTTTATATTAATCCAGAAACTGATCCAGGGTTCTATCGTTAACGGTTCAATTTCTACGTCAAAGTGGGTGGGGTTAACCGACTAAAAGGATAAGTGTCCATATTTATTTCTCCAAGCAAGATATAATCGCTTTTATTTTTGCAGATGGTAGGGTTTTATGTGTATATTAATCCACAAGCTGATCCAAGGTTCTATCGTTAAGGGTTCAATTTCTACGTCAAATTGGGTGGGGTTAACCGACTAAAATGGATAAGTGTCCATATTTATTGCACCAAGCAAGATAGAATCGATTTCGTTTTTGCAGATGATAGGTTTTTATGTGTATATTAATCCACAAGCTTATCCAAGGCTCTAGCGTTAACGGTTCAATTTCTTCGTCGTAGTGGGTGGTGTTAAAAAGTGTCCATATATATTGAACTAAGAAAGATAGAATCAAGTTTGTTCTTGCATATAGTAGGTTTTTATGTGTAGATTTATTCGCAGATTGACTCAAGACTATATCGTTAACGCTTCAATTTCTACGTCATAATGGTTGGGGTTAACCGATTAAAAGGGATAAGTGTCCATATCTATTGCACCAAGCAAGATAGAAACGCTTTTGCTTTTCAGATGGTAGGTTTTTATGTGTACATTAATCCACAAGCGAATTCAAAGTTCTGTCGTTAACGGTTCAATTTCTACGTCATATTGGGTGGGGTTAAACGACCAAAAATGGATAAGTGTCCATATCAAATGAACCAAGCAAAATAGAATCGAGTTTGTTCTTGCATATGGTAGGTTTTTATGTGTAGATTTATTCGCAAGTTGACTCAAAGTTCTATCGCTAACGGTTCAAATTCTACGTCATAGTGGGTGGGGTTAACCGAATAAAAGGGATAAGTGTTCATATTTATTGCACCAAGCAAGATAGAATCGATCTTGTATTTACAGATGATAGGTTTTTATGTGTATATTAATCCACAAACTGATCCAACGCCCTATCGTTAACGGTTCAATTTCTACGTCATAGTGGGTGGGGTTAACCGACTAAAAGGGATAAGTGTCCATATTTATTGCACCAAGCAAGATAGAAACGCTTTTGCTTTTCAGATGGTAGGTTTTTATGTGTACATTAATCCACAAGCGAATTCAAAGTTCTGTCGTTAACGGTTCAATTTCTACGTCATATTGAGTGGGGTTAAACGACCAAAAATGGATAAGTGTCCATATCAAATGAACCAAGCAAAATAGAATCGAGTTTGTTCTTGCATATGGTAGGTTTTTATGTGTAGATTTATTCGCAAGTTGACTCAAAGTTCTATCGTTAACGGTTCAAATTCTACGTCATAGTGGGTGGGGTTAACCGAATAAAAGGGATAAGTGTTCATATTTATTGCACCAAGCAAGATAGAATCGATCTTGTATTTACAGATGATAGGTTTTTATGTGTATATTAATCCACAAACTGATCCAACGCCCTATCGTTAACGGTTCAATTTCTACGTCATAGTGGGTGGGGTTAACCGACTAAAAGGGATAAGTGTCCATATTTATTGCACCAAGCAAGATAGAAACGATTTTGCTTTGCAGATGGTAGGTTTTTATGTGTACATTAATCCACAAGCGAATTCAAGGTTCTGCCGTTAATGGTTCAATTTCTACGTCATAATGGGTGGGGTTAAACGACCAAAAGGGTCTATATCTATTGAACCAAGCAAGATAGAATCGAGTTTGTTCCTGCATATGGAAGGTTTTTATGTGTAGATTTCTTCGCAAGTTGTCTCAAAGTTGTATCGTTAACGATTCAATTTCTACGTCATAGTGGGTGGGGTTAACCGAATAAAAGGGATAAGTGTTCATATTTATTGCACCAAGGAAGATAGAATCGATCTTGTATTTACAGATGATAGGTTTTTATATGTATGTTAATCCACAAACTGATCCAAGGTTCTGTCGTTAACGGTTCAGTTTCTACGTCATAATGGGTGGGGTTAAACGACTAAAAGGTATAAGTGTCCATATATATTTCAGCAAGCAAGATAATTTTTGCAGGTAGTAGGTTTTTATGTGTATATTAATCCACAAGCTTATCCAAGGCTCTATCGTTAACGGTTCAATTTCTTCGTCGTAGTGGGTGGCGTTAAAAAGTGTCCATATATATTGAACTAAGAAAGATAGAATCAAGTTTGTTGTTGCATATAGTAGGTTTTTATGTGTAGATTTATTCGTAAGTTGACTCAAGACTATATCGTTAAAGGTTCAATTTCTACGTCATAATGGTTGGGGTTAACCGATTAAAAGGGATAAGTGTCCATATCTATTGCACCAAGCAAGATTGAATCGATTTTGTTTTTTGCAGATGGTAGGCTTTTATGTGTAGATTTATTCGCAAGTTGACTCAAAGTTCTATCGTTAACGGTTCAATTTCTACGTTATAGTGGGTTGGGTTAACCGACTAAAAGCGATAAGTGTCCATATCTATTGCACCAAGCAAGACAGAATCGATTTTGTTTTCGCAGATGGTAGGTTTTTATGTGTATATTAATCCACAAGCTGATCCAAGGTTCTGTCGTTAATGGTTCAGTTTCTACGTCATAGTAGGTGGGGTTAAGCGACTAAAAGGTATAAGTGTCCTTATCTATTTCACCAAGCTAGTTAGAATCTATTTTATTTGTGCAGATGGTAGGTTTTTATATGTATATTAATCCACAAGCTGATCCAAGGTTCTATCGTTAACGGTACAATTTCTACGTCATAGTGGGTGGGGTTAACCGATTAAAAGGTATAAGTGTCCATATCCATTGAACCAAGCAAGATAGAATCGATTTGTTTTTGCAGATGGTAGGTTTTTATGTGTAAATTTATTCGCAAGTTGACTCAAAGTTCTAATCTTTAACGGTTCAATTTCTACGTCATGGTGGGTGGGGTTAACCGACTAAAATGGATAAGTGTCCATATCTATTGAACCAAGCAAGATAGAATCGATTTTATTTTTGCAGATGGTAGGGTTTTATGTGTATATTAATCCACAAGCTGATCCAATGTTCTATTGTTAAGGGTTCAATTTCTACGTCAAAGTGGGTGGGGTTAACCGACTAAAAATGATAAGTTTCCATATCTATTGAACCAAGAGAGATATAATCGAGTTTGTTCTTGAATATGGTAGGCTTTTATGTTTATATTAATCCGCAATCTGATCCAGGGTTCTATCGTTAACGGTTCTTTTTCTACGTCAAAGTGGGTGGTGTTAACCGACTAAAAGGGATAAGTGTCCATATTTATTGAACCAAGCAAGATAGAATCGATTTTGTTTTTGCAGGTGATAGGCTTTTATGTGTATATTAATCCACAAGGTGACCCAAGGTTCTATCTTTAACGGTTCAGTTTCTACGTCATAGTGGGTGGGGGTTAACCGATTAAAAGGGATAAGTGTCCATATCTATTGCACCAAGCAAGATAGAATCGATTTTATTTTTGCAGATGGTAGGTTTTTATGTATATATCATTCCACAAGCTGATCCAAGGTTCTATCGTTAACGGTTCAGTTTCTACGTCAAGTTGGGTGGGGTTAACCGACTAAAAGGGATAAGTGTCCATATTTATTGCAGAAAGCAAGATAGAATCGATCTTGTATTTGCAGATGATAGGTTTTTATGTGTATATTAATCCACAAGCTGATCCAACGCTCCTATCGTTAACGGTTCAATTTCTACGTCATAGTGGGTGGGGTTAACCGATTAAAAGGTATAAGTGTCCATTTTTATTGCACCAAGCAAGATAGAATCGATTTTGTTTTTGCAGATGGTAGGTTTTTATGTGTGTATTAATCCACAAGCTGATCCAAGGTTCTGTCGTTAACGGTTCAATTACTACGTCACAGTGGGTTGGCTTAACCGATTAAAAGGGATATGTGTCCATATCTATTGCACCAAGCAAGATAGAATCGATTTTGTTTTTGCAGATGGTAGGTTTTTATGTGTGTATTAATCCACAAGCTGGCCCAAGGCTCTATCGCTAACGGTTCAATTTCTACGTCATAGTGGGTGGAGTTAACCGATTAAAAGCGATAAGTGTCCATATCTATTGCACCAAGCAAGATAGAATCGATTTTGTATTTGCAGATGATAGATTTTCATGCGTATATTAATCCACAAGCTGATCCAAGGTTCTGTCGTTAACTCTTCAATTAATACGTCACAGTGTGTGGGCTTAACCGATTAAAAGGGATATGTGTCCATATCTATTGCACCAAGCAAGATAGAATCGATTTTTTTTTTGCAGATGGTAGGTTTTTATGTGTGTATTAATCCACAAGCTGACTCAAGGCTCTATCGTTAACGGTTCAATTACTACGTCACAGTGGGTTGGCTTAACCGATTAAAAGGGATAAGTGTCCATATCTATTGCACCAAGCAAGATAGAATAGATTTTATTTTTGCAGATGGTAGGCTTTTATGTGTATATTAATCCACAAGCTGGCCCAAGGTTCTATCGTTAAAGGTTCAATTTCTATGTCATAGTAGGTGGGGTTAACCGACTAAAAGCGATAAGTGTCCATTTTTATTGCACCAAGCAAGATAGAATCGATTTTTTTTGCAGATGGTAGGTTTTTATGTGTGTATTAATCCACAAGCTGATCCAAGGTTCTGTCGTTAACGGTTCAATTACTACGTCACAGTGGGTGGGCTTAACCGATTAAAAGGGATATGTGTCCATATCTATTGCACCAAGCAAGATTGAATCGATTTTATTTTTCAGATGGTAGGTTTTTATGTGTGTATTAATCCACAAACTGATCCAAGGTTCTGTTGTTAACGGTCAATTACTACGTCACAGTGGGTGGGCTTAACCGATTAAAAGGGATATGTGTCCATATATATTGCACCAAGCAAGATTGAATCGATTTTATTTTTGCAGATGGTAGGTTTTTATGTTTATATTAATCCACAAGCTGACCCAAGGTTCTATCGTTAACGGTTCAGTTTCTACGTCATAGTGGGTGGGGTTAACCGATTAAAAGGGATAAGTGTCCATATCAATTGCACCAAGCAAGATAGAATCGATTTTATTTTTGCAGGTGGTAGGTTTTTTTGTGTATATTAATCCACAAGCTGATCTAAGGTTCAATTTCTACGTCATAGTGGGTGGGGTTAACCGACTAAAATGGATAAGTGTCCATATATATTGAACCAAGCAAGATAGAATCGATTTTATTTTTGCAGATGGTAGGGTTTTTATGTGTGTGTTAATCCACAAACTGATCCAAGGTTCTATTGTTAACGGTTCAATTACTACGTCACAGTGGGTGGGCTTAACCGATTAAAAGGGATATGTGTCCATATATATTGCACCAAGCAAGATTGAATCGATTTTATTTTTGCAGATGGTAGGTTTTTATGTTTATATTAATCCACAAGCTGACCCAAGGTTCTATCGTTAACGGTTCAGTTTCTACGTCATAGTGGGTGGGGTTAACCGATTAAAAGGGATAAGTGTCCATATCAATTGCACCAAGCAAGATAGAATCGATTTTATTTTTGCAGGTGGTAGGTTTTTATGTGTATATTAATCCACAAGCTGATCTAAGGTTCAATTTCTACGTCATAGTGGGTGGGGTTAACCGACTAAAATGGATAAGTGTCCATATATATTGAACCAAGCAAGATAGAATCGATTTTATTTTTGCAGATGGTAGGGTTTTTATGTGTATATTAATCCACAAGCTGATCTAAGGTTCAATTTCTATGCCATAGTGGGTGGGGTTAACCGATTAAAAGCGATAAGTGTCCATATGTAATGCACCAAGCAAGATAGAATCGATTTTGTATTTGCAGATGGTAGATTTTTATGTATATATTAATCCACAAGCTGATCCAAGGTTCTATCGTTAAGGGTTCAATTTCTACGTCAAAGAGGGTGGGGTTAACCGACTAAAAGGGATAAGTGTCCATATCTATTGAACCAAGAAAGATATAATCGAGTTTGTTCTTGAATATGGTAGGATTTTAAGTTTATATTAATCAACAAGCTGATCCAGGGTTATATCATTAACGGTTCTTTTTCTACGTCAAAGTGGGTGGTGTTAACCGACTAAAAGGGATAAGTGTCCATATTTATTGCACCAAGCAAGATAGAATCGATTTTGTTTTTGCAGGTGATTGGGATTTTATGTGTATATTAATCCACATGCTAATCCAAGGCTCTATCTTTAACGGTTGAATTTCTGCGTCATAGTGGGTAGGGTTAACCGACTAAAATGGATAAGTGTCCAAATCTATTGAACCAAGCAAGATAGAATCGATTTTATTTTTGCAGATGGTAGGGTTTTATGTGTATATTAATCCACAAGCTGATCCAAGGTACTATCGTTAAGGGTTCAATTTCTACGTCAAAGGGGGTGGGGTTAACCGACTAAAAGGGATAAGTGTCCATATCTATTGAACCAAGAAAGATATAATCGAGTTTGTTCTTGAATATGGTAGGCTTTTATGTTTATATTAATCCGCAAGCTGATCCAGGGTTCTATCGTTAACGGTTCTTTTTCTACGTCATAGTGGGTGGGGTTAACCGATTAAAAGGGATAAGTGTCCATATCTATTGCACCAAGCAAGATAGAATCGATTTTATTTTTGCAGGTGGTAGGTTTTTATGTGTATAATAATCCACAAGCTGATCTAAGGTTCAATTTCTACGTCATAGTGGGTGGGATTAACCGACTAAAATGGATAAGTGTCCATATATATTGAACCAAGCAAGATAGAATCGATTTTATTTTTCCAGATGGTAGGGTTTTTATGTGTATATTAATCCACATGCTAATCCAAGGCTCTATCTTTAACGGTTCAATTTCTACGTCATAGTGGGTGGGGTTAACCGACTAAAAATGATAAGTTTCCATATCTATTGAACCAAGAAAGATATAATCGAGTTTGTTCTTGAATATGGTAGGCTTTTATGTTTATATTAATCCGCAATCTGATCCAGGGTTCTATCGTTAACGGTTCTTTTTCTACGTCAAAGTGGGTGGTGTTAACCGACTAAAAGGGATAAGTGTCCATATTTATTGCACCAAGCAAGATAGAATCGATTTTGTTTTTGCAGGTGATAGGCTTTTATGTGTATATTAATCCACAAGGTGACCCAAGGTTCTATCTTTAACGGTTCAGTTTCTACGTCATAGTGGGTGGGGTTAACCGATTAAAAGGGATAAGTGTCCATATCTATTGCACCAAGCAAGATAGAATCGATTTTATTTTTGCAGGTGGTAGGTTTTTATGTGTATAATAATCAACAAGCTGATCTAAAGTTCAATTTCTACGTCATAGTGGGTGGGGTTAACCGACTAAAATGGATAAGTGTCCATATATATTGAACCAAGCAAGATAGAATCGATTTTATTTTTGCAGATGGTAGGGTTTTATGTGTATATTAATCCACAAGCTGATCCAAGGTTATATCGTTAAGGGTTCAATTTCTACGTCAAAGTGGGTGGGGTTAACCGACTAAAAGGGATAAGTGTCCATATCTATTGAACCAAGAAAGATATAATCGAGTTTGTTCTTGCATATGGTAGGCTTTTATGTTTATATTAATCCACAAGCTGATCCAGGGTACTATCGTTAACGATTCAATTCTACGTCAAAGTGGGTGGGGTTAACCGACTAAAAGGGATAAGTGTCCATATTTATTGCACCAAGCAAGATTGAATCAATCTTGTATTTGCAGATGATTGGGTTTTATGTGTATATTAATCCACAAGCTGATCTAGGCTCTATCGCTAAGGGTTCAATTTCTACGTCAAAGTGGGCGGGTTTAACCGATTAAAAGGGATAAGTGTCCATATCTATTGAACCAAGAAAGATATAGTCGAGTTTGTTCTTGCATATGGTAGGCTTTTATGTTTATATTAACCCACAAGCTGATCCAGGGTTCTATCGTTAACGGTTCAATTTCTACGTCAAAGTGGGTGGGTTAACCGACTAAAAGGGATAATTGTCCATATTTATTGCACCAAGCAAGATAGAATCGATCTTGTATTTGCAGATTATTGGCTTTTATGTGTATATTAATCCACAAGCTGATCCAAGGCTCTATCGCTAAGGGTTCAATTTCTACATCAAAGTGGGTGGGGTTAACCGACTAAAAGGGATAAGTCTCCAAATCTATTGCACCAAGCAAGATAGAATAGACTTTATTTTTGCAGGTGGTAGGTTTTTATGTGTATATTAATCCACAAGCTGATCTAAGGTTCAATTTCTACGTCATAGTGG